>NC_092720.1:16141353-16856353 GCF_047496885.1 Scyliorhinus torazame | reverse complement strand
ATATGGTCGGGAGGCAGGGTCCAGCTCCAACTGCAGGTAGGCGTGACACATATCTAATTTTGTGAACGAGAGTCCACCTGCAAGTTTCGCGTAGAGAGCCTCTATGCGAGGCATTGGATATCGGTCGAGTCGGGAAACCGTATTCACTGTAAGTTTATAGTCGCCACACAAGCGAACTGTGGCATCTGGCTTCATTACAGGTACAATTGGTGCTGCCCAGTCAGCAAAACGGACGGGCCTGATAATACCCAAACTCTCCAAACGAGTGAGCTCCCCTTCTACCTTCTCGAGCAAGGCGTAAGGCACTGGGCGCGCCCGGAAATAGCGCGGCTTGGCTCCTGGTTCGACTTGGATACGGGCTACGGCCCCTTTTATTTTCCCCAAACCAGGCTGGAATACATCTGGATATCGTCCTAGCACCTCAGTCAACCCTTCAGAAACTGTTTGGAGGATGTGCTACCATTGCAACCGCAAATGGCGCAACCAGTCCCGACCCAAAAGGCTGGGCCCATGGCCGCGCACCACGACAAGTGGGAAACGCCCCTCCTGGTGTCCATAAACAACAGGGTTCATTGTAGTTCCTGCAATGTCCAGTGGTTCCCCGTGTAGGTGGCCAACCTGGCCTGTGAGTCGGTTAATGTAAGGGTCTGTATACCCTGCTTGATGCGGTCGAATGTCCTCTGGGCGATCACGGAGACGGCTGCGCCAATATCCAACTCCATCTCAAGCGGGTGGCCATTGACCCGTACTGTCACCTTAATGGGGGCCACACGGGGAGCTGCCACACAATGCAGCTGCAGGCAGTCGTCCTCCGTCTCCACGTCCTCAGGAGTAGCCGCCGCAGGTTCATCCACATGGAAGGTACGGCCTCTGGGCTGGTCCCAGTTACGGCCCCTGGGCCGGTCCCAGTTTTGGTCGGAACGACGGCGCCTCTGGCGCCCCCAGGACCGCCGTCCGCGACGGGGTCGGCGCCTCCAAGTCTGACACGGACATGGCTCCTCATCCATTGGCTCTGGAGAAGGCTCCCTTCGGGGAAGAATGTCCGACGGCCACTGGCGTCGGTCCGGACGTTGCCTCGCCCAAGGTACCGCAGGAGTGTGGGGGGACGTTTTCGGACGGAAGGGGTTGCGCCCCAAGGCATGCACTTCCATTCCCTGTAGCTCCTGTACTCCACGTTCTGCGCTCTCTCGGGACAAAACTATTTGGATGGCCTGTTGAAAAGTCAATGTTGGCTCCGCTAACAACTTTCTTTGGGTGGCCGCATTGTTAATACCGCAAACCAAACAGTCGCGTAACATTTCTGACAAGGTCTCACCATAGTCACAGTACTCCGCAATCCTGCGTAGCCTGGATAGAAAATCGGCAAGGGATTCTCCAGGGGTCCTCTCAGCGGTATTAAACCGGTAACGCTGGACTATCGTGGACGGGGTTGGGTTAAAATGTTGCCCCACTATATTCACAAGTTCATCAAACGTTTTGGTGTCCGGCGCAGCTGGGTACGTAAGGCTCCTAATCACCCCAAACGTATGCGGGCCGCAGGCGGTGAGCAATATGACCACCTGGCGCTCGTTTTCGGTGATATTGTTTGCCCGGAAATAGTAACGCATCCGTTGTGTGTACTGGTTCCAGCTTTCCAGCGCAGCATCAAAAACATCCAAACATCCGTAGAGAGGCATGGTACAATAGAAAACAACTTCCAACCTGTATCCAACAAAAATCCAGGGAGGTGGCTTCAGCAGTGTAGACAGCTATTCACTTTAACCCTCTTCGCCAGTTTTGTAAGGGCCACGAAGAATCCAGCACGAGTTTTAAGGATACAAAGTAATAACATTTATTTACTATAACATATATACATAACAGTAGCAGTAACTTCCCTTGCTACATACTCCTTCCTGCTGGTTCCTGAACTGGCCAGCTTTATTTATACTAGGAGTTTACTAGTGGTTTCTCCGCCCTCCTCATTGGGGAAGCTCATACTCCCACAGGATTGTGGGATTGTCATTAGTCCCCAGCCAATGGTAAGCAGGCAGGTTATAACAAAAACATAAGATGCACTGCATGAACTTACAAAGTCTCCTTCGGCAGCAGCTTCCAAACTCATAATCGCTACCATCTGTAAGGACAAGGGCAGCAGACACATGGGAAAATCACATGGAGGTTCCCCCCCAAGCCTCTCACCATTCTGACTTGGAAATATAACCGCCAATCCTTCACTGTCATTAGGTCAAAATCCTGGAACAACCTCCCTAACAGCGCTGTGGGTTTGCCTACGCCACACGGACTGCAGCGGTTCAAGAAGGCAACGCATCACTACGTTCTTCAGGGAAATTTGAGATGGGCAATAAATGCTGGCCGAGCCTGCAAAATCCAGGAACCATGAATAGTTAATAAAAACTATGAGACAATTTGGAAGGAGGAAAGTGTCAATTGGCTGATTAAGCCTCCTCCTATTCCAGTCAAAAGGAAACATACCCATCTCATTGAATCCAGACAAACCCATTCAATATCACACTTTAGGAAGCATGGCAAAGATGGACGGTGATACGGAAAAGAAGCAGAGGTGATATGCAGAAATGTCCGATTTCAGACTCAGTTGCAGTGATCTAGAACGCACTGTTTGGAAGGATGTTGGAATCATGAAGGAAATTCAAATGAAAATTAATTGAAGAGAAGCATTTACAGGAAAAAGCAGGTAGTGAGATTAATTGGATAGCTCTAACAAAGAGTTAGCAATAGCACAAAGGGCAGAATGGCCTCCTTCTGTGCTGGATCATTCTGAGATTCTAGACAATGATCTTTATCCATAATCTCTTGTATCCAATGGCTGTCAAACAAAATTCCACAGTATTCATTCACTATAACATCTATACTTCTGCTCCAGTGTGTTGGACAGATGCGGGGTGGGATTTATCTCCCGCTCTGTTGTGGCGGAGGGCGGCTCGCCAATGGGCGTTGGTGGGATCTTCTGGTTGTCGACAAGCCTCCCAGAGGGAAGGCTGGGAGAATATCCAGGCTTGGGCTGACAAGGGACAAGTAACATTCACGTCACACGGGTGCTAAGCAATGACCATCTCCGACAAGAGAGAATCTAAACTTCACCCACTGACATTCAATGGCATTGTCATCGCTGACTCTCCCACTATGAATATCCTGGGGGTTACCACTGACCAGAAAATCTTGCTGGTTGTTATTTGGGCTGAGACACATAGTAAATCAACCATATCGACCATTTTTGAGCAAGTACTTACCATACAATAAGTTGGTTCCTTCTCAACAGCTACAGCAAGAGCCCCTGCAACAATAAACTTTAAAAACATACTTCACATCAGACAGTAAATTTGGAAGAACTGAATAGCAATTCAATAATAAGGGTTTTATAAGTTCTTCCCGCCACAAGTTTATTGTGAGTGCCCCTTTAAGAAAGGTTTAGTCTTACCACATGACTTGTAGCATGGCTTCAGTGATGTCATTTGTGGGTGGAGCTGGGCTGTGGCTGTCAGGTGAGAGGGAGTTTAGTGTTGGGGTTTAGTTTTGCTTGTCGCGTCGGTCTGCAGAAGAGAAGCAATGTTTCCCTGTTTTCATTTTAAAGCTGTTCCAGGGAACTGAAAACACATTAGATGTGGCAAAGTGCCTGGGTAACTTTATAAATAGAGATGCGTTCTGGCAGAAGTTTTGAATCTGCTGGGTTGGAACTGGATCAGAATCTCAGGGAAAGGACTAGTCCCATTCAAGTGAGATTACAATGTGCTGGGCCACGCCCTTGAAAGGGGTTTTGGTTTATTGGATTTTGTTATTGAATTGGAACAGCTACGAAGGGGGATTCATCAAGAGTTATATCCATAGATTACTGTAGCTGTTATGTTTTCTTCATGTGTGTAATTGATACCAAATTCTTGTTTTATATATGTTAACTACATTCTTATAACAAACATTGTTTTGATAAAAGTTCCTCGGAAGTCTGATGAATCACACCAGGGTTTCAACGAGTATGGCAGGGGGGTGGGTACGGGAGCAATAGGTCAGAAGGTGAGAGCATTGAGGGAGAACTAGGGAATAGGGACAGTGTGGCTCTGAGGCAGAGCAGACAGGGAGAAGTTGCTGAACACAGCGGGGCCGGTGGCCTGAAGTGCATATGTTTTAATGCAAGAAGTATTACGGGTAAGGCAGATGAACTTAGAGCTTGGATTAGTACTTGGAACTATGATGTTGTTGCCATTACAGAGACCCGGTTGAGGGAAGGGCAGGATTGGCAGCTAAACGTTCCAGGATTTAGATGTTTCAGGCGGGATAGAGGGGGATGTAAAAGGGGTGGCGGAGTTGCGCTACTGGTTAGGGAGGATATCACAGCTGTACTGCGAGAGGACATCTCAGAGGCAGTGAGGCTATATGGGTAGAGATCAGGAATAAGAAGGGTGCAGTCACAATGTTGGGGGTTTACTACAGGCCTCCCAACAGCCAGCCGGGAGATAGAGGAGCAGATAGGTAGACAGATTTTGGAAAAGAGTAAAAACAACAGGGTTGTGGTGATGGGAGACTTCAACTTCCCCAATATTGACTGGGACTCACTTAGTGCCAGGGGCTTAGACGGGGCAGAGTTTGTAAGGAGCATCCAGGAGGGCTTCTTAAAACAATATGTAGACAGTCCAACTAGGGAAGGGGCGGTACTGGACCTGGTGTTGGGGAATGAGCCCGGCCAGGTGGTAGAAGTTTCAGTAGGGGAGCATTTTGGGAACAGTGACCACAATTCAGTAGGTTTTAAAGTGCTGGTGGACAAGGATAAGAGTGGTCCTAGGGCGAATGTGCTAAATTGGGGGAAGGCTAATTATAACAATATTAGGCGGGAACTGAAGAACCTAGATTGGGGGCGGATGTTTGAGGGCAAATCAACATCTGACATGTGGGAGGCTTTCAAGTGTCAGTTGAAAGGAATTCAGGACCGGCATGTTCCTGTGAGGAAGAAGGATAAATACGGCAATTTTCGGGAACCTTGGATAACGAGAGATATTGTCGGCCTCGTCAAAAAGAAAAAGGAGGCATTTGTCAGGGCTAAAAGGCTGGGAACAGACAAAGCCTGTGTGGAATATAAGGAAAGTAGGAAGGAACTTAAGCAAGGAGTCAGGAGGACTAGAAGGGGCCACGAAAAGTAATTGGCAAATATGGTTAAGGAAAATCCCAAGGCTTTTTACACGTACATAAAAAGCAATAGGGTAGCCAGGGAAAGGGTTGGCCCACTGAAGGATAGGCAAGGGAATCTATGTGTGGTGCCACAGGAAATGGGCGAGGTACTAAATGAATACTCTGCATCAGTATTCACCAAAGAGAAGGAATTGGTCGATGTTGAGTCTGGAGAAGGGGGTGTAGATAGCCTGGGTCACATTGAGATCCAAAAAGACGAGGTGTTGGGCGTCTTAAAAAATATTAAGGTAGATAAGTCCCCAGGGCCTGGTGGGATCTACCCCAGAATACTGAAGGAGGCTGGAGAGGAAATTGCTGAGGCCTTGACAGAAATCTTTGGATCCTCACTGTCTTCAGATGATGTCCCGGAGGACTGGAGAATAGCCAATGTTGTTCCTCTGTTTAAGAAGGGTAGCAAGGATAATTCAGGGAACTACAGGCCAATGAGCCTTACTTCAGTGGTAGGGAAATTACTGGAGAGAATTCTTCGTGACAGGATCTACTCCCATTTGGAAGCAAATGGACGTATTAGTGAGAGGCAGCATAGTTGTGTGAAGGGGAGGTCGTGTCTCACTAACTTGATAGTGTTTTTCGAGGAGGTCACAAAGATGATTGATGCAGGTAGGGCAGTGGATGTTGTCTATATGGACTTCAGTAAGGCCTTTGACAAGGTCCCTCATGGTAGACTAGTACAAAAGGTGAAGTCACACGGGATCAGGGGTGAGCTGGCAAGGTGGATACAGAACTGGCTAGGTCATAGAAGGCAGAGAGTAGCAATGGAAGGATGCTTTTCTAATTGGAGGGTTGTGACCAGTGGTGTTCCGCAGGGATCAGTGCTGGGACCTTTGCTGATTTGGAGGAAAATGTAACTGGTCTGATTAGTAAGTTTGCAGACGACACAAAGGTTAGTGGAATTGCGGATAGCGATGAGGACTGTCAGAGGATACAGAAGGATTTAGATTGTTTGGAGACTTGGGCGGAGAGATGGCAGATGGAGTTTAATCCGGACAAATGTGAGGTAATGCATTTTGGAAGGTCTAATGCAGGTAGGGAATATACAGTGAATGGTAGAACACTCAAGAGTATTGAAAGTCAGAGAGATCTAGGTGTACAGATCCACAGGTCACTGAAAGGGGTAACACAGGTGGAGAAGGTAGTCAAGAAGGCATACGGCATGCTTGCCTTCATTGGCCGGGACTTTGAGTATAAGAATTGGCAAGTCATGTTGCAGCTGTATAGAACCTTAGTTAGGCCACGCTTGGAGTATAGTGTTCAATTCTGGTCGCCACACTACCAGAAGGATGTGGAGGCTTTAGAGAGGGTGCAGAAGAGATTTACCAGGATGTTGCCTGGTTTGGAGGGCATTAGCTATGAGGAGCGGTTGAATAAACTCGGTTTGTTCTCACTGGAACGACGGAGGTTGAGGGGCGACCTGATAGAGGTCTACAAAATTATGAGGGCCATAGACAGAGTGGATAGTCAGAGGCTTTTTCCCAGGGTAGAGGGGTCAATTACTAGGGGGCATAGGTTTACGGTGCGAGGGGCAAGGTTTAGAGGAGATGTACGAGGCAGGTTTTTTTACACAGAGGGTAGTGAGTGCCTGGAACTCGCTACCGAGGGGGTGGTGGAAGCAGGGACGATAGTGACGTTTAAGGGGCATCTTGACAAATACATGAATAGGATGGGAATAGAGGGATACGGACCCAGGAAGTGTAGAAGATTGTAGTTTAGTCGGGCAGCATGGTCGGCACGGGCTTGGAGGGCCGAAGGGCCTGTTCCTGTGCTGTACATTTCTTTGTTCTTTGTTCTTTGAAGCGAAGACTCTTGTGCTCATCTTAGCCAAACAACATAAAAGTTATAGGCCAGCTGAACTTCATAATACACTTTGGAGTTTCTAAGACCTGCCGATGACATGTAAGTTAGATGTTAACTCCATAAACTCTCTGCCTCTCTCTGATTCCTGTTCAGAAAACAAAGGTAGGTTTAAGTGATTTATATTTGTATTGGTAAATGTTAGATGACGGATATAGTTTTAAGTGAGTTTAGTTTAAGTGAGTTAAAGTGCCTAGAAGGGTAAAACCTATAGTTAGATTCATGATGGACAATGGTGTTTGTATATGTGGTGGTTTGCTCAATTCAAACTGTGCTTCTCTTCTGCTTAGAGAGGTTTAAAGTGTGAAAAGTAAATAAGTTAGCAGTAGCATGTGACCGTTGCTCAGCAACTGGGGGCCTTTTTTAAAGCAGAAAGGCTTTTTGAATTTAATTTTTGCTGAATTTGTTTGCAGTTGAAGATAGGTCACAGGAGAGCGAATATCTGTCAACTCTGCCAAGCTGGACAGGAAATGGGAGCGGCAAAGACTTCCCAAAGAAACAGATACAGTCCAGATAAACAGGAATTGGGACACAAAGAATGTCTTAACATGACTGAACTTAAGAGAACAGAGACAAAGGTATCGTTAAGGAGAATTCAAGGGAGAAATAGACAAACTGCTGTGAGTGAAAGAGACAGCGACAGTAACCAGTGATAAAGTGGAAAAGCAGGATTCAGAGTAAATGAAAACTTTAATTACATTTCAATGGAGTACGGGAATCGATAGTTAAAAGTAATTCTGAACAGTTTGTACAACAGTAAAGACAGGGGATTTGTAAAACCTGAAAGCCCAATTCTTGGTTAAAATGACGCGGGTGCTTTGTTTGGAAAACCTGGATTGGATTTTGGAAGGCAAACGGCTGAAGGAAAGCATTGTTGTAAAAGACAATTTTAGAGCATGTTTTTGGGGAATGGAGTTTTACAATTCTGAACCAGACCCCAAAATTTGCTAGGTTACCGGGCAGCACGGTAGCATAGTGGTTAGCATAATTGCTTCACAGCTCCGGGGTCCCAGGTTCAATTCCCGGTTTGGGTCACTGTGCGGAGTCTGCACGTTCTCCCAGTGTCAGCGTGGGTTTCCTCCGGGTGCTCCGGTTTCCTCCCACAGTCCAAAGATGTGCAGGTGGATTGGCCATGCTAAATTGCCCTTAGTGTCCAAAATTGCCCTTAGTGTTGGGTGGGGTTACTGGGTTATGGGGATAGGGTTATGGGGGTAGGGTGGACGTGTGGGCTTGGGAAGGGTTCTCTTTCCAAGAGTCGGTGCAGACCCGATGGGCCGAATGGCCTGCTTCTGCACTGTAAATTCTATGAAACCCAAAGGCTCTCTTAATTATTTGTAAAACAGTGAGGAATGGATACTTCGCTCTCGGAGCGTTCCACGCAAAAATAGGGATATGGCACATAAAAACAGACACAGTATTAAAGTAACAGCACAAACATATAGTTTATAATTACCAGTTAAACAATGCTTCACAATAAAAGGAAACACTAACTTCTAACTGATTTGTTTATTATTTCCAATCAAGCAAAACCCATCAAAGGTCAAAAATGTGAGGTCTATTTTATTCTATTCTACAATGATCTCAGTCATACCCTTTTTTTAATTAAAGGGCAATTTTGCATGGCCAGTCCACCTACACTGCACATTTTTGGGTTGTGGGGATGAGAACCATGGAGACGCGGGTGAATGTGTAAACTCCACATGGACAGTGACCTGGGTCTGGAAGCAAACCTGGGTCCTCAGCGACGTAACAAAAAACACTTTTAAATAGAGGTAGCAAAGACTGGGTTACTTGCCAAACATTGGATATAGATTCCCTAAGACTTGCTTGAAGAGAGAGAGAGATCCTGAAGAGAGAGAGAGATCCTTTCAGGAAATAGCCTGCATATTCTTGACTGTGTCAGACTACTGTTTAGCCTGTCAGCCTTTTCCAAAAGCTCCTATTAAGCTCACAGCCAAATCTATACAGACTAAACTCAAAACTGGCTGCTTCAGACCTGGCCCCTCCCATTAATTACATCATCTTTATACCACTCAAATCCCATTATCTGAGTACTTACGTTTTGAACACAATGGGCTGGATTCTCTATTCCTGAAGTTAAGTGCCGGCTCCGACAGAGGATCCGCGGTGTTTCACGAGTGGAAAATCGGCACATAACCCTCACCGATTCCAGTACCGGTGATGGGCTAACAACAGCGCCACGTGACACACTTGCGGATCGGACGGAAAACGGCCAGAGAATCGCCGGGTCCCGGGCCGCGCATGCGCAGGGCTGACAAGCTGCAGCCGCGCATTCCGACAGCCCCCACACACGCACCGGTCATGCCGGAAAACTTGACGCCGAACGTGCTGGACTGCATACTCGCATTCCTCGGCCCCACAGCCCACCCTCTGGCCACCCCCCACCACTTCCCCCCCAGCCCTAGCAGAAGCCCCCCCCCCGGCAGCCGAGTATCGTGGCGCTGGACAGGGTCTGCACGGCGGCACGCGAGCCACACGACCACACATGGCCCGCGCCGTCATGAACTTGGAGGCGGAGCTTCGTGGGTGGCCCGTCTCATGACGCGCTAATGGCATTGTGACCGCACGTCTCGATGACTCCAATTTGCAGGAGGCGGAACATCGTGAACTTCCGTCAAACCGGCACCTGACCTGATTCCGGCGTCGGTAACCATTCTCCGCCCGTTCGGCCGTCCCGATTTTGGAGTCATGCTACAGTCAATTCCGCCCAATGTATCGAATTATCTACTCCCCTGGCAGTCCCCAGAAATCATCAGAAAATCCCATTAAGCCACCTTGTAAACATAAAGAAGAATAAAAAAGGACGATCTCATGTTCACAAGATCTCACTTGCCCTTTCTGTAGCCACAAAGCCTGGCTGTCTTTCAAACTCGGATTATTTTAAGTAGTACTGCAGCAGATACATACACATCCTAACCCAGGCTTTTAAAACCATAGCTGCATCACATGTAATCCAATATATATGTAACAAATTTCGACACATTTATCAGAGGAGTTTGGAAACTCTCACGTGACAATCTTCTGGAGGGATTTCTAGGAGAAATCCACGGACATTCGCTCGGGTTCCGAATGGAGATGGTATTTGACTACAATCAACTACTGTGTTTAAAGGGACCTTGTATGACTGAAATCATTGTAGAATAGAATAAAATTGACCTCACGTGGACTATGGCAGTTCAAGAAGATGTCTCACCACCACATTTCAAGGCCACTTAGGGATAGGCAAAAAGCACTGACCTTGCCAACAACACCCCGTGAACACACTAAAAGAGAAAGGAATCCATGAAAATATTTGCTTCTCTATTGTAGGGCATTGGAAACAGGCATATGTCAACAAGTGGTCAATGAATGATTGATGCCAGATGTGTCTACTGAATAGGAGCGAGATATAGAAAGCCCAGAATTTAACATTTTTGAATACATTACTCGTACTTACCAGAACACCAGTCCACCAGGGTGTCCCAAATTCCAGCGAAAGCATCATGTAATATGGGACTTGCACAATGCTGATTCCTACAATTGCAATGATTATGACAATTATACCTGTCACAATCTGCGTTATCTGCAAGGACAAGAAAACTATGTTAAAATCTCAGAATCATAGAATTTACAGTGCAGAAGGAGGCCGTTTGGCCCATCGAGCCTGTACTGTCCCTTGGAAAGAGCACCCCCTGTTTAAGCCCACGCCTCCGCCCTATCCCCGTAACCCCACCTAACCGTTTGGACACTAAGGGGCAATTTGGCATTGGTCTATCCACCTAACCTGCACATCTGTGAACCGCATGCGGGTGGAAACCGGAGCAACCAACCAATGTTGGGAATCTGAAATAACAACAGAGAATGTGGGAATACCCAGCAGCCAGAGCAATATCTGTGCTCAGAGATAGAGTGAATAGATTGAATTTTCCAGGAGTAGTAAAGTCCATTCCCTGACAGGGAGGAGGAGGTGACCCCACTCTGACAGTCAGTCGGACACTGGGGCAGTATTTTCCCTCAGTACAGAGCCGGATGTTTGTCTCGATTACCTTAGCCATTGTGGAAGCCATTGTTGCCGGAAGATTCCTCCACACAGCATGGAGGGCCCGCCCACTGCGAGCCCATGGGGAGACCATAAGGGGTTAATACAACTTTTTAAAAATAAATTTAGAGTACCCAATTATTTTTTTTTCCAATTCAGGGGCAATTTAGCGTGGCCAATCCACCTAATCTGCACATCTTTAGGTTGTGGGGGTGAAACCCACGCAGACATGGGGAGAATGTGCAAACGCCACACGCACAGTGGCCCAGGGCCGGGATTCGAACACGGCTCCTCAGCACTGTAGGCCTGGGTTAATATAACTTTATAGCTTGGCAGGCAATTTGAGAGATCTGTTAAAAGTCAATCACGTAGCAATGGGTCTGGTGTCACATACGGACCAGTCAAGATAAAGATGGCAAATTTCCTTCCTTGAAGGACATGAGTGAACTCGTTGGGTTTTAATGAAAATCCAGTAAATTCGTGGTAATCATTATTGTTTCCAGATATATTTAATTATATTTTATTTCCCCCGTGACCATAGTGGAATTTAAACTCCTATTTCCCGATCTTCAATCCAGGCCAATGGATCACTAATCTGGTGACACGCTCATTACACTTCCATTCCCCATTGGGTAATCTCCTGCAGTTTTGTCAAAAACAAAAGTAGACAAACCACACCAATACCATTTTATATTGCTACATTACACACTTTTGTTTTTGTCCTGATCCCCATTGGGCTAAAATATAACCAATATTTCCCACATTTAAAAAAAAAATTTAGAGTATCCAATTCATTTTTTCTAATTAAGGGGCAATTTAGCGTGGCCAATCCACCTACCCTGCACATCTTTGGGTTGTGGGGGCGAAACCCACGCAAACACGGGGAGAATGTGCAAACTCCACACGGACAGTGACCCAGAGCCGGGATCGAACCTGGGACCTCGGCGCCGTGAGGCAGCAGTGCTAACCACTGCGCCACCTTGCTGCCCGCCTTTCTCACATTTGAGAAGTGCACTTACACCCAGGGCTTTGAGTTTTCCTTTCAGCATCTCCTGGACACCAGCATTATTCTGATTGAACATTGCAGCTATGGATTGGTGCAGAGGAGCATTGTCCAAGTGTTGCACCATCTGTGGGCCGCTGGGCTGTGGTTGTGCCGGTGGGAGTTGGTTTGGTGCAAAGACATTTCCATCGTTCTTCACCATGTCAGCCATTTCCACCGCAACCGTCTGAAAGATATAATAGAGTAAATCAGCCTTTTCCGATTTGTAAACCAATCTTCTATTATATATCTCGCTTTGCATTTGTTAAGTACGGCACAATTCTGATTGATGTACAGTAACATTGAAACACAAATATCGCTCTTTGTTTTCGAGAAATTTTGTCCAGGAAAATTATTCTGTTTGTTTCAGAATTGCAGAAGTGGCAGACACTGTTACGGGATGGGGGTGTCCACAGAAAATAATTTGAAGCAACATTTTTCTTTCCAATATGAGCTTCATAACACATTAAAGCTGTTACCAGTGGGGAGGTGGAACAGAAAATATTCAGCACCATTGCTAAAAAGGGAGATGTACGATCAAATCTTTTCATAACCCTTGATTCCCTTATTAAAAGCCTGTCCATTTCAGCCTTGTGCAAGTAGACTTACATTAACACTGCAATGAAGTTACTGTGAAAATCCCCTCATCGCCACATTCCGGCGCCTGTTCGGGCACACTGAGGGAGAATTCAGAATATCCAATTCGCCTCACAGCATGACTTTCGGGACTTGTGTGAGGAAACCGGAGCACCCGGAGGAAACCCATGCAGACACGGGGGAAATGTGCAGACTCTGCACAAACAGTGACCCAAACTGTGAATCGAACCTGGTGGGCCCTGATCGTGGGCCAGACCCCATCGGAGGCCCGCCGCGGGGCTCGGAGAATCGCGCCCAGAGCTTGACAAATCTACTGGAATTCTTTGGAGGATGTTACTAGTGGGGTTGACCAGGGAGAATCAGTGGATGTGGTTTATTTAGACTTTAAGAAGGCCTTCGACAAGGTCTCAAGCAGCAAGATTACAATGCATAGCGCATGGAATTGTGGGTAATGCCTTGAGATGGATAAAAAGCTGGTTAGCAGCCAGGAAGCAGAGAGTTGGCATAATTGGGTCTTTTTCCGAATGGCAGGCAGTGACTAATGAGAAGGCGGCAGCGAGAGGCTTTTCCCAACCTGAAACAGCAAACGCAACTCGAGAGTAAGAGAGCAGCTCCACAGAGGGCTGGAGGCTGATGCCCAGTAAAAACCACAGCCTAAAGAACACAGTGGGTAGAGAAAGCACAGGAGATCCAGAGGTTAGCTTGCGTGGCACATGAGGTTTCTTCAGCGCTGTCAAGACTACCTACAGCCCGAACACCCACAGCCCCACCCCTCTGCTGGCCAGTAATGGAGAAATGCTCATCAAGAACAGAGAGGCGGTCAGTGCCTCCTGGAAGGAGCACTTTGTTTCCCTGATGTGACCATCAATTCACACGAAACGGGAGTAGAAGAAAACTGTGGCTTTAATCAACTAGAACAGTGCCTGCCTGGGACTGATCTGTTAGTGTGAGCCGCCTACAGGTCGACTGCTCTTTATACCTCTCCTCAAGGGGTGGAGCCAGGGGCGGACCCCACACAGGCCCCAACATGTTACATTATGGGTAATACCATACAATGGTCCATAGGTGGAGCCCTCAAGGGCAACAACGTAGTACAGATATGCACATGGTGTATTATTACAATAATACATTCACCACAATCCCTCCATAACCCAGACTCTGGGCGTGATTCTCCCAAAGGGAATAAAGTCCTCTAGTGAGCGTGTTGGCCACGTATTTCCCGGTGTTCGCAGTTCTGTGAAATACATGGCTATACAACGAGACGGGGGTTGTATAAGTGTCCTGAATGGGGATGCAAGGTTAAGGCCGCACAACGCCCTCTTTTATACACTGGAGAGCGCCGCTCACCGGAACTCTCCAGTGTAGCGAGAAGTCAGAACGCCATTTTTAAAGACCGTGTTCTCAGAAGCCCCCGAAGCGATGCCCGATATCCTCCCTAACGCACTCAAGGAGGGCCAAAACTCCACACTGTCCATCAAAGGTCGCAATCGAACCCGGGTCCCTGGCTCTGCTAACCATTGTAACACCCTGTCATCAATTCCTTTACTCAAAGCTTCCCACGACAAACCAGCCCCAGGATGGGGGAGGAAATGCGTCAAGGACACCCTCGAAGCCTCCTTGAAAAGTTACAACATCCCCACTGACACTTGGGAATCCCTGGCCCAAGACTGCCCGAAGTGGAGGAAAAGCCCCTACCCCACATCCCAACCCCCCGCACCCCCACACCCCCCCTTCCACACCCCCTCCTCCTCCAACCACCACCTGTGACACAGACAGTGGTGTCTGAAAATGATCTTTCCCCCTCTCCAACTTAATGTCAAACTCCTTTTCTGTTATGGTCAAGACTTGCCCGCTGATCCCACACTGTCAAATGATTAATTCTGGTTCTTTACTTATTGCCAAATCAGAGAATGCGAGAATGGCCACTCGGCCCGTCGTTTAGATGCTGAGAGTAATTCTCCTTGTGTTACTCTCCCTCTTCCCCATAGCAGCCTATTCAGTGACTGATACAATTCCCTTTCCCAGTTATCCAGTGGGATTCACATCAGTGATGAAGAAAACTTGCAGATGATCAAACCCGCAAAGAACAAGAGGAGTTAGAAATATCACCTTAATCTTCCCTCACTGTGCGAAGAGTCCGTTTCACCCAAATCAAAGTGAGGTGACGAACCCCGAATGTGATTGTTAATAGAAATCTCACAATCTCCACCCTGTTTGGCGGTGAGTGTTGCCGAGTCTCAGCTTTTAATTTAAGATTTGTTCCTGACTCCAGCCACTTCCTCCACTTGGAAAATGTTGTGGAAATTCCTTGGAAATCTGAGTAATAAACAGCACAGGAAGAGAGCCAATTGGCTGGACAGACTTTATAACCCCGTCATTTCCCCGAAATGATGTGTCGACTGTGGATGTTGCTCGGAAAACAGAACCATGAAAACGGATATGAAACCTGTAGCTTCAAAGTAAACTGTCCCCCAACAACTTAACGTTCAGGGGAGAAACTCAACGAGATCCAGTGACATGTAAACAGAGGCAGATTCATTCTAACCAATCTGGGGGTTGAAGTTCCAGTTTTAACCTCAGATTAAAGTCGCTGCTGTATTTGGTCTAAATGACAGTTCAGTGAGACTGAGCAAGAGAGAGAGTTCAGCACTGGAATGCTCACATTTACAATCGCTCAGTCCAATACTTAGCAACTGGTTTGAATCTGACATTAGCAGGAATGTGACTCACATCTGATTTGTCCTCAGAGATTTGGCTGAGCAAAATAAAAATGTAGAAAACAAAGACACGTTTTTAAAGCTTGTTCAGAGAACCGAGTTGAACTTTGCATTTGATCAAAACAATTCTAATAATATCTCGGATTGTGACACTTTGTAAAACTGAGCAAACCTTTGCTTCCCGAGGCGATGGGAACTTTCTGCCACACTTTCAAACAGGCGATAACGACTCGCTCTCTCGTTTCTCTGCAGTTGAACAACTCCAGGATCCAGCCAGGTTTCCAGAGCAACGGTTTTAATGGTCCGTGTTATTCTGCAACCAGACACTCACTTGGCAGAATGCACAGGGTCAGCAGTGGGAGGAGAGTTCTGAAGGGAAGGGGCTTGGCAAAGTTAGACACCAGCTGATGTATGGCACAGGAAGCTTTCACGTTATAGAAACGTAGAATCTCTGCAGTGCAGAAGGAGGCCATTCAGCCCATCGAATCTACACCTGCTGTTCTGCTGTAAATCTTGCGATGGAGCCCTCAGCTTCCCAATCAAAGTTCATGGCTCTCTCTTTCTCTTTTCCTGGTGGCCTTCTATCTATGTCTCTTCGCAGTTTGGTTTTTATACCTGCGCGGTTCTTATCAACTTGTTTACATGCAATTTATTCAGAGGTCTGGCCTCCCGGCTTCAGCTACTGTCTCTCCTGACTGTAACCCACCAGGACGGCACTGCCACCTATCATAGTGCTGCTCACTGTCCTGAGTGCTCTTATTCTAGCCCAGACTCAGCCATTCCTCAGAACTCAGATAATCAACGCAGCAATTGACCGCGTTTGGGGTATGGCGCCGATATCCGCAGAGAGCAAGAGAAGAGAATGTCGCTCCTTAATCCTTTTAAACTCCTTCCCAGATACCTTTGTCGCTACCGGTCTCTCCTGGTTTACGCACTTGAGGGTTGCTGAACATCCCTCAAGACTGATTATCACAGAATCATAGAATTTAGTGCTGAAGGAGGCCATTCGGCCCATCGAGTCTGCACTGGCTCTTGGAAAGATCACCCCACTCAAGCCCACACCATCACCCTATTCCCGTAACTCAGTAACCCCATCCAACCTTTTTGGACACGAAGAGCAATTTATCATGGCCAATCCACCTAACCTGCACATCTTTGGACTGTGGGAGGAAACCGGACCGGCACTCGGAGGAAACCCACGCACACACAGGGAGAACGTGCAGACTCCACACAGACAGTGACCCAAGCCGGGAGCTGTGAAGCAACAGTGCTAACCACTGTGCTACCGTGTTACCTCTTAAGGAGGATTATTGGATGTTACTTTTGCGGTCAACTGTTAGTCGCTCTAATTTGTTGCTCTAACAATGTGTCTGCATTGTCATTAGTATGAACACGCCCTCAGAACTAAGCGGCCACCCAGTCCTTTGTTATTATGCTCCTTTTACCCACTTAATCCCTGACCGTCACGTGGGGCCACTACCCTCTTAATGCAGGCTCAGGCTGGGCATTGAGATGTTTAACTCCGAACGGGGCTGACTGCTCTAAGTTAGACGTGTCCCACCTGGGGTGCCAATCGGTTGCTGCACTCTGCTGGTGGCAACTGACAGTACAGACAAATTATACTCCACAACTACGTGATTTAATACAACGTTTATTTAACTCATGTAAGACTTCAGTTGTGTGTTTATTTTAACAGTTACATAAGTTTCAAGACTCACAACTTAAACAAAAGTACTACTCGCTGGAGAGAACGTGGCTCGGCCCGCTCTGGAGGGTGCGGCTGTGAGCTTCCAAACTCAGGTCTCGCCTTGCGAATGTTGATCCTGGAGTTCTTGTCTTTGAATCTCGCAAGCTGCTGCTATTTTACAATGGTTTAGCTTGTAGTTTATAGTTCATTCACATAACCAATCCAGCTGCCCACAGGCCTTAATCGAGAGAGCCTTGCTCTCGCTGTTCCAAAACAAAGAGTTACCAGCAAAATGTTCAGTTGGGAGCTGCCGTTCAGTGTGCTCCCACAAAATTAATACTGCAGAGTGGCAGACAAATCTGTTGGCCTCTTTTACCATCATGCCTCACAGCACAATGTTGGCCATTTACATAGAATTTACAGTGCAGAAGGAGGCCATTCGGCCCATCGGGTCTGCACCGGCTCTTTGAAAGAGCACCCTACCCAAGACCACACCCCCACCCTATCCCCATAACACAGTAACCCCACGCAACATTAAGGGCAATTTTAGACACTAAGGGCAATTTAGCATGGCCAATCCACCTAACCTTCACACGTTTGGACTGTGGGAGGAAACCAGAGCACCCGGAGGAAACCCACGCAGACACGGGGAGAACGTGCAGACTCCGCACAGTCAGTGACCCAAACCGGGAATCGAACCTGGCACCCTGGAGCTGTGAAGCAATTGTGCTAACCACTATGCCACCGTGCTGCCATCTTTCCTACTCAGTACTGGGGTTGCAGCCATTCGGGCTGCATTGCCCGATCCAGCAGGGGGATGGCGACTCCAAGTCTGACGTGGAGGCAGAGGAATCCATTCCATCAGAAGGCGGCGTGTCGCGGACTGAGACCCCCAACAGTCACTCTTCGCCGTCGGTCAGGATCGGCGAACCCACTGCACCTCAGCTGGCCCCAGAGCCTCCTCAGGCGGAAACGCAGCAATGGGCAAAGCGGCACAGAGGGCCCCCACCTTTGACGGCTGAAGGGGGACTTTCGAGCTTTTGGGGAGGGGGGGGGGGGTGTCATAACCCCCACGAGGACCATGGGGAAACCATCACTGATCTTCCCGCAGGACTCATGAAGTACGAGCTTCTCAGATAGGGGGCAGAGGCCACATTCCTTGGCCTCCTTATGTACTTAATAAAAGCCGGCCCATAGCAGGGCCCCAGACAGAGTAGTCTGCTGAGCAGGGATTGTACTGGCAGCCAGATGATGCTTTAGGCAGGACTTTGTAAATAGTTAAAATAAATTAATGCTCAATTTTTGCTTGCTTCCTCAAGTTACTAAAATAAGCTTGTCACGATCCAGGGGAAAGCGGCCCGCTTGATTGGTATCACTTCCACAAATATTCACTCCCTCCAACGTTGATATCCAGGAGCAGAAGTACACATCATCTCAAAGATGTACTACAAGACCTCACCAAGGCTCCTCGGGAAGCACCTTCCAAACCCACAATTATTACCATCGAGAACGACTGAGTGACGGGCCTTGACATCAAGGCAGCATTTGACCGAGTGTGGCATCAAGGAGCCCGAGCTAAACTGGAGTCAATGGGAATCAGGGGGGAAACTCTCCGCTGGTTGGAGTCAAACCTGACCCGAAAGAAGATGGTTGTGGTGGTTGGAGGTCAATCATCCTAGCTCCAGGACATCACTGCAGGAGTTCCTCAGGGTAGAGTCCTCGGCCCAACCATCTTCAGCTGCTTCATCAATGACCTCCCTTCCATCATAAGGTCAGAGGTGCAGATGTTTGCAGATGATAGCGCAATGTTCAGCACCATTCACGACTCCCCAGATAATGAAGCAGTCTATGTCCAGGCTTGGGGCTGACAAGTGGCAAATTACATTTGAGCCAAACAAGTGTCAGGCAATGATTATCTCCAACAAGAGAGGATCTAACCATCGCCCCTAAACATCCAGTGGCATTACCATCGCTGGATCCCCCACTATCAACATCCTGTGGGTTACCATTGAACAAAACCTGAACTGGATTTGCCATATTAATACTGAGGCTACCAGGGCAGCTCAAAGGCTCAGACACTTGCAGCGAGTAACTCACCTCCTCACCCCCCCCCAAAATCTGTCCATCATCGACAAGGCAAAAGGCAGGAGTGTAATGGAATACCCTCCACTTGCCTGGATGAGTGCAGCTCCAACAACACTCAAGAAGCTCGACACCAGCCAGGACAAAGCAGCCCACTTGATTGCTCCCCCTTACACAAACATTCCAACGCTCCACCACCGATGAACAGTAGCAGCTGTGTGTACCATCTTCAAGATGCACTGTAGGACCTCACCAAGGCTCCTTAGGCAGCACCCAAACCCACAACCACTACCATCTAGAAGCTCAAGATCAGCAGATACCTGGGAACCCAACCACCCTCCAAGCCCCTTGTTCAAGAAGGGGAGTAGAGACAACCCCGGTAACTATAGACCAGTGAGCCTTACTTCTGTTGTGGGCAAAATCTTGGAAAGGTTTATAAGAGATAGGGTGTATAATCATCTGGAAAGGAATAATTTGATCAGACATAGTCAACACGGTTTTGTGAAGGGTAGGTCGTGCCTCACAAACCTTATTGAGTTCTTTGAGAAGGTGACCAAACAGGTGGATGAGGGTAAAGCAGTTGATGTGGTGTATATGGATTTCAGTAAAGCGTTTGATAAGGTTCCCCACGGTAGGCTACTGTAGAAAATACGGAAGCATGGGATTCAGGGTGATTTAGCAGTTTGGATCAGAAATTGGCTAGCTGGAAGAAGTGGTGGTTGATGGGAAGTGTTCAGACTGGAGTCCAGTTACTAGTGGTGTACCACAAGGATCTGTTTTGGGGCCACTGCTGTTTGTCATTTTTATAAATGACCTGGAGGAGGGCGTAGAAGGATGGGTGAGTAAATTTGCAGATGACACTAAAGTCGGTGGAGCTGTGGACAGTGCGGAAGGATGTTACAAGTTACAGAGGGACATAGATAAGCTGCAGCGCTGGGCTGAGAGGTGGCAAATGGAGTTTAATGCAGAAAAGTGTGAGGTGATTCATTTTGGAAGGAATAAAAAGACAGAGTACTGGGCTAAGGTAAGATTCTTGGCAGTGTGGATGAGCAGAGAGATCTCGGTGTCCATATTCATAGATCCCTAAAAGTTGCCACTCAGGTTGAGAGGGTTGTTAAGAAGGCGTACAGTGTGTTAGCTTTTATTGGTAGAGGGATTGAGTTTCGGAGCCATGAGGCCATGTTGCAGCTATACAAAACTCTGGTGCGGCCGCATTTGGAGTATTGCGTGCAATTCTGGTCGCCGCATTATAGGAAGGATGTGGAAGCATTGGAAAGGGTGCAGAGGAGATTTACCAGAATGTTGCCTGGTATGGAGGGAAGATCTTATGAGAAAAGGCTGAGCGACCTGAGGCTGTTTTCGTTAGAGAGAAGGTTAAGAGGTGACTTAATTGAGGCATACAAGATGATCAGAGGATTGGATAGGGTGGACAGTGAGAGCCTTTTTCCTCGGATGGTGATGTCTAGCACGAGGAGACATAGCTTTAAATTGAGGGGAGATAGATATAAGACAGATGTCAGAGGTAGGTTCTTTACTCAGAGAGTAGTAAGGGCGTGGAATGCCCTGCCTGCAACAGTAGTGGACTCGCCAACACTAAGGGCATTCAAATGGTCATTGGATAGACATATGGACGATAAGGGAATAGTGTAGATGGGCTTTAGAGTGGTTTCACAGGTCGGCGCAACATCGAGGGCCGAAGGGCCTGCACTGCACTGTAATGTTCTATGTTCTATATTGCCATTTTCCTTCACTGTTGCTGGGTCCAAATCATGGAACTCTCTGCCTAACAGCACGGTGGGTGTACCGACAACACATGGACAGCAGCGGTTCAAGAAGGCAGCTCACTACCACCTTTTCAAGGGCAAATATGGTCTAGCCAGTGACAGCCACATCCCAGAAACAAATGAAGAAAATTAAACTTTCAGATAAATGCCAGTGGATGCAAAAAGAAGCTGGAATAATTGAAGAAACTACAATGTGGAATGTTAGAATCTCTCTGGATGAATCAATTAAGATGGAGTTTATAATCCATGATTACGATGTGATCTTTAATGCTTACAAACAGGGTTGGGTGAAGTTAGATGGGAGGAGCCTTGCGAAAGACAAACGTCACAATAGACCCATTGGATCAAATGAGCCTATTTGAGCTGTTAGTTCTGAGCTGAGTCACCAGAACAGATGGAAATGATCTGGGATTGATGTCTTCACTAAAGGACAGCTTCATGAATAATGTCACACCCCCTCCTGGTGACAGTAACATCTTGACTGAGGTTACACATGTAATCGAGGAAATAGCTGTGGAGAGCAGCAGGAGATGGGAATCTTCAATAGATTCCAGATGGTGAAACTGCCTAAGATTGAAATGAGGGAACAAACATTTCGGAGAATAAAGAAATGGACAAATATAATAAAGGGACCGGGACAATCAGCGGGCATTTCTTTCAGTGCAGGGACATGGATAACAGCACAGTGACGTGTGTCCCCTTGTATTCAAATACAATCAATCATCTCGCATCACTTGCTGAGAGTCTGCTATTTCTTTCAGTACTTTCAAGATTCAACAAATGAACATTTTATTAGCGCGGCGTTCGTTGGCGGTGGGATTCTATACTCCCGCCTTTTATCCGGGGGGGGGGGGGGGGGGGGTGCTGCCAGCCGGAACAGAGAACCCCAACGGCCGTAGAATTCCGGCCATTTGATTTCAGAGCAGCACAACATTATTGGATAACCCCGACTATCCATACCACAGATGCAGTTATTTGAAGAGGAGGCTTGCGCTCTGATCTCATTTATATGTTCTTAAAATCATAGAATCCCAACCCCCCGCCCCCCCCACCTCCATAGGCCGGAATTAAACCCAGGACCTTGGCGCTGTGAGGCAGCAGTGCTAACCCCTGTAAAACACAAGCACACAGTTTGCATGGTCCAATGGGAGGCCTGGTGCACTGTAAGCGCGTGACTCTTAATGCCCTCTGATACATGTGGGGTGAGATTCTCCATTTCCAGACGCTGATTTCGTAATCGTCGATCGGGCGGAGAATCCATTTTTACGACCGAATCGGGGGCTGCGCCTGTTTGGCCGGGGGGGGGGGGCTTCAGCGAGGGCTGGCAGGACTGGTGGGGGGTTGCCAGGGAGTGGCGAGGGGTTGTCCAGGGGGGGCTATCTGGCAGGTCGGGTCCACGCACAGCGCGACCGCTACAGGTCATCGCCGTGTGCATGTGTGCCCACGGCACAGCAATTCTCCGGCTGTTTATTTTGTGGAGGCCGGGCATTTTACGTGGCACGGCTGCTAGCCCTTCACCCGTTGGAGGATCGGTTCTGGGGCAGTGGCAAAATTTCCCACGTAAAACGCCACGGATCCTCTGGACATAGCCTCAAAATTGGAGAATATATCCCGTGGCCTTGGCAGATAACGCATAGCTCATTTGAATACATTCTAAATAATATTGCATCCAGCTCTGTAAGATTAATTAACTTGTGCGAAGCAGAGTTTCAACTGTAACTCGTTCTTATCCAACAGATACATTTTCCATCGCTGTCACATGGTAGGGTGGAGGGTTGTCATGAAACTGCTGTTGAGGAACCAGTTGTTCAGATGTGCTGTTGAACACCACAATCACCGGCTGAAAAACAAAACAACACGAGTGAATAGATTGTGAAAGGTTTCAGAGCAGAATGAGCCAGTCAGTTCCTCATGGCTCGCCCGCCTCTCCCAAACATTGCACCCGTCCCATTGCCACTTTCCCCACTTGGACATTAATGTTTGTGCAGCTCTCTGCCAGAGCAATCTACAAGGCTGTGTCTATTGGTGCCACAACACTAGGGGGAGCACTTCCTGCACATGCTCAGGTGAGGAAATCTCTCCCCTGAATTGTTGGAAATAGTTTATCTGTAGTGGAAGAGCTGAAGGTGTTTCATTAGTAACTGTGCATTTTATTAATAGAGCATTCTCCCACATTCAAAATCTGACTGAATAAGATGGACCTCATTTTGGAGCTCAATTTATGATGGAGAGTTGTATTTAAGATAGGGTCTCGCAAGTTAATAAATAATTCAAAACTGTTTATTAAGTATTTATTCTGGTAGAGAACACAAGGTGGCGAGGAGTGAGAGGTAATCATATTTCGGGGAAGACTTGTTAAACATTCAAGAAAAATTAAACAAAAATACTTTAGTTAAAAGCCATCACCCAACATTTCCCTGGTATCGAGAATCCTACTGTCGACCAACTGGCAGGGAATCACTGCTCTTGTCCAATTTGTTCAAATAAACACAAATAAAGCAGGGACGGGAAAGGTGATACCGGATCTAAAGACAGCTTCACAAGTGACCCCGCTTAAATATTTCAAATCACCGAAACTCCTGCTACCTACCAACCAGAAAGGCTCAGGAAGATTTATTCCTTAACCAATGTGACTAAAAACATTCAGGTCATTATCACATTGCTGTTTGTAGGAACCACTTGTATGCAAATTGGGCTGCTGTGTTTATTACAGCACAGCAGGAACTACACTTCAAGAGTGTTTAATAAAAACAGGAAATGCTGAATGACACCATCTGTGGAGGTCTGACAGCAGACAGAAGCAGAGTTAACACTTCCAGTCCATATGACCCTTCTGCAGAACATTTTGTGTTACAGCCCCCACAGGGGTCAGAGTGTGGACCCCATGACCTCTACTGAATACAAACTAGTGTGCAATCTAATGTAAGTGATTCATAGATTATCATAGAATTTACAGTGCAGAAGGAGGCCATTCAGCCCATCGAGTCTGCACCGGCTCTTGGAAAGAGCACCCTACCCAAGGTCAACATCTCCACCCTATCCCCATAACCCAGTAACCCCACCCAACACTAAGGGCAATTTTGGACACTAAGGGCAATTTATCATGGCCAATCCACCTAACCTGCACATCTTTGGACTGTGGGAGGAAACCGGAGCACCCGGAGGAAACCCACGCACTCGGGGAGGATGTGCAGACTCCGCACAGACAGTGACCCAAGCCGGAATCAAACCTGGGACCCTGGAGCTGTGAAGCAATTGTGCTATCCACAATGCTACCGTGCTGCCCAAGTGACCTGCTGGTATCCAGCAGTTATCATTGATACATGCATGGTTTTCTAAAATGGGGAAAGAGAGCGAATATACACCAGTAAATACACAGACGTAATCAATCCATTACGTGACTTACCACTGGTTTTGCACAGCAGCAGCTCATAGCTTTACAGTTGAAACTTGAAACTGCAATGGATATTCCTGCATTGAGCAGGGTCAGTAGTAGAAGGATGGCCACACATGCAATTAGACCCTGTCATGGGTTAGACAAAAATAAATTATGTTGGGCAGAAAACATTTTAAAATATTGCTTTCAAATGGCTTTCAATCAATGTAGTTTAACACTCACCATACAATAAGAGGTGTAATCTACATGATAACAATGATATGGAATACTAATGTTTAAAGTATATGCTACAATTGCTGGCACGCAGGAAATGGCACTGATGATGTTCATTCCTAAGCAACCTCTGATCTGGAAGTAGATTAACATTAAAGAACATATGAGAAAACATGGAAGGAGGAAAACACCAATTGGCTGATCAAGTCTATTTATTCCTATTCCAGTCTATTTGAAATGTACCCATCTCATTGAATCCACACAAACCCATTCAATGTCACACTTTAGGAAGGATGTCAAGGTTTTGGAAAGGATTCAGCAGAGATTTACTAGAATAAAGACATCAATTGGTATTGTACTCCCCGTATTGAGTAGTATTGTTTAAGAGGTAGTTGTAAGTTATTTTTAGGTGTGATGTTTAAGATTTTAATTCTGTGTTCTTCATAAAGTTTTGATTTAATAGAGCAAACCCCTATTTCTTTGTGAAGTCACTCCTGGAGTGAGGTATCCTTTTCCCTCAGTCTTACAAAATTAAAATAAAATACTGTTTTTTTTTGTCCAGGATCCTAGCCACTGTTGGGATCTGGTCTGACATCGTAATAACTGAGACCATGTAAATTAATTGATCCAATGTATTCACCCTCCCAACATGACATTTAATTTTCTTTTTGGCGACATCCATGAAAGTACTTGACCATAAAAACTGACTGCAAGCGTTTCTGTAGGTGTGTATAGAGAAAAAGATTGGCAACAAGAAATGTAGACCCCTTACAGTCAGAAACGGGGGAATTCATAATGGGGAACAAAGAAATGGCTGAGGAACTAAATTTGTACTTTCCTTGTGTCCTCAAAAAGGAAGACATGAATAATGGACCGGAAGTTCTGAAACACAAGTTTCGGTGAGGAGCTGAAGGAAGTCAGTGGGCGGGATTCTCCGAACCCCCCCCCCCGGCAGGCCGGAGAATCGCCAGGGGGGGGCGGCGTGAATCCTGCCCTGACACCGGCTGCCGAATTCTCCGGCGCAGCTTTTTTGGCGGGGGCGGGAATCGCGCCGCGCCGGTCAGGGGCCGTTGGCAGTGGCGATTCTCCGCTCCGCGATGGGCCGAGCGGCCGCCCGCTTTCGTCCAGTCCCGCCGGTGTAAATTACACAAGGTTCTTACCAGCGGGACCCGGCTCTGTGGGCGGCCTACGGAACCCTCGGGGGGTGGGGGGGGGGACGGCGCGGGGGGATCTGGCCCCGGGCACGGTGGCCTGGCCCACAATCGGAGGCCTAGCGATCTGCGGGCGGGCCTGTGCCGTGGGGGCACTCTTTCCCTCCGCACCGGCCGCTGCAAATCTCCGCCATGGCCGGCGCGGAGAAGAAACCCACTGCGCATGTGCAGGAATCACGGCAGCGGTTCTGGGAACATGCTGGCGCTCTTGCGCATGCGCCAACGCACACCGGCCGGCAGAGGCCCTTCGGCGCGGCGCCAACCACTCCAGCGCCGGCCTCGCCCCCGAAGGATTCTGCACCTTCCGGACGTCCCGACGCCGGAGTGGTTCACGCCACTCTTTGGCGCAGGTACGGCCCGCCCGCCGGATGCCGGAGAATCCCGCCCAGTATTCGTAGACAAATCATTTTGGTGAAATTAATAAATTGAAGGCAGATAAATCTCCAGGGCCTGATTATCTTCATCACAGAGTACTTAAGGAAGTGGCCCTAGAAACAGGAGCTCCATTGGTGGTCATTTTCCAAGATTCTTTGGACCCTGGAATGATTCCTAATGATTGGAGGGTAGCTAATAAAAGCCCGTTATTCAAAAAGGGAGGGCGAGAGAACACAGGGAACTATAGACCAGTGAGCCTAACATCGGTAGTAGGACAGTTGCTAGAGTCCATTATCAAGGCTTTCATAGCACAGCATTTGGAAAGCAGTGGTTCAATCAGACAAAGTCAGCATGGATTTACAAAAGGAAAACCATGCTTGACAAACCTACTGGAATTCTTTGAAGATCTAACTAGTAGAGTTGATCTGGGAGACCCGGTGGATATGGTTTATTTAGACTTTCAGAAGGCTTTCGATAAGATCTCATAGCAAATTACTAAAGTTCAAGCACATGGGATTTCAAGTAGTGTCTTGTGATGAATAGGAAGCTGGTTAGCAGACACAAAGTAAAGAGTTGGAATAAATGGTATTTTTCTGATTGGCAGGCAGTGACTAGTGGGGTACCGCAGGGGTCTGCGCTCGGACATCAACTGTTCACATTATATATGAATGATTTGGACGAGGGAACTAAATGTATTATCTCCAAATTTGCAGATGATACAAAGCTGGGTGGGAGGGTGAGCTGTGAGGAGGATGCAGAGATGCTTCAGCGAGATTTG
Source organism: Scyliorhinus torazame (assembly GCF_047496885.1). Classification (NCBI taxonomy): domain Eukaryota; kingdom Metazoa; phylum Chordata; class Chondrichthyes; order Carcharhiniformes; family Scyliorhinidae; genus Scyliorhinus; species Scyliorhinus torazame. The sequence continues at coordinate 16,829,384 of NC_092720.1, read as the reverse complement.
GACAGGCTGAGTGAGTGGGCAAATGCATGACAGATGCAGTATAATGTGGATAAGTGTGAGGTCATCCACTTCAGTAGAAAAAATAGGAAAGCAGATTATTGTATGAATGGGTGAATATTGAGAGAGGTGGATACTCAGCGAGACCTTGGTGTCCTCGTGCATCAGTCGCTGAAAGTAAGCGTGCAGGTACAGCCGGCAGTAAAGAAGGCAAATGGTACTTTGGCCTTCATAGCGAAAGGATTTGAATATAAGAGTAGGGATATTTTACTGCAATTGTTTAGGGCATTGGTGAGGCCAAGTCTGGAGTATTGTGGGCAGTTTCTGTGTCCCTATCTGAGGAAGGATGTTCTTGCTGTGGAGGGAGAGCAGCAAAGGTTTACCAGGCTGATTCCTGGGATGGCAGGACTGTCATATGACGAGAGACTACATCGGTTAGGATTATATTCATTGGAGTTTAGAAGAGTGAGAGGGGTCTCACAGAAACTTATAAAATTCCAACAGGATTAGACAAGGTAGATTCAGAAAGGGGCGAGTGAGTCCAGAACTAGGGGTCATAGTTTGAGGATAAGGGATTGAGGTGAGGAGCAATTTCTTCACCCAGAGAGTGGTGAATCTGTGGAATTCACTCCCACAGAAAGTAGTTGAGGGGAGGCGGGATCAGGGTATTGAATTTGATGATCGGCCATGATCATAATGAATGGCAGAGCAGGTTCGAAGGGCTGAATGGCCTCCTCCTGCTTCTATTTTCTACGCATGTTTCCATGTATGTTATATTTCTACAGTCATAGCACAGATCACGGATATGAGAGTTTTATTTTCCAAGTGCAGCATTTATGTGTAGCTCCGTGTCCCTGACAGGTCTGCACGATGCTGATTCCAATATCAGATATTTAAGGCATAAGGAATGTTTAAGGTGTGTCCCACTGCCATGTTTAGATTCTACATTATTGGGCAGCACGGTAGCATTGTGGAAAGCACAATTGCTTCACAACTCCAGGGTCCCAGGTTCGATTCCGGCTTGGGTCACTGTCTGTGCGGAGTCTGCACGTTCTCCCAGTGTGTTCGTGGGTTTCCTCCGGGTGCTCCGGCTTCCTCCCACAGTCCAAGGATGTGTAGGTTAGGTGGATTGGCCATGATAAATTGCCCTTAGTGTCCAAAATTGACCTTGGTGTTGGGTGGGGTTACTGAGTTATGGGGATAGGGTGGAGGTGTTGACCTTGGCTAGGGTGCTCTTTCCAAGAGCCGGTGCAGACGCGATGGGCCAAATGGCCTCCTTCTGCACTGTAAGTTCTATGATAAATACAGCTGGGAAGGGGGAAATGGCACTGATGGTTTTAGTTCCCTGACAGCTTCTGACCCCCAGACAAACACCGTATACAACACAAGAACTTGTAAAATATGAAAGGGTCATTCAGCCCATCAAGTCCAATTCTTCTCCAGACTATTTGAAATCTACCATGCATTTAAAAATCAATAGCATTTCAGGTGAACTGATGAAGTTTTACAGATCATGTAATTGATAAAACTGATGTAGATAGTACTCGAGGTGGAATGAAAAATTCAGATGGCACCCAAGTCAATTCTAGAATGAGAAATAATTAAAACAATAAAGGTGAGAATTGGGAACACCACCACAGAGAAACATAGAAAATGGGAACAGGAGGACATTCGGCCCTTCGAATCTGCTGTCCCATCAATATGATCACGACTGGTCCTCTACCTCAATGTTATACACTCACTCTCCCCCCCGCCCCCTCATACCCCTTAACACCTTTAGAGTCCAGAAATCTCTCTATTTCCTTTTTAAATTTATTCAGTGGTACAGAATTCCACAGGTTTCACCATCCATGGCGTGAAGACATTTCTCTTCATCCAAGTCCAACCCCGTATCGTAAGATGGAAACTCCTTGCTCTATCTAGACGTCCCCCCCCCCCCCCCCCACCCCCTCTGCAGCCAGAGGAATCTCTTTTGAAGAAGTCATGCGGACTCAAAATGTTACCTCTGTTTCTCTCTTCATGGATGCGATCAGTCTTTCTGAGCTTTACCAGCATTTTCTGATTTTGTTTCACAGCAAACATCACCCGTGTATCCAGTCTGTCCGGCCCTGGCTGAATTTTGTACATATCAATGAAATCCCCTCTCATTCTTTTAAACTCTGGTGAATACAGGCCGAGTTGACTCAATCTCTCCTCAAATGACAACCCTGCCATCTCAGGACTCCGTCTGGTGAACCTTCGCTCTATGGCACATATATCCTTTCTTACAGCAGGAGACCAAAACTGCACACAATCCTCCAGGTGTGGTCTCACCCAGGCCCTATACAGCTGCAGGAAGATGTCTTTGCTCTGAGACGCCAATCCTCTAGGAATGAAGACCAATATACCACTTGCCTTCCATACTGCTTATCTGCGGCTTGCTCAGTGACTAAGTACAAAGACACCCAGGTCCCTGTTCACATCAACATTTTCCAATCTATCACCATTTAAATAATAGTCTGCTAGTCTGTTTTTCCATCTGAACATCCACAATATGCTGCATCTGCCATGTATTTGCCCACTCATTTAACTTGTGTATGTCACCTCAAAGCCATTCCTGATCACCCACATTCCCACCAAGTTTTGTGTCGTCAGCAAACGTGGAAATATTACTTTTGGTTCCTTCATCCAAATCATTGATGTGTGCTGGGTTTTTTTCTTTTCTATAAATTTAGGGTACCCAATTCTTTTTTTTTCAATTAAGGGGCAATCCACCTACCCTGCATATCTTTTTGGGTTGTGGGGGCGAGACCCACGCAGACACGGGGAGAATGTGCAAACTCCACACGGACAGTGACCCGGAGCCGGGATCGAACCCGGGTCCTTGGCACCATGAGGCAGTAGTGCTAACCACTGTGCCACATTGCCGCCCAGTGATGTGCATTGTGAATTGGTGGTGCCCAATCACTGATTCCTGCGGGACTGCACTACTCACTGCCTGCCACTTCGAAACAGACCCATTTATTCCTACTCTCTGTTCCTGCCTGCTAACCAATTCTCAGTCCAGGATACTCTATTACCCCCAAACCCAGGCGCTTTAATTTTGTACGCTGACCTGTATCCACAGGAGTTTAAAAGAATGAGAAGGGATTTCCATAGAATCCTTACAGTACAGAAGGAAGGCCATTTGGCCCATCAAGACTGCACTGACCCCCCCCACTCCCCCCCCCCCCCCCCCACCGAAAGAGCACACTATTTAGGCCAACTCCCGCACTCTATCCCCATAACCCCATCCAACCTGCACATCGTAGGACACTAAGGGGCAATTTAGCATGGCCAATCCACCTAACCTGTACACCTTTGGGCTCTTTGAATATATAGATTTCTAGACTCTAAAGATGTCAATAAATATGAGAGAGGGTGTGAGTTAGAGGATCAGCCTTGGTCACATTGAATAGCGGAGCAGATTCGAAGGGACGAATGACCTTATTCTGCTTCTGGTTTCTCTATTTCTAGTCAACCCAATCTCTCCTGATAAGATAATCCCGACATCCCAGAGATCAATCTGGTGAACCTTTGCACTCTGTCTATTGCAAGTATATAATTTGTTCCACAAGCTGAAACCAAAATGTGCTGAGTAGAAGGAGGCAGAGGGTGTTGGTCGAAGGTTGCTTTGTGACTGGGAGCTTGTGTCCAGTGTTGTTCCGCAGGGTTCGATGCTGGGTCCCTTGCTGTTTGTAGTGTACATTAATGATCTACACGGGAATGTGGGGTGTATGATCAGTAAGTTCGCAGATGACACAAAAATTGATGGTCGAGTAAATAGCGATTACAGAGTAATATCGACGGGCGCATGGGAACAGAGGCAAATGGAATTTAACCCTGAAAAGTGGGAGGTGATGCATTTTGGGAGGACAGACAAGGTGAGAGAACACACAATGCAAAATAGAATGCTAGGAAGTACAGAGAACCAGGGGGGACCATGTGGTGCATATACATACATCCCTGAATATAGCAGGACAGGTGGGCAAGAAGGCTTATGGAAACTTGCTTTTATTAGCCGAAGCATAGAATATAAGAGCGGGGAGGTTATGATGGAGCTGTATAAAACGCTCATTGGGCCACAGCTAGAGTATTGTGTGTCGTTCTGGTCACCACACTATCGGAGAGATGTGATTTCACTGGGGAGGGTGATTCACCAGGATGTTGACTGGGCTGGAGCGTTTCAGCTGTGAAGAGAAACTGGATAGGCTGGGATTGTTTTCCCTGGAGCAGAGGAAGCTGAGGGGGGGATCTGATTGAGATGTACAAAATAATGAAGGACACAGATAGGGTAGAAAGGAAACAAAAACTTTCCCCTTAGTAGAGGCAGAATGCACCAATCTGCGAGTGATTCGACTTCATGCCGTGTATCTCAATTGAAACTTTTTTCGTTCAACAGCTCACACACTCGTGTGGAATTTTGTCCTCATTCAGGGGAGGGAGTTAGACTGCCGAGAAATCAGAGATTAGTATTTCAGGCGTGCAATTGTCCCATCCAGGATAGGGGCATCTGATGCACGATCAATGACCACTAAAACGAGGTTGTAGTCCAACTGAAGGCTTTAATAAGCTAGATGTTTCCCCCAGCAGCTCAGGTACAGAATGAAGGCTGCTGGGGCGGCATGGACTCTTATACCCCACCTAGCAGGGTGGAGCTACCATACATCTTAACCAATAGAAAACATACAGTTTCCGCCAATGGTGCTCCAGCATACCAGGTGCCGTAATACCTCTACCACCACAGCATCAAGCACATAGAACACAGAAAAGAACACAGAACATATAGTGCAGAAGGAGGCCATTCGGCCCATCGAGTCTGCACCGACCCACTTAAGCCCTCACTTCCACCCTACCCCGCTAACCCAATAACCCCTCCTAACCTTTTTGGACACTAAGGGCAATTTAGAATGGCCAATCCATTTAACCTGCACATCTTTGGACTGTGGGATGTCATGAGAATATCGCTTTAAGAAATGTTTGGCTGTTCATATTACTGCAGTGATGTCAGAGTGTGGGTGGAGCTGGGCTGTCTGTCAGCTTTTTACTTTTGTTTTAGGCCGTCTGCTGCAGGGTGTACTGTTGATCTCTCTGCCATGAAAAGACTATCTCTTGATCATTTGGTGAATTCAGAATTATAAATGTTTTCGGTAGTGAATGTAAACCTGATGTGCTTCTGCTGAAAGGTGTTTCTTCTGTCTTCTGGATGTTGTTTGGGAAGTTATTAAGGATTACTTAGTGATGTATTCTTTGGGGGTTGTATTTGAATTAATGGTTGCTAAGATGTTCACTGTATGTTTTAAAAAGGTTAATTTGAGTTCAGAGAATAAACATTGTTTTGCTTTAAAAAATACTTTTCCATTTCTGCTGTACCACACCTGTAGAGTGGGCCGTGTGCTCCCCGTACCACAATCTATTAAAAGTTGTGGGTCAGGTGAACTCCATGATACACTTTGGGGTTCTCTAAACCCTGGCCCATAACGGGGAGGAAACCGGAGCACCCGCAGGAAACTCACATAGACACGAGGAAAATGTGCAAACCCCTCACAGACAGTCACCAGAGGTGGGAATCGAACCCGGGTCCCTGGTGCTGGGAGTGCCACCATGGTTGCCACCTTGAGCTGAATTACTTATTGTTGCAAATCAACCATGTCAAAATCATTATTTGAGCAAGTACTCACCATAGAATGAGTCGGTTCCCTCTCAACAGCTATAGCAAGAGCTCCTGCAACAATAAACTTTAAAAACATATTTCACGTCAGAGAGAAAACTTAGAAGAATTGAATAACATTAAAATATGGCGTTTTCCTAAATTCTTCCCCTTTCAAGCTAGAGCCTTAAGTTAGACATTGGCTCCATAAACTCCCTGCCTGTGTGTGACTCCTCACTCAGATGGGATTCTTCCTGTCTGAAGCTGGACAGAGAGTGAATGAAGGAAGTTCAATGTGGTAAGTGTCACAGCTCAGACTGACACTTATTTGTTTGTTTCATAGCTTAACACACTGATGCGACCATCAATTAGGTGGATTGGCCGTGATAAATTGCCCTTAGTGTCCAAAATTGCCCTTAGTGTTGGGTGGAGGTGTTGACTTTGGGTGGGGTGCTCTTTCCAAGAGCTGGTGCAGACTCAATGGGCCGAATGGCCTCCTTCTGCATTGTAAATTCAATGATAATCTATGATTAATCTAGGACAAAGGTTCGGCACAACATCGTGGGCCGAAGGGCCTGTTCTGTGCTGTATTTTTCTATGATGTGGAGATGCCGGCGTTGGACTGGGGTGAGCACAGTACGAAGTCTTACAACACCAGGTTAAAGTCCAACAGGTTTGTTTCGAAAGCTAGTGACATCGAAACAAACCTGTTGGACTTTAACCTGGTGTTGTAAGACTTCGTACTGTATTTTTCTATGTTCTAATTCACACGAGACGATTAGTAGAAGTGAACAGTGGTTTTAATAAGCTAGATCTGTGCCTGCCTGCGACTGCTCTGTACTGAGTGCCGCCTACAGGCTGCAGGTTTATACACCACCCCTGAGGGGGCGGAGCCACAGGCGGAGCCCACAGGGGCATCAACAGAGTACAGTACAATACAGTGGTGAATTGCAGTAGCAATACATTCACCACACACACTTTGAGGAATCAGAATGGAAGTGTTGGAGGGATGAGCAGGCTGGTTATCAACCTGTTAGGGACTGACCCGGAGGCACTTGAATATTTTTCCAGCTGGAATCAATGAATGATGAACTGAAGGAGGATGATCAATCTCAGCCTCCTCCAGAGGTCCCATATCACAGACACAAGAAATAGCTGAAGCCACTGGATGCAAATAGGCTTTGACTACATTACTGCTGAAGATTTCTAGGTGCCGCCCCATAAACTGTTCCAATACAGCGACAACATCAGCAACTCCCTGAACATTTCACAAAATTCCCATGCGTTTTCCTGCCCGAAAAGGGAGAACAAGTATCCAACCCGGAAATTACTCCACCATCATTCTATTTAACTAAAAAAGAAAAGAGAAGTATCAAAATTAAGGAAATACCATCGAACTGTGCAAAGGTGAGTGGCTGGTCAGGGGCTGGATTCTCTGTTTTTGGGACTAAGTCACCATACCGTTGTGAAAACTGTGATCTTTTACGCCAGGAAAGCTGGCGTCAAAAGGGCACAGATTCACCATCTTGCAGGGGGCTAGCAGGCAGCTATCGTGAAGCTCGCAGCTCCACCTGCCGATACGCCCCCCCCCCCCCCCGCACTTCTGGGTCAGAGGCCGTGCATGCGCACGGCGTCGGCCTCCAGCAGCCATGCCGTGTTGCATGGCGGACTCAGCCCGCAGACCTGGAGCGGCAAATTAGTGCCCCGCATCGGCCACTCGCGCTCCCCGGACCACCCGCACACATAGCCCCCAGTCCTGAATGAAGCCCTCCGATCGTCCCTCCCCCGACTGTGGTGGCCCCGGACTAAGTCCGAATCCACCACACGAGGATCCCGGACGATGGTGAGGTCCACAGGAATTTGGCCAGTCGAGGGCGGAGAATAGCGGGGCGGGCCTCAGGCAATGGCCTGAGGCAGTGGATACTCGGCGCGGCATACCCGTGGAGTACACCAATTCTTGGGGGGGGGGGGGGGGCGGAGAATCGAAGAACCGGCGCCACTCCTGATTTTGTGCGCTAAAACGGATTCTCCGCCCCGTCGCCGAACGCGATTTTGGCGTCGGGGTGTGGAGAATCCAGCCCCAGATGTTTGGTCAGAATATAAAGAACAGCAGAGAATAACTGGAGGGTAAATCAGAAGAATGAAATTAGAGTATGAGCGGAAGCTAGCTAGAAATGTGTAGGTGGATAATAAGAGCTTTTGGGATTTGAAAAGGAAGAGAGTAAGTAAATTGACTGCTAATCCTCCAGAGGGGAGTTAATTGTGCATAATAAGGAAGTGGCCGATCAAATGAGCAGATATTTTCTTTCTGCCTTGACTGCAGAAAAAAAACATTCCAGTAATAGCTCTAAATCAGGAGGTGGAAGGAAGAGTGGAAATTGGTGAAATTACAATCACTGGGGAAGCGGTACTGAGCAAACGACTGAAGCTGCAGTTGACAACTCTCTGGGTCCTAATGGACTTCATCCTAGGGTCGAAAAGAGGTGCAAATGATGTAGCGTTGCATTGGGGTTAGTTTTCCAAAATTCGCTAGATTCTGGAAAGGTTCCATCATACCAGAAAGTAGCAAACACAAACCGTCTATTCAACAGGGAGTGGGGAGCAGAAACCAGAAAACTATCGGCCAGTTAGCTTGTCGTGGGGAAGGTGCTAGAATTGAACGTTAAAGAGGTTATAGCTCAGTGTAATTTGAAAGAGTCAGAATGTAATAATATAATAACAATGATAATCGCATATTGTCACAAGTAAGTTTCAATGAAGTTACTGTGAAAAGCCCCTAGTCGCCACATTCCGGCGCCTGTTCGGGGAGACCGGTACAGGAATTACACCCGCGCTGCTGGCCTTGTTCTGCATTGCAAGCCAGATATTTAGCCCACTGTGCTAAACCAGAGTCTGTTTATGCGAAAGGGAAATCAGTTAAGAAGGAAAATGCAATGTTAGCATTCATGTCGAGAGGACTAGAATACAAGAGCACGGATGTATTTCTGTCGCTGTATAAGGCTCTTGTCAGACCCCATTTGGAGTATTGTGAGCAGTTTTGGGCCCCGTATCTAAGGGAGGATGTGCTGGCCTTGGAAAGGGTCCAGAGGAGGTTCACAAAAATGATCTCTGGAATGAAGAGCAGTTGAGGACTCTGGGTCTGTAGTCATTTGAGACTAGAAGGATGAGGGGGGGATCTTATTGAAACTTACAGGCTCCTGCGAGGCCTGGATAGAGTGGACGTGGAGACGATGTTCCCACTTGTAGGAAAAATTAGAACCCAAGGGCACAGCCTCAGACGGAAGGGACGATCCTTTAAAACAAATATGAGGAGGAATTTCTTCAGCCAGAGGGTGGTGAATCTGTGGAACTGTTTGCCGCAGAAGGTTGTGGAGGCCAAATCACTGAATATCTTTAAGACAGAGTTAGATAGGTTCTTGATTGATAAGGGGATCAGGGGTTATGGGGAGACGGCAGGAGAATGGGGATGAGAAAATATCAGCCATGATTGAATGGTGGAACAGACTCATGGGGCGCGATTCTCCACTCCCACGCCGGTTGGGAGAATCGCCTGGGCCGCCAAAAGTTCCGGGGATGCCCGTCCGACACCCTCCCGCGATTCTCCCAAGCGGCGGGAACGGCCCGGTTGAGTTTCGCAGGCCGCAGGCCGGAGAATCGCCGGAGACACCCAAAATGGCGATTCTCCGGCACCCCCGCTATTCTGAGGCCCGGATGGGCCGAGCGGCCAGGCCAAAACGGCGGGTTCCCCCCAGCGCCATCCACATCTGGTTGCTACAGTCGTGGGCGGTGCGTGAACGCTGGGGGGGGGGGGGGGCGGCCTGTGGGGGGCGGGGGCGGATCCTGCACCGGGGGGTACCTTAAAAGTGGAGTGGCCCGCGATCGGTGCCCACCGATTGTCGGCCCGTCCTCTCTGAAGGAGGACCTCCTTCCTTCCCCGGCCCGCAAGAATCCGTCCGCCATCTTTTTGCGGGGCGGACTTACAGCGGACGGCAACCACGCATGCGCGGTTGACGTCCGTTATGCGGCGCCGGCCGCATCATTGATGCGGCGCCGCTTTTGCGTGGGCGACAAGGCCTGGCGCGGGTAGATGACGCGGCCCCGATACTGGCCCATTGTCAGGGCCTGAATCGGTCGGGACCGGGGCCGTTCCGCGCCGTCGTGAACCTCGACGGTGTTCACGACGGCGCGGCCACTTCGGCGTGGGGGTGGAGAATCCCGCCCATGGTCTATGTGTAACCAAATATTGGAGTTCTTTGATGTAACATTCACTGTGGATAAAGGGAAACCAGTACTTGAATTTCCTGAAGGGTTCTGTTGAGATCTTTTTTACAGGATGAGGGCATTGCTGCAAGGCTAAAATGTATTGGCCCTCCCTAATTACCCTTGAGATGGCGATGGCAAAATGCCTTCATGAACTGCTGCAGTCCCTGTGCTGTTAGTGAGGAAGGTCCAGGGTTTTGCCCCATTGACAATGAAGGAACGGCGATATATTTCCAAGTCAGTGTAGTGAGTAACTTGGAGGGGAGCATCCAGGTGGTTGCGTTCCCAGGTATCTGCTGCCCTTGTCCTTCGAGATGATATCAGTTGTGGGTTTGGGTGGTGCTGCCTAAGGAGCATTGATGGGTTTCTCCAGTGCATCTTATAGATGGTACACATGGCTGCCACTGTGCGTCTATCATATTATAGAATTTACAGTACAGAAGGGGGCCATTCGGCCCATCGAATCTGCACTGGCCCTTGGAAAGAGCGCCCCATTTAAGCCCACTCTTCCCAACCGATCGCCGCAACCCCACCTAATGTTTTTGGACACTAAAGGCAATTTAGCATGTCCAATCCACCTCACCTGCACATCTTTGGACTGTGGGGGGGAACCGGAGCACCCGGAGGAAACCCACACGGTTGTTGAGGGAGCGAATATCTGTGGAAGGGGTGCCAATCAAGTGGGCTGCTTTGTCCTGGATGGTGTCGAGCTTCTTGAATGTTGTTGGAGCTGCACTCACCCAGGCAAGTGGAGAGTATTCCATTACACTCCTGACTTGTGCCTTGTAGACGGTGGACAGGCTTTGTAGAGTCAGGAGGGGAGTTACTTGCTGCATGATTTCTAGGCTCTGACTTGCTCTTGTAGCCACAGTATTTATATGGCTAGTCCAATTCAGTTTCTGGTCAATAGTAACCCCCATGATGTTAATAGTGGGGGATTCAGTGATGGTAATGTTGTTGAATGTCATGGGGCTATGGTTAGATTCTCTCTTGTTGGAGATGGTCATTGCCTAGCACTTGTGTAACACGCATGTTACTTGCCACTTGTCAGCCCAAGTCCAGATATATCAAGGTCTTGCTGCATTTGGACATGGGTTGCTTCAGTATCTGAGAGAAGTTGCGAATGGTGCTAAACATTGTGCAGTCATCAGCAAACATCCCTACTTCTGACCATTATAGAATTTACAGTGCAGAAGGAGGCCATTCGGCCCATCAAGTCTACACCAGCTCTCGGAAAGAGCACCCTACCCAAGCCCACACCCCCACCCTATCCCCATAACCCAGTAACCCCACCCAACACTAAGGGCAATTTTGGACACTAAGGGCAATTTAGCATGGCCAATCCACCTAACCTGCACATCTTTGGACTGTGGGAGGAAACCGGAGCACCCGGAGGAAACCCACGCAGACACGGGGAGAACGTGCAGACTCCGCACAGACAGTGACCCAAGCCGGGAATCGAACCTGGGACCCTGGAGCTGTGAAGCAATTGTGCTAACCACTATGCTTTGATGGATAAGGCGTCACATGATAGATTATTGCAGAAAATAAAAGCTCATGGTAGGGGTAATGCATTGGTAGCAGAATAGCTGGCTGGCAGCAAAAGGAGAGTATTAATGCTTCTTTTTCTTATTGGCAAGGTGTGGCGATTGGAGTCCCACAGTGGTCATTGCTGGAGCCTCAAACCTTTACAATTTACATCAATGACTTAGATGAGGGGAGTGAGTGCATGGTAGCCAAGTTTACAGATGACACAAAAATAAGTAGGAAAGTATGTTGTGAAGAGGACATAAGGGGATTGCAGACAGATGTTGATGGACTGAGTGAGTGGGCAAAACTCTGGCAGATGGAGTACTATGTGGGAAAGTGGAAAGTTGTTCACTTTAGCAAGAAGAATGAAAAAGCGGAGTGTTACTTTAACGGAGAATGACTGTAAGATTCTGAGGTGCCAAGGGAACTAATTGTCCTCATGCCTGAGTCACAAGAAGTTAGAATGTAGGTACAGAAGGTAATTCAGAAGGCTAATGGAATGCTATCCTTATTGCAAGAGGAATGAACATAGAAATAAGGATATTATGCTTACATTATGCTGGTTTAGCACACTGGGCTAAATCGCTGGCTTTGAAAGCAGACCAAGGCAGGCCAGCAGCACGGTTCACTTCCCGTACCAGCCTCCCCGAACAGGCGCCGGATGTGACAATAAGCCATTTTCATTTCATTTTTCACACTGGTGAGATCACATGTTGAATTCTGCCGCCTGCCAGACGCGTGTTTCTCAGCAGCGAGAGACGAGCGCCGTTTGCAGGTGGCGGGTTTCTCTGCTCCTGCCAATTTCCCATTGAAGCCACCTCACGCCACCGGGCAACCCACGGGCAGGGGGTGCACCGCCAATGGGACCAGAGAATCCAGCTGCCAGCGAAGGCTTCTTGAACACTATGCTGGTCTGCTTCTTTCAGGAAGGATGGAAATGGGTTGGAGGTGGGTCAGAGGAGGATTAAGGACTGATACCTGGAATGGACAGGTTGCCTTATAAGGAAAGGTTGGACAGGCTAGGTTTGTTTTCACTGGGGTTTAGAAGAGTGAGGGGTGACTTGATTGAAGTATACAAGATCCTGAACAGTACTGACAAGGTGGATGCGGAATTGATATGTTCTCTTGTGGGTAAGTCGAAAACTAGAGGGCATTGTTTTAAAAGTAGGAGACACATGTCAAGGACCAAAATCAGAGGTGAAAATTTCTTTCAGAGGGTTGTGTGATTTTGGATCTCTGTCTTCGAAAGTGACGGAGGTTGGGTGGGGCAGGGGGGGTGGGGCAGGGCGGGGGGGGGTCATTAAATAATTTTTTTAGGTGGAGTTAGATAGATTCTTGCTCGGCAAGGAATCAAAGATTATCAGGGGTAGATGGGAATGTGGAACTCGAAACTCAAATAGATCAACTATGAACCTACTGACTGGCGGAGCAATCTCGGGGGACAGAATGGGGGGGACCTGTTCCTATTTTGTGCTTTTGAATGTACTCTGAACTATTAACAAAGTGATGGAAGTTGGAATTGACAGTGCAGTCCCACAGCTCTTACTCAGCAAAAACCCGCTGATTCAGCCAGGGTCAGTCCGCTTCAGATCTCATTACAGTCAAGGGCCAAACAGAGGCAAAAGAGCTGAATCTTAAAGGTGAGGTGAGAGTCACTGTCCTGTCATCAAACATGCATTTGACTGAGTATAGCATTAACATTCCGCAGTCATACAGCAGAGGGCAGTAGAGCGGAGCTGCTGATTGGCTGTTGCAGGGAAAATTTGCATCAGTGCATTGCGGTCACCGTATCTGGAAGGTGGTTTGTGGAGGGGCTGTTGTCAAGTGACAGTTAAACCCCAAACACTTCTTCAGTGTTTCCCTCCCTACATCCTCCTCTGACCAAAAAAAAGACAATCACTGTAAGGATCCCAGCTGAATATAGATCAAGAGGGAAACTCGAGGACAGGTAGAAGTAGAAAGAAGTTGAACCGTGACGTCACAGCCTGCAGGTAAGTGATTGGCTGGTGACTGGTAAGTAGTTTTTCTTTTCCCTGAGGTGTTATATTGTGCGGGGCACAGTGGTTACTGAGTGAGTGCTTGCTGAGAAGGGGAGTAAATTCTTTTTTAAACTTACTGTTGGGAGTTTCCAGCTGAATCCGGTCAGAGTGAGGACAGAGTGACTGCTGGGTAAGTAGTAAAGATTTAAATTGTTTGCGCAGGCCCATAACAGCTGATTGCTGCTCTCGTGTGGGGCGCAGTGGTTGTGGTTAAATGTTTTATTTTACCTGTATTTAAGTTGGGCAGTTTCTAAACACTAGACACTACACCTGTAGTGTCCCCCACCTTTCTACCTCCTTTAACCTAAGGGGTAGAGTGAATAACAGGTAAGCTCTTTCTTTCTTTTTCTTTTTTATCTAGAGGGGATGGCAGGGAAGGCAGTGCAATATTCCTCCTGCAGAATGTTTGAGGTGAGGGACGCCGTCAGTGTCCCTGCTGATTTCCCCTGTGGGAAGTGCACCCATCTCCAGCTCCTCAGAAACCGCGTTAGGGAACTGGAGCTGGAGCTGGATGAACTTTGGATCATTCGGGAGGCACAGGTGGTCATAGATAGTAGCTTCAGGGATGTAGTTACTCCGAAGAATCAAGGTAGATGGGTGACGGTGAGAGGGGCTGGGAGGAAGCAGTCAGTGCAGGGATCCTCTTGTGGTCGTTCCCCTCAGTAACAAGTATACCGCTTTGGATACTATTGAGGGGGACGACCTACCAGGGGTAAGCCGCAGTGAACGGATCTCCAGCACTGAGTCCGTCCCTGTGGCTCAGAAGGGAAGGAGGGAGAACAGGAGAGCAATAGTTATTGGGGACTCGATAGTTAGAGGGACAGATAGACGGTTCTGTGGCAGCGAAAGAGACTCACGGATGGTATGTTGCCTCCCGGGTGCCAGGGTCCGTGACGTCTCGGACCATGTTTTCAGAATCCTTAAAGGAGAAGGGGAGCAGTCACAAGTCGTGGTGCACATCGGTACCAACGACATAGGTAGGAGAAGGGACGGTGATTTAAAACAGGAATTTAGGGAGCTCGGGTGGAAGCTGAGAGCCAGGACAAACCATGTTGTCATCTCTGGTTTGTTGCCAGTGCCACGTGCTAGTGAGGTGAGGAACAGGGAGAGAGTGCAGATAAATACATGGCTGCAGGGATGGTGTAGGAGGGAGGGTTTCAGGTACGTGGATGATTGGTGCACATTCTGGGGAAGGTGGGACCTGTACAGACAGGACGGTTTGCACCTGAACCAGAGGAGCACCAATATCCTGGGAGGAAAATATGCTACGGCTCTTCGGGGGGTTTAAACTAATTTGTCAGGGGGCTGGGAAAACGAGCTGTAGTCCAGAAGCCAGTGTCGAGAGTAGTGAGGTACTGAGGAGGGTATCAAGGTTGCAGGAGTAAACGGCAGACAGAAAGGTGGGTTGAAGTGTGTCTAGTTCAATGCAAGGAGCATCTCCGGAATAAGGTAGGTGAATTTGGAGCGTGGATTGGTACCTGGGACTACGATGTTGTGACCATTATGGAGACATGGTTAGAACAGGGACAGGAATGGTTGTTCGAAGTTCCGGGGTATAGATTTTCAGTAAGAGTAGGGAAGGTGGTAAAAGAGGTGGAGGAGTAGCATTGTTAATCAAGGATAGTTTAACGGCTGCAGAAAGGCAGTTTGAAGGGGATCTGCCTACTGAGGTAATATGGGCCGAAGTTAGAAATAGGAAAGGAGCGGTCAGATTGTTAGGAATTTTCTATAGGCCCCCAAATGTAATGGAGATGCAGAGGAAGAAATTGCAAAACAGATTATGGATAGGTGTGGAGGTCTCAGGGTAGTTGTCATGGGTGACTTTAACTTTCCAAATATTGATTGGAACCTCTACAGATTGGAACCTCGAACAGTTCGGATGGGGCAGTTTTTGTCCAGTGTGTGCAGGAGGGCTTCCTGACACAATATGTGGGTAGGCCGACAAGGGGGGGGGCCACATTGGGTTTGGTACTGGGTAATGAACCGGGCCAAGTGTTAGATTTGTTTGTGGGAGAGCACTTTGGAGATAATGACCACAATTCGGTGTCTTTCACTATTGCAATGGAGAGGGATAGGGCCATACGGCAGGGCATAATTGGGGGTGGGGTAATTATGATGTGATTAGGGAAGAATTAGGGAGCATAAGATGGGAACAGAAACTGTCATGGAAAGGCACAAATGAAAAGTGGAGCTTGTTCAAGGACCAAATACTGCGTGTCCTTGATAGGCATGTTCCTGTCAGGCAGGGAGGAAATGGCCGTGTGAAGGAACCATGGTTCACAAAAGAGGTTGAATGTCTTGTCAAGAGGAAAAAGGAAGAGTATGTAAGGATGAGAAAACAAGGTTCAGTAGGGTCGCTTGAGGGTTACAAGGTAGCAAGGAATGAGCTGAAAAAAGGGCTTAGGAGAGCTAGGAGGGGGCATGAGAAGTCCTTGGCGGGTCGGATCAAGGAAAACCCCAAGGCTTTTTACTCCTACGTGAGAAATAAAAGAATGACCAGGGTGAGGGTAGGGCTGGTCAAGGACAGTAGTGGGAACTTGTGCATGGAGTCAGAAGAAATAGGAGAGGCGTTGAATGAATACTTTTCTTCTGTGTTCACAAAGGAGAGGGGCCTTGTTTTTGAGGATGAGTGTGTGATTCAGGCAGGTAGACTGGAGGACGTAGATGTTCTGAGGAAGGATGTATTAGCAATTTTGAAAAACCTGAGGGTCGACAAGTCCCCTGGGCCAGATGGGATATACCCAAGGATTCTTTGGGAGACAAGGGATGAGATTGCAGAGCCTTTGGCTTTGATCTTTGGGTCCTCGCTGTCCACGGGGATAGTGCCAGAGGACTGGAGAGTGGCGAATGTTGTTCCTCTGTTCAAGAAAGGGAATAGGAATGACCCTGGTAATTATAGGCCATTTAGTCTTACTTAGGTGGTCGAGAAGATAATGGAAAAGGTCCTGAAGGATAGGATTTATGACCATTTGGAAAGATGCAGCTTAATCCGGGATAGTCAACACGGATTCGTGAAGGGTAGGTCTTGCCTCACAAATTTGATTGAATTCTTTGAGGAGGTAACTAAGTGTGTAGATGAAGGTAGAGCAGTTGTTGTCGTACATGTGGATTTTAGTAAGGCGTTTGATAAGGTTCCCCGTGATCGGCTCATGAAGAAAGTAAGGAAGTGTGGGATAGAGGAAAATTTGATAAGTAACTGGCTATCATATAGAAGACAGAGGGTGGTGGTGGATGGAAAATTTTCAGACATGAACCAGTTACCAGCGGTGTACACAGGGTCCTCTGCTATTTGTGATTTTTATCAATGACTTGGAGGAGGGGGATGAAGGGTGGGTCAGTAAATTTGCTGTGACACCAAGATTGGTGGAGTAGTGGATGAGGTGGAGGCTGTTGTAGGCTGCAAAGAGACATTGATAGGATGCAGAGCTGGGCCGGAAAATGGCAGATGGAGTTTAACCCTGATAAGTGCGAGGTGATTCATTTTGGTAGAAAAAATTTGAATGCGGATTACAGGGTCAATGGCAGGGTTCTGAGGAATGTGGAGGAACAGAGAGACCTTGGGGTTCATGTCCACAGATCTCTGAAGGTTGCCACTCAAGTGGATACAGCCGTGAAGGCGGCTTATATATTAGCGTTTATTAACAGGGGGCTTGAGTTTAAGAGCCGCGGGGTTATGCTGCAACTATACATGACCCTGGTGAGACCACATTTGGAGTATTGTGTGCAGTTCTGGTCACCTCATTATAGGAAGGATGTGGAAGCATTGGAAAGGGTGCAAAGGAGATTTACCAGGATGCTGCCTGGTTTGCAGGATAGGTCTTATGAGGAAAGGTTGAGGAAGCTAGGGCTTTTCTCTTTGGAGCGGAGGAGGATGAGAGGCTACTTAATAGAGGTTTATAAGATAATGAGGGGGATAGATAAAATGGACGTTCAGAGACTATTTCCTCGGGTGGATGTAGATGTTACAAGGGGGCATAACTATAAGATTCAGGGTGGGAGATATAGGAGGGGTGTCCGAGGTAGATTCTTTACTCAGAGAGTGGTTAGGGTGTGGAATGGACTGCCTGCTGTGATAGTGGAGTCGGACACTTTAGGAACTTTCAAGCGGTTATTGGATAGGCACATGGAGCACACCAGAATGACGGGGAGTGGGATAGCTTGATCTTGGTTTCGGACAATGCTCGGTATAACATCGAGGGCCGAAGGGCCTGTTCTGTGCTGTACTGTTCTATGTTCTATGTCATTGAAGTCAGTGGAAATCAGGGGGAAACCTCGCCAATGGTTGAAGTCATACCTCGCACAATGGAAGATGGCTGTGTTTGTTAGTAGTTGATCACCTCAGCCCCAGGACATTGCTGCATGAGTTCTTCAGGGTAGTATCCTAGACCCAACCATCTTCAGCTGCTTCCTCGACAATCTTGATTCCAACAGAAGATCAGAACTGGGGATGTTCACTCAGAAATGTACCAATACCATTCACATCTCCTCAGATACCAAAGCGGTTCAAGCCCACATTCAGTCAGATTAGACAATGTTCTTGTTTGGGTTGATAAGTGACAAGTAACATTTGTACCACTTAAGGGATCATGTCCAACAAGAGAGAATCGAACTGTTTGCCATGAAATTCAATCGCATTACTACCACAGAATGCCCCACCATCAACACCAGGTTTTAATACTGACCATAGATTACCTGGTCATCTGAATAGTATGATTGCTGGCAATTCTGTGTCAAGTAACCCACTCCCGACTCCCCAAAGCCTATCCACCGTCTACAAGGGACAAGTCAGGATTTCAATGGAATACTCTCTCCTCATGCCTGGATGAATGTAGTTCCAACAATGCTTGACACATCCAGGTCAAAGCAGCCCACTTGACTAACATGCCATCCACCGCCATGAACATTCAATCCCTCCACCACAGGCACACAGTGGCAGTGTGTGTACCATCTACAAGATGCACCGCAGTAACTCGCCAAGTCTTCTTCGAGAGGACTTTCCAATCCTCTGCCCTCTGCCATGAATAATGGCCGGGCGGCAGCTGCAAGTCCTCCTCAAAGTCACACATTGTCTTTACCTGCAGCAATATTGTTTTCCTTCATATTCATTGGGGCATAATCCTGTAGCACTCTTCCTGACAGCACCGTGAATAGCAGCATTCAAGAAGGTGGTTCATTTGGGACATTTAGGGATGTGCAAGAAATGCTGACATTGCAGCAATAATTCCATTTTGTGCCCCAATTAAAAGAAAAAAAAAGGACCGATTAAAATCTTTGTTTCTTTACCGCAGGGCCTGGCAAACAGTAATAAAAGCACATGTATGCTCCCAAATTACTAATGCATGATTACCCAATGAATCGCAGTTACAGCTACAAGGAAATCCGACAGTTTTACATTCTTGTATTCATCAGTCGTACGTACCAAAGCACCAGTCCACCAGGGTGTCCCAATTATTACCGAAAAGTTGTTGATGTGATATTGACCTTGCACCATCCTGATTTGTACAATTCCAATGATTATGGCGATCTGACCGGTCACAATCTGTGTTATCTGCAAGAATCAGAAAAATGTTAAATTGAGATAAAAAAAAACAACCTTTTGTCCGTAATTTTAACTTGTTCGTGGTGTGAAATTGACACTGCAGATCAGCAACCCTTCCCATACATTGATTTCTACTCTGTGCAGTTTCTCCAATTAACTCGCCACTTGGAATTCCGGAATTCGAAATGGTGATTTTTAGGATTTATTGCAGAACATGAAAAAGAAAAAAGAATAATTCACAGAATCCACTCTTCTTCCTAGTTAATTTAACGATTTAATGTCAATACTGTAGCACAATCACAAATAACTTTAGGATATGTGGGTGAGACTCATCTTTTGAAAGAAGGATGAATATTATTCCATGACACTGCAGCAGATCATTTTGTGTGTGGTGTGTGTGAAGTACATTCTGGTGGGGACGATAGTACGTCAGTAACAGAACCCGTCTGATTCTCCATCCAATCTAATGGAGACTGGAAGGAATGTGCAATTTCCTTCACCACATTTTCCTGATAATGTTCAATGCACCGGTAGGAATGAGGAAAAGTTTCCCCTCTCTGAATTTTGTTACAGAATCAGGAAACACACAGGAGACCATTCAGCCTCCATGGGCTGGATTCTCTGGTTGCCGGCGCCGAAATCGCTTTCGGCGGCCGGCTGGAGAATCCAAATTTCCGGCCAAATCGGGGGCGGTGGCGCTTTCGTGATGCTCCGCTCCTCCAAAGCAGCGTACTTTAGCAGTACGCTGTGCCATGCCTCAACGGTCTCTGGACATCGCCTGAGGCCCCCCCCCCCCCCCCCCACCGATGCTCCGCCCCCGACTGGCCGAGTTCCCGACGGCGTGGGTCTCTCATGGTCCCACCGGTCGGGACCTCGGTGTGGCAGCTGCAGACTGAGCCCAGCACCGCCACGGTCAGGGGAGGGCCGATCCGCAGGCAGAGGGGAACATTATTTGGGGCCGTGGGCACTGTGGAGGGGGTCGACTGGGGCGCGCGAGATAGCCGAAGGGGGAGACGAGATCGCGGGCCGGGTCTGCGGGCGGCCGCCGCCACGTTGCACGGCACGGCCACTGCAGGCTGCCGCCGTGCGCGGCCATGGACCCGGCAATTCTTTGGGGCGGATCAGCAGCTAGAGCTGCGTGCTCTACGCTGCCAACCTGCCCCCAGCAACACGGGGAATCGGTGGCTGTTTTGTGCCCGATTTCTGGCGGGAAACGTCACCGTTCCCACGCCGGTGTGGGGACATAGCCACAGAATCGGAGAACCCAGCCCCATATCTATGCCAGCTCTTTGAAAGAGCTATCCAATTAATTCTATTCGACCAACATTTTCCTGATAATCCTTGTGGTAATCCAGGAGACACAAAGATAAAGGTTCAACCAAATTTATTTTAACTCAAAAGTAAAGTTGCACCCACTGCAAATAACACGAGTGTCCCACCCCGGGACTAACGGGAACTCACCCCGGGACTAACGGGAACCCACCCCGGGACTAACGGGAACCCACCCCGGGACTAATGGGAACCCACCCCGGGACTAACGGGAACCCACCCCGGGACTAACGGGAACTCACCCTGGGACTAACGGGAACTCACCCGGGACTAACGGGAACTCGCCCCGGGACTAACGGGAACTCGCCCCGGGACTAACGGGAACTCACCCCGGGACTAATGGGAACTCACCCGGGACTAACGGGAACTCGCCCCGGGACTAACGGGAACTCGCCCCGGGACTAACGGGAACCCACCCCGGGACTAACGGGAACTCGCCCCGGGACTAACGGGAACTCGCCCCGGGACTAACGGGAACTCGCCCCGGGACTAACGGGAACTCACCCCGGGACTAAGGGGAACTCGCCCCGGGACTAACAGGAACTCACCCTGGGACTAACGGGAACTCACCCCGGGACTAACGGGAACTCACCCCGGGACTAACGGGAACCCACCCCGGGACTAACGGGAACCCACCCCGGGACTAACGGGAACTCACCCCGGGACTAACGGGAACTCACCCGGGACTAACGGGAACCCACCCCGGGACTAACGGGAACTCGCCCCGGGACTAACGGGAACTCACCCCGGGACTAACGGGAACTCACCCCGGGACTAAGGGGAACTCGCCCCGGGACTAACAGGAACTCACCCTGGGACTAACGGGAACCCACCCCGGGACTAACGGGAACTCGCCCCGGGACTAACGGGAACTCACCCCGGGACTAAGGGGAACTCGCCCCGGGACTAACAGGAACTCACCCTGGGACTAACGGGAACTCACCCCGGGACTAACAGGAACTCACCCCGGGACTAAGGGGAACTCGCCCCGGGACTAACAGGAACTCGCCCCGGGACTAACGGGAACTCACCCCGGGACTAATGGGAACCCACCCCGGGACTAACGGGAACTCACCCCGGGACTAACGGGAACTCACCCCGGGACTAACGGGAACTCACCCGGGACTAACGGGAACTCCCAGTCCTAGTCTGGGACGGGATTTAAAGAGCTCGATAAGGGGGGGGGCAGGTCTCCGGTCCGCAAACAAAGAAACCTGTAATCCACAAGCCCCAGAGGAGATCAATGAGTGATCCCTTGTGGTCCTCGGGAGGATTATCACATCTCTCCCCTACCCTCCAATCCAGGACCTCTCCCTCGCTCCCATGACCATGAGGCCTCCTTCGTTACTTCGCATCGAGCCTTGAGTCCATCGTCAATGGAGTCGGATCTGGGGTAATAAATGACAGGGAATCGTCACTTCCTCGCTGAGCACAAAGTGCCATTGATGGGGATTCTACCCCAACGTCGATTTCTGGCTGCGTGTCCATCACCTCAGTCTCCATATAGGAGCTGGAGTCTCCATCCTCCTGGGGGGCGACTCTTGGGTGTACCATGGGGTGAGTCCCCTGCCCAATGGTGGTTCTAAGAACGTTGGGCAAGTCACCCCACCCGGAGTAGTCTACTCAGTCGAAGTTTCCCTGCTCCGAAGATGATCCACATGCTTATTTTACAGTTCTCTCCATGGTCTTGGCCTTGTACGACACTGTCTCAGTCTCTTCACCCACCACTCCCGGGATCCAAGGGGAAACTGCGAACGTAGACGGCATCTCCCAGCCTGAAAGTCATGCAGCATCGTGGGGCATCATAATTGTTTTTCTGAGCCTCCGGTTTTGATTCCCATCTAGGTTGGGAGACAATAGACTGAGTCTGGTCTGGAAGCATTGACCCATCAACAGTTCCACTGGAGCAACCTCCATTGTCATATGTGGTGTGATCCTGCAGTTGAAGAGGAGTTTGGTGTCACAGACTATACAGTGCAGAAGAGGCCCTTCAGCCCTTCGAGCGAGCTGGTGGTCTGTTTCTTCATACCATTTTTAAACGTTTACATCGTCTGCTCGGCTAAGCCATTAGAAGACGGGTAGGAGGGCGCCGTCTAAATGTCCTTCATCCTATTGGACTTCGCAAATACCTGGAATTCTCCACTGATGAAAGGAGTTTGCGTTGTCGGACACGTGGACCTGGAGTGCAAAAACAATTGCCGGAGTTTTTCTATCGTGGCGCTGGAGGTCACGGAGGACGTTCAATGTATGTCCATCCATTTAGAATGCTCATCGACCAAAATCAAAATCACTGACCCTAAATGACCCGGTGAGTTCCGCGTGTACACATACCCAAGGCCCTCCTCGCCATTCCCATGGGCCTGTGAGAAGCTTCTGATTCTGCGGACATGACAGGTACTATTTCACCAAAGTTTCAATGTTGGAATCAAATCTGGGCCACTAAATATAGCTTCTTGTGAGCACCTTGGGGACTCCCGGGTGACTCCTGTGGAGGTCCTTCAAGATCAGGCGCTGGCCAGGGCAATGGACAAACACTTGGACTCCCCACAGGATGATGCCAACTTCCACGCTGAATTATTGGCGTTTAGATAGGAAGGACCAGCTCCGCTTTAAGCTGTCCTTGGATTCCGCCATTTAGGATCACGTGCCGTAATTGCGCCTGCATGGCGTGTTTTTGGGTCCATATCTGGATCTGCCTGGAGGACACAGGCAGAGTGCCCATCGCACGTTAGTACCAGCGGCCATGTGGGGTCAGAGTGCACCAAGATGTTGGACGACTGCTGCTGTTGTTTCACTTTTGTGACCGCTTCGTCCTGGGACGTCTGCCACGACCACTTCTGGTTTTTCTTTAGCAACGTGTGTAGGGGTGCCAGTAAGGTGGCCAGGTTGGGAATAAATTTACCATAACAATTACGGAGGCCAAGGAATGACTAAAATTCCGTCGTGTTCTGCGGGGTTGATGGTGACTAACCTCCTGGATGCCATATCAAGCTCCAGCTCGAGGTACACACAGCTTGTGCCCAGTTTGGAAAACGTATGGCCTCCAGCCAGCTTTGTGCAGAGATCTTCGATATGGGGGTACCGGTCAAGGCAGGAGGCTCTAGTGACAATCAATTGATAGTGACCGCAGAGGCGGTCTGACTCAAAGAAAGCACAAGAACAAAGAAAAATTACAGCACAGGAACAGGCCCTTCGGCCCTCCAAGCCTGCGCCGATCCAGATCCTCTATCTAACACTGTTGCCTATTTTCTAAGGATCTGTATCCCTCTGCTCCCTGCCCATTCATGTATCTGTCTAGATGCATCTTAAATGAGGCTATCGTGCCCGCCTCTACCACCTCCGCCAGCAATGCATTCCAGGCACCCACCACCCTCTGCGTAAAGAACTTTCCACGCATATCTCCCTTAAACTTTTCCCCTCGCACCTTGACCTCGTGACCCCTAGTAATTGAGTCCCCAACTCTGGGAAAAAGCTTCTTGCTATCCACCTGTCTATACCTCTCATCATTTTGTAGACCTCAATGAGGTCCCCCCTCAACCTCCGTCTTTCTAAATGAAAATAATCCTAATTTACTCAACCTCTCTTCATAGCTAGCTCCCTCCATGCCAGGCAACATCCTGGTGAACCTCCTCTGCACCTTCTCCCAAGCATCCACATCCTTTTGGTAATGTGGCTACCAGAACTGTACGCAGTATTCCAAATGTGGCCGAACCAGTCTTATTCAACTGTAACATGACTGCCAACTCTTGTGCTCAATACCCCTTCCGATGAAGGAAAGCATGCCGTATGCCTTCTTGACCACTCTATCGACATGCACAGCCACCTTCAGGGTACAAGGACCTGAGCACCCAGATCTCTCTGTACCGTATAGTTCGCACTTGAATTAGATCTTCCAAAATGCATCACCTCGCATTTGCCCGGATTGAACGCCATCTGCCATTTCCCCGCCCAACTCTCCAATCTATCTATATTCTGCTGTATTCTCTGACAGTCCCCTTCACTATCTGCTACTCCACCAATCTTAGTTATCATCTGCAAACTTGCTAATCAGGCCACCTATACCTTCCTCCAGATCATTTATGTATATCACAAACAACAGTGGTCCCAGCATGGATCCCTGTGGAACACCACTGGTCACAGTTCTCCATTTTGAGAAACTCCCTTCCACTACTACTACTCTGTTTCCTGTTGCCCAGCCAGTTCTGTATCCATCTAGCTAGTACACCCTGGACCCATGAGACTTCACTTTCTCCACAGCCTACCATGGGGAACCTTATCAAATGCCTTACTGAAATCCATGTATATGACATCTATAGTCCTTCCCTCATCAATCAACTTTGTCACTTCCTCAAAAAATTCTATTAAGTTGGTAAGACATGACCTTCCCTGCACAAAACCATGTTGCCTATCACTGATAAGCCCATTTTCTTCCAAATGGGAATAGATCTTATCCCTCAGTATCTTCTCCAGCAGCTTCCCTTCCACTGATATCAGGCTCACCGGTCCATCATTATCTGAATTATCCCTACTACCCTTCTTAAACAAGGGGACAACATTAGCAATTCTCCAGTCCTCCGGTACCTCACCTGTGTTCAAGGATGCTGCAAAGTTATCTGTTAAGGCCCCAGCTATTTCCTCTCTCACTTCCCTCAGTAACCTGGGATAGATCCCATCCAGACCTGGGGACTTGTCCACCTTAATGCCTTTTAGAATACCCAACACATCCACCCTCCTTATGCCGACTTGACCTAGAGTAATCAAACATCTATCCCTAACCTCAACGTCCGTCATGTCCCTCTCCTCGGTGAATACCAATGCAAAGTTCTCATTAAGAATCTCACTCATTTTCTCTGACTCCACGCATAACTTTCCTCCTTTGTCCTTGAGTGAGCCAACCCTTTCTCTAGTTACCCTCTTGCTCCTTATATATGAATGAAAGGCTTTGGGATTTTCCTTAACCCTGTTTGCTAAAGATATTTCATGACCCCTTTTAGCTCTCTTGATTCCTCGTTTCAGTTTGGTCCTACATTCCCGATATTCTTCCAAAGCTTCGTCTGTCTTCAGTCGCCTGGACTTTATGTATGCTTCCATTTCCTCTTTGCTAGTCTCACAATTTCACCTGTCATCCATGGTTCCCTAATCTTGCCATTTCTATCCCTCATTTTCACAGGGACATGCCTGTCCTGCACTCTAATCAACCTCTCTTAAAAGCCTCCCACATATCAAATGTGGATTTACCTTCAAACAGCTGCTCCCAATCCACATTCCCCAGCTCCTGCCGAATTTTGGTAAGTTGGCCTTCCCCCAATTTAGCACTCTTTCTTTCGGACCACTCTCATCTTTGTCCATGAGTATTCTAAATCTTAAGGAATTGTGATTGCTATTCCCAAAGTAATCCCCGACTGAAACTTCAACCACCTGGCCGGGCTCACTCCCCAACACCAGGTCCAGTATGGCCCCTTCCCGAGTTGGACAATTTACATACTGCTCTAAAAAAACTCTCCTGGATGCTCCTTACAAATTCTGCTCCATCTAGACCTCTGACGCTAAGTGTATCCCAGTCAATGTTGGGAAAATTAAAATCTCCTATCACCACCACCCTGTTGCTCCTACATCTTTCCATAATCTGTTTACATATTCATACCTCTATCTCACGCTCGCTGTCGGGAGGTCTGCAGTACAGCCCCAACATTGTTACCGCACCCTTCCTATTTCTGAGCTCTGCCCATATCGCCTCACTGCCCGAGTCCTCCACAGTGCCTTCCTTCGGCGCAGCTGTAATATCCTCTCAGACCAATAATGCAACTCCTCCACCCCTCTTACCTCCCTCGCTATTCCGCCTGAAGCATCGATATCCTGGGATATTTAGTTGCCAATCATGCCCTTCCCTTTACCAAGTCTCAGTAATAGCAATAACATCATACTCCGAAGTACTAATCCAACTCCTAAGTTCATCTGCCTTACCTACTACACGTCTTGCATTAAAACAAATGCACCTCAGACCACCAGTTCCATTGCGTCATCATCTGCTCCCTGCCTACTCGTCTCCTTAGTCACGCTGACATCATGATCTAGTTCCTTACAGGCTTTAGTTACTACCTCCTTACTGTCCACTAACCTCCTCATTTGGTTCCCATCCCCCTGCCACATTAGTTTAAACCCTCCCCAACAGCATTAGCAAAAGCACCCCCAAGGACATTGGTTCCAGTCCAGCCCAGGTGTAGACCGTCCAATTTGTAGTAGTCCCACCTCCCCCAGAACCAGTTCCAATGTCCCAAAAATCTGAACCCCTCCCTCCTGCACCATATCTCAAACCACGCATTCATCATGCCTATTCTTTCATTTCTACTCTGACAACCACGTGGCACTGGTAGCAATCCTGAGATTACTACCTCTGAGGTCCGACTTTTTAAACTTGGCTCCTAACTCCCTAAATTCTGCTTGTAGGACCTCATCCCGGTTTTTACCTATATCATTGGTGCCTATATGCACCATGACAACTGGCTGTTCACCCTCCGCCTTCAGAATGTTTTGCATCCCATCTGAGACATCCCTGACCCATGCACCTGGGAGGCAACATACCATTCGGGAGTCTCGTTTTCGACCACAGAACCGCCTATCTACTCCCCTTACAATTGAATCCCCTATGACTATAGCCTTCCACTCTTTTTCCTGCCCTTCTGTACAGCAGAGCCAGCCACGTTGCCATGAACCTGGCTACTGCTGCCTTACCCTGGTGAGCCATCTCCCCCAACAGTATCCAAAACGGCATACCTGTTTTGGAGGGAGATGACTGCAGGGGACACTTGCACTGCCTTCCTGCTCTTTCTCTGCCTTTTGGTCACCCATTCCCTTTCCCCCTCAGCAATCCTAATCTGTGGATTGACCAATTCGCTAAACGTGCTATCCACGATCTCCTCAGCATCACGGATGCTCCAAAGTGAGCCCATCCACAGCTCCAGAGCTGTCATGCGGTCTAACAAGAGTTGCCACTGGACACACTTCCCGCACGTGAAGGAGCCAGGGACATCAGCCACGTTCCTGAGCTCCCACATTGAGCAAGAGGAGCATAACACGGGTCTGAGATCTCCTGCCATTTTTAATCTTAAGCTTAACTCAGTCCAACTATAACATCAAATAATAGATAAATGAAAAAGGAAAAAAAAAAGAAAAATTGTTACCAATCACACGATTAAAAAAAAAATAGAAATAGAAAAACCTTACCTTATCAACACACCTCAGGGAAAAGAAAAACTACTTACCAGTCACCAGCCAAACACTTACCTGCTGGCTGTGACATCACGGTTCAACTTCTTTCTACTTCTACCTGTCCTCGAGTCTCCCTCTTGATCTTTACTCAGCTGCGATCCTTACAGTGATTGTTTTTTTTTGGTTAGAGGAGGAGGTAGGGAGGGAAACACTGAAGAAGTGTTTGGGGTTTAACTGTCACTTGACAACAACTCCTCCACAACCCACCTTCTGGATACAGTGCCGCTATGCACTGATGCAAATATTCCCCGCAACAGCCAATCAGCGGCTCCGCTCTGCTGTCCTCTGCTGGATGCTTGCCTTCACTTGAACACAGGCGAAGGGGGTCAAAGAATATGAGGGGAAAAGCAGGAGGAGGCTATTGAGTTGGATGATCAGCCACGATCATAATGAATGGTGGAGCAGGCTCGAAGGGGCCGAATGGCCACATGCTCCTATTTTCTATGTTTCTGTTTCAGGTAAGGATTTCCTTCCCTAAAGGACATTGGTGAACCAACTGTTTATTTATGACAAACCAATATTTTGATGGTTATTGTCATTGATTCCAGGTATATCTTTTGGATTTTCTTTCCCCATTGACCACAACGGGATTTAACTCCTGATTCCAGGTCTTCAGTCTTTCCACATCATCATTCTGTGAGCCTCCCCCATTGGGTAATCTCCTGCAGTTCGGTCAAAAGCAAAGCAATGTATTCCGCAACAATGCCATTTTGTGTCGCACATGGCACCTTCGATTTTCTAATCGGGGCTGGGATAAAATATAACCAATATTTCCCACATTTGAGAAGTGCACTTACACCCAGGGCTTTGAGTTTTCCTTTCAGCATCTCCTGGACACCAGCATTATTCTGATTGAACATTGCAGCTATGGATTGGTGCAGAGGAGCATTGTCCAAGCGTTGCACCATCTGTGGGCCGCTGGGCTGTGGTTGTGCCGGTGGGAGTTGGTTTGGTGCAAAGACATTTCCATCATTCTTCACTATGTCAGCCATTTCCACCACAACCGTCTGAAAGATATAATAGAGTAAATTAGTCTTTCCCGATTTGTAAACCAATCTTCATTTCCATAGCTCAACTTGTGAACTACTACACAATCCTGAATGAAATACAGGGCGGGATTCTCCGACCACCAGCCGGGTCGGAGAATCGCCGGGGGTCGGCGTGAATCCTGCCCCCGCCGGCCGCCTAATTCTCCGGCCCCCCAAAAAATCCCCTCGACGTGAATTGTGCCGCCCGCCTCGGATAATGGTGAAGGCCGGCAGCAATGGGCCCCGGGGCCGGCCGAATTCTCCGGCCCGCGATGGGCCGAGCGGCCGCCCATTTTAGGCCCGTGCCGCCGGCGTACATTAAGGTAGGTACTTACCGGCGGGACCCGGCTCCTCGGGCGGCCTCCGAGGTCCTCCGGGGGTGGGGGGGGGGGTGCGGGGAGATCTGGCCCCGGGGGGGTGCTCGCATGGTGGCCTGGCCCGCGATCAGAGCCCACCAATCCGCGGACGGGCCTGTGCTGTGGGGGCACTCTATTCCTCCGCGTCTGCCACTGTAACAGTCCGCGATGGCCGGGGCGGAGATGTACCGCCCTGCGCACGAGCTGGGATGACACCAGCACACGCTGGCGCTCCCACGCATGCGCCAAGCCTCTTCCCCACCGGCCGGTGCAGCGCCAACCACTCCGGCGCCGGCCTAGCCCCTGAAGGTGCAGAGGATTCCGTACCTTCGGGGCGGCCCGGCACCGGAGTGGTTCCCGCCACTCCTTCCCGCCAAAGTTGCCCG
Organism: Scyliorhinus torazame; assembly: GCF_047496885.1. Lineage (NCBI taxonomy): Eukaryota > Metazoa > Chordata > Chondrichthyes > Carcharhiniformes > Scyliorhinidae > Scyliorhinus > Scyliorhinus torazame. The sequence goes on along the minus strand of NC_092720.1, from coordinate 16,799,983 downwards.
CCCCGCCGGTTCGCGGAGTATCCTGCCCACAGTTTCCTAGAAACACGAATATTTCTATTTGTTTTGGAGTAATGAGGTCCAGGAAAATTGTTCTATTAATCTCAGGATGTCAGGAGTGACGGACACAGTTACGAGGCGAGTGTCCACAGAAAATAAATGTAAGCATTTTCTTTCCCGGTATGAGCATCAAAGAACATGGACGAGGTAACCAGTGGGGTGGTGGGTGGAACAGTGAATATTCAGAGATATTGCTGATGAGGGCGACCTATCAAAACATTTCGCCTTGCACTCATGTCGACAGCTATGTAATTTAAACCAATATTAAAGACAACGATATTTATACTGCATGAGAAGCGAGGATTGATGGTTTGCCGGGTGAAATCTGATTGGTGAAAGCATTGGCATGGAGAATGTCGAGAGAACTCCACTCTTAACTGCCAGGAATTGGTTTAAAATCAAACCCGCTTTTAAATAGTAAAACATTACTGCACCAAATGTTTTTTTATGACAATCAACAATGGTTTTATCATAGAATTTACAGAGCAGAAGGAGCCCATTCGGCCCATCGAGTCTGCACCGGCTCTTGGAAAGAGCACCCTACCCAAGGTCAACACCGCCACCCTATCCCCATAACCCAGTAACCCCACCCAACACTAAGGGCAATTTTGGACACTAAGGGCAATTTATCATGGCCAATCCACCTAACCCGCACATCTTTGGACTGTGGGGGGAAACCGGAGCACCCGGAGGAAACCCACGCACACACGGGGAGGATGTGCAGACTCCGCACAGACAGTGACCCAAGCCGGAATCGAACCTGGGACCCTGGAGCTGTGAAGCAATTGTGCTAACCACCATGCTACCATGCTGCCCCCACATTTATGATCATCATTAGACATATAATTCCATATTTTTATTGATTTCATGGTGGATTTGAACCCAGTTCCCAGAGGATCGCTCTGGGTCCCTGGATAGCTTATCCTGTGACAATACCACACCATCGCCTCCACACTACCTGGATAGAGTTGTGCCGCTGGATGATGGGCAGCTGCCATCCATGATGCAGTATAAACTGTTGTTGTCTTTAGTGGCCGGGGGGAGTAGTGGGGTTGGGAGGGGCGCCTGGGCCAGGGTATCCAGGTATGGATCACCACAGTCAAACCTGCCATTAGGCTGTGCACTCCACTGACTGCCCATCGTGACCCGGAAATGTGCAGAACGCCACCGGGCATATGGGTGCAAGGTCCGGCCAGGCACTGATGGGGCCAATGGGGTGGTGCAGAGGGCAGGGTTTCGGGGAAGGAGCGGGTGGGTGTGGAAGTGGGAGGGGGACATGCGGGTGGGCAGGGCCACCATGTAACCCATTGACCCTGGATGAGTATGGTGGGAACCACCCCCCCCACACCCACCCGCCCGCGGACAATGAATTTCGGAGTCTAGCCAGGAATGTTTGGCATCTGCCTGGCCGTCGCAGCCCTTGCCGACACAATGAAGCTGCACGAGCGGGAGCTGCTTGAGAAGACGCTGCAGAACAGGAGCCTGCCCCGGAGGATTGGGAGACAGCCGGTGACGATGGAGAGCCGGCCATCCAACAGGCCGAGGGGGAGGTGGGAAGGAGGCGACACATCAGGCTTCATGTGTACCGGCAGCGCCTGCCCTTCGAGAACCCACCGACGACTGCGGCTGAGCAGGGAGACTGTGCAACATCTGTGCCAGATGATAGCGCAGCTGGAACCAGGGGGGTGTGGGGGAGGACACCCATTCCCGGTGTCTGTTCAGGTGACAGTCGCCCCGAAAACTTTTGCTACGGGTTCCTTCCTGGCCCAAAGTGGCGAGCTGTTTCAATCTCACAGACATCTGTTCACAGGATGCCCTATATACCCGGGCGGAACAATACATCAACCTCAGTCCGGACCGAGCCCACACTCACCACCATCACAGGCAAGCCTCAGTTCCAGGGGGTGATAGATGGGGCACATATCCTTGTCAGAGCACTGACGCATGAGGGGGTGCCCTTCATCAATAACAAGAGCTCCCACTCCCTCAATGTGCAGTTGGTGTGTGCATGTCTGCGCCCGATCCCCAGGCAGCGTGCATGGCGCTTTTGTCCTGCCGCACTCAATGGTGTCCGATACCTTCGAGGCAGCCTCGCGGACGAGGGATCAGTTCTTGGTCGACAGGGGTTACCCATTGCAGTTGTGGCTGATGACCTATCTGGAGGCCCCAGACCGATGTGGAGAACGGCTACAATGATGGCCACGCAGTAACCACGGCATCAGCGTCCTCAAGATATGGTTCAGGTGCCTGGGCCGCTCTGGTATAGCCCCAGGAGGGTCTCCCATATCGTGGTGGCCTGCTGCATCCTCCACAACATTGCCAGCAGAGTGGCCAGATGCTGGGGGAGGAAGGGGAATGCTAGGCATCCTCCGGCGAGGAGGATGCGGAGGATAGTCAGGATGGTCAGGACGTGTGGCGCGGGCAGGCACAGGAGGCCGCATGATTTTTGCACCAGGGCTGTCGAGCATGGGGCCACCTGATCGCCTCCAGTTTCGCCAACTAGGGCTTGGCCACCAGGAAGGAGTTCAACCACCCCGTCCAGCGCCCTCATACCCATCCCCGCACCCCCACTTCTTGCACTTCATCCCCCCCCACCAAGCACCTCCACCCAACTCCGAGCTTCCCACCAGCTGCACCATCGGGTGTTGGCCCTGGGTTGGCAGTATTAAGGGGCGCAAAGAATTTTTTTTTTTTTTAAAGTGGTAAAGGAGAGAAGGGAGGGGAAAGACAAAGGAGGAAAAAAGGGAGAAAGGGGGAAAAGAAAGGAAAAAAAGGGGGGGGGAAATGCCAGAAGGGAGCCAAAGCAGAGGGAGAAGGGGCACCAAAAGCAGACGGGGCAATGTGCGAGCCCGTTCAGACAAGCCAATCAGCGCACGAAGCGGCGGAACGGAAGTATCGCCGCATCAAAAAGAATTGACCAGACAGGGGCATTTTCCCCCTGGGCTAGGGGGGGAACTGGAACTGGAAGGCAGCCTTTGCCGAGATGCTGAGGGAGCATCAGCAGGAAAACCAGGCGGAGGCTAGGGCAGACATCGAGGCCGCAGTGCAGGCAGCAATGGCCAAGGCCCTGGCGGAGTGGCAGCACGCCCTGGGCAGAGCAGAGGAGAAACTGGAAGCCCAAGAGGCGACCATTAAGGAGCTGGAGAAAGCCGGGACGGACATGAGCGACTGGATCACGACCCTGGAGAAGGAGTTGGCGAGACTGGGCACAACACAGGGGAGCCTGAAGGGCAGAGTGGATGATCAGGAAAACCGCTCGAGAAGGCAAAATGTCAGGATAGTGGGCCAGAGGGGATCGAGGATAGAAACCCCACGGTATACGAGATGCTGGGAAACTTAGTGGGGAGGAAAACTTTCCCCAAACCCACCAGAAATGGACAGAGCACGCCGGTCGCTGCGCCCGAAGACCAAGGCAGCGGACCACCCGAGAGCAGTTATAGCTAAACTGCACCGGTACCAAGACAGGGAAACAATCCTGCGCTGGGCCAGGAAAAACAGAACCTGCAAATGGGAAGGACACTTCATTAGAATTTACGAGGACATTGGGGCAGACCTATCCAGGAGACGGGCAAATTCAATCGAGCGATAGCAGCTCTTCACAAGAACGAAGTGAGTTTTGGTATGCTGTACCCAGCAAAACTCTGGGTCACATACCAAGAAAGAGAGTATTTCTTCGCAGCCCCCGCCAAAGCAAACAAGTTTGTCGAGGATCACGGGCTGGAAAACCAGCAGCTAGGGTAGAAATAAGGAGCCCCTGGCAAGGGGCAACAAGACGCCGACCGGGGAGGGGTGAGGCAATGCCAGGCCCCCCCGCCCCCAACCCCGCCACGGCGAGCGCACCCTGAACAAAAAGCAAACCACTGACCAAGGGACCGCTTCAGGTGGGAGACCAGGAGCCCCAGCACGAGGGAACGAGAGTAGTAGAGGAGGGAGAGCAAGCGAGGGGAGCGCAGGGTAGGATGGGGGAAAGAGCGGGCAGAAAACCACAGAGGCCGGGCAGGGGAGAAGCGAGACAGTAACTCCCGAGAGGGGGGCCACTGCACTAGTAGGAAAGCTAGCGCCGGGGGCATGCAACAAAGCAGGGCCGCAGCGCGCCCCCAACAGGGGGGAATGAGCCAGGCAGGGGGTGGGGGGAACCACTCAACAGAGGCGGGAGAGCAAATGGGGATAGGAACAGGGGAAAGAGGGACAAAGGAGGGGTTTACAGGGGAGGGGGGTAAAAGGGGGGGGGGAAAGGGAGAGACCGGGGGGGCGGGGGGAGAGTGACAAATAAGGCTAGAAAAGGAATAGCAATAGGGCTACAAAGTGCCACAACCAAGGGCTCGAAACAAGGAATCGCTGCAAGCATCCACCCAGTACGGTCTCTGGGTGAAGGGAGACCCCCTAGAGTGCAGGGGACTACCCGCGTGGCGGACGCACAGTAGGCGGCCATGTCGGGTGCCCCCAGGACAAAGGGAAACCCTGGAGTGCAGGGGCCCGACCGCATGGAGAGAGCAGTGACAGCGGCCATTCTGGACGGTCCCCAAACAAATGGAAACCCCGGAGGGCAGGGGCATGTCCACCAGGTAAGTCTGGTTAATCAATCCCACAGGAGCGAGGGGGCAGAAGCCCCCCACCAGGATAGTCACCCAGAACGTAAGGGGACTCAACGGCCCAGTGAAAAGTCCTCACCCACTTAAGAAATTTGAAGGCCGACATAGTTTTCCTCCAAGAGACACACCTGAGAGAGCAGGACCGACTGCGGGTAAGAAAGAGCCGGGTGGGACAAACCTACCATTCCTGCTATGGGACAAGGGCCAGGGGGGTGGCGATACTGATCAACAAGAGGACGATTTTTCGGGTGACAAAAACTGTGACGGACCCAGGGGGACGGTACGTCATGGTCAGTGGGGCCCTGGATAGGGCACCGGTAGTATTAGTTAACCTGTACGCACCCAACTGGGAGGACACGGACTTCATCAAGAAGACCACGGCAGAAATCCCTGACATAGCGACGCACCGACTAATCATGGGGGGGACTTCAACTGTGTACAGGATCCAACGACAGGGAGTTCAAACCCCAAAACGGGGAAAACCTCAAGCATGGCAAGGGAACTCAGTCACTTTATGGAACAGATGCGTGCGGTGGGCCCCTGGAGGTGGGATCTAGCCCACCCGGGGGAGAAGGAATTCTCCTTCTTCTCCCCAGTGCATAACGTATACACCAGAATTGACTTCTTTGTGGTGGGGAAAACGGTGCTTCCGGGGATAGACAAAGTGGAATACTCCGCAATTGTGATATCAGACCACGCTCCACACTACATAGTCGTGAGGCTGGAGACGGGCAGGGACCAACGCCCCACATGGAGGTTGGACATTGCCCTACTAGCTTACAAGGCCTTCAACGAAAAGATATCGCGGGCCATAGCAGAGTACACGGAGAACAACCAGAACGGGGAGGTCTCACCCTCCATGTTCTGGGAAGTGCTAAAGGCCATACTAAGAAGGGAAATCATCGCTTTCAAAGCGCGAAGAGATAGGGAGGAAAGGGCGGCTAGGCAGCAGCTGGTCGACTCCATACTGGAGGTAGACCGTAAATACTCCGAGGCCCCGACCGTAGAGCTCCTGGCGGAGAGGAAAGAGCTACAAAGGAACTTAGATCTGCTCTCCACCAGGAAAGCAGTGCACCAACTCCGCCAGGCACGTGGGACCCTATACGGACACGGAGACAAAGCCAGCCGCCTGCTGGCACACCAGCTGAGAAAGCAGGCAGCCACCAGAGAAATTGCACAGGTCGGGGATACCAGAGGCACATTAGAAACAGAAACAGAAAAGATCAACAGAACCTTCAAGGCCTTCTACAGAGAGCTGTACACCTCAGAGCCCCCAATGGGGGAGTCCGGGATGAAACGATTCCTTGATGGACTGGACATTCCAGTCGTGGGGGAGGGCAGAAAGCGGGGCCTGGAAGCACCACTAGCACTGGGAGAGATCATGGACAGCATTAGCTCCATGCAGGCGGGGAAGGCGCCGGGACCGGATGGGTATCCGACAGACTTCTACAAAACGTTTGCGACAGCACTCGCCCCGCACCTGCGGGAGATGTTCACAGACTCTCTGGCTAAGGGCACACTGCCACCCACGCTAGCACAGGCCTCAATCTCGCTGATACCTAAGAAAGACAAAGACCCAATGGAATGTGGGTCATACAGACCCATTTCACTGCTGAACGCAGATGCCAAAATATTGGCCAAAATCCTAGCCAAAAGGCTGGAGGACTGCGTGCCAGAGGTGGTCGCAGAGGACCAGACGGGCTTTGTCAAAGGTAGACAGCTTACCTCGAACATCAGGTGCCTGCTGAACGTGATAATGACCCCCTCTGGGGAGAGAACACCAGAGGTGATCGTCTCCCTAGATGCAGAAAAGGCCTTCGACAGAGTCGAATGGAAATACTTCATAGAGGTACTGGAGCGGTTCGAGCTTGGAACAGGGTTCACCTCCTGGGTAAAGCTCCTATACAACGCTCCCATGGTGAGCGTATGGACCAACAACACCAACTCCCGATACTTCCAGCTGCACAGGGGCACCAGACAAGGATGCCCACTGTCCCGCTGCTGTTCGCTCTAGCGATTGAACAATTAGCAATCGCGCTCAGAGCAGCAAAAAGCTGGAGGAGGATCCGAAGGGATGGCAGAGAGCACAGAGTCTCACTCTATGCTGATGACCTGCTCCTCTACATTTCGGATCCACAGAGCAGCATGGACGGAATCATCGCGCTCCTGAAAGAGTTTAGCGCCTTCTCGGGCTACAAACTCAACATGAGCAAAAGCGAGATCTTCCCGGTACATCCACAAGTAGGGGGGAGGCGGGGGGGGGGGCAGCACTGACGGGACTGCCGCTTAAACAAGCCCGACACAAATTCCGCTACCTCGGGATCCAAATAGCCCATGACTGGAAAGGGATCCACAAATGGGACCTGACCAGTCTGACAGAGGAAGTAAAAAAGAACCTGCAAAGATGGAACACACTCCCACTCTCCCTCACGGGGAGAGTCCAGACGATCAAAATGAACATACTGCCCAGGTACCTCTTCCTACTTAGATCCATCCCGATCGACATCCCCAAGGCCTTTTCAAAGCACTGGACAAACTAATCATGGCATTCGTATGGGGGGGGGGGGGGGGGGGGGGGGGGGGCCACAACCGCCACGACAGACATTACTGGAAGAGTTACTGGACGCAAGCATACTAGATAAAGAAAACTGTAACGACATGTATGACCGAAAGGTAGAAAGGGCCGACACCATACTGGACGCAACAAGAAAGAAATGGGAGGAGGACCCTGGGGATTGAAATAGGGTGGGGACTCTGGAGCGAAGCATTGCATAGGGTCAACTCCACCTCCACGCAAGGCTCAAGGCTCAGCCTGACGCAGCTAAAAGTGGTACAGAGAGCCCACGTAACAAGAACCCGTATGAGTGGGTTCTTCCCGGAGGTGGAGGATAGATGCGAACGTTGCCAAGGAGGCCCGGCCATCCACGCCCACGTGTTCTGGTCTTGCCCCAGACTTGCGGGGTACTGGACAGCCTTCTACGAGGCAATGTCCAAAGTGGTGGGGATGAGCGTGGAGCCATGCCCGAAAGTGGCGATCTATTTCTGGGGAGGAGGGCGGACGCCTTGCCTTTGCCTCCCTGATCGCCCGCCGTAGAACCCTGTTCGGCTGGCGGTCAGCAGCACCACCCAAAGCTGCAGACTGGCTGTCCGACCTCTCGGAATCTCTCCAAATGGAGAAAATCAAATTCGCCATCCGAGGGTCAGACGACTGCTTCCACAGAACACTGGACCTGTTTGTGGCCAACGAACAAGCAGAAGAATAGCCAGATAGCCAAGAATCAGGGGAAAGTAGCAGGAGAGGGAGAGATAGACCCGGAGGGAGGGGGGACAGCTAGGCCTAAGAGGAAAGAAAGGCGAACCACAGGAGAGGGGGAGGGGCTGGAGAGGGAAGGGACAGGGAACAAGAGAGGAGAGCCAGGGAGGTGGGGGGGGGGGGGGGGCAGGGAAATGACAGCCGGAAGGAGACCACGGGATACGATAACAAACTTGGCATCTCCAGGAACAGGGAACAGGGAGAATCCAGGCGAAAGACGGGAGGAACGGCTGAAGCGGAGGTGAGCGCGAGACGACAACGGCAGCGAGATCCGTCCGGGAGAAGCAAGTGACAACACCAACACCAAACCCATTCGAGTATTGCCCACTGTAATACCCCCCCCCCAATACCCCCCCCCCCCCCCACCCCGTCCACAAACAGTTGCCTACTTATGTGTTGTAAATAATTTTGCCAGTTGTACAAAGTTGCTGCTGTTGAGCTGGTTCACAATACCCCACCAGTTATTCTAGTTTATTTTTTATTATTACTTTTTTTATGTTATGTTTGGGGGTGCCCTTCTCTTCTATATATGTGTATATATATATATACGTATATTTCTTATTCTGTGTACATAACGGTAAATGTACTTTGTTCAAAAACCGAATGAAAAAACATTTATAAAAACATGAGTCACCAGCTCCAAGTCTGGCACCCCCCCCCCCCCCCCCCCGAGAGGGTGACCGAACCCCCATCCGCCAGCAGTCCGCTCGCACCCCACCTCACCCCACATGCCAACACCCATACTGCCCACCATTACCAGGTGCCCTGCACACACAGGCCACCAGCTGAGGATCGACAATGCTGTCCACGTCCGAGTGTCTCACACAGTGTGTTATCTGTCTGTCCCTGCAGGACCCACAGCCGCTGGGTGTGGGAGAACTCTGGGGGGGGGGGGGGGGGGAGGGGGGGGGGGGGGGGATCTGATCACTGCTAGCTCCGCACTCCCAAATCGGCAGACTCCCTGCCCTCCAGTAACCCCCCTTTCCCTCCCATCCCACCCACACTCTCAAGACCCATCAGGCCTCGCTTAACGAGCACAACAGGTCGCAGCCCCACCACCACACCACAACCGTTAACTAACCTAACTCCTCGCACTAGCAAGATGTGCCCCCCCCGCCACCCCCAGGTCCAACCCCAAAAACAAACAGAACAAAGGCCTGTGATATCTCCCTGTCCATGTTTCCGTTTCCCATATCCATGTCCCAATACGACACCATTGGGTTGGGTTCTCCGCTGCCGGGATGCTCCGTTTTGCCGGCGCCCGGGGAGTTCCCGGCGAAGTGGGGCTGCCCCACAATGGGAAACCCCATTGACCGGCCGACGAAATGGAGCATCCCGCCGGCGTGCTGAACCAGAAATCTGGCATGGCGGGACGGAGAATCCAACCCCATGTTTCTATTTCCCTCCAATTATCAGATCAAAAGCCATCATCCTCCATGGACCTAATCTCCTGAAGAGAACGAAAGAAAGAAACAAAGGTCCCCACCGGTTGTTCAGGTTGAACGACAAGGCCGCAAACTTAACAAACATAACCCACAATATTACAATATTCAATGCAACTTTTACAGTCAGGAAAAAGCTGTGCAGCAACCCTCCTCAAACCATTCCCAGTCCTTGTTCCGAGGCAAAGGCCTCGGTCTGCTCCAGCGAGTCGGAGTCATGGTCCTTTGAATCCATCGTGACTCTCAGCTTTGCTGCAAACACCACTCGAACTGCACACCCTTGTCGAACAGCACCGCCTTCACCCTATTAAAGGCTGCCCTCCGCTTCGCCAGTTCGGTATATGCGCACCATATTTCCATCCCAGTCGATATTCCAACACTTGGCCCACTCGAGGACCCACTCCTTCCTCTGGTAGTTGTGAATCCGCACGATCACCGCGCGCGCCGGCTCGTTCAGCCTTGGCTTATGGCGCAAGGCCCGGTGCTCTCTGTCCAACCCCGGCGGAGCGAAGACCTCACATCTGCCCACCAGCCGAGAGAACATTCCCAAGAAATACTCGGTCGGCCTCGAGCCCTCCACTCCCTCCGGCGAGCCAGCACTCTGCGGTTCATCAGCCTCGACCGGTTCTCCATATCACTCACTTCGGCCTTTAAGCTCTTGTTTCAGTCAGCCATAAGCAGCATTTCAGCTTCTAACGAGACCAGGCGAACCTCGTGATTGGACAAGGCCTCCTCCATGCCCTTCTACGCCTCGCACCGCTTCCTCTCGGCCTTGGCCATTTTCCAAGCTGCTCCTGTATCGAGCCCAGCGCCTTCTTGACAGTGGCTTTAAATGATTCTTTTAGTTCCTCGCCTTGTTGCTCCAATTGGCCATCCACTTTCCCCAACTCTTGCACCATCACTCCCTCCAAGCTTTCCAATGGGATGGGTGCAGCCGCGTCCTCCTCTGCCATCTAATCTCCTCCAGATTCATTTGTCGGGCTCCCAGCCTGGGATTCCTTTCCACCAGTCTTCTTTGACACAAATTTCGACAACCCCCAACAACCTTACCCGACCTCCACACCAAACAACTGGGTTCGAACCCAAAGTTTCCCAACCAAAATGGGGGGGGGGGGGGGGGGGGGGGGGGGGGGGGGGAGGACCGAAATACCGGGACCTTAGCGGCAGCCACCTTGTGTGCGACCTGCTTTCACACGTGCTCACCGGAAGTCCCAGCGCTGTGATTCTTAATTCTGGTTCTTGATCACAGAACGGTTAGAGCTCAGGAGAAGGCCACTCAGTCAGCCGCATCTGTGCTGTCTCTCTGCAGTCACTCTGCCTTTTCCCCAGAGGGCTTAACATTTTTTACTTTTCAGACGCTGATGTAATTCCCTTTTCCAGTTATCCAGGACGCCCCCCCCCCCCCCAGTGATGAAGAAAAACCTTCAAGAGATGAGGGGATCCCTGGACCCCCCCCCCCTCCCCTCCCCTCCCCCTCCCACGGGCGGCACGTGGCATAGCAGTTAGCACTGGTGCCTCACGGCGCTGAGGACCCGGGTTCGAATCCCGGCCCTGGGTCACTGTCCGTGTGGGGTTTCACATTCTCACCGTGTCTGCGTGGGTCTCACCCCCACAATCCAAAAGATGTGCAGGTTGGGTGGATTGGCCACACTACATGAAAGTGAAATTAAATGAAAATCGCTTATTGTCACAAGTAGGCTTCAATGAAGTTACTGAGAAAAGCCCCTAGTCGCCGCATTCTGGCGCCTGTTCGGAGATTGCCCCTTAATTGGGAAAAAAAAAATTGTGTACTTTAAATTTATTTTATAAAAGAGATGAGGGGACTCTCAACGAGCAGCAAGATTTAGAAATATACCTTCATTCTATCTCACTCTGGGAAGAGTCACACTCACATTGATGAGTGACAACCCCCAATGTTATTGTAATATCAGCTGTTAATATGAAGGATAAGTCCCTCAATCTCCCCCCCCCGCGGCAATGATTGTTTTTCAGCCTCAGTTTTACATCTTCACACCAGCAATTTGTTATACTTACCTGGGATTATGTGGGATAAACGGCACAGGAACAGATCGTGCTCCCAATTTCCCACAGTTCAGTGAGATTGAGCAAAAGAGAGAGTTCAGCATTGGAATGCTCACATTTACAATCGCTCAGTCCAATACTTAGCAACTGGTTTGAATCTGACATTAACAGGAATGTGACCCACATCTGATTTGTCCTCAGAGATTTGGCTGAGCAAAATAAAAATGTAGAAAACAAAGACACGTTTTTAAAGCTTGTTCAGAGAACCGAGTTGAACTTTGCATTTGATCAAAACAATTCTAATAATATCTCGGATTGTGACACTTTGTAAAACTGAGCAAACCTTTGCTTCCCGAGTCGATGGGGACTTTCTGCCACACTTTCAAACAGGCGATAGCGACTCGCTCTCTCCTTTCTCTGCAGTTGAACAACTCCAGGATCCAGCCAGGTTTCCAGAGCAACAGTTTTAATGGTCCGTGTTATTCTGCAACCAGACACTCACTTGGCAGAATGCACAGGGTCAGCAGTGGGAGGAGAGTTCTGAAGGGAAGGAGTTTGGCAAAGTTAGACGCCAGCTGATGTCTTGCACAGGAAGCTTCAAAACTGATTGCTGATTGGCTATCGTCGATGTTTACTTTTTCAACCAATGAGATATGTGACACTGATCCACATCCTGTTCTTTCCCTCCTAACTCACAGCCTGGCCAGCTCCAACTGTCCTGTGTATAAGTCTATGTTACTGTAACTGCTCTTGTTGTTCACAAAGCTTTCAATTTTTAAAATCTAGAAAGTGTTAGTGGAATTCTATGCTGCTGTGGTCAGTAAATTCCTTGTCATTTTCAGAATAAAATTCAAAGGATTATTGCCGGTGAGCATGTTTTCCTCTGGGATTTCGCTTCATGACATCTGCTGTGGTCAGAAGACTATATATTGTAAATAGCTGAGACCCCAGCTCTGATGCCTCTGGCACTCAGCTTCCCCTTCTTCCCCCTCTCTGGTTCCTGTTAGTGAACTAAACCTCTATCCATGCTAATATATTACCCCCTACACATGTGCTCTTAATTTGTGTAGTAACCTTTGATGTGTCACCTTCTCAAATGTCTTTTGGGAATCTAAGTACAACAGAACGACAGACCGGTGAGCCTAATGTGTGTAGTGGGTAGGTTGTCAGAAGGTATTCTGAGAGACAGTGGGCGCAATTCTCTGATAATGGGGCTATGTCCCCACGCCCATGGGAAAACGGGTGCGAATCACTCTGGACTTTCCTGTTTTGACAGGGGCTTTCAGGCCCCCGGAGTGCTCCTCGCAGCTCCGGCTGCCGATTAGGGGCCCTGCACTTCCGGCCGCGGGTCCGCGCAAGATGGCGGACCCACACAGCACGCCGGCCCCAACAATATAGGTCCCCCCTCCAAGATTGCGCAGGCCCGCCGATCGGTAACACCCGATCACGAACCTGGCCGTCCTGGAGGCCCCCCCCCGGTGATGGATCTCCCCGCTCCCCCCCCCCCCCCCCCGCCACCAGGGCGGCCGTGGACTGGGTCCGCATTTGCCACTCCAAGCTCCTGCTAGGTGGAACCATGAGAGAACCTACGCCGGCGGGAACGCGGTCAGCTGCCGGCGAAGAATCGCCGCGGGGGCCTCTTTCGATGGCCCCCGACCGCCGACACGTCGACCGCGCGCACATGACTGGCAGCGATTCCCCGGAGAATCGCTGGAAAGTGTCAGACTAGATCATGGGTCTGATGCCCGATTCGCCGCCCCCGCGCTGAGCACGATTGTGGGGCAGAGGCTCGGAGAATCCCGTCCAGGATCTACAGGCAATTAGAGAGGCAAAGACTGATTAGGGACAGTCAGCATGACTTTGTGAGTGGAAAATCATGTCTCACAAGTTTGATTGAGTTTTTTGAAGGGGTAACCAAGAAGGTAGATGAGGGCAGTGCGGTCGACGTTGTCTACATGGACTTGAGCAAGGTCTTTGACAAGGTACCGCATGGTAGGTTGTTGCATAAAGTTAAATCTCAAGAAATCCAGAGCGAGGTAGCCAATTGGATACAAAATTGGCTTGGCGACCAAAGCTAAAGGGTGGTTGTAAATGTCGTTTTTGACCCTTGTAGTTTTAAGATGAACTCACCTAACACTTTGAGCTGTCCAACCAAGATCCTTTTATTGGGCCTTGTGCAGTAGGGTGGCAATCTGATACAGAGCAGGTTACCATGGAGTCTTGCTACTCCTCTGGAACTTACAACTTCTGCTGACCTGGTACATGTGCGTCTTATCACCCTCTATCTCGTGTTCTTCTGGAGATGGCCAGATGAGCGTCTCTTTATATACCGGTCCCCGGTCACATGACCTTGGTCTTGAGTCCGCATGGTGTGTCTGTACCGCCACCTGCTGGTTGGAGGTCTCACACCATCCAACTATGACATGACCCAGAGGCATATCGCCACATCAACCTTCCTCAGAAAACATCAATATAAAATTCTCTTTACAGGAAACATTACATTTTACATATTATGGAGCTATGGCATATCACTGACACAGTGAGCAAGTTTTACAGAAAGTGTCCATTTGCAATCTGTGCAGAAATCAGTGCTTCAAATCAGTGTCCACTTCTGCAGAGCCTGGTTCACTTGCTGGCTTCTTGCTTGTCTTGTGATTTGCCCTGTGTTTTTGAAAGGCCTGGGTCCACGACTGCCATAATTGCATTATCAGTCGTTTTGTTTTAATTTTCGGGCATGTTGTTGCTTGCTACCTGCCAGTGCTGCCGACGCTGGTAGGCCGGTGGGATATGGTGGTTCACGATAGGATGGTTCTCCCAGCCTTCTCTTCCTTTTATTTTTGTTTTTTTCTGGACACGGTGAAGTGCCCCAGTGCATCTCTTGGTTGTTTTCTTTGTCGCGGCCTCTTCCTGGTCATTGTTGTGTGGTGAAGTGTCCGAAGATGTCTCTCGGCATCTCCACACCTCTGCTTACTGGAGCATTAGTGACCTGTTCACCATCAGTGGAGATGCCTCTCTTTATATACAGGTCGTCGGTCACATGACCTTGGTCTTGAGACTGCATGGAGGTGTCTGTACCGCCACCTGCTGGTTGGATGTCTCACACCATCCAACTGTGATATGGCCCATCGGCACATCACCACAGTAGAGGGTTGTTTTTCCAACTGGACGCCTGGGACCAGCGGTGTGCCTCAGAGATCAGTGCTGGGTTCACTGCTATTTGTTATTTATATTAATGGTTTGGATGAGAATGTAGGAGGCATGGTTAGTAGGTTTGCAGATGACACCAAGATTGGTGGCATAGTGGATAGTGAAGAAGGTTATCTAGGACTGCAACGGGATCTTGATCAATTGGGCCAGTGGGCCGATGAATGGCAGATGGAATTAAATTTAGATAAATATGAGCAGATGCATTTTGGTAGATCAAATCAGGGCAGGACCTACTCAGTTAATGGTAGGGCGTTGGGGAGAGTTATAGAACAAAGAGATCTAGGGGTACAGGTTCATAGCTCCTTGAAGGTGGAGTCGCAGGTGGACAGGGTGGTGAAGAAGGCATGCAGCATGCTAGGTTTTATTGGTCAGAATATTGAATAGAAGATTTGGGACGTCTTGCTGAAGTTGTACAAGACATTGGAAAGGCCACACTTGGAATACTGTGTTCAGTTCTGGTCACCCTATTATAGGAAGGATATTGTTAAACTAGAAAGAGTGCAGAAAAGATTTACCAGGATGCTACTAAGACTTGATGGTTTGAGTTATAAGGAGAGGCTGGATAGACTGGCCCTTTTTTCCCAGGAGCATAGGAGGCTTAGGGGTGATCTTATAGAGGTCTATAAAATAATGAGGGGCATCGATAAGGTAGACAGTCGACATCTTTTCCCAAAGTTAGGGGAGTCTAGAACTAGAAGGCATAGGTTTAAGGTGAGAGGGGACAGATACAAAAGGTCCAGAGGGGCAATTGTTTCACACACAGGGTGGTGACTGTCTGGAACGAGCTGCCAGAGGCATTAGTACAGGCAGATGTAATTTTGTCTTTTAAAGAGCATTTAGACAGTTATATGGGTAAGATGGGTGTCGAGGGATGTGGGCCAAATACGGGCAATTGGGACTAGCTTAGTGATAGAAACTGGGCGGCATGGACAGGTTGGGCCGAAGGGCCTGTTTACATGCTGTAAAACCCTATGACGGTATGACTCTATGACGGTAGGACATCCACATGTTCTCCATTATCCATATTGCATGTTACTTCCTATCGCTGTAATGCTACCTCGGGGAAATTTAGTATGGCCAATCCACCTAACCTGCATATCTTTGGACTGTGGGTGGAAACCGGAGCACCCGGAGGAAACCCCCACAGACACGGGGAGAACGTGCAGATTCCGCACAGACAGTGACCCAATCGAACCTGGGGCCCTGGCACTGTGAAGCAACAGTGCGAATCACTTAATTGTTTTAAGCTCCTCCCTCCCGTTTATCTCTTGGATCGCAATTATATCTGGAATTTCTAAAAATTCTTCATGGAACAGAGGCATTGCTGGTTAGGCCAGCATTTATATTGCCCGTCCCTATCTTTACCTTCTCCAAATGTAAAATTCTGCCACGTCACTTGCCCACCCCGCTGCCCTTGGCGGCCCCAATAGGATCCTCCTCCGGGCTATCAGCAAAGCCATCTCCCTCTCAATTAACTGCACATAATTATCAGAAATCTTGCCCTCCCCTTTCTCATCCTCAGACACTATCTATTCTAGCAACGAAGGGGGCGGTAACCGCAGAAACGTGGCTCGCACCTTCCTCACAAAATTCCTAATCTGCAAGTACCGGAACCCATTCCATCTCAGAAGCTGAATCTTTTCTACCAGATCCCCCAACTCCGCAAATCTACACTCCACAAACAAGTCCCTAAGCCTCTCTATTCCCACCCCTTCCCAAACCCTGTCTGTTGAATATAACATCATTGGAATAAAGCTACAATTTCCACAAATCGGCATCTGCAGCGACATGCCATCCAACTTAAAATCTGCCTAAACTGATACCAAACTTTCAGCAAGGCAGTTACCACCGGACTCATAGAGCCAGCAAGAATGGAATCAGAGCCATCACCAGATTCCTCGGCTCGACCCTATGCACGAAGCCTCCTCCATCTGCCCCCAAACCGACCCACCCTCCACAACCCGTTTCTGAACCTTCTCAACATTTGCCGCCCAATAATCATTCAGCCAATTTGGCAATGCCAGCCTCCCCAACTGCCTGTCCCTCTGCAAAATTGCTCTCCGAACCCGAGGCACCTTACCTGCCCATACAAAGGCTGAAATTATCCTAATTACCCGCCCAAAAAAGATTTAATCAGGAAAATCCAAAGATTCTGGAAAATAAATAAAAACCTGAAGAAGTATAATCATTTTCACGGTTTGAACCCACCCTGCCAGCGATGGCGGGACAACATTCCTCCTCTTCCGACACCCCCTCTGCCAAGTTGGCCACATGCAACTTGTGCAACAGAGTCCATCAATGCGCCACCCGTATTCCCAGTTACAGGGGGTTGCCCGCTATGGGGGTTCCCTGTCCTGGGGGGGGGGTTCTCTGATATGAGGGGTTCCCTGTTATGATGGGGTCTCTGGTAGAAGTCTCTGGTGGCGGGTCTCATGTAGGGGTCTGATAAGGGTCTCCGGTGGGGGTCTCCGTTGAGGGGGTCTCTGGTGGGGGATTGGTGGGTGAGAGTCAGGTCAACCACGTGCAGGCGTTCTGTGATGGAGGGTGGCCCAGCGATTCATGTGGTGGAGGAAAGGATGTCCGATTTGTCAAGGGGACAGGAATTGCGTTGCAGAGAGTGCCAGCCAATAGACGTCGCTATCAGGCTGCCCATTGCGGCCCAATAGCAGGATTCGTGATGGAATCCTTTGCGATTCCCACCATTGGTATGACACCCTGGGCGAGTGCTCGGTCTATTCCAGCCCCACAGACCCCGCAGTCCCAATACAAGTAAATCAACCAATAATTCATATGAAATTTGCAGAAACTTTGGCCCCTTGACTGCTCAATCAGTAATAGCCATCAGGTTTGAAAGTTGAACAAAATAACTAATAACAGGAACAAAGTTTAAATATGCAATGACTGTAATGAAATAGCGGCCAGATAGTCTACTGCTCCCCCCTAGCATTACGGGAACGGATCCCAGTTATTATTTTGGTGATAGGTTGAGCTTCCTGATCTCAGTCGGGCTGATAGCTGAGGTGATAAATTGCACAGAATCATACAGCTCACATGAGACCATTCAGCCCCTTTTCTCAATGCTGCCTCTTTGAAAGAACTATCAAATCAGCCCCCATCCTTTGCTCTTTACCATTCGCTCTGCATTTTCTGTCGCCTTTTTCCTTGTTACCAACACCCAGGAGCTGAGGGAGGAATCAATCAGGATTCTGTCCAGTCACTGCTGTCCAATCGCCTTCACTGGGAACGCTGGCCGTGAATTCCGGATGAGAACAGTGTGTGGGGTCTTTTCAGCATTCACCTGGCATCGGGACATGAATACACATTTCAGCTTCTGGAGCCTGATCTACCAATCAAATCGATGATGTCTGATCTGTCTCTCAATTCCATTTTCCATCTTTGCTCCATATCCCTCACTGCTTTCTCGCCAATTGTAATCTATCTATTCAACCTTGAAAGCTCAAGTTGACCCAGCATCCACAGTTTAGCTGGCGAGATAATCCCGAAACTGGATTTCCTCATTTATGAAAAAGTTGTAACTGTTGAATGTTCTTGCTCTAATTTTGACAACGCATCGCTTTGATCTCGATCCTCATCACCACGATATCCACCCTTTCAAATCCTCAAAACATTATAAACATCTGGTTTAGCTCAGTGGGCTAGACAGCTGGTTTGTGATGCAGAACAAGGCCGGCAGCGCGGGTTCAATTCCCGTACCAGCTGAGAATTCTGAATTCTCCCTCCGTGTACCCGAACAGGCGCCAGTATGTGGGCGACTAGGGGCTTTTCACAGTAACTTCATACTTGTGACAATAAAAGGTTATTATTATCTTGATCGGATTCCTCTTCAACCTGCAAGAGGATGAAAGCCATGCTTATGCAACCTGTCCTCAGAATTTAGTCCAGTATTTTTCTGGTGAATCTGTGCAACGATCCTTCTAAGCTCATATATCATTCCTGCGGTGCTGTGTCCAGACTGAACATACAACATAGGACATAGAACAGTACAGTACAGAACAGGCCCTTCGGCCCTCGATGTTGTGCCGAGCATTGTCCGAAACCAAGATCAAGCTATCCCACTCCCTGTCATTCTGGTGTGCTCCATGTGCCCATCCAATAACCGCTTGAAAGTTCCTAAAGTGTCGACTCCACTATCGCAGCAGGCAGTCCATTCCACAATGCTCTATTCCAGCTGATGTCTGGCCAAGGCTCTGTCCAGCTGAACAATCATTTCCTCCCGTTTTTAATCCAGGCCCTGGAGATAAAAATCAACATTCCATTCGCCATTTTGGTTGCTTGTTTGTACGTGTATGGTGACTCAGAAAGATTTTAATTTACAATCACTTTGTAAATTACAGTTTACAGTTCACAGTTCCTCACCATTTAGGAAAATACTCGATTTATCTTCCTTGTTTTCCGTGTGAATGAACTCACACTTCGCCACATTGAGTTCCATTTTCCAGTGATTTGCTCATTCATTTAAGCTGCTCATGTCCCTTTGCAACTTCCTGCTTCAATTAACATTATGTATAGGTATCGGACTCAGTGATCATCCTCAACTACTGCCATCGGCAAACTTGGATATACAACTCTCTATTTCTTCACCCGAGTCATTACTAGAAAGAAAAGCGAAGACCCCGGAATTGATCCTGCACAACACCAGTTATCGCATTGGCCCATAACTCCTGGGCTTCCGAGCGTCGCATTTAGGGGAGAGCCCTATGATGCGCTGGGGAATATGTTCCCACGTATTGGTTTGCCCAGGAATTGCTAACTTCCTCTGGACAATTGGGCTGGGCAGGGAACCATCTGACAGAAGCAATTTAAATCGTTAACTTCAGGGGCTGGGTTTCTCCGCTGTCGGGATTCTCCGTTGTGCCGGCTGCCCGGGGGTTTCACGACGGCGTGGGGCAGCCCAAAATGGGAAACCCCATTGGCCGGCTGGTGAGATGGAGAATCCAGGGGGCACGCTGCACCAGAAAACTGCCCCAGATGGTTCTGCACTCTTACCCATTACTCTGAAAGAGGAAAGGAAAGAAAACTCATCTAACTCCAGAGTAACTGGAACCAGAACCTGCCTCACACAGGACACCCATGCAAACACAACCCCACCTCCCCACCCCCAGGGGACCCACCCTGACCCAGGTCCCGAGCCAAACAACCATCGACCCCCCACCCACCCCCACTGGACATCACCCGCCTTTCCCCCTTGTCCGAGCCCCTCAGCCTCCCTCTCCTCACTTTAGGCAGTGAAAACACATAGCATTGTTGAAGTGGCCAACAGCTGTCAATAAGAACAACAATGTTCATTAACATTGCTGTTAAGATCAATGAAGAGTTATTCAGATGCATTAAAGCCTGAAGGGAAAGGGAAATAAACAAATTTCCTGCTTGCTGTGTTTAAACCATCAAGCAACAATCAATGGCTGGTTAAATGTATTGCACTGTGAAATTGAATGAATTTAAGGCATTTCAAAGGATCTTTGAGGATTTCAAAGATTTTAAAGTGTTGTGGGCTTTCTTAGAAACCTCTGATGCTTCAAAAAGCAGCAGTTTTAAAAGCAAAGGACTGAGGGAGCAGATGTGAGGAAATTCTCTGCGGCTCTCTGGTTTCAATAAGGTGTCTGATCTGGTTCGCAGTGGTCAGTCAGAGCAGTTCAGAGTGAGAAGGCCACTTCAGAGTTTAAACAGGTCAGACACGGATGGTGATTTCGATCGGGGGGCTGCCTAGGATCAGGGGGTGAATTCTTCACCTCTCCAGCCACATGTTTCAGGGTGATGCACCATCGCTGGCAGCAGGATTGTCCGTTCCTGCTGCTGGCCAATGGGATTTCCCGTTGTAGCCACCCCATGCCGCCAGGACACTCATGTGGGGGTGGGCTGCCAGCGGATTGGAGAGTCCTGCCGGCGGATAATTCACCATCACCATGCCAAGAGTTACCTTCAGGTTACCCAGGGATAGATGGGGCAGCTCAGACATGGGACCTCCATCCTGCGGGAGGGTCCCTAGTTCAACACCTTAATCCCAGCCCGAGCCCACCGAACCTCCAGAACCTGCGTGCCCGGTGTGTAGAGGTAACCCGTTATTGCTGTGGGGAGGGGAGGATTCCCCTCCTTGATGAGAGATTGGGGGGTGCTTCACTTGTCAGTGGGGAGTCAACATTTATGTTTGGGGGGGGTTGCGCTGGAAGCAGGGATTGGGGTGCACCTTCAAAATGGTGGCTCAAGATCAGTAAGTGCAAAGAGACTGGTGTGGAACTAACAGAAAGCACTGAACAGTGAGTAGGATTGCGTGTGCTGCTAAAGACTCAAGCTAACCAGGGAGATTGTGTACCATCTGTGCCAGGTGAGGGCGTACCTGGAAACGCGGAGGAGGACACCCACTCCTGGTGGCCGTCAAGGTGATGGTCACTCTGAATATTTATGCCACTAAGTCTTTGCAGGCACCAAGTGGGGACCTGGGATCTCTCAGATATCTGCAGACAGGTGATTCTGTGCTGTGACAGATGCCCTAATTTCCCGGGCAGTGGACTATATCAACTTCACTCTGGACCAAGCCCCTAAGGAAGCTGGGGCAGCTGGATTTGCCACCATCGCTGGCATGCCCCAAAATCAGGGGGTGAAAGATGGGACACGTGTCCCCCTACAAACACCAGCTCATCAGTGGTTGCCCTTCATCAATAGGAGGGCTTCCACTCTCTAAATGTGCAATTGGTGTGTGACCTGCACATCATGTACGTCTGCACCCAATACCCGAACAGCGTGCACGACTATATGTCCCGACACCTTCGAGGCGCTTTCTTGGGTGAGGGGTTGGCTCTTGGGTGACAAGGGTTATCCGCTGAGGTCTTGGCTAACCGTGGAGAACCGCTACAACGACGCCCACGCAGCAACCAGGAGTGTCATCGAGCTGTACATCGGTGTCCTAAAAATGCAATTCTGATGCCTGGACCGCTCTGGTGGGGCCCTCCGATATAGCCCTAGGAGTACCTCGCACATCGTGCTGGTCTGTTGCATCCTTCATAACACCGTCCAGCAGAGGGGGGACATGCTGGAGGAGAAAGAAGAACGGCAGGCCACATCTGATGAGGAGGATGGCCAAGACAAACAGGGCATGGAAGCCGAGCTGGCCAGGCCTGCTGCCTAACGTGTGCTCCAGTGCAGCCGAACACATGACAACCTCATCAACTCCCGATTTTGCAACTAAGAGGCCTGGCCACTGGCTGCTGCGCCACTTTGTCCCATCTCTCCATACTCTCCCCCCCCCCCCCCAACCCCTTCTAACTGGTGCCCCTTTCCCATCAGCCGAACATCGGTAGTGGGGAAAATGCTTGAATCCATTAAGGAACATTTATAAAGCAGTGGCAGGATCAGTCAGAGTCAGCAGGGATTTATGAAGGGGAAATCATTCTTGACAAATCTGTTGGAATTCTTTGAAGATGTAACAAGTACAGATGAGAAGGGGGAGCCAGTCGATGTGGTATATTTGGACTTTCAGAAGACGTTTGACAAAGTCCCGCATAAGAGATTATTGTGCAAAATTAAAGCGCTTGGGATTGGGGGAAGTGTATTTAGGTGATTAGAAAACTGGTTGACAGAGAGGAAACAAAGAGTAGGGATTAATGGGTCCTTTTCAAATTGTCAGGCAGCAACTAGTGGGGTGCCACAGGGATCGGTGCTGGGACCCCAGCTATTCACAGTATATATTAATGATTTGGATGAGGGAACAAAATGTAACATCTCAAAGTTTGCAGATGATACCAAGTTGGGTAGCAGCGTGAACTGCGACGAGGATGCAGGGATCCTACAGCATGATCTGGGCAAGTTGGGCGAGTGGGCAAATCAATGGCAGATGCAGTATAATTTGGATAAGTGTGAGGTTATTCACTTTGGAAGCAAAAATGGGAAGGCAGATTACTACCTGAACGGTTGTAAATTGGGAGAGGGGAGTGTGCAGCTTGTTGGCCTTCATTGCAAGAGGTTTCGAGTACAGAAGCAGGGATGTGTTGCTGCAATTATACAGGGCCTTGGTGAGGCCACACCTGGAGTATTGTGTGCAGTTTTGGTCTCCTTTTCTGAGGAAGGATGTTTTTGCTCTCAAGGGAGTGCAGCGAAGGTTTACCAGACTGATTCTAGGCAGGACTGTCATATGAGGAGAGATGGACTAGGTTAGGATTATTCTCGCTGAAGTTCAGAAGAATGAGGGGGGATCTCATAGAGACTTATAAAATTCTAACAGGACTAGACAGGGTAGATGCAGGGAAGATGTTCCCAATGGTGGGTGTGTCCAGAAGCAGGGGTCACAGTCTGAGGATTCAGGGTAAACCATTTCGGACAGAGATGAGGAGACATTTCTTCACCCAAAGAGTGGTGAGCCTGTGGAATTCATTACCACAGGAAGTAGTTGATGCAAAAACATTGAATATATTCAAGAGGCGGCTGGATATAGCACTTGGGGAGAATGGGATCCAAGGTTCTGGGGAGAAAACAGGATTAGGCTATTGAGTTGGATGATCAGCCATGATCGTGATGAATGGCGGAGCAGGCTCGAAGGGCCAAAAGGCCTCCTCCTGCTCCTATCTTCTATGTATCTCTGTATATCCACCCATGTCCCTCCTCCCTTCATTCCAACCCAGGCCCCCCTTCCCCTCCGAGGGTCCGACCTGCATCACTGCCAGGTGTCGGCTCAGAGTTGGGAGTATCAGTGGGTCTTGTCCACAGGATGGAGGATGACGGGCTCTGGTGCTCCTCATTGTTCGATGAAGCCTGACTCCTGCCTGCAGGATCACATTCCACTGTTCACCCAGGTGATCGCTGCTTGTGTGATGGCCGTTCCATCTCACGGGTCCTTACACTGCATGAGGGGTGGGGTGGGGGGGGGGGGGCAGTTATGGAAATGGTGAGCTGTGATGGGTCAGTCACTGGGTAAGCTTCCCCTACAAGGCGGCCTCACATTTCAGGCCCCGTTCCCTGCCACCTCTGAGGGTGACCCCGGGGGAATGTCCAACTGTCCTGGGGGCACAACCTCGGGCCGTTTCCATCATACACACAGGCCACACAACCAACCTCTCACACACCCCCACTCGGCACACCCTCTACACCCCTCCCAGCTCATCCCTCACACCCTACAGACAAAGGATTGAGGCAGGTCGCAATTTTGCTGCAAAGGTGTTTAATTGTGACTATTTACATTATTGTGCCCTGACCGCGACCTCTAAACTATGTGCTGCACCCGTGCCAACTTTTTTTAAAAAAATCTATTTTATTAAAGTTTTCAAACAGAATTTTTCCATTTTACAAATCAACATAAAAATAGTACAGTAACTGATAAATAACATTATTTAAATAATATAGTGAACTAACAAAGTAACAAAAAATAGTGCTCCCCCCCCCCCCCCGCAGGCTGCTGCTGCTGACGAACTATTTCCCCTTAACGTTCCGCGAGATAGTCAAGGAACGGTTGCCACCGCCTGGAGAACCCCTGAACCGATCCTCTCAACGCAAACTTCATCCGTTCCAGTTTTATGAACCCTGCCATATCGTTTGTCCAGGCCTCCACGCCGGGGGGTTTTGCTCCCTTCCACATGAGTAAGATCCTTCGCCGGGCTACCAGGGACGCAAAGGCCAGAATATCGGCCTCTTTCGCCTCCTGCACTCCCGGCTCATCCGCTACCCCAAATATAGCTAACCCCCAGCCTGGCTTGACCCGGACCTTCACCACCTTTGAGATCACCTTTGCCACTCCCCTCCAGTACTCATCCAGTGCCGGACACGACCAGAACATGGGTGTGTGGTTCGCCGGGCTTCCCAACCACCTCCCGTACCTGTCCTCCACTCCGAAGAACCTGCTCAGCCTCGCTCCCGTCATATGTGCCCTGTGTAGAACCTTAAATTGAATCAGGCTAAACCTGGCACACGAAGACGAGGAGTTTACCCTGCTTAGGGCATCAGCCCACAGACCCTCCTCAATCTCCTCTCCCAGCTCTTCTTCCCATTTTCCCTTCAGCTCCTCTCACCCGTGCCAACTTAACTGGTGTCTAACTTCCTGATTTTACATGGCCTACCATGGGAGCGGCACCGTCTCACAGTGGTTAGCACTGCTGTCTCACAACATCAGGGACCCAGGTTCAAATCTGGCCTCCGGCGACTGTCTGTGTGGAGTCTGCATGCTCTCCCCGTGTCTGCGTGGGTTTCCTCTGGGTGTTCTGGCTCCTCCCACAGTCCAAAGATGTGCGGGTTAGGTGGAGTGGCCATGGTAAATTGTCACTAAATGTTCAAAGGTTAGGTGGTGTTATGCATTTACGGGGAGAGTGGGCCAAGGGAGGGTACTAGTTCAGAGAATCGGTGCCGACTCAATGGGCTGAATGACCTCCTTCTGTACTGTAGGTATTCTATCTCAAACAGGGGCTCGATGCCCCAACCATGGAGCACAGAGTGGCACATGTCCCTCAGTGAGTGAGCCATGTCTCTCTGCGCCTTGGTAATGCCCCACTGCACTTTGGTCATGCCCCACTGGTACTGTGCAATATCTCTCTGGCACTGTGCAATGTGCAATGTCCCTCTGGTGCTGTGCAATGTCCCTCTGGCACTGTGCAATCTCTCTCTGGCACTGTGCAATGTACAATGTCCCTCTGGCACTGTGCAATCTACCTCTGGGGCTGTGCAATGTGCAATGTCCCTCTGGCACTGTGCAATCTCTCTCTGGCATTGTGCAATGGCCCTCTGGCACTGTGCAATCTGCAATGTCCCTCAGGCACTGTGCATTGTCCATCTGGCACTGTGCAATGTGCAATGTCTCTCTGGCAATGTGCAATGTGCAATATCCCTCTGACACTCTGTAATCGCTCTCTGGCACTGTGCAATGTGCAATGTCCCTCTGGCACTGTGCAATCTCTTTCTGGCACTGTGCAATGTCCCTCTGGCAATGTGCAATGTCCCTCTGGTGCACTGTGCAATGTCCCTCTGGCACTGTGCAATGTGCAATGTCCATCTGGCACTGTGCAATGTCCTCTGGCACTGTGCAATGTGCAATGTCCCTCTGGCACTGTGCAATCTCCCTCTGGCACTGTGCAATCTGCAATTCCCCTCTGGCACTGTGCAACGAGCAATGTCCCTCTGGCACTGTGCAATATCCCTCTGGCACTGTGCAATGTCCCTCTGGCACTGTGCAAT
This sequence comes from Scyliorhinus torazame, assembly GCF_047496885.1. NCBI lineage: Eukaryota > Metazoa > Chordata > Chondrichthyes > Carcharhiniformes > Scyliorhinidae > Scyliorhinus > Scyliorhinus torazame. The sequence goes on along the minus strand of NC_092720.1, from coordinate 16,774,181 downwards.
GTCCCTCTGGCAATGTGCAATTCCCCTCTGGCACTGTGCAATGTGCAATGTCCCTCTGGCATTGTGCAATCTCTCTCTGGCACTGTGCAATGTGCAAAGTACCTCTGGCACTGTGCATTCTCCCTCTGGCACTGTGCAATGCCCCTCTGGCACTGTTCAATGTCCCTCTGGCACTGTGCAATGTCCCTCTGGCACTGTGCAATGTGCAATCTCCCTCTGGCACTGTGCAATGCCCCTCCAGCACTGTGCAATGTGCAATGTCCCTCTGGCGCTGTGCAATGTCCCTCTGGCACTGTACGATGTGCAATGTCCCTCTGGCACTGTGAAATGTCCCTCTGGCACTGTGCAATCTCTCTCTGGCACTGTGCAATGTGTAATGTCCCTCTGGCACTGTGCAATGTCCCTCTGGCACTGCAATGTGCAATGTCCCTCTAGCACTGTGCAATCTCTCTCTGGCACTGTGCAATGGCCCTCTGGCACTGTGCAATCTGCAATGTCCCTCAGGCACTGTGCATTGTCCCTCTGGCACTGTGCAATGTGCAATGTCCCTCTGGCACTGTGCAATGTGCAATGTCCCTCTGACACTCTGTAATCGCTCTCTGGCACTGTGCAATGTGCAATGTCCCTTTGGCACTGTGCAATCTCCTTCTGGCACTGTGCAATGTGCAATGTCCCTCTGGCACTGTGCAATGTCCCTCTGGCAATGTGCAATGTTATAATCGCTCTCTGGCACTGTGCAATGTGCAATGTCCCTCTGGCACTGTGCAATCTCCTTCTGGCAATGTGCAATGTCCCTCTGGTGCATTGTGCAATGTCCCTCTGGCACTGTGCAATGTGCAATGTCCATCTGGCACTGTGCAATCTCCCTCTGGCACTGTGCAATGTCCCTCTGGCACTGTGCAATGTCCCTCTGGCACTGTGCAATGTGCAATTCCCCTCTGGCACTGTGCAATGTCCCTCTGGCAATGTGCAATTCCCCTCTGGCACTGTGCAATCTCCTTCTGGCACTGTGCAATGTCCCTCTGGCAATGTGCAATGTCCCTCTGGTGCACTGTGCAATGTCCCTCTGGCACTGTGCAATGTGCAATGTCCATCTGGCACTGTGCAATGTCCTCTGGCACTGTGCAATGTGCAATGTCCCTCTGGCACTGTGCAATCTCCCTCTGGCACTGTGCAATCTGCAATTCCCCTCTGGCACTGTGCAACGAGCAATGTCCCTCTGGCACTGTGCAATATCCCTCTGGCACTGTGCAATGTCCCTCTGGAACTGTGCAATGTCCCTCTGGCAATGTGCAATTCCCCTCTGGCACTGTGCAATGTGCAATGTCCCTCTGGCATTGTGCAATCTCTCTCTGGCACTGTGCAATGTGCAAAGTACCTCTGGCACTGTGCATTCTCCCTCTGGCACTGTGCAATGCCCCTCTGGCACTGTTCAATGTCCCTCTGGCACTGTGCAATGTCCCTCTGGCACTGTGCAATGTGCAATCTCCCTCTGGCACTGTGCAATGCCCCTCCAGCACTGTGCAATGTGCAATGTCCCTCTGGCACTGTGCAATGTCCCTCTGGCACTGTACGATGTGCAATGTCCCTCTGGCACTGTGAAATGTCCCTCTGGCACTGTGCAATCTCTCTCTGGCACTGTGCAATGTGCAATGTCCCTCTGGCACTGTGCAATGTCCCTCTGGCACTGCAATGTGCAATGTCCCTCTAGCACTGTGCAATCTCTCTCTGGCACTGTGCAATGGCCCTCTGGCACTGTGCAATCTGCAATGTCCCTCAGGCACTGTGCATTGTCCCTCTGGCACTGTGCAATGTGCAATGTCCCTCTGGCACTGTGCAATGTGCAATGTCCCTCTGACACTCTGTAATCGCTCTCTGGCACTGTGCAATGTGCAATGTCCCTTTGGCACTGTGCAATCTCCTTCTGGCACTGTGCAATGTGCAATGTCCCTCTGGCACTGTGCACTCTCTCTCTGGCACTGTGCAATGGCCCTCTGGCACTGTGCAATGTGCAATGTCCCTCAGGCACTGTGCATTGTCCATCTGGCACTGTGCAATGTGCAATGTCCCTCTGGCACTGTGCAATGTGCAATGTCCCTCTGACACTCTGTAATCGCTCTCTGGCACTGTGCAATGTGCAATGTCCCTTTGGCACTGTGCAATCTCCTTCTGGCACTGTGCAATGTGCAATGTCCCTCTGGCACTGTGCAATGTCCCTCTGGCAATGTGCAATGTTATAATCGCTCTCTGGCACTGTGCAATGTGCAATGTCCCTCTGGCACTGTGCAATCTCCTTCTGGCACTGTGCAATGTGCAATGTCCTTCTGGCAATGTGCAATGTCCCTCTGGTGCATTGTGCAATGTCCCTCTGGCACTGTGCAATGTGCAATGTCCATCTGGCACTGTGCAATCTCCCTCTGGCACTGTGCAATGTCCCTCTGGCACTGTGCAATGTCCCTCTGGCACTGTGCAATGTGCAATTCCCCTCTGGCACTGTGCAATGTCCCTCTGGCAATGTGCAATTCCCCTCTGGCACTGTGCAATGTGCAATGTCCCTCTGGCATTGTGCAATCTCTCTCTGGCACTGTGCAATGTACAAAGTACCTCTGGCACTGTGCATTCTCCCTCTGGCACTGTGCAATGCCCCTCTGGCACTGTGCATTCTTCAATGTCCCTCTGGCACTGTGCAATGTCCCTCTGGCACTGTGCAATGTGCAATCTCCCTCTGGCACTGTGCAATGTCCCTCCCGCACTGTGCAATGTCCCTCTGGCGCTGTGCAATGTCCCTCTGGCACTGTACGATGTGCAATGTCCCTCTGGCACTGTGAACTATCCCTCCGGCACTGTGCATTCTCTCTCTGGCACTGTGCAATGTGCAATGTCCCTCTGGCACTGTGCAATGTCCCTCTGGCACTGCAATGTGCAATGTCCCTCTGGCATTGTGCAATGTCCCTCTGGCACTGTGCACTCTCTTGCTGGCACTGTGCAATGTGCAATGTCCCTCTGGCACTGTGCAATGTCCCTCTGGCACTGAGTAATCTCTCGATGGCACTGTGCAATGTGCAATGTCCCTCTGGCACTGTGCAATGTCCCTCTGGCACTGTGCAATGTGCAGTGTCCCTCTGGCACTGTGCTATGTCCCTCTGGCACTGTGCAATGTCCCTCTGGCACTGTGCAATGTGCAATGGCCCTCTGGCACTGTGCAATATCCCTCTAGCACTGTGCAATCACCCTCTGGCACTGTGCAATGTGCAATGTCCCTCTGGCACTGTGCAATGTCCCCCTGGCACTGTGCAATCTCTCTCTGGCACTGTGCAATGTGCAATGTCCCTCTGGCACTGTGCAACATGCAATGTCTCTCTGGCACTGTGCAATGTGCAATGTCCCTCTGACACTATGCAATGTGCAGTATCCCTCTTGCACTGTGCAATGTGCAATCTCCCTCTGGCACTGTGCAATGTGCAAAGTCCCTTTGGCACTGTGCAATGTTCCTCTGGTACTGTGCAATGTCCCTCTGGTACTGGGCATTGTGCAATGTCCCTCTGGCACTGTGCAATGTCCCTCTGGTACTGTGCAATGTGCAATGTCCCTCTGGCACTGTGCAATGTCCCTCTGGCACTGTGCAATGTCCCTCTGGCACTGTGCAATCTGCAATGTTCCTCTAGCAATTTGCAATGTCCGTCTGGCACTGTGCATTGCCCCTCTGACACTGTGCATTCTCCCTCTGGCACTGTGAAATGTGCACTGTCCCTCTGGCACTGTGCAATGTACAATGTCCCTCTGGCACTGTGCAATGTCCCTCTGGCACTGTGCAATGTGCAATATCCCTCTGGCACTGTGCAACGTGCAATGTCCCTCTGGCACTGTCCAATATGCCATGTCCCTCTGGCACTGTGCAATGTCCTCTGACACTGCAATGTGCATGCCCCTCTGGCACTTTGCAATATCCCTCTGGCACTGTGCAATATGCCATGTCCCTATGGCACTGTGCAATGTCCCTTTGGCACTGTGCAATGCCCCTCTGGCACTGTGTAATGTCCCTCTGGGACTGGCCCATGTCAGACATGTGAACGGCCAATGCTCTTGACTCCCTGAAACATGACCCTTTGTGACTGAATCAGGTTGTGGATCACGGCAGCAATGACCACGTGGGCCCAGTGCATGTCTGCCTGTGACTGACTTCCCCTGTCCTGAGCCTCAGCCATTGACCACACAGTGTGCCAAAGCCTTGAATACTTGGCCCATCGCTGTGACTTTTTCACCCAAGGATTCCACTGCGGACGCCACCTGTTCAATATTAGCCTGGGTACCACGCATTGTCGGCACCGTCTCCTGCGCCTGAAGGCGTTTGAATTCCTCCAGCTGCACCTGCAGACAATGGAAGGTTGCTGAAACCCCTCCTGTAGACTATGGTTCTGCGTCTGTATCTCCACCAGTGATGGGATCATTCTTTACAGAAGGTCAATACCTGTCTGATTTTGGGATTGGGCAGCCCTCCGACTGGCCGCTCCCTTGGGAGTTCCTAGCCCCAGCTGACGTGCTGCAACGTGTGTGATGGGCGCATCAGATGGTGACCCTGGAGCCTCTTCACTAATATAACCTACTGACGTGAGAGTCTCTGGGTCGCAGGTGAGTGCAGTGCTGAAAGGTTGGAGTCATCCCAGACTGGCCTCTGGGATGCGCTGGGATTGTGGTTGGGGACGAGCCCGCTTCATCATAGAATCTTAGAATTTACAGTGCAGAAGGAGGCTATTCAGCCCATCTAGTCGGCTGGTGGTCCAGCAAGACAAAAGACAAGACACATGGTGAGATCTCGGGAAGGAGTCTGGGGGAGAGGGTGGACTCACTTGCTGCAGGGACATCACTATGCTTTTGGGGCTCAATTGACTGTCCTATGCTGATCTCCGCCTGGGAGAGCGCCCTCTCTTCTAACACCCCTGACTAGCTCCATCACATTCTACTCTGCGGCAGTGAGAACCCTTAAGTCTGGCAGTCCCCCTCCGGTCTTCTCCCACTCCCAGCGGTTATGGGCTGTCTTTTCCTCAGAGTCACATAAAGGACATGGTGAGACGCTTGGATATGAGTTACACGGTGGGGGGGGGGGGGGGGGGGGGTCTGTAGCTGGTGGCCTGTGTGTGCAAGGCACCTGGTCAAAGAGGACAATACAGATGTTGGGGTTTGGTGCAGGGTGGGATGTAAGGGGGTTGCAGGCAGATGCGTTTTGATTGGCTTGATTGGCCTGTGAGGAAGGGGGAGGGGGAGGTGTGAGGGGTTGGTGTGATACCAGGGGCACAGAGGTGGTCATTTACCCAGACTGACCTAAGGAGGCTGTTCATTTTTCTTCGGCACTGCATGCCAGTCTGAGTATTGAAGCCGACAGCACTCACCGCCTCTGCCACCTCCACCCAGGTCTGGTTGACATCGCCGGACTGTGGGGAAGAGGGTGTCCCGCCTCTTGTCCACTGCATCTAACATCCTGTTGGCATCGGTGAACAGGGGCCTGCTCTCTTAACAGAGTTCAGTACTTTCCATTCATCTCCCTTCATGGTTAAGTGACATTGAAATGGTCAGCTGTGAAACTAACAGGAAGCACATAACTCTGTTTGAAGTGGTCCAGGAACTGTCAATTCATGCTTGATGTTTATAAACACTGCAGTTAGCTTCACAGTTGACCACTTCAAAGTTACTCAACCGTGAAGGGAGATGAATGGAACAATGCTGACAGCCGGGGGTGTGTGGAAGCTGTCAATCGCAGCCTAGTAAAATCAATATCAAAGAGAAATGGATGAATGTCTTGCAGATCAAATATCTGAGGGGTTTTAAACCCAGCCGACTGGTTTTCTCTTTCCAGAAATTGACAGGTGTTGCTTCCTGTGTCTGAGCAAACATGTGTACTTCCCAGGTGAGTTTTAAAACAGTGCTCTATATTCACTGCCTCTGTGCTCTCTAGCTTCCACACAGGGGTATCCCTTCTGGGTGGGAGGGGTCTCTTTAATTAGTAGGTCTCCGTGGGATGTCTCTTTATTTAGGAGGTGTCTGTGGGGAGTGTATTTATTTAGGGGGTTGCTGGTGGTCTCTTTATTTGGGGGTCTCTGTGGGAGTCCTTTTATTTAGGGGTCTTTGGGGGATCTCTTTAACGAGGGGGTCTCTGGTGTGGTCTGTTTAATTAGGGGGCCTCTGGGGGAGTCTCTTTAATTAGGAGGTCTCTAAAGGGGAGGATGGTGGGGCTGTCTGGTGGGGGTGGGGTGGGCAGTTCTTGCATTGTAGGAGAGGGGGAGGGTGGCACTCTGATGGACCTTGGGGGCAACTCCGGTAAAAAGTTACCACTCGGCGCACCGCAAGGTCCACCACATCAGGGAACCCTTTGTCAAGACCCGCACCAATTCTTGCCCAGGTGATTCCAGGCCCAGACGACCGGAGAATATGATGCCCAGCAAGTGGAAGCAAATAGGTGTGAATGACCCATTGGCATCCTGCCGCTGACGGGGGCGCCAACCTCGATCCCGACACCAGCTGGGTTCGGAACATCGGGAATGAGCGCTGATCCTGTTTATCCCCAAGCTGGATTCTCCGCCACATCAGGACTCTGCTGCCGGCAGCGCAAGGCGGACCATCCAGCCCAGCAAGGGAAGTAAAATACAGCGGCCGGGATCCTCCGCCCACGACGTCGGAATAACAAATCACGATCGGGCGGAGAATTGAGCGCTTGGCCTAAATCGAGGTCCACGCTGGGCACCAAATCGACCGCTATCGCGCCCGTGCCCAGTGGGTGGACACTAATGGATGCAAATGGGTCCTAATGACCCATTACCGGCACCAGAGTGTCTGACTCCACGTGATTCCTGGGCCGGGAATTATGTGGGCTGGATTCACAGCAAGTATTATTAAATGTATACTTCATGTAGTGGACCTGGCGGTGGACCGAGGGGTAACTCCTTTAAGGAGTTGCCCCCAAAATTCATATGAGGGCCACCCTCTGCCCCCGCAATGCACAACCTGCCCAACCCACCCATACAAGACCCCACCCCTACCTTCCCCCAGGGACCACATGGGTAGACCCCACCAAGGGACTCCCTAAATATGGACCCCCACTCGGATCCCTAAATAGGGAGACACCCCCGAACTGAAGGGACCCCATTCCAAGTCCCCTTAACTAAATGGACTCCCCAGAGACCATGTAACTGCCTCCTCCCCATAACCCCTGATCCCCTTATTAATCAAGAACCTATCTGTCTCTATCTTAAAGACACTCAGTGCCTTGGCCTTCTGCAGCAAAGGGTTCCACAGATTCACCACCGTGAAGAAATTCCTCCTCATCGCAGTTTTAAAGGATCATCCTTTCAGTCTGAGGCTGTGCCCTCAGGTTCTAGTTTCTTCTACTGGCGGAGAATTCATCCCTCTATGTGCTGTAACCACAACATTGCCGTTAACATCAACCACATCAAAGAGAGTTAAGTGCATTCTAACTGCCCCCTTCAAGCTTGAGTAAGTTTGAAATGCTGAGCTGGAAATTGACAGAACTTAACATTGTGATTCCAGAACTTTGACTTACTCATTCATGAAGAAGGTGAATGAAGCAAGGCTCGCAGCTGGTTTGTGGAAGCTGTCAATCACAGCCCACTAAGAGAAATTAATGAATGGCTTGCAGCTAAAGGATCTGAGGGGTTTAAACACTGGTCACAGCTGTTGTCTTTCCAGGAATGGGCATTTGGTACTTCCAGGTGAGTGCTATAACTGTAATCTTTTTTCACTGTCCCTGTCTGGACTGCTCTCTAGCTTTGCCCGGACGTCCTTGTGGGGGTCATCCTATTTTGGGGGTCTCTGTTGGGGCCCCTTAGTTAAGTGGTCCCTGTGGGGGGCGGGGTCCCTGTAACTTGAGGGTTCCTGTGGGGGTTCCCTTTAGTTCGGGGGTCTGGGGTGGTCCCATAGGTTAGCGGGTCCCTGGGGGGGGGGCGGGGGATTTCCTTTCTCAGGGGGTCCCTGGAGGAGCTTCCTGTTTTAGGGAGTCTCTGGGAGGGGTGACAGTGCAGGATGGGTCTATTAATGGGAGGGGTGGGCATGTCATGCATTGTGTGGGGGGGGGGGGGGGGAGGGAGTGGGGGGTGGCCCTTGAATGGACTTTGAGGGCAACTCCCTTAATGAGTTATCCCCTTCGCCCACCACGAGCTCCATCACGTCAGGTTCACATTTGGTAATTCTTGTAGTAATCCCCGCCCATGCGATTCCCGGACCATAGGACTGGGGAATTAGGGAGGCCCGGAGATTCTGGTGCCCAACCTGCTAAGTGAATGCAAAATGGTCATTTGGACCATTAGTGGGGGAAGCACGGTAGCCCAGAGGTTAGCACAATTGCTTCACAGCTCCAGGGTCCCAGGTTCGATTCCCAGCTTGGGTCACTGTCTGTGCGGAGTCTGCACGTTCTCCCCGTGTGTGCGTGGGTTTCCTCCGGGTGCTCCGGTTTCCTCCCACAGCCCAAAGATGTGCAGGTGAGGTGGATTGGCCTTGATAAATTGCCCTTAGTGGTCAAAAGGGTTAGGTGGGGTTACTGTGTTACGGGGTTACGGTGATAGGGTGGAGGTGCGAGCTTGGGTAGGGTGCTCTTTCCAAGGGCCGGTGCAGACTTGAGTCAGGCACCTCTTTGGTTTAACATATATTTTTATTCGATTTTCATATTTTTTACAATCAACGCAAAAAAGTAACAAAAAGATGTCAGTGTGCAAAATAGGTACAGAAGAGAACAAGTTAGAGCAGACAGAGGAACAAGCAGGACAAGATAAATTCCGAACAGTATGTACAAAGAACCAGCGGCTCTAGGTTATGTTACGAGTTAATTCACCAATAGATTAACAAATTGAGCGAGGGAAAGGAAGAACAGCTCAATTCAGGAAGCATGCCTTTATGCATTGCGATATCAAGGCCACATACTGAAATGAACTACATAGGTCATAGAAATCCCAACAGGAGAAAATCAGTTTAGGTGGAACCTATGAATTTAAGATAGTAGTCCCTTACCTGATTGAATGCATCAGACTTAGAACAGTTCACAGAGGGTAGGAATTCCATAGGGATGAATTCCACAATTAGCCTATGCCAGTTTTGAATAGAAGGATATTGGTCATTAATCCAGGTAAAGAGGATATTCTTAGGAGTGGCAACGGTCAAGATATTGCACAGCCTCTTTTTGTTAGAATCAGTAATTATCCCATCTGGAAGACCCAGAATCAGGAACTCTAAGGCTCTATCAAAAATATTTTCCAGCTCCCTGACTACACTAGACTAATAGGATTGAATCTTAACACAGATCCATAAACAATGTATAAAATCACTCTCAGCTACCGGGCACTTTAGGCACATCGGTTATATAATGTTGGTACTCAAATTCAATGTATTGTACAGCTTAGGCCCCACAGATTTCCATGAAAGAGAGCGAAGTGCATTCCAAACACTGAGTGCATTCCAATCACTCCAGCATGTGATTTCACTGCAATTACTGCTCTTTGATGTAGTCAATGTTTAGAAACATTCAGATTTCACCACTTAGGCCACTGGACCATGAAGGGAGATGAATGAATCAAAGCTGCTCTTGATTTGTAGAAGCTGTCAATCACAGACTACTACTAGAAAACTATGAATGGATCTGTAGGAACCAGATGCAGGTCACAGTTGTTCTCCATCAGGGAATGTACACATGGAGCTTCAAGGTAAGTGTTAAGCTGTAATTCTTCTCACTAAACCTGTCTGGTCTACTCTCTAGCTTTCAGACAAGTGTCTCTTTTCTGGAGACAGGGGGGTGGGTCTGTGTGCGTATGGGGGTGGGGGGGATCTCTGTTAGGGGTTGGCCCCTTTAGGCAGGGGATTCTATGGGGGATCCCCTTATTACAGGTGCCCCGGTGGGGGTCCCCCTATTACAGGGGTCCCTGGAGGGGGTCCCCCTATTACATGGGTCCCGGGGGGTCCCCCTATTCCAGTGGCCCCTGTGTGGGTATCCGTATACCAGGGGTCGCTGGGGGATCCCCCTATGAGAGGGGCCCTTGTGGGGGCAAATCTCCCTATTACAGGGGTCCCATGGAGTCATCAGTCTATTCCAGGGGTCCCTTGGGGGGGGGCCTCCACTTACAGGGGTCCCTGGAGGGTCACCATATTACATGGGTCCCTGGAAGGTCCCCCTCTACAGGAGCCTCTGAGTGAGTATTCCTATTATGTCCCTGGGGGCCCCCCTATTAGAGGGCTCCCTGTGGGGGCCCCCTTATTACAGTGGAACCTGTGTGAGGTCTTCCTATTATAGGACCCTTGTGGGCGGGTCTCCCTATTGCAGTGGTCCCTGCAGGGGTCTCCCTATTACAGGAGCCCTTGTGACGGGTCTCCTATTACAGGCGTCCCAGGGGGGTATCCTCCTATTCCAGGGTTGCCTGAGGTCATCTGCCTATTCCAGGGGTCTGTGGGGGCCCCCCTACTACAGAGATGCCTGGGTAGGGTGCGGCAGAGGGGGATGGGGGGGGGGGGAATCTGGTGGAAGAGGTGTAGGCAGGCAGTGCATTGTTGGTGGGGGTGGCCCTGGGATGGGCTCGGATTGTCTCCACCAATGTGAACTGAATGTGGAAACAAAGTGGATAAGCTTACTGGAATTGTCAAGCTGTCAAGGGATTTAAATTTCTATGGCAGTAAATTTAAATACAAGCAATCTGCCGTTTTTTTAAAAAAACAATGCTTGCTATTTCACTTTGTTTATAGGCATAAGGCTGAGGGTTATCATTATAGGATTTGAGTTGCGTGACTGATTTCACAAAACTTCTATTTTCAATGTGGGGTGCCTGTTAGTTCACAGTTTTGCTTGCCAGATCCAAGTAGTTATTAAAGTCTTTGATATGGGGCTGTCAATACAAACGTTTGCCATCAGGAATTAAGTGGTTGAAAGAATTTAAATGTATTGAATGAGTTTTTATCAGTGAAAGTGCATTTTTAATAATGAATTCATCAAGTCGCTTGGGGAATTTTATTTATTTTCAGAATGGGTCCTGAGATGTGTCCATATTGGATACTGGGTGAATTGGAATGGAGTGTGTAAGAGCAAAGGATGGTATGTGGGGTCATAGGTTAGTATTAGTTGGCGCTAATTTGGCATCCAGGCTTTAAAGGGCCATGGGGGTATGAGTGGAGGGGTATAGGTTGGCATGGAGGGGCATTGAGGTGCAGCACGGTAGCATTGTGGATAGCACAATTGCTTCACAGCTCCAGGGTCCGAGGTTCGATTCCGGCTTGGGTCACTGTCTGTGCGGAGTCTGCACATCCTCCCCGTGTGTGCGTGGGTTTCCTCCGGGTGCTCCGGTTTCCTCCCACAGTCCAAAGATGTGCAGGTTAGGCCATGATAAATTGCCCTTAGTGTTCAAAATTGCCCTTAGTGTTGGGTGGGGTTACTGGGTTATGGGGATCGGGTGGAGGTGTTGACCTTGGGTAGGGTGCTCTTTCCAAGAGCCGGTGCGGTCTCGATGGGCCGAATGGCCTCCTCTTGCACTGTAAATTCTATGTCTATGGAAGGTATGAAGGTCAATGCGGTGGGTGTGGGTCCGGGAATGCATGAGTGGGGCAGTGGGAATGTGTGGAGAAGAAGGATTTGAAGGGTGAGGGCTTAAAGGGCTCTTTTGGGGGTGGGGGGGGGAGCCATTTGCAACTGGGATAAAGAGGCAGGTCACTGTGGCTGGTCTTTCGCTCTGCCCTCCTCCATGCCCAGAAACTCTTGTATTGTCTCCCAACTGTTTCAGGGGGCAGCAGGAACAATACTTGTTGACACTGACACACATTCCCCTCTCAGAATGGAGATTTGACCATCCACAGCACTATCTCCCGAGTCGGGTCAGGTTTGCGGAGACTGGAATTTTCCTGACTTTGCACTCCCACCCCGAGGAGTCCAGATTCAGGCCAAAGAGTCGACATGGGGATTTAGATAGATTCAATGGGGTGAAACATTGATAGATGGGCTACAATGTGGGAAAATGTGAGTTTGTCCACTATCGGTAGGAGGAATAGAAAAGCAGAGTATTATTTAAATGAAGAGAGACTGCAGGATGCTGCAATGCAGAAGGATCTGGGCGTCCTTGTGCAAGAATCACAGAATGTCAACATTAAGATACAGCAGATAATCAGGAAGGAATTGCCCTTTATTGCATAGAGTCGGAGTGTAAAAGTAGGGATGGTCATGTCACAAGTGTGCTGGGAATTGTGAGTGTCTACCGAGGGCACTGTGAGCATGTTTGGTCATCTTACTAAAGGAGGAATGTTCCTGTCGCAAAGGTTCTCAGAGAAGGTTTATTAGGCTGCATCCTGGGATGAAAGGGTTATCTTATGAGGAAATGTTCAGCAGGTTGGGTCCGCAATCATAATTTAGAAGAATGAGAAGTGATCTTATTGAATGAAAAGAGCCTCGGCCTCCCTCCCCACAAGGAGTTCTGGCTGATCCGATACCCCGCAGACTGCCACTTTTGGTCATGGCTCCACCCTCAGTCCCTCAACCCCGAACACGGCCTCAAAGAAGGCCCTCCAGTACGCGAACATGTCGGTGTGGTTGGCCGGGCCTCCCTGACACCATTCACGTTTGTCCTCCACCTCCAGAAGGAACGTACTCACTCGGGTTCTGGTTAGATGCGCTCTGTGCACCACTTTTACCTGTGTTAGGCTCAGCCCTGTGGAGGTAAATTTCGCCCTGTGTAGTGCTTCAATCCAGAGTCCTGCCCTTATCTCTATGCCTAGTTCCTCCTCACATTTTTTCATTGTCTCATCCAGGGGGGAGCGCAACTCCTCCAGCAGTCATCGATACAGGTCCGCACAGTTTCCCTTCCCTTGGTAACCGCGTCCAGTAGTTCTTCCACGAACAAATGTCCTGGTATCTGGGGTATGTTGTTGTTTCCTTACGGAGGAAGTTTTGCATCCATGGATATTTCCTCTTGGTAATTAGAACCTCCTTGATTTCCCCCAGGGCCGCTACTCTATCCTCGGTGTACACGTCTCTAACTGTTCGTGTCCCCTCGTTCTGTCTCCATCTTTTGAAGGTGGCATCCATTATTATGGGAGTAAACCTGTGGTTGTTGAGGATGGGGGCCATGGTGGACATTTCGGTTAGGCAGAAGTGTTGCCCCATTTGGTACCACGTCCGGAGCGTGGCTACTACCACTGGGCTCCTCGACCATTTGGCCGGGGTGGGGGTAGGGTGTTGGGAGGCCGGCTATGGGCTCAGAGGAACATCCCTGCAAAGGAGCTCTCCAACTTCACCCACTCTGCTCCTGGTTCCTTCACCCATCCCTTCCCTCACTCTTTCTGCAGTGGCCGCCCAGTGGTAGAACTGTAGGTTCAGGAGGGCCAGGTCACCCATGTTTCTTCTCGTTTGAAGGATCGTCAGACTCTATCCCCCCCCCCACCCGCACCCCCACATTCTTCCCACATAAACACTATGATTAGTTTGTCGACAGTGTTGAAAAAAGCCTTGGGGGAGTAGATCAGGAGGGATCTGAACAGGAAGAGGAACCTGGGCAGTACGTTCATTATGATTGTCTATTTTCTCCCTGCGAGGGAGAACAAGAGTGGGTCCCACCTCGGCAGGTCCTTGTTTGACTTCCTTCACCAGACTCGTCAGGTTCCATTTGTGGATCCGTGTCCAGTCGTGGGCTATTTGGATCCCTGCAGGTAGCGGAATTCGCTTTGAGCTTGTTCGAACAGCAATCCCCCCAATTTGTCCCTCCCCCCTGCGGGTTCACAGGGAAAAAATTTGTAACCTGAGAAGGCTCCAAGCTCCTTTGGGAGTTTCATTGTCCCTCGCATGCTGATCAGGGGATTTGATATGGAGAGGAGCAGGTGATCCAGGTAGTGAGACTCTATGCTCTCTGTCTCCCCTTTGGGTACCTCTCCACCCCTTCATCATTCTGAGGGTGATCGCCAGTGGCTCGATTGCAAACAGCAGCGGTGATAGCTGTCAACCCTGTGCAGCCGAAAGTATGCAGAGCTGGTGGTCCGTATGCACGCCATGGGACTGCTGTACAGAAATTGCACCAATGAGGTGAACCCTGCTCCAAGCCCGAAGCGCTCCAGTATCTCGATGAGGTACTTCTACTCGACTCTGTCGAAGGCCTTTTCTGCGTCCAGGTAGACGATCACCTCTGATGTTCTCTCCCCAGATGGGGTCATTATCATGTTCAGCAGGCGTCTGATGTTCGATGTTAGCTGCCTGCCCTTGACAAAACTGGTCTGGCCCCAAAACGACGACCTCTGGCAAGCAGCTATCATGCTTTCCTGTGGTTCCCTCTGCTAGCTCACCCCCCCCCACCCCCCCCCTCTCCCGGAACGATCTTGACCTTCCCCTACCCGTTGCATTTCTCCCTCCTTCACCCTCTTCACCCCTTTCTGTACCTTACCGCCCTCGCCCCTCCTTCCTGCAACTCATAGACAGACTGAAGATGAGGGAGATCTATCCTGCGCAATTAGTCTCTTCTTTTTAAACAGTGGAAATCGCCAGCCTAAACAGCTTTTTGTGGAGAGAGTTCCATACTTTCCATCGGCCCTATTGCTCCATCAATCATCTGAAACGCCTCAATTAGATTATCCATTGATCTCTATGATCAAGGTATGCAAGACAAGTCCATGTTCCCTGTCCTCCTAATTTAACCCTGTGAGCCCCAGTAATTTTAATGAACGTGTGCCACTTGGTGAAGGGTGCACAAGATTGCTCACCCACCACAGAAACTATTTAAATTTGAGTTTGCTTCCAAAACATTTTTGTTCGCTCATTGCAAAGTTTAGTTGAATGGTTCTCTTTACATTGAACAGCCGCAATTCATAGATTATCATAGAATTTACAGTGCAGAAGGAGGCCATTCGGCCCATCGGGCCTGCACCGGCTCTTGGAAAGAGCACCCTGCCCAAGCCCACACCTCTACCCTATCCCCGTAACCCAGTAACCCCACCCAACCCTTTTGGAAACTAAGGGCTATTTTAGCATGGCCAATCCACCTAACCCGCACATCTTTGGACTGTGGGAGGAAACCGGAGCACCCGGAGGAAACCCACGCAGACACGGGGAGAACGTGCAAACTCCGCACAGACAGTGACCCAGGCCGGGAATCGAACCTGGGACCCTGGAGCAACTGTGCTAACCACTATGTATTGAAGAGTACGGAGAATTCTCTCAGTTTTCACATTGCTTCTATTAAAATTTAGAGTGCCCAATTAATTTTTCCCAATTGAGGGGCAATTTAGCGTGGCCAATCCACCTACCCTGCACATCTTTGGGTAGTGGGGGCGAAACCCACGCAAACACGGGGAGAATGTGCAAACTCCTCACGGGATCGACCCTGGGACCGCGACGCCGTGAGGGAGCAGTGCTAACCACTGCGCCACCGTGCTGTCCATCTTTCCCATTACTTCACATAATTAATACCAGACACTTAACAATGGCTTCAAGCATTTATTTGGATACCTAAAAATTCATAGAAGCAAACAATAGATTTGTTTTGAAGAGCTGAACAAGACACAACAGACTTATAACCAGACCATAAGTGCATCAATTTAAAAAAGAAATAGACAATGACTTCTTTAAGAACGTGATATTAATAGCTTCTCAGAATAATTCAACTGTTTTTTCAGCATAAATAAGAGCATGATAAGGTCCACTAAGTGCATGCTTACAATGTGGAATTCATAGCGGTACACAGGGCAAGATAAGCTCTACCATGGGCTGGATCTTACGGTGGGGCCATAGTGCTCGCAGCCACTCCGCACTGACTAAGATGGGGGGCAGTAAGAGGTCTTACAACACCGGGTTAAAGTCCAACAGGTTTGTTTGGAATCACTAGTTTTCGGAGCGTAGCTGCTTCACCATAAGGGAATGGGGAATTTGGGGAAGTGAAGATTACATCCACCCCACAGACGTAACAACCTGCAGGGGGCAACAACAAGGCGAGTGCAAGGTGCTTGCCCTCAGTCGAGCCAATCAGATTAGCCAGTAACTCTTGCTGTCCCAGCAGCACCAGAGCGTGGTAGCGGGCATTTCCGATGAAAGTCCTGATGGATCCTGACCTCGGGTCAGTCGGGGACAAGTTGAGGAGGGATCGTGCGTCCTTTGGGAGGCCAGAGAGGGAGTAGGGAGGAAGAAAGGGGCTACTATCTTTGGGAGGGGTTGCCCCCAATGCACAAATGGCAACACCTGAAGATAGTGCCTCCCCCCCACCCCCCCATTTCCTTCCCATCCTTTTAAACACTGTTTTGAAAGAATAGCTTGTCCATTCCCATCTGCCCGCCATGCTAACCGTTATGGCATGGAGGGCATAATATTGGTGTCAATCAGCCTGTAGACGAGCTCAATTGATCCTTCATTATTTACAGTCAATATCCTGCCATTCGCAGCCATGTCATTCCTGCAAATCCTCGCGAGGTGTGAAATCACGAACGGTGAACATGCGCGTGCTGAGAGTTGGCCCATGCACAGTGCGCACTTCTTCCATGGGAACAACATGGGAAAGGTGCGAGTTTAACATTCTAAATCACAGTCACTGAAGCTTTTGGGCTGTCAACTGTGATTACGAGTACAACTGTATTCACACAGGAAAACAGATTTGCAATAGAAGGGGTGACGAATGATGGGCGTTGACCTTATTTCCACCTGGGGGGGTGGGCTGCCCGATTTCAGCATCCATCCATTCGTCGTCGTCCCCCGTCCTCCTCCCCCATCCCCCGTATCGCGGGGGACAGCACAGGGGTGGGTGGGATGGTTTTGGGCTTGCCAATCCCTCGCACGTCACAAACCGAAAGGTTGAAAGAGCAGAATACAGCATCGAGAAAAAGGATAGGGTTGATGTTGAACATCAGAACAGGAGAGAATGGAGGCTGTTGGTCAGTAAATAAAATGCACAGGCAAATATGGGCATTCTGAAAAGGTTTCCAAAAGTAGGCTGGAAGGGAAGGCCATATTGCAGGAAGATAGAAATAGCAGCCCAGACAGCAGAACCAAAGTAATAACTGAGCGGCCATTGGTGATGGAGTGGAAGGACCATGGGGTATGTGAAGGTTCACTGCATGTAGAAGTTAGTTGTGTGAAAGGCGTGGATCAATCAAGGACAGTAAGCATAGGTTTGTTAAGGGAGGTTGTGTCTGACAACCTTGATTGATTTCCATGGCAGAAACGAGGAGAGGAGATGAGCTTAGTTCATTTGAAGTACTCCAGATGATTTTTAAGCAATGCTTTGAGAAGCTCCCACAGGGCAAACCAGTCAAAAGATTAAAAGTTCATGGGATCCTAGTGAAACTGGCAAGTTAGATCTAAACTTAGTTCAATGCCAGGAACCAAAGGGTAATAGACAAGTGGTTTTGTGACTATGTTGGCATTCCCACTGGGATTCTGCAGGGCTCAGGACTACCCACCATATCTCAAATATTCATAATAACCTTTATTGTCACAAGTAGGCTTACCTTAACACTGCAATGAAGTTACTGTGAAAAGCCCCTCGCCGCCACATTCCGGCGCCTGTTCGGGTACACAGAGGGAGAATTCAGAATATCCAATCCACCTAACAAGCACGTCTTTCGTGAATTGTGGGAGGAAACCGGAGCGCCCGGAGAAAACCCACGCAGACAGGGGGAGAACGTGCAGACTCCACACAGACAGTGACCCAAGCCGGGAATCGAACCTGGTACCCACTGTGCTATCGTACCACCAGATTTCTTTGGACAAAGGTAGGGGGCATGATTAAAAAGATTGTTGATAATATGCAAATTAGCCATGTGATTAGAAGTGAAGATGAAAGCTGAAGGATGCAGGAAGATGACAATGGACTACACCATGGGCAGACAAGCGGCGAATGGAATTAAATCTGGAGAAGTGTGAGGCAATGCATCTGGGGGAGACAAACATGGCAAGGGATATACAATAAAAAATAAGAGACTGGGGAATATAGACGTAGCGAAACACTGATGTGCATGTCTATAGAGGACAGCACATGTAGCTAAAGTGGTTAAGAAGACAAACATAATACTTTCCTTTATTTTTTATGCATGGCTGTTAATTCTAAGGGAAGATTAAATTGGCTGGGTTGTTGTCTTGTGGACACAATACGATGAGCGCGAGCTAGCGAGCAACATAAAAATGGACAATAAGGGCTGGATTCTCCGTTTTTGGGACTAAGTCCCACGCCGTTGTCAAAACAGTGGTCTTTTACGCCAAGAAAACTGGCATCAAAAGGCCACAGATTCATCGCCTTGCAGGGGGCTAGCAGGCAGCTGTCGTGGAGCTCGCAGTTCCAGCTGCCGATACGGCGTCCGGCACCTCCGGGTCAGAGGCCGTGCCTGCGCACGGCGGCAGATTCCAGCGTCCGCGCCGTGCTCCATGGCGGACTCAGCCCGCAGACCTGGATGCCCGAAATAGTGCCCTGCATCGGCCGCTCGCCCGACCCTGACCGCCCGCACACATGGCCCCCAGTCCCAAACGAGGCCCCCCTCGGGCTCTGATCAGCCCTCCCCCGACTGTGGCGGCCCCGGACTGAGTATGCAGCCACCTCGCGAGATTCCCGAGCGCCTGGACCAGATTAGAACCACGCCGTCGGGAATTCGACTGGTCGGGGACGGAGAATAATGGGGCGGGCCTCAGGCAATGGCCTGAGGCGGTGGATACTCGGCACGGCATACTCCCCCAGTATGCCGTTTCTGGGGGGCCGGAGAATAGTGGAACCGCCGCCGGTCCCGATTTCGTGCGGGAAAACGGATTCTCCGCCCCGTCACTGAACGCGATTTCGGTGTCGGGGTGCGGAGAATCCAGTCCTAAGAGTTTTTTCAATTAGAGAATATCTGTTCATTTGGAAATCCATAATCTGATCAAGCAGATTCAGGGTGGTTAATGAAAGTAAATTTACGAGATTTCTTTGAGGAGGTATCAACCAGGGTAGACATTCGATGTTATATATTTGGATTTTCAGAAGACATTTGATAAGGTGCCACACAAAAGGCTACACCGTAGTATAGGAGTTTATCATGTTGGAGGTATTATTCTGGAATGGACAGAGGATTGGCTAACTAACAGGAAGCAGCGAGTACTGATAACGGGTCTTTCTCAAGCTGGAGGGCAGTAACCAGTGGAGTCCACAGGGATCAGTGCTGGGACCGTAGCTCTTCACAATATATATTAATGACTTGGAGGAAGGAATCGAGTGCATTGTGGCCATATTTGCAGATGATACAAAGGTGAGAGGGAAGGCCGGCTGCAAAGAGGATAGAAATGACTTACAGAGAGACTTTGACAGGTTAAGTGAGTGGGCAGAAAATTGGCAAATGGAATTCAATGTGGGAAAATGTGAGATTGCTGATGTTGGCAGAAAGAATGAGAAGGCGGATTATTATTTAAATGGAGAGAGATTGCAGAAAGCTGGAGCACTAAGGGACCCAGAAATCTAGCAGATAGGTGCAGAAGGTCATAGGGAAGGCCAATGGAATGCTGGCTTCTACTTCAAGGGGGCTGGAGTATCAAAGCAAATAAATGTTGCTGCAATTACACAAGGTGCCAGTGAGGTCAGATTTACTTATTGGGTACAGTTTGGTCTCCTTATTTCAGGAAAGATATACTATTATTGGCGGCAGTACAGAAGAGGTTTACCAGTATGAGCCCGGGTATAGAGGGACTTTCATATGTGGAAAGATTAAACAGGGTGGGTCTGTACTCCTCGGAGTTCAGAGGAATGAGAGAACATAGAACATAGAAAATACAGCACAGAACAGGCCCTTCGGCCCACGATGTTGTGCCGAACCTTTGTCCTAGATTAATCATAGATTATCATTGAATTTACAGTGCAGAAGGAGGCCATTCGGCCCTTTGAGTCTGCACCGGCTCTTGGAAAGAGCACCCTACCCAAACTCAACACCTTCACCCAACACCAAGGGCAATTTGGACATTAAGGGCAATTTATCATTGGCCAATTCACCTAACCCGCACATCTTTGGATTGTGGGAGGAAACCGGAGCACCCGGAGGAAACCCATGCAGACATGGGGAGGACGTGCAGACTCCGCACAGACAGTGACCCAAGCCGGAATCGAACCTGGGACCCTGGAGCTGTGAAGCAATTGTGCTATCCACAATGCTACCGTGCTGCCCTTGAGAACAAATAAATCTACACTATATCATTTAACCGTAATCCATGTACCTATCCAATAACTGCTTGAAGGTCCCTAATGTTTCCGACTCAACTACTTCCACAGGCAGTGCATTCCATGCTCCCACTACTCTCTGGGTAAAGAACCTACCTCTGATATCCCTCCTATATCTTCCACCTTTCACCTTAAATTTATGTCCCCTTGTAATGGTTTGTTCCACCCGGGGAAAAAGTCTCTGACTGTCTACGAGGTGATATGATTGAAACATGCACCATTCTTAGGGGGTTAGACAGGGTGAATATTGGGAGGATGTTTCCACTCCTGGGAGAGTGTACGACCAGAGGGCAGAGTCGCAGAGTAAGGGGATGCTCATTTAAGATGGATTTGAGGAAGAATTTTCAAAGATCCAGAGAATCCCTACAGTGCAGTAGGAGGCCATTTGGCCCATCGAGTAAGGTGGCACCTTACCTAGGCCCACTCCCCCGCCCCATCCCCGTGAGCTCATGACCCACCTGACCATTGGACACTTAGGGGCAATTTAGCATGGCTAATCCAACTTTCCTTCACATCTTTGGACTGTGGGAGGAAATTGGAGCACCCGGAGGAAACCCGGAGGAGAAGGTGCAAACCCTACACAGACAATCGCCCAAGGCTGGAATTGAACCGGGTCCCTGGCGCTGTGAGGCAGCAGTGCCAATTTCTTCTCTCAACGAGTGGTGAACCTTTGGAATTCTTTACCGGAGGAAACGGTGGTGGCTGAGCCCTTGAACATTGTCAAGGCCGAGATCGATGGGTCTTTAATCAGTTGGGGAATTAAGGGTTACGGCGCGAAGGCAGGAAAGTGGATTGAGTGAGTGTTAGATCAACCGTGATCTTCTTAAATGGCGGAGCAGGCTCGAAGGGCTGAATGGCTTTCTCCTGTTCGTTATGGCCTTATAGTCTAACCTGACTAATTTAACTGGATGTGAAATCAAGGCAAGCTGCTTTAATGCCATATGATTCTCCATTACCTTTTTTTACCTTCAACCCACCCATACGGTGCTTTACAGCGAAATTCTAAATCCAGTCTCAAGGTACCTGACTACATAGAATCTACAGCACAAATTCTGAACATTGAGCCTGACTGATCAGTCCTGTGGCAGTGCTTCACACCATTCGCCTCCCGCCTCACTCCATCAATTCTAACCCTATCTGTCTCTGCCTCTATTTCCTTCCCCCGCCCCCATGGTAATTATATAGCTTCCCATGCTATTCATCTCAACTACACTTTATGCGATGGGCTGAATGGCCTCCTTCTGCACTGTAAATTCCACGATTCAATGATTCTATAATGAAGGCATAGGCCCCACACTCCAGGCGAGGGGCTTTCTTGAGGCCATGAAAGGCAACGCATAAATGCACATCTTGCTTCTCTTATTTAGCATTCTTTTGCAAACGCTGGGATGTCCAATTTTTCAAAGCACTCATGGTCGTGTAGGTTGGTTCTTGGAATATTTCGTAAATTTGCTCTGAATTGGAAGGATCCTCCATGAGCTGAAAAATACCAGGGCAAGCGTAATGAGACAGTGTTCCTCTGAAATTCAGCATCACAGCCACAGAATAACTTTGCTGAGATTGCTGTACAGCCGAGCATGGAACGATAAGTCACGGCAGTATTGCCATAGTGTAATCCTGCCTCGGCACAACTATCTATAATCAGTGGGCGAAGTATCCCCCCAAAACCCTCACCACCTGATGGTCACACCCTGCTCAGCACAGAATCGGAGCAGGGTGTGAAGAGGCCCTTCGGCCTATCGAATCTGCACCGACGCATGAAAGGCCCTGACCTGCCCACCTTATCCCACTATTCAGCACTTGGCCCATAGCCTTGAATGTTGTGACGTGCCAAGTACTCATCCAGGTCCTTTTTAAAGGATATGAGGCAACCCGCCTCGACCACCCTCCCAGGCAGCGCATTCCAGACTGTCACCACCGTTACTCTGTCTAAGCCATGCTGTACCTGCCATGGGGATGCTTGATGAGATATTGTGAAGAAATCTTTATTCTATGTTTAATTCATGCTAATTTGGACATTCTGAATTCTCCCTCTGTGTACCCAAACAGGTGCTGGAGTGTGGCGACGAGGCGATTTTCACAGTAACTTCATTGCAGTGTTAATGTAAGCCTACTTGTGACAATAATAAAGATTGTATTACCATACGGGCATTTTTGAATCGTCAGGGTGGATGTAATGACTTCGATCAGGCCTTTGAAATTGGCCAATTGGAATACAAGTTCCTTGATTAGTGGGCCAATCAGGATAATAAAAGGGATTCTGGTGAAGAGACTTCTGCCTCCGTGGATTTGTTACAGTGGAGTGAGTTTTACTCTTTACTTAACTCATGCTATACCTTAGATGGCTTGATAGGAGTGGATAGAATTGAGTTTTGTTTTCTATTTGACTTGTGCTAATCCTGACTTGCTGTTGACATCGGATGCAACTCTCCCAATGCACAGCACTGACATTCTTTACCTTGACGATCAGTGACTGAAGGTAATAGTAATTCATTCATTTCCACCAGGTTTACTTACTTCATTTTTACTGGTTCCAGAATATTTCCATATTTCTTTCCATCCAATGGTTGCAACTGCGCCTGATATTGCCAGTTCCATCAATGCAAAAATGAGGAGAATAACCCTCAGGCAGAATTGGGATTCCTGGGAATAAATGGGAGGAGCTTGTTTACATATTGGACGATCAAAAGTTCAATGGTAATGTCCTTTAAAAAAGGGCCAAATGAATCTCAATGAAAGATTCAGGCTGACAGCACACTATTTCCTTTTTACTCAGCAACTAAGCAGCACAGTAGCACAGTGGTTAGAACAATTGCTTCACAGCTCAAGGGTCCCAGGTTCGATTACCGGCTTTGGTCACTGTCTGTGCGGACTCTGCACGTTCTTCCCGTGTGTGCGTGGGTTTCCACCGGGTGGTCCGGTTTCCTCCCACAGTCCAAAGATGTGCAGGTTAGGTGGATTGGCCACGCTAAATTGTCCCTTAGTGTCCAAAATTGCCCTTCGTGTTGGGTGGGGTTACTGGGTTATGGGGATAGGGTGGAGATGGGGGCCTGGGTAGGGTGCTCTTTCCAAGAGCTGGTGCAGACTCGATGGGCCGAATGGCCTCCTTCTGTACTGTAAACTCTATGAAATTATTTCCAGCGAGTAGCTGGTGGGTTTCAGAGGCAACCAGATTCGGTAAAGTCAGCACATTTCCTTCCCCACAGGATAAGAGCGAGCAGGTGGGTTTGGATAACATCCCAGCAGTTTCACAGTCGTCAATACTGACACACTTTTTCGCTCTAGGTTTTATTGAATTAACTGAATCTAAATCCTTCAGTTGCCACGGTGGGATTTGATCTCACATAATTAAATCAATTACCTGGGCCGATGGATTCCTAGACCAGGCACATAAGCACTGTGGTGCTGTCTGCCTCCATTGTGAATCCACGGGGAGTGGGGTCGCTCACTTGCCTTCGCGACCCTTCATGGCTGTGAGGCTCTCGGTTGAAAAGGGGTCTGGCGGCTGGTTTACAGGCAGCGATATCACCGCTGAGGGATTACCCTTCCAGAATGGCAGCTGCAAAGTGGGTGGGAGCGGGCGAACCTACTGGGTCGGCCCTGTGTGGGGGGGGGGGGGGCGGGCTGTGAGCTTCCAGGGTAGGATCCCGTGAGATGCCAGGTTGCATGGGAAGATTGGGAGGTGCCGACAAGTGGTGGTTCCAGCCTCATGAGGGCTGAAGAACCTCGCACAGTGGGGAGGACAAGTGCAGTCACCATAGAATCATAGAATTTACAGTGCAGAAGGAGGCCATTCGGCCCATTGAGTCTGCACCGGCTCTTGGAAAGAGCACTCTACCCAAGCCCACACACCCACCCTGTCCCCATAACCCAGTAACCCCACCAAACACTAAGGGCAATTTTGGACACTAAGGGCAATTTATCATGGCCAATCCACCTAACCTGCACATCTTTGGACTGTGGGAGGAACCCGGAGCACCCGGAGGAAACCCACGCACACACGGGGAGAACGTGCAGACTCCGCACAGACAGTGACTCAAGCCGGGAACCGAACCTGGGACCCTGGAGCTGTGAAGCAATTGTGCTAACCACTATGCTACCGTGCTGCCCCTAAACCACCATGCACCACCCATACCCAGCCTGCACTTTGAAACCAGAGGGCTTGAGATGTCTTCACGGGCATCAGGTCTACCTCGTCTGGCACAAGGGCAGTTGCCTAATCAGATGCTTGACCCTTCCTTGACGAGTCAATTGTGCTAATTTAGTCAGAATTGCAATGCATGAGTGTGCGACTGATTGGTGTTCACTTGTTAACCCGTTGGCCATGCGGTCTAAGGATTCACGTCTCAGTCTTTGCGGGGGGGGGGGGGGGGAGGGGGGTGAGTTTATAGCCCAGCACCAGCAGAGGTGGTTTCAGTTTTCTGTCCGTTTGCTCGATGCCTGGCTCCAGATCAAAACCATCTCAAAATAATGTTGGGAAGAATGCGATGTCATCAAAATAGTTGGAAGCCTAGCCCCAAGCATTGAACTGCAAGGCTAATACTCACATCTCCATAACAAAGAGGTGACACAGAAGCGGCCACCAATGCGAGGCGTTATTGTGAATATGCTTATCTGTCACCCCATTCAGGAGATGACGGGTGGCAGTGTCTCGTTCCCCTGTGAGGTCGTAACCCAGGTCCATTGAATGCACTCAACTACCCTCACTCCTCACCATGGCAGGAGTCACATGTCCCATTGAGGTTCTCAAGGGTTGAGACGCTTCTCATAGAATTTACAGTGCAGAAGGGGGCCATTCGGCCCATCGGGTCTGCACCGGCTCTTGGAAAGAGCACCCTACCCAAGCCCACACCACCCTATCCCCATAACCCAGTAACCCCACTCAACCAACACTAAGGACAATTTTGGACACTCAGGGAAATTTAGCATGGCCAATTCACCTAACCTAAATCCACCTAAAGGGCAGCACGGTAGCCTGTGGATAGCACAATTGCTTCACAGCTCCAGGGTCCCAGGTTCGATTCTGGCTTGGGTCACTGTCTGTGCGGAGTCTGCACATCCTCCCCATGTGTGCGTGGGTTTCCTCCGGGTGCTCCGGTTTCCTCCCACAGTCCAAAGATTGTGTGGGTTAGGTGGATTGGCCATGATAAATTGCCCTTAGTGTCCAAAATTGCCCTTAGTGTTGGGTGGGGTTACTGGGTACGGGGATAGGTTGGAGGCATTGGCTAAAGTAGGGTGCTCGGGCATGACTCCGGCGGGCTGTGCACAATCAGGCCGGTTGTGCTCGAGTTTGTCCTGCAATGAGACAGGTGGGGAGAGTTAGGTAAGAGTCGTGCCAGGTCAGATGGTGATGAAGTCTGGCACGTGTGAGAGGTGAGTGGGAGCGGGGAAGTGAAGAGCAGGTTATCTACTGGGGGAACCATGGGAGTGAGGTGAGTAGGGGGTGGGGAGCGGAGAGCACCATGTGTTGGGAACCACGAGGTGGCTGGGACAGAGATCACCCTGGAGATGTGAGGGGTATGTTAAGGGGAGACATGAGGAGACATGGCTGCACAACGAGGATCATTTATCTTCTTTCAACACTGTAGCCCTGTCCCTGATGGAGTAAGCTTGTTCTCACTCACGCGGCCACTGCCTCCCAGGCGGGGTTGGTGACTTTGCTTGATTGATATCTGGCCAGTCGCTGGTGGAGGATGTCAGGCCCCTGCACAACACCTTCCAGTAGTTTGGTGAAATGTGGGATGTTTTCTGGGCCGCCTTCGCCATGACTGGACTTGGGACGAGTTCTGGGGAGGTGTTTAAATGGAGCGCCCCTCTGATTTCGGAGATAACGATTTCCCGGGTGAGCGAATCAGAGGCAAACAGCCACGAGGCTGAATATCTGGTGAGTTTTCCAGCCATCGATGCCGATGGGATTCTCCCCGGTGTTCTTGCCGGTACCGACACTTTGAAAAAACATCAGAAATTCAGCCCCAACTCCACAGTCACCCAAGGCTGGAATTGAACCTGGATCCCTGGAATTGAACCTGGATCCCTGGTGCTGTGAGGCAGCAGTGCTAACCACTGTGCCACTGTGCTCAGCGCATGATTCACACACCCCGGGGATCATCTGAGTAATTCAATGAAAGGGACGCTGTTTTTAAACAGCCCCGTAGCACTTACTCGAATTTAAGTCAGGAGGATGGTAGCGAGGAAACCAGCTTCTAGATTCACAAAGATGCCGCGGAGGAGAGCGGATGACAATATACCCTCGGGCTGGCAGAAGGCCCTCCAGTAATGTGACCCTGCCTGGGAGACAGTGGCAGCGCTGGTCAGTGCCAGCAGCCTGACCAAGAGGAAGGGGGTGGGTACCGGAGCAATAGATCAGAAGGTGCAAAAATTGAGGGAGAACTAGGAAATAGGGCCACTATGGCTCTGAGGAAGAGCAGACAGGGAGATGTTGCTGAAAACAGCGGGACTGGTGGCCTGAAGGGCATATGTTTTAATGCAAGAAGTATAACAGGTAAGGCAGATGAACTTAGAGCTTGGATTAGTACTTGGAACTATGATGTTGTTGCCATTACAGAGACCCGGTTGAAGGAAGGACAGGATTGGCAGTTAAACATTCCAGGATTTAGATGTTTCAGGCGGGATAGAGGGGGATGTAAAAGGGGTGGAGGAGTTGCGCTACTGGTTAGGGAGAATATCACAGCTGTGCTGCGGGAGGACACCTCAGAGGACAGCGAGGCTACATGGGTAGAGATCAGGATAAGAAGGGTGCAGTCACAATGTTGGGGGTTTACTACAGGCCTCCCAACAGTCAGCGGGAGATAGACGAGCAGATAGGTAGACAGATTTTGGAAAGGAGTAAAAGTAACAGGGTTGTTGTGATGGGAGACTTTAACTTCCCCAATATTAACTGGGATTCACTTCGTGCTAGGGGCTTGGACAGGGCAGAGTTTGTAATGAGCATCCAGGAGGGCTTCTTAAAACAATATGTAGATAATCCAACTAGGGAAGGGGCTGCACTGGACCTGGTATTGGGGAATGAGCCCGACCAGGTGGTAGAAGTTTCAGTAGGGGAGCATTTCGGGAACAGTGACCACAATTCAGTAAGTTTTAAAGTGCTGGTGGACAAGGATAAGAGTGGTCCTAGGGTGAATGTGCTAAATTGGGGGAAGGCTAATTATAACAATATTATGCGGGAACTGAAAAACCTAGATTGGGCACGGATGTGTGAGGGTAAATCAACATCTGACATGTGGGAGGCTTTCAAATGCCAGTTGAAAGTAATTCAGGACCGGCATGTTCCTGTGAGGAAGAAGGATATATATGGCAAATTTCATGATCCTTGGATAACGAGAGATATTGTAGACCTTGTCAAAAAGAAAAAGGAGGCATTTGTCAGGGCTAGACGTCTGGGAACAGACGAAGCCTGTGTGGAGCATAAGGAAAGTAGGAAGGAACTTAAGCAAGGAGTCAGGAGAGCTAAAAGGGGTCACGAAAAGTCATTGGCAAATAGGGTTAAGGAAAATCCCAAGGCTTTTTACATGTACATAACAAGGAAGAGGGTAGCCAGGGAAAGGGTTGGCCCACTGAAGGACAGGGGAGGGAATCTAGGTGTGGAGCCAGAGGAAATGGGCAGGGTACTAAATGAATACTTTGCATCAATATTCACCAAAGAGAAGGAATTGGTGGATGTTGAGTCTGGAGAAGGGTGCGTAGGTAGCCTGGGTCACATTGAGATCCAAAAAGACGAGGTGTTGGGCGTATTGAAAAATATTATGGTGGATAAGTCCCCAGGGCCTGATGGGATCTACCCCAGAATACTGAAGGAGGCTGGAGAGGAAATTGCTGAGGCCTTGACAGAAATCTTTGGATCCTCACTGTCTTCAGGTGATGTCCCGGTGGACTGGAGAATAGCCAATGTTGTTCCTTTGTTTAAGAAGGGTACCAAGGATAATCCAGGGAACTACAGGCCGGTGAGCCTTACGTCAGTGGTAGGGAAATGACTGAAGAGAATTCTTCGAGACAGGATCTACTCCCATTTGGAAGCAAGCGGTCGTATTAGCGAGAGGCAGTATGGTTTTGTGAAGGCGAGGTTGTATCTCACTATCTTGATAGAGTTTTTTGAGGAGATCACAAAGATGATTGATGCAGGTAGGGCAGTGGCTGATTGTCTGTATGGGCTTCAGTAAAGCCTTTGACAAGGTCCCTCATGGCAGACTGGTACAAAAGGTGAAATCACACAGTGTCAGAGGTGAGCTGGCAAGGTGGATACAGAACTGGCTAGGTCATAGAAGGCAGAGAGTAGCAATGGAAGGGTGCTTTTCTGATTGGAGGGCTGTGACTAGTGGTGTTCCGCAGGGATCGGTGCTGGGACCTTTGCTGTTCGTAGTACTTATAAATGATTTGGAGGAAAATGTAACTGGTCTGATTAGTAAGTTTGCAGACGACACAAAGGTTGGTGGAATTGCGGATAGCGATGAGGACTGTCAGAGGATACAGCAGGATTTAGATCATTTGGAGACTTGGGCGGAGAGATGGCAGATGGAGTTTAATCCGGACAAATGTGAGGTAATGCATTTTGGAAGGTCTAATGCAGGTGGGGAATATACAGTGAATGGTAGAACCCTCAAGAGTATTGACAGTCAGAGAGATCTAGGAGTACAGGTCCACAGGTCACTGAAAGGGGCTACACAGGTGGAGAAGGTAGTCAAGAAGGCATACGGCATGCTTGCCTTCATTGGCCGAGGCATTCAGTATAAGAATTGGCAAGTCATGTTGCAGCTGTATAGAACCTTAGTTAGGCCACACTTGGAGGAGAGTGTTCAATTCTGGTCGCCACACTACCAGAAGGATGTGGAGGCTTTAGAGAGGGTGCAGAAGAGATTTACCAGAATGTTGCCTGGTATGGAGGGCATTAGCTATGAGGAGAGGTTGAATAAACTTGGTTTGTTCTCACTGGAACGAAGGAGGTTGAGGGGAGACCTGATAGAGGTCTTCAAAATTACGAGGGGCATAGACAGAGTTGATAGTCAGAGGCTTTTCCCCAGGGTAGAGGGGTCAATTACTAGGGGGCATAGGTTTAAGGTGCGAGGGGCAAGGTTTAGCGGAGATGTACGAGGTAAGTGTTTTACACAGAGGGTAGTGGGTGCCTGGAACTCGCTGCCGGAGGCGGTGGTGGAAGCAGGGACGATAGTTTAGGGTGTGTCTTGACAAATACACAAATTGGATGCGAATAGAGGGATCCGGCCCCGGAAGTGCAGAAGATTTTAGTTTAGACGGGTAGCATGGTCGGCACGGGCTTGGAGGGCCGAAGGGCCTGTTCCTGTGCTGTACTTTTCTTTGTTCTTATATAGGAAAAAGATGAATGACCCACCCCGATCAGCCAGGGTTGGTGATCCCTGTCTCCTCTCTGCATTCTACCTTTCCATAACCCCTCAGAAGGTCAGCTGGGTTACATATGCCGCCACCTTGCGGGGCCCCAGCACCCGACCTCCTACCAGCATGCACAAACAAAGGAATCTAGGGCTGAATCTTACTCACTCATGAGCCAGGGCGATAGCGGCTGGTGGCAGCCAGGGGGGAGTAAGACACAGACAATAGCTGAGGAGCATCACAGAGCATTTCTCACTCAAAATCATCATCACCTTCCTGCAGGGGCTGTTTAGCACAGGGCTAAATCGCTGGCTTTGAAAGCAAACCAATGCAGGCCAACAGCACGGTTCAATTCCCATACCAGCCTCCCCGAACAGGCGCCGGAATGTGGCGACTAGGGGCTTTTCACAGTAACTTCATTTGAAGCCTCATTTCATTGACTGGTCAGCAGGTATTCAAGCACTCCCCTGCCCCAGCACCTTGATGACGGAGGTTTCTGAAACCCTCCTCCCATGGCCACGAAGGGGGTCACAATGGACTAGCGGGGGGTGGTCTTATTGCGCCTTCGGACAACATGCTACCCATACTGCATGAAGCAGGAAATGGTGAGGGCGCCCCGAGAACTCCAGGTGAAGCCAGTGCCTGGCCTCCTCATCAGCCTCTTCCTCCACTCCCTCCAGTGTTTCCTCCTCCTCAGAGTGAATGTGACGCTCCTCGTACCGGGACTCTGCTTCAGCCTCAGGCCTCTGCACTGATGACCTCATGGGATATCCCTTGTCCCAAGCAAGCCATCCCTGCAGCCTGGGATGACCTTGGAAATTCCATGAATTTTGATTGGCTGAGGATGTAACTATCATGGTTAGGTGGATTGGCCATGATAAATTGCCCTTAGTGTCCAAAATTGCCCTTAGTGTTGGGTGGGGTTACTGGGTTATGGGGATAGGGTGGAGGTGTTGACCTTGGGTAGGGTGCTCTTTCCAAGAGCCGGTGCAGACTCGATGGGCCGAATGGCCTCCTTCTGCCCTGTAAATTCTACATTCTACATTCTATGAATATCATGAATGCTCCCTGGAAAATGTGCACACATGCATGAACTTCATCTCATGGTCACACACCAGCTGGACATTAAGGGAGTGGAATCCCTTCCTATTGATGAGGTCCCTGATGACACAGGGCCCTCGGTCCCCTTCTGCGCCTTTGGACCCTTGTTCATCTGATGCGGCCACAGGCCCCCGAGCTTGCTCTATGGCCCCTGGTCTCCTGGTGCTGGGTCTTCGCAGGGTGCTGCTGCTGGAGTCTGTGCTCCGCCAACACTGTGAAAGGAAAAATAACCAACTCACTGTCTCCGTACCGATATTGCTCAGTTAACCTCGAGGGATGAGAGAGAGAGTGTGACAGTCAAGTTAGTGTCACTTACCGTTCACCAAGAAAACCTCCACTTATCCATTGGCCTCTTGGACCTGGAAACAGCGAATCCCACACCTGGAACCTAAGGCTCACCCACATCACAGGTACTATCCCATCTCCATTGTGTGAATGGCCCTGGTTCGTGCCCTCACCCAGTCAGAGTTGCTGTTGGTCCCCATCTGGCTCTCCCCTCCCTTTGTCTCACTATCACCCGGGTTTCTGACAGCAGGTATAAATGGTCGCCCACCCATCATGGGCATGTCCACAGGGCAGTGATGTCCTCCTTGGGGGCCAATCAATCCTCAATGGCAGGCACTGGGGCCAGCACATAAGCAGCCACAGTCCCTCTGGATCCTGCTTACTCAAAGTGAGTGGCGCGGTGGCACAGTGGTTAGCTCTGCTGCCTCACAGCGCCAGGGATCCGGGGTCAATTCTGACCTCGGGTGACTGTGTGGAGTTTGTACGTTCTCCCCGTGTCTGCGTGGGTTTCCTTCGGGTGCTCCAGTTTCCTCCCACAGTCCAAAGTCCGGTTAGGTGGATTGGTCATGTTAAATTGCCCCTTAGTGTCCAAAAGATTAAATGGGGATGGGGGCGTGTGCTTAGGTATAGTGCTGTTTCCAAGGGCAGACTCGATGGGCCAAATGGCCTCCTTCTGCACCTTAGGGATTCGATGATTCCAAGTGTTTAGCCTTGAACCCTGAGTATTCATTCAATTCCTTGGCCCTGAACTATTTCGAGTTCAATCAATTAAACAATATCAAACAAACAGGGACAAATTGAAAGGGGCAGATCCTTATCAGGGACACTGCCTCAATCAAAAACAAAGAGCAAGTGAAACTTGAGACATCAAACAAAAAGATGATTAAAAGGGTCAATATAGCACCCAACCCCTGCGGTGCCCACTGGACATGGTTGCTTGAGCTTGAGATTGTGGGCAGCTGAGACTGTTAAGGATTAACACTTGATGGTCAATTAGTTTGACAAGCAAAAGTCTCAGTAATGTTGGATAGGCAAAGCTAACAGGCACCATTCTTACCCATTCTTACTGCATCATTTTGACACCTCATTATTGTTCGGCCTTTACATTCCTGGACAGACACTCCGCATTTTATTGCCCCTCCCCCAAGGCTGGGAACCGTGTTGGTTTCTCTTTCGGCCCGTTAAGCCTGCATCCTTCCCTCTCATCACATCCTGCCCCCACCCCAGCCAGCCCTTACCCCCACCCCAGCCAGCCCATACCCCCACCCCAGCCAGCCCATACCCCAGCCAGCCCTTACCCCCACCCCAGCCAGCCCTTACCCCCACCCCAGCCAGCCCTTACCCCCACCCTAGCCAGCCCTTACCCCCACCCCAGCCAGCCCTTACCCCCACCCCAGCCAGCCCTTACCCCCACCCCAGCCAGCCCATACCCCCACCCCAGCCAGCCCATACCCCAGCCAGCCCTTACCCCCACCCCAGCCAGCCCTTACCCCCACCCCAGCCAGCCCTTACCCCCACCCTAGCCAGCCCTTACCCCCACCCCAGCCAGCCCTTACCCCCACCCCAGCCAGCCCTTACCCCCACCCCAGCCAGCCCTTACCCCCACCCCAGCCAGCCCTTACCCCCACCCCAGCCAGCCCTTACCCCCCCCCACCCCAGCCAGCCCTTAACCCCCCCACCCCAGCCAGCCCATACCCCTACCCCAGCCAGCCCTTACCCCCACCCCAGCCAGCCCTTACCCCCCCACCCCAGCCAGCCCATACCCCTACCCCAGCCAGCCCTTACCCCCCCCCACCCCAGCCAGCCCTTACCCCCCCCCCACCCCAGCCAGCCCTTACCCCTACCCCAGCCAGCCCTTACCCCCCCCCCACCCCAGCCAGCCCTTACCCCCCCACCCCAGCCAGCCCTTACCCCTACCCCAGCCGGCCCATACCCCCACCCCAGCCAGCCCTTACCCCCACCCCAGCCAGCCCTTACCCCCACCCCAGCCAGCCCACACCCCCAACCCAGCCAGCCCATACCCCCACCCCAGCTAGCCCTTACCCATTCCCCAGCCAGCCCTTACCCCCACCCCAGCCAGCCCTTACCCCCCCCCACCCCAGCCAGCCCTTACCCCCCACCCACCCCAGCCAGCCCATACCCCTACCCCAGCCAGCCCTTACCCCCACCCCAGCCAGCCCTTACCCCCCCCCCACCCCAGCCAACCCATACCCCCCACCCCAGCCAGCCCTTACCCCTACCCCAGCCAGCCCATACCCCCCCCACCCCAGCCAGCCCATACCCCCACCCCAGCCAGCCCATACCCCCACCCCAGCCAGCCCTTACCCCCACCCCAGCCAGCCCTTACCCCCCCACCCCAGCCAGCCCTTAACCCCCCCACCCCAGCCAGCCCATACCCCCACCCCAGCCAGCCCTTACCCCCACCCCAGTCAGCCCATACCCCCACCCCAGCCAGCCCTTACCCCCACCCCAGCCAGCCCTTACCCCCCCACCCCAGCCAGCCCATACCCATACCCCAGCCAGCCCATATCCCCCCACCCCAGCTAGCCCTTACCCCCACCCCAGCCAGCCCATACCCCCACCCCAGCCAGCCCATACCCCCACCCCAGCCAGCCCTTACCCCCCCCCCACCCCAGCCAGCCCATACCCATACCCCAGCCAGCCCATATCCCCCCCCCCCCCCCCCCCCCCCCCCCCGCCAGCAGGTTCACACAGCCTGGAAGAACTTTTTAGACAACACAGGCCGCAGGCTTCAGGACCACCCACTCCAGCAGCGACCCCCATCCCGGTCACCGGCCCCCGTGACACCCAGCGGCCCTCCCCTGCTGCCTCTGGAGCTGGTCAGCAGCCTCTGTCCCCTTGAACTCCGTGGTGCTCAGTGGAGACAGTGATGCTCACCTACTTCTTCCCTCTCTGAGGTAATGGTGCCTGGTTCCCTGGTAGTAACCCATGCCCGCCTGACGTCACGCCTGGAGGATGGGAAGATCCAATAAGATCTGAAGATGCAACGTTATCTTCACTAAATATATTATAATGGATTCAAATTAGTGTAAATCAGAGGGCGTGAACCTGATTGTGTCATTGAGGAGGGAAGATCATTCATGGGCTGGATTCTCCGCAGCCGGGTTTTTCCGTTGCGCCAGCAGGACACCCTATCCCGGGGATTTCCCGACAGCGTGGAATGGGACACAGTGGGAAACCCCATTGGCTGGCTGGTGGGACGGAGAATCCCGTTGCTGGTGGGGGGCACCAGAAAGCTGATGTGGCGGGATGGAGAATCCTGTCCCCATATCATTGGGCAGCACGGTAGCATAGTGGTTAGCACTGTGGCTTCACAGCGCCAGGGTCCCAGGTTCGATTCCCCGTTGGGTCACTGTCTGTGCGGAGTCTGCACGTTCTCCCTGTGTCTGCGCGGGTTTCCTCCGGGTGCTCCGGTTTCCTCCCACAGTCCAAAGACGTGCAGCGGTAGGTGGATTGGCCATGCTAAATTGCCCTTAGTGTCCAAAAAGGTTCGGAGGGGTTATTGGGTTACGGGGATACCGTAAATATAGGGCGAAAGTGAGGGCTTAACTGGGTCGGTGCAGACTCGATGGGCCGAATGGCCTCCTTCTGCACTGTATGTTCTATGGTCTATGTATATCCTGAAATCTCGCCGGCTCAAATCCCTTTTTTGGCCTCTCATGATATTTAACAGCAATTACACGTTTTGCCCCTGTGGATGACGTGTCTGCTAAACCCCACAGCATGTTACGAGACCGTTGGGCTCTTCTTCGGAGCTCTGAAGAAGCGTCGCATGGACTCGTAATGTCAACTCTATTTCCTCTCTCCACAGACGTTGCTCGGCTGTTAAGACTTTCCAGCATTTTCTGTTTTTGCTCCAGATTCCAGCGCCCGCAGTATTTTGATTATCAGTTAGGTAGAGCTTGGGAGTGTTAACAAAGTAGCTAAGAGTGGGATATTTGATCAAATCGAAGGATATTGCATTCCTCTTGCCCGCGTACAGCTACTATCTCAATGTCATTATAGTAATCATGGGTTTGTACTCACAGCAAGATCAGCATATTCAGAGGTAGAAGAAATGTCATTCTTCGAAACCAGGTAGGGAACCCACTTCCTCAGATCAATAGAAAACAACAGTGAGACCCCGAGGGCAGCACTGGCACTCAATAGATTCACAAACACCGACATGCTGAGCTATTAACAAAGTTAATAGAGCAGATTATTATTAAACATTGAAATTGTTCTGCTCTGCAGTAATACTGTTCATACTGTTTTGGGGCAGCACGGTAGCATTGTGGATAGCACAATTGCTTCACAGCTCCAGGGTCCCAGGTTCGATCCCCGGCTTGGGTCACTGACTGTGCGGAGTCTGCACATCCTCCCCGTGTCTGCGTGGGTTTCCCCCGGGTGCTCCGGTTTCCTCCCACAGTCCAAAGATGTGCAGGTTAGGTGGATTGACCATGATAAATTGCCCTTAGTGTCCAAAATTGCCCTAAGTGTTGGGTGGGGTTACTGGGTTATGGAGATCGGGTGGAGGTGTTGACCTTGGGTAGGGTGCTCTTTCCAAGAGCCGGTGCAGACTCGATGGTCCGAATGGCCTCCTTCCGCACTGTAAATTCTATGATAATCTATGATATCTTACCCACAGTTCTATATGGCATTTCAGAGCCGGTGGCCAGGAATTCAGAGTTGTAATGATGGTCATTAGTGCGTAAAATAAACTGAAAGTCTGGTGTCTGCACATTGCACAGTCATTTAAAAAAAAAAAATTTTTTTTTTTTAAATTTAGAGTACCCAATTCATTTTTTCCAATTAAGGGGCAATTTAGAGTGGTCAATCCACCTAACCAGCACATCTTTAGGTTGTGGGGGTGAAACCCACACAATCACGGGGAGAATGTGCAAACCCCACACGGACAGTGACCCAGAGCCGGGATTGAACCTGGGACCTCGGCGCCGTGAGGCAACAGGGCTAACCCACTGAGCCACCGTGCTGCCCCGTATTGCACAGTCATCTGTGGTAATCCAGAAATTTTTTCACTGAAACTCTGCTCCTCCATAGGGCAGCATGCCACATCCTCTGATAGAATTTCTGATTTGACATGATCTATTTTTGCTGGGAAAATACCTAAAGGGTGACACAGGAGCACAGTGGTTAGCACTGTTGCTTCACAGCTCCAGGGTCCCAGGTTCGATTCTCGGCTTGGGTCACTGTCTGTGCGGAGTCTGCACATCCTCCCCGTGTCTGCGTGGGTTACCTCCGGGTGCTCCGGTTTCCTCCCACAGTCCAAAGATGTGCAGGTTAGGTGGATTGGCCATGATAAATTGCCCTTAGTGTCCAACATTGCCCTTGGTGTTGGATGGGGTTACTGGGTTATGGGGATAGGGTGGAGGTGTTGACCTTGGATAGGGTGCTCTTTCCAAGAGCCGGTGCAGACTCGATGGGCCGAATGGCCTGCTTCTGCACTGTAAATTCTCTGATAATCTATGACAGCGCCAGGGTCCCAGGTTCGATTCCCGGCTTGGGTCACTGTCTGGGCGGAGTCTACACCTTCTCCTCGTGTCTGCGTGGGTTTCCTCCGGGTGCTCCGGTTTTCTCCCACAAGTCCCGAAAGATGAGCAGGTTAGGTGAATTGGACATTCTGAATCATCCCTCTGTGTACCCGAACAGGCGCCGGAATGTGGCAACGAGGGGCTTTTCACAGTAACTTCATTGCGGTGTTAATGTAAGCCGACTTGTGACGATAATGTTTATTTTTAATTTAAAACAAATAAAACATTAAACCCTTGTTCAGTCAGAAGTATTTGAGTTTTCAGCCGGTTACTTATTCATCATAATTATTGATGAACAACCTCGCTGCTCCTGAAAACTAAGTTTACAAATTTGGGCTTTCGTTGCCTCAGAAAAACACTTCATATTTTCTTGATTTTAAAAACAACAAACATCATTTCGGTTTTAATATAAAAACAAAATACTTTAGCTGCTTGAAATCTGTTTGTATTCCTCTCTAGTTTGTTTATGGTGTTTCATCTTCTCCTTCAATTCCATGCACCAATCTGAATTTTAGTTTCTGTACATGATTCAAATCTCTTCCACTCTTCTATTTCCAGTTGTGAAAATTCTTCAATCTAATCGGCTGATCAGGCTGCCTGTTCTGTGCCTAGTTATTGGATGATGTGGAGATGCCGGCGTTGGACTGGGGTGAGCACAGTACGAAGTCTTACAACACCAGGTTAAAGTCCAACAGGTTTGTTTCGATGTCACTAGCTTTCGGAGCGCTGCTCCTTCCTCAGGTGAATGAAGAGGTCTGTTCCAGAAACACATATATAGACAAATTCAAAGATGCCAAACAATGCTTGGAATGCGAGCATTAGCAGGTGATTAAATCTTTACAGATCCAGAGATGGGGTAACCCCAGGTTAAAGAGGTGTGAATTGTCTCAAGCCAGGGCAGTTGGTAGGATTTCGCAGGCCAGATGGTGGGGGATGAATGTAATGCGACATGAATCCCAGGTCCCGGTTGAGGCCGCACTCATGTGTGCGGAACTTGGCTATAAGTTTCTGCTAGGCGATTCTGCGTTGTCGCGGGTCCTGTGAAAAGCCCCTGGTTGCCACATTCCGGTGCCTGTTCGGGGAGGCCGGTACGGGAATTGAACCGTGCTGGTGGCTTTGTTCTGCATCACAAACCAGCTGTTTAGCCCACTGTGCTAAACCAGTAACAGAGCGAGTGGGGAAATCTGCATACTAGAGCCACTAAATCTTTTTGAGAAGTTTGTTCCAAGATCAGTGAGTGGTCAGGTCAGTCCATTAAAATCCAGGACGATATATTAATGGAACGGACAATCTTCATATGATCCAACTACATCGGAAGCTGTTATAAGGATATTTCCCAGGGATCGAATATTAATTTCACTCAGTGATTATCACTTGAAGAGGTAGATTTAGGTATAAAACCGATACACCAGGTTTAAATAAAACCGAAGGGCTCACATGAGCTCCTGCTTGCAGAAGCGAGTAGCTTTCCATCGACAGATAGCAGCTATGGCAACAGATAAAACTTCCAAATTCTTGTAGTTTGGGCAAGGATGTTTACTCACAGAAAGTGAATTGAACATGCAGCTGCCGCTCACGTGATCATCATAGAACACAGGACAATGGCCTCGGAGCCTGGGGTAGCTCAAGCGTAAACTTAATCTAATAACTGTCTGAAAGCTTGTAGATCGGTAGAGGCACCTCAGTGACTGGTGATGTTATAATATTATGTGCGTGCTTTGATGATGATTGGTAATCATATGTAATGCATTGTGTAATCCTAATTTAGTTGTGAATGGACATAGATAATTTCGAAACAATTATTGCTGTATGTCAATTCCCTGAAAAGATAAGGAATTTCTTGTGATCAGGGAGCGAGCGAGCCCTCTGGTGGTAGCTTTGCTCCCCTACTAGCTTGTAATAAATATCTGGGGCTGGATTCTCCGCTGTTGGGATTCTCCCTTTCGCTGGCAACCCGGGGATTTCCCGATGGCGTGGGGCTACCCACAATGAGAAACCCCATTGGCCGACTGGTGTGGCGGGACGGAGAATCCCGCCCCTGAATTGAAACTCAACTTTAACTGTCATCTGGCCAGTTATGGATTGAAGTACACTCCAGTTGAATAACTACCGGTGAAGCTCCCGCAACATCACCTCAAGCCAGCTCCAGGAATCAAACTCCAATAATAATCTTTAGTGTCACAAGTAGGCTTACATTAACACTGCAATGAAGTTACTGTGAAAAGCCCCAAGTCGCCACATTCCGGCGCCTGTTCAGATACAGGAAGAGAGAATTCAGAATGTCCAAATTACCTAACAGCACGTCTTTCGGGACCTGTGGGAGAAAACCGGAGAACCCGGAGGAAACCCACGCAGACACGAAGAGAACGTGCAGACTCCATACAGGCAGTGACCGCAGCCGGGAATCGAACCTGGGACCCTGGAGCTGTGGAACGACAGTGCTGTCCACTGTGCTACCGTGCTACTGAGGTGCTATCCTTCAGATGAGCCTACAGGTCAAGCAGAGGCTCTAGTTGTAGCAGGCACGATTCCGCGGGCCCATTCGCCATGAGTGCAAATCCCATAATGGCCGTTAAATATCACGAAAGGCCAAAAACGGGATTTACGCCAGCGAGATGTCTGATCGCAATCGTCCCGGGCCCTCACCGATGGCACGATCAATTTCACTCCCAGGAAGAACGCGAACCTGGTTAACATGGAGTGGTGCTATTACTCATGTCCAAGATAGTTGCAATCACCATGGAAGCTCTAGGTCCACCCATTATGATTAAGTCTACATTGAAATTGGACATAACAACTCCTCTATTTAATTTTTGAACTTGTTTGTTATTGCAGTCAGTGCAGAGTAGTGCATGATATAACCCAGCACCCGGTAGCCTAGGATACGTACACTCAGATGGACCAGAAACAACAATCCACATTTTGCGCAGGTAATAACGGTGAAACCTGTAGCATCGGTCACCAATGTGCAGATTAAAACAAGAGATGTGGCAATGGGGAGAATTTGGGCTAATTCCCCACTATCGGTGAAACTTGCTTTCTTCATTCTTTCATGGAATGTGGGGCTGGCAAGGGTTTCATTTCTCACCCACCCTCACTGCTTTTGAATGGAATGGCTTGCTGGTCTGTTTCCGAGGGCAGTTAAGAGTCAAGCACGTTGCTGTGGGCCTGGAGAGGTTCTGTTTAAAAAAAATGTTCGGGCTGGTATTCCAAGACATTAAGAGCTGCCTCTTTCATTTTGCAACTGGTTAATGAGGGCACTCGCACGTGAACTGAACTTCCAAACGGCCACTGGACACAGGGTACATTTTTCACCTCTCCTCAAATTTAATTTCTGAGTCTTATTAAATGTTCAAATGGAATTTAACGAGATTTATGTGGCCTTTAAAACGTTTGAATGTATTTGACATTCCTGCATGATTCACCAGATTTTGTAAATGATTCACGAATATCTTACTTTAAAATGATTTACCTGACTTTTTAAGTATGTAGTAAATTTACAATTCATTAAAATGATTCTGACCACAATAATCTGATTTTATCTTTTGGCCCATTGACAATTTGATGTAACAGATGCAGCAGCAGCATTTTTCTGACAGGCCCTGTGGATGGGGTTTCCAGTGACTGGACCTTGTCCATCTCCCCTTCCACCCGCACCACAGGACACTGAGGGCCACACTGCGAGGCAATCGTTCCCCCCCCCCACCCCCATCCATTCCCCACAGCACCCCGCCACCCTCC
Organism: Scyliorhinus torazame; assembly: GCF_047496885.1. Classification (NCBI taxonomy): domain Eukaryota; kingdom Metazoa; phylum Chordata; class Chondrichthyes; order Carcharhiniformes; family Scyliorhinidae; genus Scyliorhinus; species Scyliorhinus torazame. Next base: position 16,733,971 of record NC_092720.1, on the reverse strand, counting down.
TGTCACCCCCCCCCCCCCCCAACTACCCTGTCTCCATCCCCCCTCCACCCAGCTGCAGTCTATGTGGTGTAGGCACACCCACAGTGCTGATAGAGCGTGAGTTCCAGGATTTTGACCCTGTGAAGGAACAGCGAAATATTTCGAAGTCAGGATAGCGAGTGACTTGGAGAGGAACATCCAGGTGGTGGTGTTCCCAGGTATCTGCTGCCCTTGCCTTCTTAGGTCGTAGAGGTCACGGCTTTGGAAGGTGCTGTCGAAGAAAGCTTGGTGAATTGCTGAAGTGCATCTTTTGGATGGTACACACGGCTGCCTCTGTCAGTGGTGGAGAGAATAGATGTTGAAGCTGAGTGGACGTGGTACCAAATAGTGGGCTGTTTTGTCCTGGAAGGTGTTGAGCTTCTTGAGTGTTGTCGGAGCTGCGCTCACCCAGAAAAGGGGGCAGTATTCCATCACACTCCCCACTTACATCTTGTAGATGGTGGCCAGGATTTGGGGAGTCAGGAGGTGAGCTATTCACCGCAGGGTTCCTAGCCTATGACCTGTATAAAAGCCTAAAAGAGGCAGGAGTGAATCTTCAAACTCTATGATATATAGAATCATAGATTTACAGTGCAGAAGGAGGCTATTCGGCCCATCGCGTCTGCACCCGCTCTTGGAAAGAGCACCCTACATAAGCCCACGCCTCCACCCTATCCCCGTAACCCAAGCTAACCTTTTTGTTGGACACTAGGGGCAATTTATCATGGCTAATCCACCTAACCTGCACATCTTTGGACTGTGGGAGGAAACTGGAGCAGACAAGGGGAGAACGTGCAAACTCCACACAGACAGTGACCCAAGCTGGGAATCGAACCTGGGACCCAAGGAGCTGTGAAGGAACTGTGCTAACCACTGTACTACTGTGCTATGCACAAGTACTGTACTATGCACGAGTACTTTTAGGTTACGGATGGTATAGGAAGAAGGTAAGGCAGGTCTGACATCAAAACAGGTGTAGTTGGCAAATCAAGTCTAAAACAATACCAACAGCATATTGTTTCAAAAGATGGGCTTCCTCCCGAGTATCGACCCTACCATCCTGTCTAGGAATAGCAATGCAGCTACTAGGAGCTGATTTAGCTCAGTGGGCTAAATAGCTGAGTTGCAATGCAGAACAACGCGAGCAGCACGGGTTCAATTCCCGTATCGGCCTCCTCAAACAGGCGGCAAAATGTGGCGACGAGGGGCTTTTCACAGTAACTTCATTGAAGCCTACTTGTGACAATAAGCAATTATCATTATCTCATGTCACCAGCATCTCCCATTGTGGGATCTATAGTTATTTCCTGATGCTATTAATGTCAAATATCAAACAGAGAGATAGAGCAGTGTTAGGCTCCAGCTGTGGCTCAGTGGGTAGCATGCGAGCCTGGAGGTTGTGGCTTACTGTCCTCACCCAAGGTTTCAGCATGTGGCCAGGTCATCATTTCAGTCTGGCACTGCCCCTAGGGAGTATGTTGGGTTGGTTGAAGTGTTGGTTTCACCTCCTGCCCCACTTTTATCCTCGTTTGATGCCAGTGAGGAGTGATATTGAGCAAGGCATAATGTTGGCTTTACAATTCCCATCTGGTTAAATTGGGTTAAAATTCCATCTGTCCCCTGAACCGCCGCCCACCCCCCTCCCCCCGCCGCTGCCCCCCCCCCCTCCCTCCCGCCCCCACCCACCACCAAGACCCCAACCATTTGAGACCCCTTCAGGTGGGGAGATACTTACAACACATCTTTTCAATTTTCTTTCTGCAATAATCAATATCAGTCCTGAAATTATGAACTGGAGAACACCAGAAATTAATCGTGACATTGGAAAGAAATACATAATCATCCCGATTGCGTGGTAATAAATATGGTACAATTGTGTTTTATGGAGGTTTATATACCTCAATGCACTGTCTGTGGCATCTTTGAATAAACAATGCTGTCCATTAAACAGGTTAAAATGTTGAAAATCTTAATAGAATCAAGCAGAGTCAACATGGAAGGGAAATCATGCTTCACAGATTCGTTAGGAGTTCATCGAGGATGTAACAAGCAGGGAGGATAACGAGGACCCAGACAATGTAGTATATTTGGATTCCCAATAGGCACTTGTTAAGACGTCATATAAAAGTTGATTGGACAACTCATGGATTTGGTAGTGAGTTAACATGGGTAGAGGATTGGCTGATGAACAGGAAACAGAGAGTTGGGATAAATGGGCCTTCTCAGGTTGGTGAGCTGCAATTAGTGGGATGCTACAGGGATCAGTACCGGGCCTTCATTTATTTACTTGGGGATCTCAACCACTGGCTGACTAGCCAGCAAGAACCCCGAGTCGCCCCTTTTAGGGGCAGTCTGTCAAATTAATCGCCACTCAGGCAGTTAATTGGATAGTGATGGGCCTACCTGGGGAACAAGGACCCCAAGAGCTGAAAGTCCCAACAGGGGGGATGTCGCACTTGATGCCTAGTATCATCACTAGGTCATAGGTCGCAGATGTGTGATGTCAGGAAGGGGATCATGGGATGGGTGTCATGGGGGACAGGAGGTGAGGGGGAGGCATCAGTAGCAAGGGCAGGGGGCTAGCTCTCAGCGAGAATCCCCCCCCCCCCTCCCCACCTTCCCAATGCCAGTTTCCTTGATCAGACACTCAGTGACTTCGAATAAGGCAACCCCACCACTACCCCCTACCCCAGGAGCTCGTAAAGAACACATTGTGGGGCTGCTTGTTGCGCTTCACACATAGCTGGACCTCTGTCTGCCATTGGGTTAACACCCAGTAGCAGCAGGATGAGGCCTTTAAATGGGCATTCATTGACCACTGAAGTGCCTTGGTTGGCGGCAAAGGCCGAAGACTGTCCGTGGGCCTTCCCACCTCGGACTTAAACGAGGTCGGAAGGCAGAGGGTTGCCGAGGTCGCTCCTGCCTGATTAAATACCCCTGCCACAAAACCTACCAAACAATGGCAAAAGTGTGCACAGGGATGTGTCTGAGGGGTCAGAGAATTGACAGGTGGAATATAATGTGAGAAAATGTGAACAAAACATTGTTTAAATGGAGACAGACTACAGAATTCTGCGGTACAGAGGGATTTGGTGTCTTCATACAGGAGACACAAAATATTACCATGCAGATCCAGCAAATAATTAGAAAGGCAAATGCAATTTAGGCCTTATTGCAACAGAGATGGGACATAAAAGTAGGGATGTCTCTCCAGGGCATTGGTGGGACCACACCCTGAGTACAGCATAGAGTTTTGTTGCAGTCCCAGCTAATGTTACTCTGGACAAGTCAGATGCCAGATGCAATCCAGTTTGATAGGTCCTAACCTTTATTTTTTGTTTGGATACATGGATGATCAGAGTAACAGGACCGCCGATTAACTTTTGACAAAGAATAAAACATTTATTAAACAAGAAAAGACCAACTGTAATGCACTATTCCTCCACTCCAGCTATACCTCACAGATGTATACAGATTTGTAAGGATAACACAAGTTACAAACTTTATCTTGTACTCTAATGTTCTTGGTAAGTATACAGTCCCTGTAAACAGATGGGAGAAATGTGGTCAGACACACCACACTCTGAAACCAAGTGACATACCACCCAAAAGACTTCTGTGGATTTATCAGCAAATCCCCCCAGATGCTGGTCACACTGTGAGCAAGCTGGCCTCACTGGAACTCTGACTTGCACATGGGAGTTTCCAAACTTCAGTCACAAAGAACACACTTGGAATATTCTCCCAAACGAGGCTTTTTCTCAGATGCCATCACCAAAGATCCACATCCAGGATTTCAATCCCCCTTGTTCAGTATTCCTCTGCCTGGATCATCACATGCATTCAAACTTGCACACAATCTCTCAGGTACCCAGCTATGCCAACAGAATCCTACTGCTTCACAGGCTGTGTTAAAGTGTCACCAACCTTAGGATCACCTCGGATGTTTGGCTTTTCACTAGATGACTTTAAATCTGCTTCATGCGGCTGCCTCTTAAATTTGGAGCTCTTTCTCTGCTCTTTACGTTAACTTGACCAAAGAGGATCATACCAAGATTCCCATTCTTTGTTCCTTTAACTCAACTGTTTTCCTGGGCATCCTTTTGTCCCCACTCCCTTGTTTCTCAGTCAGATATAGCACTTGGGGTGAAGGGGATCGAAGGATATGGGTGGGGGCAGGATTAAGGTATTGAGTTTGATGATCAGCCATGATTATACTGAACGGCGGAGCAGGCTCAAAGGGTCGAATAAGAACATAAGAATATAAGAACGAGGAGCAGGAGTAGGCCATCTGGCCCCTCGAGCCTACTCCACCATTCAATGAGATCATGGCTCATCTTTTGTGGACTCAGCTCCACTTTCCGGCCCGAACACCATAACCCTTAATCCCTTTATTCTTCAAAAAACTATCTATCTTTATCTTGAAAACATTTAATGAAGGAGCCTCTACTGCTTCACTGGGCAAGGAATTCCATAGATTCACAACCCTTTGGGTGAAGAAGTTCCTCCTAAACTCAGTCCTAAATCTACTTCCCCTTATTTTGAGGCTATGCCCCCTAGTTCTGCTTTCACCCGCCAGTGGAAACAACCTGCCCGCATCTATCCTATCTATCCCCTTCATAATCTGATATGTTTCTATAAGATCCCCCCTCATCCTTCTAAATTCCAACGAGTACAGTCCCAGTCTACTCAACCTCTCCTCGTAATCCAACACCTTCAGCTCTGGGATTAACCTAGTGAATCTCCTCTGCACACCCTCCAGTGCCAGTACGTCCTTTCTCAGGTAAGGAGACCAAAACTGAACACAATACTCCAGGTGTGGCCTCACTAACACCGTATACAATTGCAGCAGAACCTCCCTAGTCTTAAACTCCATCCCTCTAGCAATGAAGGACAAAATTCCATTTGCCTTCTTAATCACCTGCTGCACCTGTAACCCAACGTTTTGGGACTCATGCATTAGCACACCCAGGTCTCTCTGCACAGCAGCATGTTTTAATATTTTATCATTTAAATAATAATCCCTTTTGCTGTTATTCCTACCAAAATGGATAACCTCACATTTGTCAACATTGTATTCCATCTGCCAGACCCTAGCCCATTCATTTAGCCTATCCAAATCCCTCTGCAGACTTCCAGTATCCTCTGCACTTTTTGCTTTACCACTCATCTTAGCGTCGTCTGCAAACTTGGACACATTGCCCTTGGTCCCCAACTCCAAATCATCTATGTAAATTGTGAACAGTTGTGGGCCCAACACTGATCCCTGAGGGACACCACTAGCTACTGATTGCCAACCAGAGAAACATCCATTAATCCCCACTCTTTGCTTTCTATTTATTAACCAATCCTCTCTCCATGCTACTACTTTCCCCTTAATGCCATGCATCTTTATCTTATGCAACAACCTTTTGTGTGGCACCTTGTCAAAGGCTTTCTGGAAATCCAGATATACCACATCCATTGGCTCCCCGTTATCTACCGCACTGTTAATGTCCTCAAAAAATTCCACTAAATTAGTTAGGCATGACCTGCCCTTTATGAACCCATGCTGCGTCTGCCCAATGGGACAATTTCCATCCAGATGCCTCGCTATTTCTTCCTTGATGATAGATTCCAGCATCTTCCCTACTACCGAAGTTAAGCTCACTGGCCTATAATTACCCGCTTTCTGCCTACCTCCTTTTTTGAACAGTGGTGTCACGTTTGCTAATTATAATCCGCCGGGACCACCCCAGAGTCTCGTGAATTTTGGTAAATTATCACTAGTGCATTTGCAATTTCCCTAGCCATCTCTTTTAGCACTCTGGGATGCATTCCATCAGGTCCAGGAGACTTGTCTACCTTTAGCCCCATTAGCTTGCCCATCACTACCTCCTTGGTGATAACAATCCTCTCAAGGTCCTCACCTGTCATAGCCTCATTTCCATCAGTCACTGGCATGTTATTTGTGTCTTCCACTGTGAAGACCGACCCAAAAAACCTGTTCAGTTCCTCAGCCATTTCCTCATCTCCCATTATTAAATCTCCCTTCTCATCCTCTAAAGGACCAATATTTACCTTAGCCACTCTTTTTTGTTTTATGTATTTGTAGAAACTTTTACTATCTGTTTTTATATTCTGAGCAAGTTTACTCTCATAATCTATCTTACTCTTCTTTATAGCTTTTTTAGTAGCTTTCTGTTGCCCCCTAAAGATTTCTCAGTCCTCTAGTCTCCCACTGATCTTTGCTACTTTGTATGTTTTTTCCTTCCATTTGATACTCTCCCTTATTTCCTTAGATATCCACGGTCGATTTTCCCTCTTTTTACCGTCCTTCCTTTTTGTTGGTATAAACCTTTGCTGAGCACTGTGAAAAATCACTTGGAAGGTTCTCCACTGTTCCTCAACTGTTTCACTATAAAGTCTTTGCTCCCAGTCTACCTTAGCTAGTTCTTCTCTCATCCCATTGTAATCTCCTTTGTTTAAGCATGGCCATCTCCTGCTCCTATTTTCTATGTTTCTGGGACTTTCTGCTTTTTTAGGTTCTGGGACTTGCTTTCTGTCTCTCTGTATTGTCCAAACTGTTCTCATAGTTTCTGTGGAATGATTTTTGGTTCTGGGTTACCTGATTCCAAACTGAAAAATCCAAGTGCTTCTGCTTTTAAGTGTGAGCCACTGTACTTAGTTTTTTTTAACCTGTTATTGCTTTTACACCGTAAAACCTTCATTATAATGCAGGCAAAGTTTGAAGTGAAACCAATCCTATAGATTTGCAAGCACCTTTGTTTAACATTAAGCTAAATTGAAGTTATTAACCCTTTCTTACCATACGAATATAGAAACATAAATTAAGCTTGAACATATACCTATTCTGAACACTAACAATATAAATTACTTAAACTATCTGAATTTCCTAACATTTTAACAGGCATAAAAGGTAACGGTAAAGTTGCCATAGTCCATATGTCCATAGTCCAAATGGCCATAGGCTGCCAGGGGGAGAGCTAAGTATCACCACATCTCAGGCAAGGGGCAAGGTGAGAAGGTGGGGCCTTCATAAATAACCTCAGCCAGAACTGGAAATTGAACCCACGCTGCTGGCTTGCTCTGCATCATGAACCAGCTATCAGGGGTTATGGGGAGAAGGCAGGAGAATGGGGATGAGAAAAATATCAGCCATGATTGAATGGCGGAGCAGACTTGATGGGCCGAGTGGCCTAACTCTGCTCCTATGTCTTATGGTCTTATCTAGACAACTGAGCTAAACCGGCTAAACTAGTGGGTGTTATATTTGCACTGGATGCATTTCAGGGAAGGTTGTTGGGAAATTTGTACTGGATATTGTATGAGCTAGGTATGGAATTCAGAATCATAGGTTTTAGTGAAATGATAAAGCAGATTTAGGTGAGTAGTAAAATGGGTATGTAACCTATGTGACCTAATGTAACCTAGAGTAACCTCGTGTGACCTAACGTAATCAAACATAGAATAGATGACCTAATGTAATCAAGTATAGTTGATATGATCAAAGCAGAAGACCCAGAGAAGTAGTATAGCAGTCACTAATTAACGAATGCAAACAATAGTCACTTGGGGGAACAATGAATACTGCTCAGTGGTTCAATTTAATAGTTGACCATAATAAAAAAGAGAGAATAAAGTGAGCAGGTGTTTCTACACATTCGGCCTAAGTCAGCTAAACCACGATTATTGCACAAACAGAGAAGTTTAGATAAGGGCAAGAGTTATAACCACCATGGTTTAAGAAACAAAGAGAGGAAACAGGAAGCGACCAATCTTGAATAAGACAGATAAAGAGTCAACTAAAAACAATGGTGGCCAAAGCAAGGTCGGGCTGTAAAGTAAGATAAGAATCTTGAGATATGGAGCTGAAATGTACATAAAAAGACTGTAAGCCTGAGGGCTCGTCGGATTGTTCCGGACATCCCGATTTTATTCTCTTGTGCTGGTGAATAAAGTCTACTGCTTGGAAGATTGCTGCTCAGACTCTCTGTTTTAATCGGTGTGAACAAATTGTCGTCCTGGGGAACCACGACAAGGTTCACGAAGATGATTCCTGGAATGGAGGGGTTGTTTGACAAGGTAACATTGAGCATGTTTGGTTTGTATTCATTGGAGTTCAGGAAAATGCAAGGTAATCTTATTGAACCAAACACTTTTGAGGTTACGGCATAGGTTGGAAGTTAAGAGGATATTTCCCTTCCTGGGGAACTAAAAAACAGGTTTACTTTCTGTAGCGCACAAAGACTCCGTGAGACGAATAGAATGAAGTCGATGAGGCTTTATTAAGCGTGTCTGTTCCCCGGCAGCCCGATAGTAAACTGGCCTGCGGGGGAAGGCACCGGCTTCTTATACTTCGCCTTCAGGGCGGAGCTTGAGGTCAACGGCCAACCAGGACCCGGGATCTGTCAGCCAATGACATTAGGGCTTCCAGTCCCACATGACCCCCAATACATACTACCACACTTTCAGAATAATGAGTTGGCCATTTAAGAAAGGGATAATGAGAATTTTTAAATTTTTGACCTTTGTAATTCTCTATCCCAGAGGCCATTTAACGCGAAGTCATTGAATATATTCAATGATGTGGCAGACAGATTTTTGAACTACAGGGAATCAAGGATTCAGGAGAAGAGGTGGGGAAATGTGGGGCGGGATTCTCTGATCCTGAGGCTAAGTGTTGACGCCGTCGTAAACGCCATCACGTTTTACGCCATCGTAAACGCCATCACGTTTTACGCCGTCGTAAACGCCATCACGTTTTACGCCGGCATCAACAGGCCCCCAGGAGGAGCGATTCCGAGCCCCTCAGTAGGCCAGCACGGCACTGGGGCGATCCACGCCACTCCAGCTGCCGACACCGGCCTCTAATGGGCGCCGCGCGTCTGCTCATGCGCACTGCAACCGACGCGATTGCGCGCATGCGCGGTGGCTTCCTTGTCCGCGCCCGCCGGCCCCGACGCAACATGGCGCAGGGCTACAGGGGCCGGCACGGAGGAAAAGTGGCCTCCAGCCCGAGAGGCCGGCCCGCCGATCAGTAGGCCCCGATCACTGGCCAGGCCACAGTGGAGGCCCCCCCCCAGGGTTGGACTCCCCACCAGGCCGCCCCCAAAAGGATACACACCGAGGTCCCGCCGGGTATGACCACACGTGGACGGCGCCGGCGGGACTCTGAGTTTTTTTGCGGCCGCTCAGTCCATCCTGGGTGGAGAATCGCCGGGGGGGAGGGGGTGCCGATTTTCCACTCACCGGAGAATCTGTGGACCGGCGGAGTCACCCGGCCCGGAGTGGGCTGAGAGAATCCCGCCCGTGTTATCTGAAGCATTGACTTCTGATCTTCAAGGTGATTTGCTGAATAATAACCACATGGAGGGGAGATTGTCTCAGATCCCGTGTGTGTGTTAGCGTTATGGCAAAAATAAACTACTCCTGTGGCTTCCTCTGTCGCTGTCAGACTCATAATGACTCAATGCACTGTACATCACACTATCAGAGCACGTATGAGAATTTACTCGCTCAGTGGTTCCACTGACATTGTAAAGGTGAGAAGGAAATGTTCCATTTCAGTTCACACATGGTGACTTATATCCTGTCCCTTAATTTAAACAAGCAAAGAAAATGAGGCAGGCAGCTATTTGAGTATGCAATCTGCCCTACTGGATTTTCTTACACCTCTTTGTCTGTGCAATGCTCTTCATTAAGTTCGAAAGAAGAAGATCTTGAAAGGTAAAGACTTGCATTTACACCTCACTTTTAGTCACCGCCAGACTTCTCAAAGTGCTTAACAAATGGAGTACTTAATGATGTGTACAGGGAATCCTCACTTAACATTGCGGTGGTAATTTTAAGCAAAACAACTTTAAATGAATCATAGGTTCCCATAGGAATCAATGTTAAAACTAGAGTTAGGTTACTTCGGACATTTCTCACCCAGGAAAGCCAACATGCAAGCTGAAGTACTCTACCATACATACACAGCATTGATGCATTCCTAACTGAAATAACTTTCAGAATAAAATAACGGTAAATCCCTAATTTACGTAATACCAATTTAATGGAAATGCCGGTTTTACGGACAGGCTTGCCTGTTTGGATGAGTGCTATTTTGGTTTACTTTCTCAGCCGATTCCCCTTTGTTTTTGTTTGTCCGTATCGTTGTTCTCTGATTATTTTACTATAATGCTACACAACACCGGTTTTGAGGAAAGTCCTCTTTTACGAGACAAACGTGGCCCCGGCCCATTTTGTAAAAACGGGATTCACCTGTACATAACTAATTATAAAAGAAATACAGTGTACAATACAATGTAAAATGTTTGAAAGAATTACAGTACACTCACCTACAGTGCAGCACCTATATATTGACCAGGCTCCATCTAGTGGCAGGAGGTGGTTGGTGTAGCTGAAGTCCGGGATGACCTAAACCAGTGTTTTTTAAATCCGCGGCCCACATTTACAAAATGGCCGACTCTCAACCCACACCCCATTCACAATAGATTCTCCATTGTTACATTTTTAAATGTCACATTCCTTGTTGGAACTTCCGTATTATTCAATGTAAAAATTGCGATGGGCCGAAGTCCTGCCCGTTCTATGCCAGTCCCGCCGGCGTAAATTGGAGTTGGTCCCTTACCGGCGGGACCTGGCGACGCGAGCGGGCTCCGGGGTTCTTGGGGGGTCGCGGGGGGGGGGGGAGATCTGGCCCCGGGAGGTGCCCCCAAGGCCGCACTCTATTCCTTCTGCACCAGAGGCCGTGGTCATCCGCCATTCCCGGTGCGGAAGAGACTCCATGTGCGCATGCGCGGGGATGACGCCAGCAGGCGCTGGCGCTCCCGCGCATGCGGCAACTCGTGCCGGCCAGCGGAGGCCCTTCGGCGCCGGTTGGCACGGCGCCAGGCCTCTATCCCGCCGGCCGGTAGGGCGGCAACCACTCCGGGACGGGCCAAGCCCCTGAAGGTGCGGAGGATTCCGCACCTTTGGGGCGTCCCGACGCCGGAGTGGTTCACGCCACTCTGTCCCACCGGGACCCCCCGCCCCGCCGGGTAGGGGAGAATCCCGCCCAGTATCTTCAAGAAAGTATTTTAAAGATAACTGATTGTTTTTCTTTTAAACCCTTCCATTGTAGGTGCAGGTGCTGACTAACCTGGCAGATCAGTTGCTGCCGAAACGGTCGGTGGAAATGACTGTAACAGTGACCCCCGGGACGCAATAAAGTCCACGGCACCGGCCTCTCCATCAGCCTCATGTGGTCACACACTGTACTGCAGTGAGAGTTTACCCAGGGCGAGATTCTCCAGCCCCGTTCGCCCAGCAACCGGAGAATCCTTCCCGAGGTCAATGGAGTGTTCCATTGTCGGCATCTCGCCCGTGGCGTTCTTGCGGCAGACGGGGTGGGAGAATCCAGCCCCCAGAGCGAAAGCGGAAAAAATGGGCACCCGTGCTTTGGGGATCGTTTTTGCCGACCTTTTGGCGACCCATTTTGCACCATCCCGTGACCCACCTGCCGCTCGCGGCCCCCACTTTGCAAAGCATTGATCTAAACTGACCAATGTCTGCTATGAGGTGGGAGACTGAGACGTCAGTGTAAGCGTCCAGAACTGAGACCAGCAGTGGAGTCAGCAGCAAATCTATGTGACCTGGAGTGGAGCCCGGAGTGGAGCAGCAAGAACTAGAGGCCAGGAATCAAGGACGGGAGGAAACACCAGGGATCAAGACTGGCAGAGAGGGGGAAGTGGGACTGACAATGAGAGCGGGAATGCTGCGGGAAAGGTCATGTCAGCAGGCAGGCCACAGACATCGGTGGCAAACAATGTTAAAGTGAAACTGGAAAGGTTAAATGGATAAACTGACACTAGTTAGCAATGTTAAAGTGAAACAATGTTAAGTAAGCTAGTTGTAAGGTGGTCTTAGTGTCGTCACTGTTGTAATGTAGGAAATGAGGCAGCTAGTTTGTGTTCAGGAACTTTCCACAAACAGCAATGTGATCATAGAATTTACAGTGCAGAAGGAGGCCATTCGGCCCATCGAGTCTGCACCAGCTCTTCGAAAGAGCACCCTACTTAAGCTCACGCCTCCACCCTATCCTGTAGCCCAGTAATCCCAACTCACCTTTTTGGACACTAAGGGCAATTTAGCACGGCCAATCCACCTAACCTGCATATCTTTGGACTGTGGGAGAAAACCGGAGCACCCGGAGGAAACGCACGCAGACACGGGGAGAACGTGCAGCCTCCACACAGACAGTGACCCAGCGGGGAATCGAACCTGGGACCCTGGAGCTGTGAAACAACTGTGCTAACCACTGTGCAATCGTGCTGCCCGAATGACCGGCTGACCTGTTTTTTTGTGATGTTGATCGAGGGGTAAATATTGGTAAGGGCGTCTGGAGGTCTCTCATCTGCTGTTCCTCCAAATAATGCCAAGCAGGCAGATGGGGCCTCAGTCTAACATCTCATTCAAAGGAAACCTCTTTGAATTTTTGCGCACAAGCCTTGGGATGGGGGGACTTGAACCTTAACCTTCAAAGATGAAACAATGTTCAGTAAGCTAGTTGTAAGGTGGTCTTAGTGTCGTCACTGTTATAATGTAGGAAACGAGGCAGCTAGTTTGTGTTCAGGAACTTCCCACAAACGGCAATGCGCTCATAGAATTTACAGTGCAGAAGGAGGCCATTCGGCCCATCGGCACAGCAAGGTTGTGCACTCCAGACAAGCATTGTTCAAGGCAAGAGCACCGTAGGGGGAAAGGCCCGGGGAAAAGAAGCAGAGAAGGTCAAACCCTTGGCTCAGTTGTCCCCATTCCGACACTCACCAGTGTTCCACCCCACCAGGGTGTTCCTATTCCGGCAGCGAATGATTGTGGGCTCAGCTTTAATGGAATCCCGAATGCGACAAAAACCAATCCCACCATAATCTGAGCTACCTGGGCAGGAGAAAGAGAGATGACATGAGAATGGAAATAATCACATCGGAAGATTCTACCAACATTGTGGGGAGCTGGTGACATAGTGGAATTGCCACTGGACTAGCAATGCAGAGACCCAGGGTAATGCGCTTGAGGACCAGGCTGCTATCCCACCACAACAAATGGGGAAATTTGAATTCAATAAAAATCTTTAATGATGACCAGGAAACCACTGTCGATTGTTATAAAAAAAAACATCTGGTTCACTAATTTACATGGATAGGATGGGAATAGAGGGGTACGGTACTAGGAAGTGCTGAGGGTTTTGGCCAAGGGTGGTATCATGGCCGGCACAGGTTTGGAGGGCCGAAGGGCCATATTGTTCTTTGTAACGTCCTTAGGGAAAGAAATATTCGATAAGTCTCCACCCCTCCCCTCCCATCTCATCTCACCACCCCTTACCCCGTCTCGCCTGCATGTGACTCCATACCCACAGCTATGCGGTTGAATCTTAAATGCCCTCGCCTGAAGGGCAATTAGGGCTGGGCAATAACTGTTGGCCCAGCCAGTGATGCCCATGGTCAAATTTTAAAAGGGGGTAAGAGTGAGCGTAGGATAGACGTAAAAGATTTATCAACACTTATTTTCAGCGACACAGGAAATTTCCCCAAATGTGGTGACGATTCTGCTACAGATAAGTAACAGAGGCACTCACTGTATGGGATCAAAATGCAAAGTATTCCACTGAGGGTGAGATGAGGAAATAGAAGCAAAACACTGCGAGGCCTGGATAGCGTGGACGTGGAGAGGATGTTTCCACGAGTAGGCGAGACTAGAACCAGAGGGCACAGCCTCAGACTGAAGGGACGATCCTTTAAAAAAGAGACGAGGAGGAACTTCTTCAGCCAGAGGGTGGTGAATCTGTGGAACTCTTTGCCGCAGGAGGCTGTGGAGGCCAAATCACTGAGTGTCTTTAAGGCAGAGCTAGATAGGTTCTTGATCAATAAGGGGATCAGGGGTTTTGTTGGGGAGAAGGCAGGAGAATGGGGATGAGAAACATATCGGCCATGATTGAATGGTGGAATAGACTCGATGGGCTGAATGGCCTAATCCTGCTCCTCTGTCTTATGGTCTTATAAAGTCATCCTGGTTGTGGGGGGGGGGGGGGGGGGTGAAAAATGGGTTATACTCCTGTTATACACAGTGTCTGCTAATCACCTGGGAAAATTTCTTCCCTAAGATTCCTTAACTATAGAATCATAAAGTATAGAAGGAACCTATTTGGCGCACTGTGCCGTGCTCGTCTTTGAAAGCTATTCAATAAGCCCCACCTTCCTCAATCCATACCCCAGAGCCCTGCAATCTCTTTTCCAGCAATAGAAATTAATAAACCTTACACCTAGAGCTATTCGCTGGCCATGTGGTTGGGTCCGTTTCAGCAGGTTCCTGTCTTTTGGATGGGCTTGAGGTATCTCCACTCTTACTGAACAATCCTGCCCGCTGCGGTTTAGATTGGCAGGGTTAGGCAGAAGTTTTCCACTATTACTGCTTGAAGTCTCCATCGCCTGCGCGAAGCTGAAAAATATATTTTTAAAACTCAATTGATATAACTTCTCTCCATGTCATGAACAAAAATACTATGATGAGTTCTGAATTTTTCCCACTGGTACAAGTTAAATTGCATATTTAAAATATTAAAATATTAAATTAAAATATTAAATGCTCTGGAAGAATTTTTTTCCCCATAAATTTAGAGTACGTTTTGTAAGGGCCCCGAAGAATCCAGCACGAGTTTTAAGGATACAAAATAATAATGTTTATTTACTATAACAATATATACATAACAGTAGCAGTAACTTCCCTTGCTACCTTCTCCTTCCTCCTGGTTCCTGGACTGGCCAGCTTATTTATAGTAGGAGTTTCTCCGCCCCCCTCAGTGGGGAAGTTCATACTCCCATAGGATTGTGGGATAGTCATTAGTCCCCAGCCAATCATCAGTAGGCAGGTTATAACAGTACCCAATTGGGATTTTTTCCAATTAAGGGGCAATTTAGCGCAGCCAATCCACCTAACCTGCACATCTTTGGGAAGTGGGGGCGAAGCTCACACAGACACGGGGAGAATGTGCAAACTCCACACGGACAGTGACCCAGGGCCGGGATTCAAACCCGGATGCTCAGTGCCAGAGGCAGCAATGCTAACCACTGTGCCACCGTGCTGCCCGCTCTGGAAGAGTATTAAAAATCATTCTGATCCTAATTGTTTGACTCCAATCAAGCTCCTGCTTAGATTTCACTACCACTCACCTCACGATTCCTCCCCCTCCCCCACCCGTATCACTTCTCCACCCCTCACCCTCCCCCACCCACCTCAACGCCTCGCGGTCACCTCCCACCTCACCTCTCCACCCCTCCCACCTCACGTCCCACCTCACCTCTCCCCCCCCCCCCCCACCCACCTGGCCTCTCCACCCTTTCCTCTCCCCTCTCAACCACTCCCCTCCCATCTCACTTCTCAACCCTTCCCACCTCACCTTTCCAGCCCTCACCCTCTCCCACCCACCTCGCCTCTTCACCCCTTCCCTCCCCCGCTCACCTTATTCAAAGGCCATTGTTAATGTCCAAAACTAACGGGCCAGCAGGTAAGTTTAGAATGGGCTGCATCAGAGTCGGAGTGAACCCAATTTTTGGCCACTACCCATCAAGATGCTGTTTGCAGCAATCACTAAATAATCATTCATAGAGTCATCGATGTTTACAGCATTGAAACAGGCCCTTCGGCCCAGCTCGTCCATGCCGTCCAGTTTCTACCACTAAACTAGTCCCACTTGCTTGTACTTGGCCCATATCCCTCTATACCCACCCTGCCCATGTAACTGTCTAACTGCTTTTTAAAAGACAAAATCATACTCACCTCTACCACTGCCTCTGGCAGCCCGTTCCAGATGTTCCCCGCCCTCTGTGTGAATAAATTTCCCCTCTGGTCTCTTTTGTATATATCCCCTCCCACCTTAAACCTGTGCCCACTAGTTCTAGACTCCTCTACCTTTGGGGAAAGATGTTGACTATCTACCTTATTTATGCTCCTCATTATTTTATAGACCTCTATAAGATCACCCCTAAGCCTCTACAAACCAGGGAAAAATGTCCCAGCCTATCCAGCCTCTCCTCATAACTCAGACCATCAAGACCTGGTAGCATCCTCGTAAATCTCTTCTGCACTCTTTCTAGATTAACAATATCCTTCCTATAATAGGGTGACCAGAACTGTACACAGTATTCCATGTGTGGTCTTACCAATGTCTTGTACAACTTCAACAAGACGTCCCAACTCCTGTATTCAATATTCTGACCAATAAATCCTAGCATGCTCAATGCCTTCTTCACCACCCTGTCCACCTGCGACTCCACCTTCAAGGAGCTATGAACCTGTATTCCTAGATCTCTTTGTTCTGTAACTCTCCCCAACTCCCTATCATTAACTGTGTAGGTCCTGCCCTGATTTGATCTACCAAAACGCATCACCTCACATTTATCCAAATTAAACTCCATCTGCCATTCATCGGCCCACTGGCCCAATTGGTCAAGATCCTGTTGCAATCTTATATAACCTTCTTCACTATCCACTATGCCACCAATCTTGGTGTCATCTGCAAACTTACTAACCTTGCCTCCTACATTCTCATCCAAATCATTAATATATATATAACAAATAACAGTGGACCCAGCACCGATCCCTGAGGCACACCACTGGTCACAGGCCTCCAGTTTGAAAAAGAACCCTCCACAGCCACCCTTTGGCTTTGGTCGCCAAGCCAATTTTGCATCCAATTGGCTACATCTCCCTGGATTCCGTGAGATCTAACCTTTTACAACAACCTACCATGCGGTGCCTTGCTAAAGTCCATGTAGACAACGTCGACCGCACTGTCCTCATCTACCTTCTTGGTTACCAATTCAAAAAACCCAATCAAATTCATGAGACATGACTTTCCCTTACAAAACCACACTAACTTTTCCTAATTTGCCCTTGCCTGTCTAAATGCATGTAGATCCGGTCCCTCAGAATACCTTTGAACAACTTATCCACTGTGGCACGGTAGCGCAGTGGGTAGCACTGTTGCTTCACAGCTCCAGGGTCCCAGGTTTGATTCCCGGCTTGGGTCACTGTCTGTGTGGAGTCCTCACGTTCTCCCCGTGTCTGCGTGGGTTTCCTCCGGGTGCTCCGGTTTCCTCCCACAAGTCCCGAAAGACGTGCTTGTTCGGTAAATTGGATATTCTAAATTCTCTCTTTATTGATATGGGCAGCACGGTTTCCCATTGTGGGGCAGTGCCCCACGCCATCGAGAAACCCCCGGGCGCCAGCAAAATGGAGCATCCTGCACAAGGTCTTTTTAGAATCCATGTAGTCAGTGCAATGAATATTGGCCATGTATTTATTTTTTAAGTGATTGAGAGATGAGCCATCTCCCTGTGATTAATGGATTGGCATAACCTCCCTCTGCCTGGCATTCAAAGGGGAAGGTAAACCATTTAGAGTGAGGTAGTGAAGAGGCCTCAGAGAGATTTGAACTTGAAGATGAGTATTTTAAAACTGCGGCATTGTGTCAGACTGGGGGTAACGTGGAAGAGTGAGCATGGGGCTGAGGGTGAGTTTGGGTATGGCCAAAGATGTGCAGGTTAGTTGGCGTTACGCATATTGGGTGGGGGGAGTGGGCCTAGGTCGGGTTCTCTTTCAGAGGGTCGGTGCTAACAGGATGGGCCAAATAGCCTCCTTCTGCAGTGTAGGGATTCTACGATTCTGAGGTTCTAACTAGCATCACTAATGAAAAATCTTGTCATTATCGCATTGCTTTTTGGAGTTGCTGTATTGGTTTCCTATTACCGTGACGGCACTTCAAAGGTACTTTGTTTTATTCGTTCATGAGGCGTTTACATTGTCACCAAGCAGTTAAGCGTCAGTCACATTCATTAGTGTTTGAGATGTCCTGAGGTTGTGAAAGGTGGACTCGAAATACAGGTCAATCTTTCCTTTTCTGTCTCCTGTGTATAATAACTAAAGTCCTATTTAAACTTTATATTTTACTTTATGCATAGATGCAAAAAAACAACTATGAATACAATATTAGGAAGCAATTGCAGGAAACAACAGTATTTAATGCATAGTATCAAATAACATAACGCATCTAGTAACATTTTGTTTAAGAAGTGATCAAAACCAACTCCGGACACTGTGAAATTATTACAATTTACCTGGATCGCAGATGTTTTGCAAATCGTGGCGCACTTTCAGTCCAGCTCAGTTTCGGCACAACGTTACCCAAATATCAGTCAAGTGGAGTCGAACTGACAGAAACCAGGTGCTGGAAACCTTAAATAAGTTCACAAAATGCGCGAGATTCTTGACAGGCCTGGCAGCAGCTATGGAGAGACAAATAGATCTTGGTTCAGGACCTTTCGTCAGAGCTGGGTAAAGTTATATATGTAATTGGCGAGTGAAAGGGACGTGCAGATGAAGGTCTGTGATCGGAGTTGGGGCCAGACTGTTACACATGCACAGGAAATTGTGTTAGTTTTAACACATAGTACTGACTTCTTCCAATGAGCAGTCAAACCCCCTCCTTCCGTTGAGCATTAGCTGAGGAGAAGAAACCAGAGCCATATATAAATGGCTGATATGTAATGCTGGTGGGCGACTACGTTCTCCCCGTGACTGCGTGGGTTTCCTTCGGATGCTCCGGTTTCCTCCCACAGTCCAAAGATGTGCAAGTTAGGTGGATTGGCCATGCTAAATTGCCCTTAGCGTCCAAAAAAAAGGTTAGGAGGGGTTGCTGGGTTACAGGGATAGGGTGGAGGTGTGGGCTTAAGTAGGGTGCTCCTCCCAAGGGCTGGTGTAGACTTGATGGGTCGAACGGCCTCCTTCTGCACTGTAAATTCTAATGACTACTTGCATGTATTTAATGATCTGTTGAGCTGCTCGCAGAAAAATACTTTTCACTGTACCTCGGTACACGTGACAATAAACAAATCCAATCCAATCCAGAAGCACAAACTACTTAAGTACAACCGAATTAGCTAAATATTCTTTTTATGGGCAGAGAGCTAGGGGAGAGCCTTGCAACAACTGTTATATCAATGTAACCCCATTCCTATATGTTAGAATTTACTTCCTGCAGTTCTATAATTGCAAAGGCAGTGGGCTGGATTTTCTGTTCTGGAGACTAAGTGCTCCCGCCAGTGGAGAACCACAGGTGGTCTACTGAACACAGAGCGGATGGCCCGATATCGAGGATGGCGCCACCCCCTCCCAATCCATTGACAAGTAAAGGCATCCCTCCCCCACCTTGGGAATAACAGGTCAGCCCCACAACATGCACGCATGAGGGTGACCTGACCCTTTCCCACCAACCCCCTCAATTTCCGATCAGACCCCTTCATCAGACCCCTCCCATCAGACTCCCCCATCAGACTCCACCATCAGAGCCCCCCTCTCAGAGACCCCTATCAGAGACCCCTAACAGAGATCCCCCATCAGAGCCCCCCTCTCAGAGACCCCCGTGAAACCCCCCCAACAGAGATCCCCATCAGAGACCCCCATCAGAGACCCCATCAGTCGCCCCTGCTTGAAAGCTGTAGAGAAGTCCAGGCAGTACAGTAAAGAATCACTGCATTTTCACTTACCTTTCCTTAATACCTGCTGCCTCAGGCAAAAGTGTTTAAAGCAGCAGCTGTTGCAAGTTTCAGGGGCTGGTTTAGCTCACTGGGCTAATCGCTGGCTTTTAAAGCAGACCAAGGCAGGCCAGCAGTATGGTTCAATTCCCGTACCAGCCTCCCTGAACAGGCGCCGGAATGTGGCGACTAGGGGCTTTTCACAGTAACTTCATTGAAGCCTACTCGTGACAATAAGCAATTTTCATTTCATTTCATAAAGCCAAGTATACTTCAAAGGGCTTCAAATCCCTTGACTGCAAATCTTCCATTCAATTTCAAACAGCAATACATTGCATTAGCCAGTGATTGACAGTTTTATTACTCCAAAGACAGTTGCTTGGTGGATTGTTGACATATCTTTCCATTCATGCTTGAATGCATCTCAAGTATCCTGCTTTCATGCTGAACGCCCATGCTATGATTGACAGTTCCTCACCACATCAGAAGCAACTCACTGCTTTTGGCTGTGAAAAAGAGGACGTGAAAGCACTGAGCAGCTTTTGATGTGGTGGCTTCACCTTGGGCCAGTTAAGTGATCCCTGTTGGGGGGTCTGATGGGGGTCTCTGAGAGGGAGACTCTGATGGGGGTCTCTGTTGGGTGTCTCTGATCAGGGGTCTGATGGGGGTCCCTGTTGGGGATCTCCATTGGAGAATTAATGATCACTCACAGGCCCCCTCTGACCCCGACTGGTATTTTTCTGGAGTTTGGGGGGGGGGGGCTCCTCCTGTTATGGAACCCTGAGTGAATGGACAGACTTCCTGACCTAGCCGCTAAGTTACAGAGGGGAGGAATATTGACAATTCCCTGCAGTAATATATCAGTGAAAATTACTGTCTTCAATGGCTAGCTTTCTCATTCTGCAAGGCTCATCATAGAATTCACAGTGCAGAAGGAGGCCATTCGGCCCATCGAGTCTGCACCGGCTCTTGGAAAGAGAACCCTACCCAATGTCAACACCTCCACCCTATCCCCATAACCCAGTAACCCCACCCAAGACTAAGGGCAATTTTGGACACTAAGGGCAATTTATCATGGCCAATCCACCTAACCTGCACATCTTTGGACTGTGGGAGGAAACCGGAGCACCCGGAGGAAACCCACGCACACACGGGGAGGATGTGCAGACTCAGCACAGACAGCGACCCAAGCCGGAATCGAACCTGGTTAGTCTATTTGCTCTGTTTAGGTCACCTTTGCTCATGAGTCGCCAGGTATCTCTATGATACCGCCACGTGGTTCAAGTTCAGGTTATGATTAATAACACAGCACACCGCTTAGTAAGGGTTAAAACAACGGTCATTTATTATATACAACAAGCAATATTAATACCCTAATACTACTATTTATATAATAAACCTATCACTACTGGCCAATACTTAACTTAGGAAGAGCCCACCAGGTCAGGGTTACGAATGGGTTGTCCAATCAAATCTGGCCCGCGGGATTCAAAAGGCTGCTACAGGTCGGTGGCTAGGTGTCTCTACTGGATAGCGATCGTTGGATTCAAACTTACACTTGCCGGTGGCTGGTCTTGCGAAGGTCTCGAGCAGGCGAAGAGGAGAGAGAGAGAGATCTGAACTTGGACCTTTACTTTTATAGGGCCCAGGGGCTTCCCGCCTCCCGGGGCGGCCCTTGACCCTGAGTCCCAAGTGATTGGATTCTGTCCCCAGTCTCTGGGGTCGATGTGTCCAATGGTGAGGCGATTCCTCGATCGGGGGGTGGTCGCTCACCTGTCTTTGTTTCGGCCACTGCAGGCGCCGACAGGTCTGGCCCGGTATTCAATTGCTAATATGTTGCAATTCTTGATTTCTCGAGGAATTAAGGGCTATGGAGAGAGAGCGGGTAAATGGAGTTGAAATCAGCCATGATTGAATGATGGAGTGGACTCGATGGGCCGAATGGCCTTACTTCCGCTCCTATGTCTTATGGTCCTATGGTCTTAATTGTTCCCGGGGATAGCCGATTTAACTGTGGATGTCTGAGTAGATTAGGTGTAAACAGTCCTGAATGCAACTGCGGATACCTGGGTTGATGGGCTGTTGATAGCCCTGAGTATCGATCTGGGCTACGTTCCCAGAGCTGAATATGCAAACCTGTCTGCAGCTGCCTGCTTGTGTCTTTTTGGCTGCTTTTCCCAGCAGTCTTTCAGGTTAGCCATTTTAAACTGGGTTTTGGCCAGATTAATCGGAACGCAGCCATTTTACATGGCTACAAACCGGAGCACCCGGAGGAAACCCACGCACACACGGGGAGGATGTGCAGACTCAGCACACACAGTGACCCAAGCCGGAATCGAACCTGGGACCCTGGAGCTGTGAAGCAATTGTGCTATCCACAATGTTCCCGCACAGACAGTGACCCAAGCCGGGATCGAACCTGGGACCCTGGAGGTGTGCAATTGTGCTAACCACAATGCTACCGTGCTGCCCAAATGGGGGTCTCTGGCCATGTGGCACTCCACAATGTGGTTTAGCTCAGTGGGCTAGACAGCTGTTTGCAGTGCAGAAGAAGGCCAGCAGCGCGGGTTCAATTCCCGTACCGGCTGAGAATTCTGAATTTTCCCTCTGTGTACCCGAACAGGCGCTGGAATGTGGCGACTAGGGGCTTTTCACAGTAACTTCATTGCAGTGTTAATGTAAGCCTACTTGTGACAATAGAAAGATGATTATTATGTTCATTTCCCTCTTATAAGATTAAAAGTTAATAACACATTCTTTTGTCTCTGTCTATTCTGATGTGTTACCTATCAATGAGCGATGCAGAAGTGGGTCACTTCACATTATAGTTATTATTTTATAATTCTGTACGTGTAAACAAAATTCCAAAACGTTTTAAAATGCATTCACCCACTGATCCCTTTACCCACCCCGAGAAATTTCTCTTGACTCAACGCCAGCCCTTCCACCTCAACTGGGTCTCAGCAACATACCCCACATTGGCATGGATAGAGGATTGGCTGACTGGCAGAAGGCAGAGAGTAGGAATAAAGGGGTCTTTTTCAGGATGGCAGCCGGTGACTAGTGGTGTGCCTCAGGGGTCTGTGCTGGGACCACAACTTTTCATAATATACATTAATGGTCTGGAAGAAGGGCGGTTGCGAGAGGGTCAGCTGCATCGAGAGGAGAACCCCCCGGTGGCCACTATTTGCGCCGCTTTCGGGGGTTTCCCAGATTCTTCGCGCTCTCCCCCCCGATTATTGTCGGCCTTTGGAGCCGTCCCGGGCGTCAAGCGGGGCCAGTTTGAAAACCGGCGAGGAACCCCGCGCGGGTGTCGGGCGGCTGGTGCTGAGGCGTCGGGCCCAGCGCGCACGGAGGTCGGAGCAGTGGAGGCGGAGCCAAACGGAGGTCGGGGCGGCAGGCCCAAAGCCAGGTCGTGATGTAGGCGAGATGTCCCACATCGGGTGGCTCCTGTCTAGAATGTGGTAAGAAGACTGAAGTCCGGTCCCGGGGAAATTCTGGAGGAATACAAAAAAGAAGAGAAAGAAGTTTTAAAGAAACTTGGTGAAAGTTTTTTTTTTCTTTGTTTGAAGGAAGAATTTTTTGTTTTTCTATTAAAAAAAAGATTGAAGAAGGAAAAGAAGGGTGGGAAAAAAAAGGAAAAAAAGTGGTTAAAGGATGCGAAAAGCAGCGTCGTAGAAGGGAGGAAACGCGGGCTCGCCGTTGAGTGAGAGGACCAGCAAAAGTGCTGATAAGATGGCGGATGCTGGACCGCGTGGTGGGGCCGCACTACTTACAGTGCAGAAGATGACCGAGGTGATGGCGGTGGAGCTGGAAAAGCAGTTTGCGAGGCACATGGAGGCTTTGAGGAAGGAGACGGCGGTGGCATTGAAGTCATTGGTGGAGGAGGCAATCGCCCCGGTGAGGGTAGCTGTGGCAAAGACATCGGCCGAGGTGAGAGAGCAGGGCGAGAAGATGAAGGAAGTGGAGTGGGCCATGTCGCAGCACAGCGACCAGCTCACCTCGATGTGGGACGAGCTGCGGAGTGTGGTGGAGGTCAACAGAGGACTCCGAGCAAAGCTCAAGGACTTGGAGAACCGCTCGAGGCGGCACAATCTGAGAATTGTGGCTTGCCCGAAGGGACAGAGGGCCCAAGGCCAACAGAGTACTTCGCTAAGAAGTTGGTGGAGTTGATGGGGGAGGGTGAGAACCCCTCCCGGTATGAGCTGGACCAAGCTCTTTGGTCATTAAGGCCGAAGCCAAAGTGAATGAGCCATCAGGAGCAGTAATTATCTGTTTCCATAAGTACTGCATGAAGGAGAAGGTGCTAAGCTGGGCGAAGCAGAAGTGCGAGGTGCAGTGGGATGGTGCTGGAGTTCGGATCTACCAGGACTTGGCGGTGGAGTTGGCAAAAAGACGAGTGGCGTTCGGACGATGAAAGCGCCACTGTACAAAAAGGGGGTGCGATTTGGTATGGTATACCCGGAGAAGCTGAGGGTGACGTATGATGCCAAAGACTTTTATTTCGAGACAGCGGAGGCAGCTGATGCGTTCGTGAGGGCAGAGGGCTTGGGACAGACATGAGGAGGGGAGCTGGAAGAGAGACTGTGGACTGAGGTTGGGGAGACGGAAAATGTAGAAATGCTATAACTTTCTTTTTACTGGCGTGTATTGTAATTTACTTCACGTCACATTGTTACAGAGTTCAAGTTATTGGTTGGGTTGATTGGCATTCTGTGTTGCGACGGTTATATCTTATTGTAGTGAATAGTATGGGTTGGATTGTTGTTTTTTCTTTCTCTGGGACTGGGTGGGAGGGGGCGGTATACCTTGGCGGGGAGGAGCCACCCACGCTAGCTAACTAAAGTCGGCTAGTGAACGGAGGTGAGGTGACAGACATTGGAGCCTGGTTAGCAGGTTTCGATGGGCCTATGAGGCGAGCGGGGGGGGAAGAGATTGATGCTGGGAGATGTTTTTTCGAGAGGAAATGTAGGGGGGGTTTGTTGTAGGGGGGGAAGGGGTTCGATGTTAATAATGGATAGGGGCGGGTCAGGCTCATGGGGCAGGGCCCGGTGGTATGATGATGGTGGATAAGAAGGGTGGGGGGGGGGGGGTGGTGAGAGACCCCCAGTTAGGATAGTAACATGGAACATGAGGGGGTTAGGAGGTCCGGTCAAGAGGTCAAGGGTGCTTGTGCATCTTAAAAGTTTGAAGGCCGATGTAGCAATGCTGCAGGAGACTCACTTGAGGGTGAAGGACCAGGTGAGACTTAAAAAGGGCTGGGTTAGTCAGGTGTTTCACTCTGGATTTGACGGAAGGGCTCGAGGGGTAGTGGTTAGCAAAAGAGTACGCTTCCAGATGGAGAAGGTGGTTGCAGATCAGGGGGGTAGATATGTGATTGTGACAGGGGCGCTGGAGGGGAGGTTAGTGGCGCTGTTAAGTGTATACGGTCCATATTGGAACGATGTGGGATTCACAAAGAAGGTGTTTGGGGCCATCCCCGACTTGGACACACACAAACTGATAGTGCGGCGGGGACTGGAACTTGATGCAGGAGCCAAGGTTGGTCAGGTCACGGCCATGCTCGCTGGTCCCATGAGGGGGGGGCGAAGGCTTTGGCTGGGCTAATGGTGGAAATGGGAGGGGTGGACCCTTGGAGGTTTCTGCACCCGAGGGAACGGGAGTACTCATTTTTCTCAGCGGTCCATAAGGTATACTCGCGGATCGACTTTCTCGTGGTGGGGAAGGCTTTGCTGGCTGGGGTTAAGGGGTCGGAATACTCGGCAATTGCAGTGTCAGATCATGCTCCGCATTGGGTGGATATGGTGCTGGAGAAGGGGGTAGCGCAGAGACCGGGTTGGAAACTGGATGTGGGGCTTTTGGGGGACCAAGGGTTCTGCAACAAAATTGAAAAGGTAATTGAGGAATATGTAGGTTTCAACTTTAGTTGAAACGGGCAGCACGGTAGCATTGTGGATAGCACAATTGCTTCACAGCTCCAGGGTCCCAGGTTCGATTCCGGCTTGGGTCACTGTCTGTGCGGAGTCTGCACATCCTCCCCGTGTCTGCGTGGGTTTCCTTCGGGTGCTCCGATTTCCTCCCACAGTCCAAAGATGTGCAGGTTAGGTGGATTGGCCATGATAAATTGCCCTTATTGTCCAAAATTGCCCTTAGTGTTGGGTGGGGTTACTGGGTTATGGGGATAGGGTGGAGGTGTTGACCTTGGGTAGGTGCTCTTTCCATGAGCCGGTGCAGACTCGATGGGCCGAATGGCCTCCTTCTGCACTGTAAATTCTATGATAATCTATGAACTGTACGGTGAGGTGTCGACGGCAGTTGTCTGGGAGGCTCTAAAGGCGGTGGTGATGGGTGAGGTGATTTTGTTTAAGGCTAGGGTGGACAAAGAGGAGAGGTTGGAGCGGCAGAGGGTAATAGGTGAGATGTTGGAGGTAGATACGAGTTATGCAGAAGATGGAAACCCAGCGAAGTTGGAAAAGAGGAAGGAACTACAGGCGAGCTTTGACCGACTATCTACCAGGAATGCGGTGCGCCAACTGAGACGAGCAAGGGGTGCAGTTTACGAACATGGAGATAAGGCGGGGTATGTTAGAAGGTCAGTTCCGGAGGGAGGCAGCGGTAAGGGAAATTGTCCAGGTGCGGGACAGGGCAGGGAAGTTGGTGGTGGATTTGGATCTGATTAACAAGGTCTTTGAAGAATTTTATGAGAGGTGGTACAAGTCAGAGCCACCTGGGGGAGACCGGGAGTTGCAGGAATTTCTAGATAGGTTGGAGTACCCGAGGTTAGGGGAGTGGGACAGGGCTACATTAGAAGGAGTGATAGTGGAGCAGGAGATAAAAGATGCGATTGGGAGGATGCAGTCGGGGAAGGTGGCAGGGCCGGATGGGTTTCCGGTGGAATGTTATAAAAAATTCAAGGATAAGCTGGCACCCCTGATGGTGGGGATGTTTGAAGAGGCAATAGGGAAGGGGGTGTTGCCACAAACTTTGGGGCAGGCATCGATTTCCCTGTTGCTAAAAAAAGATAAGGATCCGACGGAGTGTGGGTCGCATAGGCCCATATCACTTCTGAATGTGGACGCAAAAGTATTGGCGAAGGTACTGGCGGGTAGGCTGGAGGAGTGCCTCCCGAAGGTGATAGGTGAAGATCAGACGGGGTTTGTGAGAGGGAGGCAGCTCTTTTCAAACGTTAGAAGGGTACTGAACGTGGTTATGGCACCGGCGGAGGGGAAGGAAACAGAGGTGGTTATGGCATTGGACGCCGAGAAGGCGTTTGACCGGGTAGAATGGGGGTACTTGATGGCAGTGCTGGAGTGGTTTGGGATTGGACCAAGATTTGTGAACAGGGTAAAGATACGATATAAGGAGCCGAGGGCCAGTGTCCGCACAAACAACATCAGCTCGAGATACTTTTCTCTCCACCGTGGGACTAGGCAGGGATGTCCTATGTCCCCCCTGCTGTTTGCACCTGCGATTGAGCCGTTGGCCATCGTGTTAAGAAGTTCGGGGATATGGAAAGGAATAGTGCGGGGGGGTGATAGAGCATAGGGTGTCCTGAAATGACGATGACTTGTTATTATACGTGTCGGAACCGAGTGTGTCGATCGGGGGAATATTGGAGCTGCTTCGGGTGTTTGGGTCTTTCTCGGGGTACAAACTAAATCTGGACAAGAGTGAGTATTTTGTGGTGTCTCGGCCGGGGGTGGGGGCAGGAGTGGGGGTGGGGTTGGGGGTGGCTGTCATTCCGTCGGGCAGGGATTCACTTTAGGTACCTGGGGATGCAGGTTGCTCGGGATTGGGGGGGGGGGGCTCCGTAGGTACAGCATTTCTAGTTATTCGGGAGAGTGAAAGCTGATCTGGCAAGGTGGGATGGTCTCCCTCTGTCACAGGCGGGTCGGGTACAGGCGGTTAAAATGAACGTGTTGCCGCGATTTCTGTTTATTTTTCAATGTCTGCCGATTTTCCTGCCAAAGCTTTTTTTAGAGAGATTGAGGGAAGGATTACTTCGTTCATATGGGGAGGGAAGGTGGCCAGAGTTAGAAAGGTGCTGCTACAGAGGGGAAGGCAGGCAGGGGGTTTGGGTCCTCCGATGTATTATTAATGGGCGGCGAATGTGCAGAAAGTGCGGAGCTGGGTCGGAGGGGTTGATTCCCAGTGGGTCAGAATGGAGGAGAGTTTGTGCAGGGGGTCGGGGCTGAAGGCACTAGCAACAGCGCCGCTCCCGATAGCCCCGGGGAAATACTCAGGGAGTCCGGTCATAATAGCTTCATTGAGAATTTGGAGGCTGTTTCGCCAACTCTTCGAGTTGGGGGCAGGGTCAAGGGAAATGCCGATTCGGGGGAACCACAGATTTGAGCCAGGGAGGTGGGATGGAAATTTTCAGAAATGGGAGGAGAAGGGGATTAAGACACTGAAAGATTTGTTTCTTGGGGTCAGTTTGCAGGATTGAAGGAGCTGGAAGGGAAGTATGGGCTGGAGCAGGGGGAAATGTTTAGATACATGCAGGTTCGAGATTTTGCCAGAAAGGAGATACAGAGCTTCCCAGTGGAGTCGGCCTCCACATTGCTGGAGGAGGTGCTGACGACAGGGAGATTGGAGAAGGGGGTAGTGTCGGCGGTTTACGGAGCTATTTTGGAAGAGGAGAAGGCATCGCTGGAAGGGATCGAAGCAAAGCGGGAGGAAGAGTTGGGAGAGGATATGGAGGAGGGGTTCTGGTGTGAGGTGCTCCGGAGGGTGAATGCCTCCACCTCGTGAGCGAGGTTGGAGCTGATACAGCTGAAGGTGGTATACAGAGCACACCTCACGAGGGTGAGGATGAGCCGATTCTTTGAAGGAGTAGAAGATGTGTGTGAACGTTGCGGCGGGGGCCCTGAAAATCACATTCATATGTTTTGGTCCTGTCCAAAGCTAGAGGATTCTGGAAGGAGGTTTTTAGGGTCATTTCTAAAGTGGTGCACGTGTAACTGGACCCGGGCCCCCGGGAGGCCATATTCGGGGTGTCGGACCAGCCGGGGTTGGAAACGGGTGCTGAGGCAGATGTTGTAGCCTTCGCCTCGTTGATCGCCTGAAAGCGGTTCCTGATAGGTTGGAGAGCAACCTCTCCATCCTGTGCCCTGGCGTGGCGGGGGGACCTGTTGGAATTCTTGACTCTTCAGAAGGTTAAGTTTGAACTGGGGGGAAGGATGGAGGGGTTCTACAATTCATGGGCGTTATTCACTATGTACTTTCAAGAACTGGATAACATCGAACATTAGTTGGGGGGGGGGGGCTTGTAGGGGGCGGCAGTGTGTATTGAGGGTGACTATGGGTGATTCCGGATTCCTTTTTGTCATTTGTTTATGTAAACATGCGGACTAATGTTTGGGGTTTGATGGGAGTATGGGATCGTTGTTATTGATACGGGGATTGACATATTTGTTACTGATTATTGTTTATTGTTGGTGGGTGTAAATTTGGGAGAAAATGTGAAAAAGGAGGAGAATAAAAAATATTTTTTTTTAAATGACCTGGAAGAAGGAACTGAAGGCACTGTTGCTAAGTTTGCAGATGATACAAAAATCTGTAGAGGGACAGGAAATATTGAGGAAGCAAGGGGGCTGCAGAAGGACTTGGACAAGCTAGGAGAGTGGGCAATGAAGTGGCAGCTGAAATACAATGTGGAAAAGTGTGAGGTTATGCGCTTTGGAAGGAGGAATGGAGGCACAGACTATTTTCTAAATGGGGAAATGCTGAGGAAATCAGAAGCACAAAGGGACTTGGGAGTCCTTGTTCACGATTCTCTTAAGGTTAACGTGCAGGTTCAGTCGGCAGTTAGAAGGGCAAATGCAATGTTAGCATTCATGTCGAGAAGGCTGGAATGCAAGACCAGGGATGTATTTCTGAGGCTGTATAAGGCTCTGGTCAGACCCCATTTGGAGTATTGTGAGCAGTTTTGGGCCCCGTGTCTAAGGAAGGAAGAGCTGGCCTTGGAAAGGGTCCAGAGGAGTTTCACAAGAATGATCCCTGGAATGAAGAGCTTGTCTTATGAGGAACGGAGGAACGGGTGAAGACTCTGGGTCTGTACTCGTTGGAGTTTAGAAGGATGAGGGGGAATCTTATTGAAACGTACAGGATACTGCGAGGCCTGGATAGAGTGGACGTGGAGAGGATGTTTCCACTTGTCGGAAAAATTAGAACCAGAGGACACCATCTCAGACTAAAGAGACGACCCTTTAAAACCGAGATGAGGAGTAATTTCTTCAGCCAGAGGGTGGTGAATCTGTGGAACTCTTTGCCGCAGAAGGCTGTTGAGGCCAAATCACGGAGTGTCTTTAAGACAGAGTGTTATGGGCCAGGGTTTAGAGAACCCCAAAGTGTATCATGGAGTTCACATGACCCACAACTTTTAATAGATTGTGGTATGGGGAGCACACGGCCCACTCTACAGGTGTGGGACAGCAGAAATGGAAAAGTATTTTTTAAAGCAAAACAATGTTTATTCTATGAAGTCAAGTTAACCTTTTTAAAACATACAGTGAACATCTCAGCAACCATTAATTCAAATACAACTCCCAAAGAATACAACACTAAGTAATCCTTTAAGCTTTCCTTTTAACATCCATAAGACTTAAAACACCTTTTACCAGAAGCACGTCAGGTTAAAGTCACGAATGTTATTAGTTTTAAATCACCAGGATCGATTTGCAGTCTTTCGATTACAGAGAGAGACTCTAATACACCTTCAGGCTGTGACTGCAGCTATCCAGCTCTGAAAACGAAACTAAAACACACCCTGCAGCAAACAGCCTAAAACGAAAGTAAAAAGCTGACAGACAGCCCAGCTCCACCCACTCTGACATCACTGCAGTAATAAACACCCATTTCTTAAAGGTACTCTCACTACAGATATTTATATACACACCCATTTATAAACACCCATTTCTTAAAGGTACTCTCACATGACAAGAGATATATAGGTTCTTGATTAATAAGGGGATCAGGGGTTATAGGGAGAAGGCAGGAGAATGGGGATGAGAAAAATATTAACCATGATTGAATGGCGGAGCAGACTCGATGGGCCGAGTGGCCTAATTCTGCTCCTATGTCTTATGGTCTTATAGTCTTATTGCTGTCAGTGGCAGCAGTCAGCACGGTTTGAGTGGGCAGGACGTCTGTATTGGGACTGGAAGGTGGAACATTACTTGCAAATCAGAACGGAATAAAAGATAATCACACTCCATGTGAATCCAACTGGCAAAGAAACAGAAATCGTCGTCATCCTGAAATGAATCAAAGTGCAGCTATCTGTCCCCAAACTCCCCTTCATCTGACAGTCCATAGAATCTGGAAACAAACCCAGATTGACCAACTCTCAGGGAGAGCGTTAAGGGACAAAGTGCCATGGGGGTCCACATGAGACGGTGGGGTGGAGGGGATGGTTGCCAGGACAATGGGAGAGCAGGTACTGCATAGGCCCATAACGGGCTTAATTATAGGGTAAACATGCTGCCCGGGACAATGGACTTGGATCAAGAACCATCTCCTCGTTCCCCTAATTCTCCGATCTTTGATTTACTTTCTCAATTTAAGATGAATCTCATCCGTGTTGGCCATACAACTTACCATGTGAAGTCAAACCTCCCTGTTGGTTCTGGTTCTTTGGAGGATTAACCACTTTCACTCTCCCTGCCTTCCAAATCTTATCCAATTTCCTTCTGAAAGAGATGACCCTTTAAAACCGAGATGAGGAGGAATTTCTTCAGCCAGAGAGTGGTGAATCTGTGGAACTCTTTGCCGCAGAAGGCTGTGGAGGCCAAATCAATGAGTGTCTTTGAGACAGAGTGTTATGGGCCAGGGTTTAGAGAACCCCAAAGTGTATCATGGAGTTCACCTGACCCACAACTTTTAATAGATTGTGGTATGGGGAGCACACGGCCCTCTCTACTGGTGTGGTACAGCAGAAATGGAAAAGTTCATGGCTTTGAACATCTCTGTTAAATCTCCCCTTAATTTTCTCCGAGCTCAGGGAAACAATCCCTCTTTCTCTAGACTCTCCAAACAACTGAAGTATTTCAACCCTGGGGCATAGCAACACAGAAAATAGGAGCAGGTGGAGGCCATTCGGCCCTTCGACCCTGCTCTGCCATTCATCATGTTCACTGCTGATCATCCAACTCAGTAGCCTGGTCCCACCTTCCTTCCCCTATATCAGTTGATTCCCTTCATCCCATGTAACTACTTCTTGGAACCATACAGGACCCGTTTTCTGGCAGCTGGCCAATAGGGTTTCCCATTGTGGGCACCCCCACGTCGCCGGAATACCCGGGTGCGTGAGTGCGCTGCCGAAGAAACGGACGATCCCGTCAACGGAGAATCCAGCCCACAATAGAGAATGCAAATTACTGCGGATGCTGGAATCTGAAACGAAAGAGAAAATGCTGGAAAATCTCAGCAAGTCTGGCAGCATCTGTCGGGAGAGAAAAGAGCGAACGTTTCGTGTCCGATGACTCTTTGTCAAAGATAACAGACAGAGAAAGTGGGAAATATTTATACTGTGGAGTGAGAATGAAAGATGAGTCATAGCCACAGAAACCCAGGGAAACCGGGTGCTAATGGCCACAGAAACCAAGTGGAAAGAGTGCTAATGGCAGTCCCCAGAGAGGACAAAAGCTGTGAAAGGCCAGACAGCAGAGAAACTAACATCAGAGGGTGAACTGTAGATGTGGGGGGAGGGGAAGGGGGAAGCAAAGAGGAGAAAGATGAAGGAAAAGGTGGAAAAGATTGGAGGGGGGAATTTAAATATATATTGAGAAAGAAAGAAATGGTAAAAGACAGTTAAAATGAAATGAAAACAAATGGGTCGAGGTGGGGTAGAGCTGATCATCTGAAGTTGTTGAATTCAATGTTGAGGTTGTTGCTCTTTCTAGCTTTATTCTATTTGCTCTGTTTAGGTCACCTTTGCTCATGAGTCGCCAGGTATCTTTATGATACCGCCACGTGGTTCAAGTTTAGTTTATGATTAATAACACAGCACACCGCTTAGTAAGGATTAGAACAACGGTCATTTATTATATACAACAAGCAATATTAATACCCTAATACTACTTTCTATATAACAAACCTATCACTACTGGCCAATACTTAACTTAGGAAGAGCCCACCAGGTCAGGGAAACGAATGGCTTGTCCAATCAAATCTGGCCCGCGGGATTCAAAAGGCTGCTACAGGTCGGTGGCTAGGTGTCTCTACCGGATAGCGATCGTTGGATTCAAACTTACTGCTATCGGTGGCCGGTCTTCCAAAGGTCTTGAGCAGGCGAAGATGAGAGAGAGAGAGATCTGAACTTGGACCTTTACTTTTATAGGGCCCAGGGGCTTCCCGCCTCCCGGGGCGGCCCTTGACCCTGAGTCCCAAGTGATTGGATTCTGTCCCCAGTCTCTGGGGTCGATGTGTCCAATGGTGAGGCGATTCCTCGATCGGGGGGTGGTCGCTCACCTGTCTTTGTTTCGGCTACTGCAGGCGCCGACAGGTCTGGCCCGGTATTCAATTGCTAATATGTTGCAATTGTTCCCGGGGAGAGCCGATTTAACTGTGGATGTCTGAGTTGATTAGGTGTAAACAGTCCTGAATGAAACTGCGGATACCTGGGTTGAAGGGCTGTTGATAGCCCTGAGTATCGATCTGGGCTACGTTCCCAGAGCTGAATATGCGAACCTGTCTGCAGCTGCCTGCCTGTGTCTTCTTGGCTGCTTTTCCCAGCAGTCTTTCGGGTTAGCCATTTTAAACTGGGTTTTGGCCAGATTAATCGGAACGCAGCCATTTTACATGGCTACATTCCCGCCTTGTGATCCTAACGCGAAGCGTGAAGGATCACATAAATGTTGTCCTCTTCGTTTCCCGACTGGGGGGTACCTCCCACATGGCCACTACTCTGACCCTAGCTATGCAAAAAAATTTACCGAAACAATTCTTGAGGGTGCTATGTCAGGCAGGGGCATGTGTCTATAAAAAATAAACTGGGAACCTCTAATTTTACCTAAACACTCTATACTCCTAAACATTGCATTATCCTATCTTCCTAAAACATACAACAACAATCACAATATTTAATATACTCTTTCCTGGCTTGGCAGTCAAGCTCAGGATCATACATTTCCATACATTTTCTTTTTATTTACAGGAAAAACCGCCAGTGCATGTTTTATTATTCATATGTCGCGGGGGTCTGGGGTCTGGTCATAGCCGAATATCGGGGATCGGATCCGATAGACCGGGGTTCGAGCGCGGTACGCTCTCCTTTTCCACTTGCGGAGGTGCATGGTCTGTACTGCACAACTGAGTATAGCCAATGCCAACAGTGCCTCAATGATGTACGATAAGGAGTACCAAGTTATGAACTTGGCACACCAGGATAATGCAGCGTGGTTGGTGACTGGGCCCTCGGTACTACTGGGCCGTGAAGTGTTAACAGTAAAGGGGTTTGGAGTGATGGGGTCCTCGTTCCCGCGCAACCAAAAGTCCAGCACAAACATGTTGAGCACGAAGAAAGGAGTCCTCATGGCTGTCTTCTTTCCTTCCTTTTCCTGTGTTCGCTGGTTTTCTCCGGACTTGGAGCTTCTGGAGTTCTGTAAGACAAGCGTAGTGTGTGTAAATACTTCGGTTTAATATCTGGTGTGTTAGTGTGTCTGTCCTTCTTGGGGGCCAATTAAACCCTTATAATTGGTCACAGCATGTGACTCTCCCCCCCCCCCCCCATTATTTTTTTCAAAACAAATGTTTGGACACGGCACACTTCCCAATGGTGGACCAGTGCTAACTTTACCATCCAAACGCTCTAGGATGTAAATAGCATGTGGCAGCAACCCAAAGGTTGCCTAAATAAAATAAAACGGTTTTTGAAAGTAAAGTTCGAATGAGGTGCGTGTGGGCCGCGACGGGTACAATTTGGGTGGAGTCCCCGGGTAGGACGGCTACCAATACCGTATCTTCCCTACCCGAGCGTTTTTGACCAACGGGGGGGGTCACCAGGCAGGGCGGGTCTCACGCCGTTTCTCCACTGCCTGAGCGACCAAAGAACGGACAAAAATGTAGTCATCATGGTGGGATTATACCATCCAATCAGAAGAGTAGCTACGATCGGGCGTCTGGTCTGGTGGGCCTCTGAGGCAAGTCCTCAGAGGTATTGGCCGAATGGGCGTGTGGCCATGGTGGGTGTCAGCGGGAAAAGTTAAAAGTTCAGGTGAATGGGTGTGGGGCGGTGAGAAAATTCTCCTGTAGGACGAACAACATTTAACAAACAGACAGACAACATAAAACATTCTGCAGGTTCCATCAGAAAGGACAACGCTTCTCACCAAGTGTCTCCTTTAAATCATCATGTGGACACCTCAGTTCTCGGCCGCTACGGGCTCTGCCTTTCTCTTATCGAGAGTGCCTGTCGGTTGGGCACTCTGTGGTTTCTTAGGGTCTTTGCATTCCCTAGCAAAATGTCCCAATTGGCCGCAATTGTAGCACTCTTGCGGTTTGGCTGGGGGGCTGTTCTTTCCCTCGTTTACTCAGGCGGGGTTGTGGAGAGTGGTTCTTACTGCCTGCACGTCTGCGGCAGCTTGGTTTTCCTCAGGGGTTCTAGCGGCTGATTTACTGTGAGCCGCTTGTTCCCAAACGTGGGACAATCTCTTGACCACCCACTTCTCATTATGAGCCTCCTCCGAGGGGTCATAATTGTTACAGGCATTCTGTCCTGCTTCCGTGGCATGGGAGATAAGGGTGCGGGTCCACTTGGCCATATTGTCTGCGGACAAATGGGCGCAATCTACGTTGCCGAAAACGGCTTCAAAATGAACCCAGAAGCGTCCTGCGAACGCTATGGGGTGTTCAGACTTTTTCTGTCTGCATTTATTCAGACCGTCTACGGGGTCGCCCCGGTTGTACCCGGTCGCATCCAGGATCGCGGTATGCATTTCTGCAAGGGTGCCTCCTCCTACATTCTGTGGGTCGGGAAGGGCTGCTGCGACCGATGGGTCTAAGCTGAGGACCGTGAGCTTTACCTGCTCTTTCTCATCCAGGCCGTACATGGTCGCCTGGTGTTTGACGGTGGCAAAGAAATGGTGTGGGTCTGAAGCGGGGAGGAACGGTGTGATTTTAGCACACGCGTCCCGTAATTGGGTCACTGTGAGGGGGGTGGAATATAAGACGTCCGTCGCGTCTGCTGTGGCGGTGCGGTGGGTTGTTACAGGGTTCATGGGAGCCTGTATTATCTGTTGTGTGGGGGGTGGGGGTGCTTTCCTCCTTTGGGGTTTTTCCTGCGCACATGCTCCCTGAACATATCGCTGTGCTGTCTCTTGCAATTCTTCCCAATCAGGGCCGTCTTCCTGTTCTAAACTTTCCCCAAAGGTTTCTTGAAATCACTTTTGGACAGAAAGCAGTGCTTCCAAGTCTGCAATCTGCTTTCGGCACTTTGCATGGTCTAAAGTACTCTGCCTTTGTTCCGTTGTTGTGGCGTGGAGCGCTCTCAAGGCTGCCTTGAGATCACTGCATTGTTTCTGGAGCTTCTCTAACTGGTTTTCTGTTTCTTTCTTTACCAGGACTGCACGCTGCAGGTCCTGATAAGCCTTCTCATACTGTGATTGGAAACTACTCAAGTGCGCCAGTAAAGATTGGTGACCCCGTTTGGCGTCAGCCACCTCTTGGTCCTTTGCTGCTAATCTCCCTTTCAATTCCTGGTTCTCTTTCTCAATTTCACATATATCGGTTTTACTTATACGATGTATGCCTTCTATTTCCTTGCGGAGCGTCCTGACGACCTCCTCTGTGCCTCGCAATTGTGCCAGACAGGACACAATTGCCATCGGCTTGCGCGCTTTTGCTAAACTCTTTCTGTGGATCTCACTCAGGTTCTCCCACCAAGTATGCCCTATACTTCCAGGACCTGAGTCCTCGTTATTGCAGAAATCCTTCCACATGGGCCATCCTTTGCCCTGCAGAAATTTGCGGATTTCCACCTCCCAAACGGGACACTGTCCCGCTCCTACGCTGCTGACTGGTGCGACAGCAAAAATATTCGGGGTTCATGAGGCGCTGCATCGCTTGCATTGCCTGCATGGCTCTCTCTTATCTGCTCGTTACGTTCGAATTTGGAACAGGGGGTCAAGGTGGTGTGGTAGATGCGGGTATGGCTTGCGCTAATTTCCGAAATACCAACTGCCGATAGTTTTGACGCAACAAAAAGTCTATCAGTTTTACCTTATACCCCTGTTAGTTACACATGCATATACACACTTCCGAATTGTGAATTATTAACCAGAACCGCTTGAACACTTGTGGGTTTTTCTTTTTGTTTCCGATTGGATTCTAATTCAAAATGTTGGGGTTCTCCCGGAGTGGTTTTCCACTTCTAAGTCGGGTCCCGTCAGGATGTCGCCAATTATGTTGCTCTTTCTAGCTTTATTCTATTTGCGCTACTTAGGTCACCTTTGCTCATGAGTCGCCAGGTATCTTTATGATACCGCCACGTGGTTCAAGTTTAGGTTATGATTAATAACACAGCACACCGCTTAGTAAGGATTAAAACAACGGTCATTTATTATATACAACAAGCCAAATTAATACCCTAATACTACTTTCTATATAACAAACCTATCACTACTGGCCAATACTTAACTTAGGAAGAGCCCACCAGGTCAGGGAAACGAATGGCTTGTCCAATCAAATCTGGCCCGCGGGATTCAAAAGGCTGCTACAGGTCGGTGGCTAGGTGTCTCTACTGGATAGCGATCGTTGGATTCAAACTTACTGCTATCGGTGGCTGGTCTTCCGAAGGTCTCGAGCAGGCGAAGATGAGAGAGAGAGAGATCTGAACTTGGACCTTTACTTTTATAGGGCCCAGGGGCTTCCCGCCTCCCGGGGCGGCCCTTGACCCTGAGTCCCAAGTGATTGGATTCTGTCCCCAGTCTCTGGGGTCGATGTGTCCAATGGTGAGGTGATTCCTCGATCGGGGGGTGGTCGCTCACCTGTCTTTGTTTCGGCCACTGCAGGCGCCGACAGGTCTGGCCCGGTATTCAATTGCTAATATGTTGCAATTATTCCCGGGGATAGCCGATTTAACTGTGGATGTCTGAGTTGATTAGGTGTAAACAATCCTGAATGAAACTGCGGATACCTGGGTTGAAGGGCTGTTGATAGCCCTGAGTACGATCTGGGCTACGTTCCCAGAGCTGAATATGCGAACCTGTCTGCAGCTGCCTGCCTGTGTCTTCTTGGCTGCTTTTCCCAGCAGTCTTTCGGGTTAGCCATTTTAAACTGGGTTTTGGCCAGATTAATCGGAACGCAGCCATTTTACATGGCTACAAGGTCGGAAGGCTGTAGCGTGCCTAACCGGAAGATGAGATGTTGTTCCTCCAGTTTGCGTTGAGCTTCACTGGAACATTGCTGCAGGCCAAGAACAGACATGTGGGCATGGGAGCAGGGTCTTGTGTTAAAATGGCAAGCAACGGGAAGGTCAGGGTCCTGAATGCGCACAGACCGAAGATGCTCAGCAAAGCCATCACCCAGTCTGTGTTTGGTCTCTCCGATATAGAGGAGACCATGTTGCAAGCAGCGAATGCAGTAGACCAAATTGGAAGGGATGCAAGTGAAACGCTGCTTAACCTGGAATGAGTGTTTTGGGCCTGGGATGTTAAGCATGGAAGAGGTAAAGGGGCAGGTGTTACACCTTCTGCGATTGCATGGGAAGGTGCCATGGGTGATGGGAGAGGCACTGGGTATGGTGGAGGAGTGATAATAATCCTCCGCCATTTTCGCCAACTCCAGCGTGATGCCACCACCAAACACATCTCCCCTTCACTCCCTCTGTCAGCATTCCGCAGAGACCGTTCCCTCCGAGACAATCTAGTCCACTCCTCCACCATACCCAGAACACGGGTTCGATCCCGGCCCAGGGTCTGTGTGGGTCTCACCCCCACAACCCAAAAAGATGTGCAGGTTAGGTGGATTGGCCACACTAAAATGGAAAAATAGAATTGAGTATTCTAAATTCAAAATAAAACTCTAGGCGGGTAATTCTCCGTTTCCCGACGCCGATTTCGTAATCGGCGATCGGGCAGAGAATCCATTTTAATGACCGAATCGGGGGCGGCGCTTGTTTGATGCAGATTGCGCCCCCTTCAAATCGGCAGCATCGTGGCGAACGCAGCATGACGTCACCCGAAGGCCCTCCCCCGATGCGGCGCCCCCTATGTGCCGAGTTCCCGACCTCGTAGCTGTCATGTGGTCTCAGCGTCGGAATGTGTCCAGCGCCACCACAGTCGGGCGGGAACCGTGCTGCTGGCCGGGGGGCATTGGCAAGGGCTGGGGGGACCGGTGGGGGGTGGCCGGAGGGTGCTGAGGGCACTATCTGGCAGGTCAGGTCATAGAATCATAAAATTTACAGTGCAGAAGAAGGCCATTCGGCCCATCAAGTCTGCACCGGCCCTTGGAAAGAGCACCCTACTTAAGGACACACTTCCACCCTATCCCCATAACCCAGCAACCCCACTTAATCGTTTTGGACACCAAGTGCAATTTAGCAGGATCAATCCACATAACCCGTACATCTTTGGACTGTAGGAGGAAACTGGAGCACCCGGAGGAAACCCACGCAGACACAGGGAGAACGTGCAAACTCCGTTCAGACACTGACACAAGCCGGGGACCCTCCTAATATTGTAAAAATGTTGAATAATTGTCAAAGATCCATTGTGACCAATTCGCAAATTATTGTTGATGCCGCAACTTGGAAACGGAAAACTTTGGCAGTT
This sequence comes from Scyliorhinus torazame, assembly GCF_047496885.1. Classification (NCBI taxonomy): domain Eukaryota; kingdom Metazoa; phylum Chordata; class Chondrichthyes; order Carcharhiniformes; family Scyliorhinidae; genus Scyliorhinus; species Scyliorhinus torazame. Next base: position 16,694,610 of record NC_092720.1, on the reverse strand, counting down.
GAGTGAGTTTCAATCCAGCAGTGTCCGTTTTATGAAAGGCTGTGTGTCTGATTGCTGCAAGTGTCAGTGAAGCAGTGAACATGGCGGAGAAACAGGAGAACTACACATGGATGGCATTGGCAGCGAACTCAACCTTTTGCTAACAAGTCTATTAAATTATATTTATCAAAAGCCTTTTGAGAGTTCATGCATGTAATGTTCTGTTGTCAGGAAGTGTGATCAAACAGCAGCAGGATACAAACAGACATCTATGCAGATTCTGCGATTATATTTCAGTTGGAGCTGCATTTTGGAACTAGAGAGCAGCAGGCAGTGAATCCTGTACGGCAGGGGTATTTAGGTTGTGGTGAGCTTTAAGTTGTATCTTAAAACTAACCTCAGTGCTAAAGACAGTCGTTGCGAACCTCTGTCTTAATATGGTGTAAACCACATGCTAGAAATGACTGCTTGTGATGTTCGTGGATGCACGTCTGGCCAATTGAGATCTTTATTTAAGTGCCTTGAAACCTACATTCAAATGTCACACTATTGGATGAAGTGCTTACCTATTAATATCACAGACAACTTTTTATAGGTGACTGTTGTTTCAATTCCAAGCTGAACTGACCCAAGCAACGGTTAATTGATACAAGGATTTATACTTGGCAGAGGTCAGTAAAAGGCTGGAACTCAAACTCACCTCTACCTTCCACTTTATTCTGCACAAACAAAGCTGTGCTAAGTATAGCCAAGGATCCAGAAATCAAGTCAATCGCGCATCCATTAAAGTCACCCATATATTTGAACACCTCTAATGAAACTTACAGCACAGCAAGGAACAAAAACGGAAAGTACAAACCCAGCAGGTCTGGCAGCTCATGGAGGGGTGTCCGGGACCCCTCAGGGGGGTTAGGCTTGGTCATGGGGCTGAAACGTTCCAGGTCAGGGGACGCCCCCGGGCCGAGGGCGGGGGGTCGGGGGAAGATAGGGTTTTCGTCTGTGAGGTCTTCAAGCCATCTTTAAATATTGTGGCTACCCATGACAGGGGCAACTACAGCTACTGCCTGTCTGTCCTCCCAATCATTTCCAGGACAGGTTCTATGCTAAAGGTCATTTTAACTCCCTTTGACTGTGAGCAGCCTCTAGCTTCACAGCTGAAGGCTATTGCCAATGAGGAGTTGACCTTGTTAGTTGTGAGAGCATGAGGGATAGGCAATAAATGCTGGCCTAACCAGCGACGCCCACATAGAATCCTACAATTTGCAGTGCAGAAGGAGGCCATTCAGCCCATCAAGACTGCACTGGCCCTTGGAAAGAGCACCTGACTTAAGCCTCCACCCCATCCCCGTAACCCAGTAACCCCATCTCACCTTTTTAGACACTAAGGGGCAATTTAGCTTGGCCAATCCATCTAACCTGCACATCTTTGGACTGTGGGAGGAAATTGGGTACAGAAAAGCAGCCATCTCCATCTAGATCTTCACAGATCTCTACTCTGCGCCACACTGACTCTAGATGTGGGTCATGTGCTTTCTTACATCACTGTGTGGGCTCAATACCACATTAACCCTGTAGGCGCCAGACCCTAACACTACACCTCCCTAGTCCTTATCCAATGTATATGAGGTTACACTGCTTTACTTTATGTATTACATTGTTATCAGCTTCATGGCGTTACATTGTTGTTACAGTTTTATTCCTATCACTCCATGATCATTACTTCAATATTATCACTACCCACCTCCTCTCCTTCAAGTCCTTGAATTTACAGATACATGTGGCCTGTAGGCCCTATAACCTTTCCATACCTTGTTTGCCATTCTGCCAGAGGAGTGGGAAACTCTATTGATTCTTCTTGTTGGGGTCGAGGTTGGATTGACATTTGGGGAAGCTTTCATTATTTTCTCCCGCAGTTGGTCGATTTGGCGGTTACATTGATCAGCGGATACTGCTACTCGGAATCGTTTCTAGCAGGGTGGTTAAACATTGTATTCATCTCTTCCGCATTTCTTTCTCTTCTTTCTCCATGTGGATCATCGTGATGCGCTCTGTGGCTAAGGATGAGAGTTCCTGTTGTAAGGAACCTCTTTTGAATCCTTGTCTGATCCTGGTTTAATGCCGATCCTGCTGGCTGTTTTAAAACGACAGCCTTTTGATTTTGAACTGAAATCCCCCCGCTGCAAGCTGCTATTTGGACTAGCCCAGGCACACCCTGAATGCAGCGTGCTCTGTGGCATAGTTCATGATGCCGTTTTGATGGACTTGGTTAGCAACCAATCCCTTTTCTGCAATCCTGGGACATTTTCTGTTTTCAATTGGTATTGGTAAAGACTTCCAGAAGGTTCTGGAGCAGAAGGCAGGTTCCATTTTTGTTCTGAGAAGGAGCTGGGCAGGAGCCTGTTAAATATCTCTCCCAGAAAGGCGGTGCTTATTCTTTATCTGATATCTCAGCTGGCGTGTGCAGGTCTCAACACTCTATCAGTCCTTTTAACTTCTGATTTAAATACTGCAAGCATTATCTATCCAGCCAGGCCTGTGCAAGTTTAGATCTTTTTGTGGACTCAGCTCCACTTACCCGCCCGCTCACAATAACCCTCAATTCCTTTACTATTCAAAAATATATCTATATTTGCCTTAAAAACATCCAACGAGATAGCCTGAACTGCTTCACTGGGCAGGGAATTCCATAGATTCACAACCCTTTGGGTGACGACTTTCCTCCTCAACTCAGTCCTAAATCTGCTCCCCCTTATATTGAAGCCATGCCCCCTAGTTCTAGTTTCATCCGCCAGTGTATATAACCTCCCTGCTTCTATCTTAACTATTCCCTTCATAATTTTATATGTTTCCATCAGATCCCCCTTCATTCTTCTAAATTCCAGTGAGTATAGTCCCAGTCTACTCAGTCTCTCCTCATAAGCCAATCCTCTCAACTCCAGAATCAACCTAGTGAATCTCCTCTGCACACCCCCACAGTGCCAGTACATCCTTTCTCAAGTAAGGAGTCCAAAACTGGACACAGTACTCCAGGCGTGGCCTCAACAGCACCCTATACAGCTGCAACATACCTGTTTTTAAATTCCATCCCTCTAGCAATGAAGGACAAAATGTATTTACCTGCTGCACCTGCAAACCAACATTTTGCGATTCGTGCACAGGTCCCTCTGCACAGCAGCATGCTGAAATTATTTACCATTTAAATAACTGTCCATTTTGGTGTTATTCCTACCAAAATGCAGGACCTCACATTTATACCACAGCCACACATCCTGCACAAAGACCAGACAGGCAGCTGAAAGGCAGGGTGGACGGTGAACTTGCTGTGAACCTTCAGGTAGTGCATTCCAGTACTATCTCAGTGAGACTGAGAGTCAATCTGTTGGAGGCCTGTACAAGTGAAGGTGACTCTCCAGAGGGATTCCTGCAACCCGCCAGGTCGAATTGAAGACAGGTTCTAAAAGATCAAACCAACTGATGATTTCAAGACCGCTGACGACAAAGACTACCACCTCCGCAGCAAAGACTCATCTCAGCCCTTTTGACCTCTGTTATTTTTGAACCTTTCCTTCCTGCCCACCATTTGCCTGTCTTGTGTGTGCCTGGGTAGAGGGTGGGACGGGGTTTGGGGAATAGTTAGATGAGTAGACCATTGTTCTACTGTTTCCATTACATGTTTATCTTTTCTCTAATTTTAAAGAAACTGGGTTTTTTTCATGTTTTACTTACAAATCTGGTGCCTGTAAGTCATTCGAGCAGTTGAGCATCAAATAGCTCAGGGAAGGGTATGAATTATTGGTTAATTCACTTATGTTGGGACTCTGGGAGCTGTGGGACTGGAATTGACTGTGCACGAGCCTAGCGTGTCGTAACACTGTAAGGAGAAGAAGATTTAATGGCACACTGTGTTGTCAATGGTGGGAGACTGATACAATGTTCCGACACCTCTTGTGGTTACGACATGCTGGCTGGGAACAGCAGTTTATGCACCGTGGTTGCTGTGTTGACCAGCTGTGATGCCGTTGTTGCTGGAGGTAGCAGCTTCTCAGGCTGCTGATGATTCCGTTTTACCACTTCCACTGCAGCCGCCGTGGTTATTCCATGGACAATACAGGTCGTTGGACTGACTTACCATTGGGGGGTTTTCTGGAACCCGCAATGAGAATGGACCAATTATGCTCTCAAAGAGAGTTCAAAGCTGAGGTCTGAGTCTGAATACTCTTTAATAGTTGAATATTCAGTGCCGTGTTGTTCTGGCTGATTTACGACAGTGGCAGTCTTGACATTCTCTGCCACCTGGAGGAGGCCCAGGGCTACACAAGCATCCCTGCTCAGGAGGGAGAAATCACAGTTACTGGCAACACACAACAGCTCAGGGATCTGTCTACCACTATACCTCAGTGGTTCCAAGATCATGCCAATGACTGAAGTGGGATTCTTCCTGCTCCGTAAAGTGGAGTGTCGATTGGTTGAAGACAGAGGTGTTCGAGCCAGGGTTCCTTGACTGGCAGGACTGTTAGGCTGACACCTGAACCTAATTTAAAATTTGTTAGGTGACCATTAACCAGGATGTCAATGTTTCACGCCCAAGAAGCTTGGCCACGTGTCTTCTGGACTTTCAGCATTGACCTTGTGGATGACATTTGGGTCTTCTGTGCGTTTCTAGAGTTCTGACTTGAATAGTTTGCCATTGTGTCCCATGCTATAGCAGTGGCAGCATTAGGCTGTACTCACAGATCATTGTTAAGGCACTTCTGACTGCAACACTGCCAAGGTCGCCCTGCTGGCTGCTTCAGGAATTGCTTCCCTGACTTGGATTGTCCCTGTGTCATAGAACATACTCCCGAGAGTACGAGCGAGACTCCCGGAAGGTATGTTGCCTCCCGGGTGCCAGGGCCAGGGATGTCTCGGATTGTGTCTTCAGGATCCTTAAGGGGGAGGGGGAGCAGCCAGAAGTCGTGGTGCACATTGGTACCAACGACATAGGTAGGAAAAGGGGTGTGGAGGTAATAAACAAGTTTAGGGAGTTAGGCTAGAAGTTGAAAGCCAGGACAGACAGAGTTGTCATCTCTGGTTTGTTGCCGGTGCCACGTGATAGTGAGGCTAGAAATAGGGAGAGAGTGCAGTTGAACACGTGGCTGCAGGAATGGTGTAGGAGGGAGGGCTTCAGGTATTTGGATAATTGGAGCGCATTCTGGGGAAGGTGGGACCTGTACAAGCAGGACGGGTTGCATCTGAACCAGAGGGGCACCAATATCCTGGGAGGGAGGTTTTCTAGTACTCTTCGGGAGGGTTTAAACTAATTTGGCAGTGGAATGGGAACCGGATTTGTAGTCCAGCAACTAAGGTAGCCGATATTCAGGACGCCAAAGCATGTAATGAGGCAGTGGGGAAGGGAACACTGACAAAGGAGAGTATTTGCAGGCACGGAGATGGGTTGAAGTGTGTATACTTCAACGCAAGAAGCATCAGGAATAAGGTGGGTGAACTTAAGGCATGGATCGGTACTTGGGACTACGATGTGGTGGCCATCACGGAAACTTGGATAGAAGAGGGGCAGAAATGGTTGTTGGAGGTCCCTGGTTATAGATGTTTCAATAAGATAGGGAGGGTGGTAAAAGAGGTGGGGGGGTGGCATTATTAATTAGAGATAGTATAACAGCTGCAGAAAGGCAGTTCGAGGAGTATCACCCTATTGAGGTAGTATGGGTTGAAGTCAGAAATAGGAAAGGAGCAGTCACCTTGTTAGGAGTTTTCTATAGGCCCCCCAATAGTAGCAGAGATGTGGAGGAACAGATTGGGAAACAGATTTTGGAAAGGTGCAGAAGTCATAGGGTAGTAGTCATGGGCGACTTTAACTTCCCAAATATTGAGTGGAAACTCTTTAGATCAAATAGTTTGGATGGGGTGGTGTTTGTGCAGTGTGTCCAGGAAGCTTTTCTAACACAGTATGTAGATTGTCCAACCAGAGGAGGGGCAATATTGGATTTAGTACTGGGTAATGAACCAGGGCAAGTAATAGATTTGTTAGTGGGGGAGCATTTTGGAGATAGTGACCACAATTCTGTGACTTTCACTTTAGTAATGGAGAGGGATAGGTACGTGCAACAGGGCAAGATTTACAATTGGGGGAAGGGTAAATACGATGTTGTCAGACAAGAATTGAAGTGCATAAGTTGGGAACATAGGCTGGCAGGGAAGGACACAAGTGAAATGTGGAACTTGTTCAAGGAACAGGTGCTACGTGTCCTTGATATGTATGTCCCTGTCAGGCAGGGAAGAGATGGTCGAGTGAGGGAACCATGGTTGACAAGAGAGGTTGAATGTCTTGTTAAGAGGAAAAAGGTGACTTATGTAAGGCTGAGGAAACAAGGTTCAGACAGGGCATTGGAGGGATACAAGATAGCCAGGAGGGAACTGAAGAAAGGGATTAGGAGAGCTAAGAGAGGGCATGAACAATCTTTGGCGGGTAGGATCAAGGCAAACCCCAAGGCCTTTTACACATATGTGAGAAATATGAGAATGACTAGAGCGAGGGTAGGTCCGATCAAGGACAGTAGCGGGAGATTGTGTATTGAGTCTGAAGAGATAGGCGAGGTCTTGAATGAGTACTTTTCTTCTGTATTTACAAATGAGAGGGGCGATATTGTTGGAGAGGACAGTGTGAAACAGATTGGTAAGCTCGAGGAAATATTTGTTAGGAAGGAAGATGTGTTGGGCATTTTGAAAAACTTGAGGATAGACAAGTCCCCCGGGCCTGACGGGATATATCCAAGGATTCTATGGGAAGCAAGAGATGAAATTGCAGAGCCGTTGGCAATTATCTTTTCGTCCTCACTGTCAACAGGGGTGGTACCAGGGGATTGGAGAGTGGCGAATGTCGTGCCCCTGTTCAAAAAAGGAACTAGGGATAACCCTGGGAATTACAGGCCAGTTAGTCTTACTTCGGTGGTAGGCAAAGTAATGGAAAGGGTACTGAAGGATAGAATTTCTGAGCATCTGGAAAGACACTGCTTGATTAGGGATAGTCAGCACGGATTTGTGAGGGGTAGGTCTTGCCTTACAAATCTTATTGAATTCTTTGAGGAGGTGACCAAGCATGTGGATGAAGGTAAAGCAGTGGATGTAGTGTACATGGATTTTAGTAAGGCATTTGATAAAGTTCCCCATGGTAGGCTTCTGCACAAAGTAAGGAGGCATGGGATAGTGGGAAATTTGGCCAGTTGGATAACGAACTGGCTAACCGATAGAAGTCAGAGAGTGGTGGTGGATGGCAAATATTCAGCCTGGATCCCAGTTACCAGTGGTGTACCGCAGGGATCAGTTCTGGGTCCTCTGCTGTTTGTGATTTTCATTAATGACTTGGATGAGGGAGTTGAAGGGTGGGTCAGTAAATTTGCAGATGATACGAAGATTGGTGGAGTTGTGGATAGTAAGGAGGGCTGTTGTCGGCTGCAAAGAGACATAGATAGGATGCAGAGCTGGGCTGAGAAGTGGCAGATGGAGTTTAACCCTGAAAAGTGTGAGGTTGTCCATTTTGGAAGGACAAATATGAATGAGGAATACAGGGTTAACGGTAGAGTTCTTGGCATTGTGGAGGAGCAGAGAGACCTTGGGGTCTATGTTCATACATCTTTGAAAGTTGCCACTCAAGTGGATAGAGCTGTGAAGAAGGCCTATGGTGTGCTCGCGTTCATTAACAGAGGGATTGAATTTACGAGCCGTGAGGTGATGATGCAGCTGTACAAAACTTTGGTAAGGCCACATTTGGAGTACTGTGTACAGTTCTGGTCGCCTCATTTTAGGAAGGATGTGGAAGCTCTGGAAAAGGTGCAAAGAAGATTTACCAGGATGTTGCCTGGAATGGAGAGTAGGTCTTACGAGGAAAGGTTGAGGGTGCTAGGCCTTTTCTCATTAGAGCGGAGAAGGATGAGGGGCGACTTGATAGAGGTTTATAAGATGATCAGGGGAATAGATAGAGTAGACAGTCAGAGACTTTTTCCCCAGGTGGAACACACCATTACAAGGGGACATAAATTTAAGGTGAAAGGTGGAAAATATAGGAGGGATATCAGAGGTAGGTTCTTTACCCAGAGAGTAGTGGGGGCATGGAATGCACTGCCTGTGGAAGTAGTTGAGTCGGAAACATTAGTGACCTTCAAGCAGCTGTTGGATAGGTACATGGATTACGGGAAAATTATATAGTGTAGATTTATTTGTTCTTAAGGGCAGCACGGTAGCATTGTGGATAGCACAATTGCTTCACAGATCCATGGTCCCAGATTCGATTCCGGCTTGGGTCATTGTCTGTGCGGAGTCTGCACGTCCTCCCCGTGTCTGCGTGGGTTTCCTCCGGGTGCTCCGGTTTCCTCCCACAGTCCAAAGATGTGCGGGTTAGGTGAATTGGCCAATGATAAATTGCCCTTAATGTCCAAATTGCCCTTGGTGTTGGGTGGAGGTGTTGAGTTTGGGTAGGGTGCTCTTTCCAAGAGCTGGTGCAGACTCAGGGGGCCGAATGGCCTCCTTCTGCACTGTAGATTCAATGATAATCTATGATTAATCTAGGACAAAGGTTCGGCACAACATCGTGGGCCGAAGGGCCTGTTCTGTGCTGTATTTTCTATGTTCTATGTTCTATGTTCTATACATTGCAGAAGGAGGCCATTCAGCCCATCGAGTCTAAACCGACCCACTTAAACCCTCATTTCCACCCTATCCCCGTAACCCGTCCTATCCTTTTTGGACACTAAGAGCAATTTATCATGGCCAATCCACCTAACCTGCACGTCTTTGGACTGTGGGAGGAAACCGGAGCACCCGGAGGAAACCCACGCAGACACGGGGAGAACCTGCAGACTCCACACAGACAGTGACCCAGCGGGGAATCGAACCTGGGACCCTGGCGCTGTGAAGCCACAGTGCTACCGTGTCTTTGTGGCTCTATAAGGGGACTGAGGGTTGGCTTCTCTTTTGTGTTTTATTCTCTCCCCTTAAGGTTGTTCTGTGTTGCTCGTGAAGTTCAGACAGTCTAACTACCTGTATTGCCTTATCGAGAGTTAGATCATCATTAGCTTGCAGTAAGTCCAAATGTGAATCATCTGAGTTTAGACTTTAAAACTCCATGTTCACACCTCCTTGTGGAGATCATTTATGAAGGAATCAACAGATTCCCCAGGTAGTTAGACTCTCCAATATTTTATTGGTTCGCAAATTGAAATAAATGTTGAAAGAAACCCCTTCAAATTAGACAGATGACTCATCACTACCCTGTTTTCCAAGGATGTCATTGACATTTGGCCCTATAGAGTAAAGCAGCGTGTTCACTCGCTCTTTTTCTGGCTTTGCATTTCAACCAGAAATGATGCTGTATCATAAAAGTATTTTCCGCCAAAGATCCCAATTGTGTGAGTGGTCTGGGCCTTAATCTCGGCCAAAATTAGTTGGAAGTGTGAATTGTGATTCACATTAAAGATTTTTTTAATGTGGGTATAGCGTTAAGAGCTTACAGGCTTTCACGTTGGTGTCACTATTATAACGCTACCCTGGGCAAGTGATGGGCAATTCCACCCCATGTGCCCCGAAGTCACAACACAAGTGAATTTATCAATAATTCTTCGAAAAATCTCCGAAATATTTGGCCCTCGGCTGCCCAATAATTACAGTTACCAGGTTTGTAAGTTGAAACACCATGACTGGTTATTTATAACCAGAGCGAGTGTGGACTATACAATAAACACAGCTGCTTAATGTTGAACTAATACCTGGCTCCTCTTTAACTGCTCCACCCTCTACTCACACACACAGGAAAGACAGACACAGAAGAGAGGAAAGGTGGAAAAATAATAAGGATTAAGGTGAAAAGATAAGAGTCCTTGCTTCAGACGATGAGCCCTTTAGTGCACTCCCTTCACAGTATGATTGTGGATTAACGTGTCTGAAATACAGCTTGTAATGATCCTCTTTGCAGCTCAGCAGTCTATCTCACTCCCAGCTTTTCCGGAGAGACCACTGGCTTCACATCAGCCCGTTCTTAGAGAGTGTTATCAGGGGTGGAATTCTCCGGAAACGGCGCGATGTCCGCCGACTGGCGCCCAAAACGGCGCAAATCAGTCGGGCATCGCGCCGCCCCAAAGGTGCGGAATGCTCCGCATCTTTGGGGGCCGAGCCCCAACTTTAAGGGGCTAGGTCGGCGCCGGACGAATTTCCGCCCCGCCAGCTGGCAGAAAAGGCCTTTGGTGCCCCGCCAGCTGGCGCGGAAATGACATCTCTGGGGGACGCATGAGCGGGAGCGTTAGCGGTCACTGACGACATTCCCGCGCATGCGCATTGGAGGGAGTCTCTTCTGCCTCCGCCATGGTGGAGACCGTGGTGAAGGCGGAAGGAAATGTGTGCCCCCACGGCACAGGCCCGCCCGCGGATCGGTGTGCCCCGATCGCGGGCCAGGCCACCGTGGGGGCACCCCCCCAGGGCCAGATCGCCCCGCGCCCCCCCCCCAGGACCCCGGAGCCCGCCCGCGCTGCCTTGTCCCGCCGGTAAGGTAGGTGGTTTAATCTACGCCGGCGGGACAGGCATTTTAGCGGCGGGACTTCGGCCCGTCCGGGCCGAAGAATCGCACGGGGGGGCCCGCCAACCGGCGCGGCGCAATTCCCGCCCCCGCCGAATATCCGGTGCCGGACACTTCGGCAACCGGCGGGGGCGGGATTCACGCCAGCCCCCGGCGATTCTCCGACCCGGCGGGGGGTCGGAGAATCTCGCCCCAGATTCTGAATTCTGCTTCACACCAGCCTATTCTGGAGATTTGATTGGGTTTGGATTTGATTTATTGTCACGTGTACCAAGTTACAGAGAGACGTGTTGTTCTACATACAGACCAGAAAGATCGTTCCATACATGAAAAAATCATAGGGCATACGATAACTACACAATGTAAATATACAGACAGAGGCATCAGGTGAAGCATACGGAGTGTAGTCCTACTCAGTAGAGAAGATGTGTGAAGAGATCAGTTCAGTCCATCAAAGGGTCATTCAGGAGTCTGGTCACAGCGGGGAAGAAGCTGTTTTTGAACCTGTTAGTGCGTGTTCTCAAACTTTTGTATCTCATGCCGAGTGGAAGAAGTGAGAGAGAATAATCCAGATAAGACGGGTCTTTGATTATGTTGCCCGCTTTCCCAAGGCAGCGGGAAGTGTAGACAGTCAATGGATGGGAGGCAGGTTTGTGTGATGGACCAGGCTGTGTTCACGACTCTCTGTAGTTTCTTGCGGTCCTGGGCCGAGCAGTTGCCATACCAGGCTATGATGCAACCAGATAGGATGGTTTCTAGGGTGCATCTGTACTAATTGGCAAGAGGTAATGAGGTCATGTCGAATTTCCTTAGTTTCCTGAGGAAACATAGACGCTGTTGTACTTTCTTGGTCGTAGTGTCAACGTGGGTGAACCAGGACAGATTGTTGGTGATGTGCACCCCTAGGAATTTGAAACTATCAACCATCTGCACCTCAGCCCCGTTGATGCAGATAGGGGTGTGTATGATACTTTGCTTCCTAACGTCAATGACCAGTTCCTTAGTTTTGCTGACGTTGAGGTAGAGATTGTTGTCGTTACACCACTCCACTAGGTTCTCTATCTCCCTCCTGTATTCGGACTCATCGTTGTTCGAGATCTGACCCACTACTGTTGTGTCATCAGTAAACTTGTAGATGGAGTTGGAGCCAGATTTTGCCACGCAGTTGTGTGTGTACAGGGCGTATAGAAGAGGGCTACGTATGCAGCCTTGCAGGGCCCCAGTATTGCGGACTATTGAGGAGGAGGTATTGTTGTTTATCCTTCCTGATTGTGGCCTATGGGTCAAGAAGTCGAGGATCCAGTGGCAGAGGGAAGAGCCAAGTTCTAGGTTTTGGAGTTTTGTTATGAGTTTGGCTGGATTTATGGTGTTGAAGGCAGATCTGTAGTCAATGATTAGTAGTCTGACGTAGAAGTCCTTGTAGTCAAGATGCTCCAGAGATGAGTGTAGGGCCAGGGAGATGGCATCTGCTATGGATCATCTGTGGTGGTGTGTAAATTGCAGTGGATCACGGCATTTAGGGAGCTTGGAGTTGATGTGTCGCATGACCAACCTCTCGAAGCACTTTGTAACGATAGATGTCAAGACCACCGGATGGTAGTCGTTGAAGCATGTTGCCTGACTTTTCTTTGGCACCTGTATGATGGTGGTCTTCTTGAAGAAGGTGGGAATCTCAGAACAGAGAAGGGAGAGGTTGAAGATGTCCGTGTTGCTCAGAAGGGAAGGGGGGAGAGGAGTAGAGCATTAGTCATTGGAGACTCCATAGTTACAGAGTAGATAGGAGATTTTGTGGGAACGAGAGAGTTGGTGTGTTGCCTCCCAGGTGCCAGGGTCCGCGATGTCTCGGATCGTGTTTTCGGGATCCTTAAGGGGGAGGGGGAGGAGCCCCAAGTCGTGGTCCACATAGGCGCCAATGACATAGGTAGGAAAAGGGATAGGGATGTAAGGCAGGAATTCAGGGAGCTAGGGTGGAAACCTAGATCTACGACAAACAGAGTTATTATCTCTGGGTTGTTCCCCGTGCCACATGCGAGTGAGACGAGAATAGGGAGAGAGAGTTGAACATGTGGCAACAGGGATGGTACAGGAGGGAGGGTTTCAGATTTCTGGATAATTGAGGCTCATTCTGGGGTCGGTGGGACCTCTACAAACGGGATGGTCTACACCTGGACCAGAGGGGTACCAATATCCTGGGGGGGAAATTTGCTAATGCTCCAAGGGAGGGTTTAAACTGGTTCAGCAGGGGCTTGGGAACCTGAATTGTGGCTCCAGTATACAGGAGGTTGAGAGTAGTGAGGTCATGAGTAAGGTTTCAAAGCTGCAGGAGTGTACCGGCAGGCAGGAAGGTGGTTTAAAGCGTGTCTACTTCAATGCCAGGAGCATCCGGAATAAGGTGGGTGAACTTGCGGCATGGGTTGGTACCTGGGACTTCGATGTTGTGGCCATTTCGGAGACATGGATAGAGCAGGGACAGGAATGGTTGTTGCAGGTGCCGGGGTTTAGATAGTTCAGTAAGCTCAGGGAAGGTGGTAAAAGAGGGGGAGGGGTGGCACTGTTAGTCAAGGACAGTGTTACGGTGGCAGAAAGGACGTTTGATGAGGACCCGTCTACTGAGGTAGTATGGGCTGAGGTTATAAACAGGAAAGAAGAGGTCACCCTGTTAGGAGTTTTCTACAGGCCTCCGAAAAGTTCCAGAGATGTAGAGGAAACGATTGCAAAGATGATTCTGGATAGGAGCAAAAGTAACAGGGTAGTTGTTATGGGGGACTTTAACTTTCCAAATATTGACTGGAAACGCTATAGTTCGAGTACTTTAGATGGATCCTTTTTTGTCCAATGTGTGCAGGAGGGTTTCCTGACACAGTATGTAGATAGGCCAATGAGAGGCGAGACCATATTGGATTTGGTACTGGGTAATGCTTAACAACCTCCTTACCTTGCAGGTCAGCTGTGAGTGGGAGTGAGAGAGAGAGCCGGGACTTTGGAAACAGCGCGGGAGATTGAAAAAGCGCGGAGCTGCGAGGCAGAGCGGACAGTTTAAAAGGTCGCGGCCTGGGTGAGGTAAGTACTGCTTAACAACCTCCTTACCTTGCAGGTCAGCTGTTAGTTTCGGGAGATCAGTTTCGGGAGCAGGCCTATTGGCTGACTGTAAATCAGGAAGGATACAAAGGGTGTGGCTGAAGTGCCTTTAGAAACAGAGTGCTGGAGGCAAACAGAGCGTATCTGAGTTTGGGTAAGGCTGAGTTCGGGTAAGAGGTGAGTGAGGGCTGTGTTTTTTGGTGTTTGGGGGTGAGTTTCCAAAAAAAAAAATCCAATTAATTAAGTAAATTAATTAACTAGTTAAGGGAATTTGGTGCTCATCTTAAGGAGGTGCAGAGAAGCAGACCTGTGAAGGAGTCTCGGGAGCAATTACATCACAGCCAGCAGTTAAGTGATTGGCTTGTGACTGGTAAGTGATTTCTCTCTCTTTGACTTTTTCTTAGCTGTGTAGTGTAGTTCAAATTTAACTTCAGGTTTAAGTCATGGCAGGAGAGCTCAGACCCGTGTCATGCTCCTCTTGTGAGATGTGGCAAGTCAGGGACCCTTCTGGTGTCCCTGACTCCTTCATCTGCAAGAAGTGTGTCCAACTGCAGCTCCTGTTAGACCGCTTGATGGCTCTGGAGCTGCGGATGGATTCACTTTGGAGCATCCACGGTGCTGAGGAAGTTGTGGATAGCACATTCAGTGAGTTGGTCACACCGCAGATTAAAATTACTGAGGCAGATAGGGAATGGGTGACCAACAGACAGAGGAAGAGTAGGAAGGCAGTGCAGGGATCCCCTGCGGTCATCTCCCTCCAAAACAGATTTACCGTTTTGGAAACTGTTGGGGGAGATGGCTCACCAGGGGAAGGTGGCAGCAGCCAGGTTCATGGCACCATGGCTGGCTCTGCTGCACAGAAGGGCGGGAAAAAGAGTGGCAGAGCTATAGTGATAGGGGATTCAATTGTAAGGGGAATAGACAGGCGTTTCTGCGGACGCAATCGAGAATCCAGGTTGGTATGTTGCCTCCCTGGTGCAAGGGTCAAGGATGTCTCGGAGCGGCTGCAGGGCATTCTGGAGGTGGAGGGTGAACAGCCAGCTGTCGTGGTGCATATAGGCACCAATGATATAGGTAAAAAACGGGATGAGGTCCTACAAGCTGAATTTAGGGAGTTAGGAGTTAAACTAAAAAGTAGGACCCCAAAGGTAGTAATCTCAGGATTGCTACCAGTGCCACGTGATAGTCAGGGTAGGAATGACAGGATAGCTAGGATGAATACGTGGCTTGAGAGATGGTGCAAGAGGGAGGGTTTCAAATTCCTGGGACATTGGGACAGGTTCTGGGGGAGGTGGGACCTGTACAAATCGGACGGTCTGTATCTGGGTGGGACCGGAACCAATGTTCTCGGGGGTGTGTTTGCTAGTGCAGTTGGGGAGGGTTTAAACTAATGTGGCAGGGGGATGGGAACCGATGTAGGAAGTCAGTGGGGACGGAAACAAAAGGCAGGAAGGGAGAGTGTGTAAAGCATGACCAGAGAAAGCAGGGCAGAGAGGAAAGTCTACATTAAACTGCATTTATTTCAATGCAAGGGGCCTGACGGGCAAAGCGGATGAGCTCAGGGCATGGATGGGCACATGGGACTGGGATATTATAGCTATGACTGAAACATGGCTAAGGGAGGGGCAGGACTGGCAGCTCAATGTTCGGGGGTACAGATGCTATAGAAAGGATAGAACAGGAGGTAAGAGAGGAGGGGGAGTGGCGTTTTTGATTAGGGAGAACATTACGGCAGTACTTAGAGGGGATATATCCGAGGGTTCGCCCACTGAGTCTATATGGGTGGAACTGAAAAATAAGAAGGGAGAGATCACCTTGATAGGACTGTACTACAGGCCCCCAAATAGTCAGCGGGAAATTGAGGAGCAAATATGTAAGGAGATTACAGATAGCTGCATGAAAAATAGGGTGGTAATAGTAGGGGACTTTAACTTTCCCAACATTGACTGGGACAGCCATAGCATTAGGGGCTTGGATGGAGGGAAATTTGTTGAGTGTATTCAGGAGGAATTTCTCATTCAGTATGTGGATGGACCGACTAGAGAGGGGGCAAAACTTGACCTCGTCTTGGGAAATAAGGAAGGGCAAGTGACAGAAGTGCTAGTGAGGGATCACTTTGGGACAAGTGACCATAACTCCATTAGTTTTAAGATAGCTATGGAGAATGATAGGTCTGGCCCAAGAGTTAAAATTCTTAATTGGGGCAAGGCAAATTTTGATGGTATCAGACAGGAACTTTCAGAGGTAGATTGGGGGAGACTGTTGGCAGGCAAAGGGACGGCTGGTAAATGGGAGGCTTTTAAAAATGTGTTAGCCAGGGTGCAGGGTAAGCACATTCCCTTTAGAGTGAAGGGCAAGGCTGGTAGAAGTAGGGAACCCTGGATGACTCGAGATATTGAGACTCTGGTCAAAAAGAAGAAGAAGGCATATGACGTACATAAACAACTGGGATCAAGTGGATCCCTTGAAGAGTATAGAGATTGTCGAAATAGAGTTAAGAGGGAAATCAGGAGGGCAAAAAGGGGACATGAAATTGCTTTGGCAAATAATGCAAAGGAGAATTCAAAGAGATTCTACAGATACATAAAGGGGAAAAGAGTAACTAGGGACAGAGTAGGGCCTCTTAAGGATCAATATCCTGAATGAATATTTCTCATCGGTATTCACGGTGGAGAAAGGCATGGATGTTAGGAAACTAAGGGAAATAAATAGTGATGTCTTGAGAAGTGTGCATATTACAGAGGAGGAGGTGCTGGAAGTCTTAAAGCGCATCAAGGTAGATAAATCCCCGGGACCTGATGAAATGTATCCCAGGATGTTGTGGGAGGCTAGGGAGGAAATTGCGGGTCCCCTAACAAAGATATTTGAATCATCGGCAGCCACAGGTGAGGTGCCTGAAGATTGGAGAGTGGCGAATGTTATGCCCTTGTTTAAGAAGGGCAGCAGGGAAAAGCCTGGGAACTACAGACCGGTGAGCCTAACGTCTGTAGTAGGTAAGTTGCTAGAAGGTATTCTGAGAGACAGGACCTACAAGCATTTAGAGAGACAAGGACTGATTTGGGGCAGTCAGCATGGCTTTGTGCGTAGAAAATCATGTCTCACAAATTTGATTGAGTTTTTTGAGGGGGTGACCAAGAAGGTAGATGAGGGCAGTGCAGTAGACGTTGTCTACATGGACTTTAGCAAAGCCTTTGACAAGGTACCGCATGGTAGGTTGTTGCAGAAGGTTAAAGCTCACGGGATCCAGGGTGAGGTTGCCAATTGGATTCAAAATTGGCTGGACGATAGAAGACAGAGGGTGGTTGTAGAGGGTTGTTCTTCAAACTGGAGGCCTGTGACCAGTGGTGTGCCTCAGGGATCGGTGCTGAGTCCACTGTTATGATTTATATTAATGATTTGGATGAGAATTTAGGAGGCATGGTTAGTAAGTTTGCAGATGACACCAAGATTGGTGGCACAGTGGATAGTGAAGAAGGTTATCTAGGATTGCAACGGGATCTTGATCAATTAGGCCAGTGGGCCGACGAATGGCAGATGGAGTTTAATTTAGATAAATGTGAGGTGATGCATTTTGGCAGATCAAATCAGGCCAGGACCTACTCAGTTAATGGTATGGCGTTGGGGAGAATTATAGAACAAAAAGATCTAGGAGTACAGGTTCATAGCTCATTGAAGGTGGAGTCGCAGGTGGACAGGGTGGTGAAGAAGGCATTCGGCATGCTTGGTTTCATTGGTCAGAACATTGAATACAGGAGTTGGGACGTCTTGTTGAAGTTGTACAAGACATTGGTACGGCCACACTTGGAATACTGTGTGCAGTATTTTGGGGCAGCACGGTAGCGCAAGTGGATAGCACTGTGGCTTCACAGCGCCAGGGTCCCAGGTTCGATTCCCGGCTTGGGTCACTGTCTGTGCGGAGTCTGCACGTCCTCCCCGTGTCTGCGTGGGTTTCCTCCGGGTGCTCCGGTTTCCTCCCACAGTCCAAAGACGTGCAGGTTAGGTAGATTGGCAATGCTAAATTGCCCTTAGTGACCAAAAAGGTTAGGAGGGGTTGTTGGGTTACGGGGATAGGGTGGAAGTGAGGGCTTAAGTGGGTCGGTGCAGACTCGATGGGCCGAATGGCCTCCTTCTGCACTGTATGTTCTATCTATCTATGAAGTTCTGGTCACCCTATTATAGAAAGGATATTATTAAACTAGAAAGAGTGCAGAAAAGATTTACTAGGATGTTGCCGGGACTTGATGGTTTGAGTTATAAGGAGAGGCTGGATAGACTGGGACTTTTTTCCCTGGAGCGTAGGAGGCTTAGGGGTGATCTTATAGAGGGCTATAAAATAATGAGGGGCATAGATAAGGTAGATAGTCAACATCTTTTCCCAAAGGTAGGGGAGTCTAAAACTAGAGGACATAGGTTTAAGGTGAGAGGGGAGAGTTTCAGAAGGGCCCAGAGGGGCAATTTCTTCACTCAGAGGGTAGTGAGTGTTTGGAATGGGCTGCCAGAGGTAGTAGTAGAGGCGGGTACAATTGTGTCTTTTAAAAAGCATTTAGATAGTTACATGGGTAAGATGGGTATAGAGGGTTATGGACCAAGTGCGGGCAACTGGGACTAGCTTAATGGTAAAAACTGGGCGGCATGGACTGGTTGGGCCGAGGGGCCTGTTTCCATGCTGTAAACTTCTATGATTCTATGATTCTAATGAACCAGGACAGGTGTTAGATTTGGAGGTAGGTGAGCACTTTGGTGATAGTGACCACAATTCGATTATGTTTACTTTAGCGATGGAAAGGGATAGGTATATACCGCAGGGTAAGAGTTATATCTGGGGAAAGGCAAGTGTGATGCGATGAGACAAGACTTAGGATGCATAGGATGGGGAAGGAAATTGCAGCGGATGGGCACAATGGAAATGTGGAGCTTGTACAAGGAACAGCTACTGCGTGTCCTTGATAAGTATGTACCTGTCAGGCAGGGAGGAAGTGGTCGAGCGAGGGAACCGTGGTTTACTAAAGTAGTTGAATCACTTGTCAAGAGGAAGAAGGAGGCTTATGTAAAGATGAGACGTGAAGGTTCAGTTAGGGCGCTCGAGAGTTACAAGTTAGCCAGGAAGAACCTAAAGAGAGAGCTAAGAATAACCAGGAGGGGACATGAGAAGTCTTTGGCAGGTAGGATCAAGGATAACCCTAAAGCTTTCTATAGATATGTCAGGAATAAAAGAATGACTAGGGTAAGAGTACGGCCAGTCAAGGACAGTAGTGGGAAGTTGTGCGTGGAGTCCGAGGAGATAGGAGAGGTGTTAATGAATATTTTTCATCAGTAGTCACACAGGAAAAAGACAATGTTGTCGAGGAGAATACTGAGATACAGGCTACTAGACTAGAAGGGCTTGATGTACATAAGGAGGAGGTGTTCGCAATTCTGGAAAGTGTGAAAATAGATAAGTCCCCTGGGCCGGATGGGATTCATCCTAGGATTCTCTGGGAAGCTAGGGAGGAGATTGCTGAGCCTTTGGCTTTGATCTTTATGTCATCATTGTCTACAGGAATAGTGCCAGAAGACTGGAAGATAGCAAATGTTTTCCCCATGTTCAAGAAGGGGAGTAGAGACAACCCCGGTAACTATAGATCAGTGAGCCTTACTTCTGTTGTGGGCAAAGTCTTGGAAAGGTTTCTAAGAGATAGGATGTATAATCATCTGGAAAGGAATAATTTGATTAGAGACAGTCAACATGGTTTTGTGAAGGGTAGGTCGTGCCTCACAAACCTCATTGAGTTCTTTGAGAAGGTGACCAAACAGGTGGACGAAGGTACAGCAGTTGATGTGGTGTATATGGATTTCTGTAAAGCGTTTGATAAGGTTCCCCACGGTAGGCTATTGCAGAAAATACGGAGGCATGGGATTCAGGGTGATTTAGTAGTTTGGATCAGAAATTGGCTCGCTGTAAGAAGACAAAGGGTGGTGGTTGACGCGAAATGTTCAGACAGGAGTCCAGTTACTAGTGGTGTACCACAAGGATCTGTTTTGGGGCCACTGCCGTTTGTCATTTTTATAAATGACCTGGAGGATGGCGTAGAAGAATGGGTGAGTAAATTTGCAGATGACACTAAAGTAGGTGGAGTTGTGGACAGTGCAGAAGGATGTTACAAGTTACAGAGGGACATAGATAAGCTGCAGAGCTGGGCTGAGAGGTGGCAAATGGAATTTAATGCAGAAAAGTGTGAGGTGATTCATTTTGGAAGGAATAACAGGAAGACAGAATACTGGGCTAGTGGTAAGATTCTTGGTAGTGTGGATGAGCAGAGAGATCTCGGTGTCCACATACATAGATCCCTGAAAGTTGCCACCCAGGTTGAGAGGGTTGTTAAGAAGGCGTACGGTGTGTTAGCTTTTATTGGTAGAGGAATTGAGTTTCGGAGCCGTGAGGTCATGTTGCAGCTGTACAAAACTCTGGTGCGGCTGCATTTGGAGTATTGCGTGCAATTCTGGTCGCCGCATTATAGGAAGGATGTGGAAGTATTGGAAAGGGTGCAGAGGAGATTTACCAGGATGTTGCCTGGTATGGTGGGAAGATCTTATGAGGAAAGGCTGAGGGACTTGAGGCTGTTTTCGTCAGAGAGAAGAAGGTTAAGAGGTGACTTGATTGAGGCATACAAGATGATCAGAGGATCGGATAGGGTGGACAGTGAGAGCCTTTTTCCTCGGATGGTGATGTCTAGCATGAGGGGACATAGCTTTAAATTGAGGGGAGATAGATATAGGACAGATGTCAGAGGTAGGTTCTTTGCTCAGAGAGTAGTATGGGCGTGGAATGCCCTGCCTGCAACAGTAGTGGACTCGCCAACATTAAGGGCATTTAAATGGTCAACAGATGAACATATGGACGATAAGGGAATAGTGCAGATGGGCTTTGGAGTGGTTTCACAGGTCGGCGCAACATCGCGGGCCAAAGGGCCTGTACTGCGCTGTAATGTTCTATGTTCTATGTTCTATATGAACACACTTGCCGGTTGGTCCGTGCAGGATCTAAGTGCACGACCAGGGACTCCGTCAGGACCCGTGGCTTTCTGAGGGTTCTCGTTCATGAAGGCTGATCTGAAGCTGTGACGGTAGATATGGGTGTGTCTGAGGCTGCTGGGGCAGTTGACAATGGTTTGTTGGTTCCCTGCGAGAGAGAGAGAGACAGTTGTCAGATCCTCACCGTGGCCTTTTGGTGAGAATTACTTGGATATTCCGGACATGAGTTGGATTCCTCCATCCAGCCGGCAGAATTGAAAGTGAAACTACGATGGAACCTCGTGGCTCTCAGAAACATTGCAGTGAGGTAATATCCAATCACACCTGTTACCGGGCAGGGCACAGCTTCCTGGGCCCCTTTGTTGGCTACCACCAGTGTCATCAATCAATCTGAGTTATCGCTGATGTCAGTCTAATACAGCACAGCCTTCTGGAATCAGCTTGTCTGAATTAAAGGCTGCGTACAGGGTCCTTCTTTGCCTTAAAGGTACAGGCTGCAATAAAGTTACAGGTTCATTAATCATCCATGGATCAAAATGGTGACAGCAAAATAAAAGAAAGGGGGAAATAAGGGAATAAACAGGAAACAAACACAAGGGACCCTGACACTATTCACTGAATACAAAGATATTTCCACATTTGCTGAGTTTGGCAGGCTCTGTGGTGGTACACTTCGTGAAGGAAATATTTAAACAGCGGCTGCCTGAGTTGGCTGTGGCCAACTTGTTTTGTTCAGTGGTTTGCTTTTCCGAATAACGAAGTGTCTAAATTAAAACACAATCTTACTGTGTTCCAAGTTCCCAAGAGGTTTCGTTTAATTTTTTTCACCGTATAAATTCAGAGGCCACATGTGTTTGGCGCTCTGACTGGGAAATCTGGTTTTAGCGATGGGTTCCGTTCAAACAATGCTTCTGAAACTGGATTAATGGAAGTTTCTCAGGACTAGCTGAAGCCTGGAACTTTAAAAGATTTAGATCACCCTTGCAGGCTCTGTGGACTTTGCATTCTGAAGCTGGTCTTCCGCTGGAGTCTCCTGGAACAGTAAAACTATCTACCTTACTATTTCAGGCTCCCCTCGCTGGAGTTTCTCTGACAGATTTGCCCAGTAACTTCAGCTTCTGCAGGGAGCTTCTGTCAGATCAGAATTTCTATTGAAGTTTTTCATTTTCTCAGTCTTTCAGCATTTTACTGAGGTTCAGGGTTTTGATCGAGACTGCCACCATGTCGGTCAAGGCAGCCTTGAGGAGGAGCTTATAGAATGTATCCGCGATAGTTTCCTAGAAAAGTGTGCAATGGAACTTACGAGGGAACAAGCGGTCCTAGATCTGGTCCTGTGTAATGAGACAGGATTGATTAATGATTATGAGAGTAAACTTGCTCAGAATATAAAAAGACAGTAAAAGTTTCTACAAATATAGAAAACAAAAAAGAGTGGCTAAGGTAAATATTAGAGGATGAGAAGGGAGATTTAATAATGGGAGATGAGGAAATGGCTGAGGAACTGAACAGGTTTTTTTGGGTCGGTCTTCACAGTGGAAGACACAAATAACATGCCAGTGACTGATGGAAATGAGGCTATGACAGGTGAGGAACTCGAGAGGATTGTTATCACCAAGGAGGTAGTGATGAACAAGCTAATGGGGCTAAAGGTAGACAGGTCTCCTGGCCCTGATGGAATGCGTCCCAGAGTGCTAAAAGAGATGGCTAGGGAAATTGCAAATGCACTAGTGATAATTTACCAAAATTCACTAGACTCTGGGGTGGGTCCCGGCGGATTGGAAATCAGCAAACACGACACCACTGTTTAAAAAAGGAGGTAGGCAGAAAGCGGGTAATTATAGGCCAGTGAGCTTAACTTCGGTAGTAGGGAAGATGCTGGAATCTGTCATCAAGGAAGAAACAGCAAGGCATCTGGATGGAAATTGTCCCATTGGGCAGAAGCAGCATGGGTTCATAAAGGGCAGGCCGTGCCTAACTAATTTAATGGAATTATTTGAGGACATTACCAGTGCGGTAGATAATGGGGAGCCAATGGATGTGGTATATCTGGATTTCCAGAAAGCTTTTGACAAGGTGCCACACAAAAGGTTGCTGCATAAGAGAAAGATGCATGGCATTAAGGGTAAAGTAGTAGCATGAATAGAGGATTGGTTAATTAATAGAAAGCAAAGAGTGGGGATTAATGGGTGTTTCTCTGGTTGGCAATCAGTAGCTAGTGGTGTCCCTCAGGGATCAGTGTTGGGCCACAATTGTTCACAATTTACATAGATGATTTGGAGTTGGGGACCAAGGGCAATGTATCCAAGTTTGCAGATGACACGAAGATGAGTGGTAAAGCAAAAAGTGCAGAGGATTCTGGAAGTTTGCAGAGGGATTTGGATAGGCTAAGTGAATGGGCTAGGGTCTGGTAGATGGAATACAATGTTGACAAATGTGAGGTTATCCATTTTGGTGGGAATAACAGCAAAAGGGATTATTATTTAAATGATAAAATATTAAAAGATGCTGCTCTGCAGAGAGACCTGGGTGTGCTAGTGCATGAGTCGCAAAAAGGTTGGTTTACAGGTGCAACAGGTGATTAAGAAAGCGAATGGAATTTTGTCCTTCATTGCTAGAGGGATGGAGTTTAAGACTAGGGAGGTTCTGCTGCAATTGTATACGGTGTTAGTGAGGCTACACCTGGAGTATTGTGTGCAGTTTTGGTCCCCTTACCTGACAAAGAACGTACTGGCGCTGGAGGATGTGCAGAGGAGATTCACTAGGTTAATCCCAGAGCTGAAGGGGTTGGATTCCGAGGAGAGGTTGTGTAGACTGGGACTGTACTCTTTCGAAGGATGCGGGGGGATCTTATAAAAACATATAAAATTATGAAGGGAATAGATAGGATAGATGCGGGCAGGTTGTTTCCACTGGCGGGTGAAAGCAGAACTAAGGGGCATAGCCTCAAAATAAGGGGAAGTAGATTTAGGACTGAGTTTAGGAGGAACTTCTTCACCCAAAGGGTTGTGAATCTATGGAATTCCTTGCCCAGTAAAGCAGTAGAGGCTCCTTCATTAAATGTTTTTAAGATAAAGATAGATAGTTTTTTGAAGAATAAAGGGATTAAGGGTTATGGTGTTCGGGCCGGAAAGTGGAGCTGAGTCCACAAAAGATCAGCCCTGATCTCATTGAATGGCGGAGCAGGCTCGAGGGGACAGGTGGCCTACTCCTGCCCCTAGTTTTTATGTAAGAAGGGAGTTAGTTACAGAATGGCATCTCTTAAACTACTAATGACTACAATGACTTCTTGAACAGCAAGATGGTATTAACTACTTGTAACTTTACACATATATCCTGTGAGGGTATTGGCAAGGAGTTATCTCCATGTTTAGGTTATTACATTTCGCTGGTCAATACCACACTGACTTTTGCTTTGAGTCATGGGCCGTTATTCTCCGAGCCCGCGCCGGGTCGGATAATCGCTGGAGGGCGCGAGAATCCCGCTACGCTGCCCGGCCGCCGATTCTCCGCCTACCGGAAAATCGGCGCCAATCGCGCCGGCCGGTCACCGCAGCACTGGTCACGGTCCCGCCGGCAATTCTCCGCGCTCGACGGGCCGAGTGCCCGCCGAGTTCCGCCGGCATGGTTTACATATGGTCCCACCCAGCGGGACCTCGGCGTTCTGGCTGCGGGGGCGGGAGGATCTGACTCTGGGGGGGGGGGCCCTCCATGGTGGCCAGGCCCGCGATCAGGGGCGACCGATCAGCAAGCGCGCTCAGTCCAGGGGGGCCTATGTTCCTCCGCGCCGGGCCCGTGTAGGGCTCTGCCACATTGCGCGGGCGCCGACGCGGAGACAGCCATCGCACGCATGCACGAACCCACGCCAGCCATGGCACGCATGCACGAACCCACGCCGGTCGTGCAGGGCCGCCTTTCGGCGCCGGAGCAGCACACAGCACTCCGGCGCCGTTCTATCCCCCGAAGAACAGGAGAATTACCGGGCCTGGGGGCCCGTTGACGCCGGTGTCGCTCGCGCCGGTTTTGATGCCGGCGTCAACACTTGGCCGCGATATCGGAGAATCCGGGCCATGTACTGTCCTCATGTGAGGCCAAGGGTTCTGGGAGGGAGCTGAAGGGAATGGAACCCTTACAGGGAGCAGGGGGTGTGCGGAGCTGTAGTCGAGGTAGATGTGAGAGTCGGTGGGTTGTAATGAATCTCGGTGGAGTGTTTATTACCTGAAATGGAGATGGAGAGGCCAAGGAAGGGAAGTGATGTGTCAGAAATGGAACATCCGAAGATGAGAGAGGGGCGGCTATCGGAAGCAAAATTGATATCCACAAGAGTATGAGGTATCATGGAACCAATACAATCACCATGTCCTCACTTTTCACCCCACCAGCTTTTGCATTCAAAGGATCATCGTCCGCCATTTTCACCAGCTCCAGCCTGATGCCACCACCAAACACCCCTCATCACCCTGTCAGCATTCTGCAGGGAGCATTCACTCTGTGACACCCTGGTCTGGTCCTGCATCATCCCCAACTTCTCATCCCCTTCCCACGGGACCTTCCCATGCAATCACAGAAGGTGCAACACCTGCCCTTTACCTCCTCCCTCCTCACTGTTCAAGGCCCCAACACTCCTTTAAGGTTAAGTAGCATTTGACGTGCACCTCCTCCAATTTGATCTGTTGTATTCGCTGCTCCCAGTGAGGTCCCCTCCACACTGGGGAGACTAAAAGTAAAGCAGTCTGGGTGACCGCTTTGCGGAACACCTTCGCTCAGTCTGCAAGCATGACCCTGACCTTCCTGTCACTTTCCATTTCAACTCAACGTCTTGCTCTCATTTCATCCTCGGCCTGCTACAATGTCCCAGTGAAGCTCAACGTAAACTGAAGGGACAGCACCTCATCTTCTGGTTATGCACTTTACAGCCTTTTCGACTTAACATTGAGTTCAACAACGTCAGGCCATGAACTCTGTCCTCCACCTTGACCCCTTTTTTTAATCCAAATTTTTTCCCTGCCCCCACCCCACTCTCCTTACCCCATCCACCCCCCTCAGGACCACCAGTCACTTACCCTTAAGTTTTGCTTTCACAGCACAGCTGAGCTTTGTTATCAATACCACTTCAGCTGTCTTTTCCTCATGCTACTATCAGAACCTTCTTTAGTCTTTAACACGACCATCATTAAGGTCCGTGGGGCAAAGTTGAGATGAAATGTGCGAGGCAGGTTTTTTACACAGAGGGTGAGTGCCTGGAACGCGTTGCCAGGGGAGGTTGTGGAAGCAGATACATTAACGGCATTCAAAAGGCATCTCGACAAACACATGGATAGGATGGGGATAGAGGGATGCTGCACAAGGAAGTGCTGAGGGTTTTGGCCAAGGTAGTATCATGGCGGTACAGGCTTGGAGGGCCGAAGGGCCTGTTCCTGTGCTGTATTGTTCTTTGTTCTTTATCTTGTGTCTACGACATATTTGCCAAATCTGTCCTAGCTCACACCTATCCCTGACCTTCAATTTGCTCCATTCAATCCATCACATTTCTACCTCTCTCCAGCTCTGTAGACGAGTCAAACTCAAAATGTTAGTTCTGTATCTCGCTCGACAGATGCTGCCAGGCCTGCTGCGTTTTCCCAGCATTTTCTGTTTTTATTAAGGAGATATCAGGGTGGGTGATCAAAAGCTTGGTCAAAGAGATAGCTTATTAAGCTTGCTATCTCTACACTTTTTCTCTCGCTCCCTATTCGACGTTATTGGTCGATTGAGAGTGGGGGAAATCACTGCTCCTGACTTTCAGAGTGAAATCTCAGGGACAGAGAATGTCCACCTGTTTGGTCAGGATCTGGTCTCAGGCCTGGTACCAGCTCGATGAAGTAACTTGCTGCCAAGCACAAATTTAGTCTCAAGCTGATGCCAACAGAGTCGATAGTCCAAGACATCTTTTCCATTGTTATTGCGTGGTTATACCCCACAGCACAAGGCATATTTACATGAGGAGTCTCTGCCACATGAGCTCTTGTTTTCAATCCTCACTGCGCCCAGATAATTTATGTTTCATACATCCTGACAGTCACTGATTAGTAAATTGATCCGCCTCTAATCACATACTCACAAGGCAGAGACAGTAAACGAGGGACGGAAAAGGCAAATTAATTAAAGATCGGTGAAGCAGTTGTAATCATCCGTTCAATATTTGTTCTGGGGGCGGAGCGCAGGGACCATTGTGAGATCTCTTTCAACTCTTTAGAGTTTCCTGTTTGTCATTGTCAGCACCTGTGACAGAAGTGTTAATGCTCATTAAATTCTTGTTTTTACAAAAAGATTGACAACTCTGATAGGAACCCAGCTGTTCCAGCGCCTCCTCATTTATTTCCTCAAACCCTGCAGTTTAATTAATAAAACTTCTAATCTCGCTTCAACTCTCTTGTGACAGAAAGTGTTATGCCTTCACAATGGAGTTCACAATTCTGCATTTCCTCCCCGTATTTCTTTGCTGTTCATCGCCTGCATCTTGTCCATTTCCAAGAACCCTAATCGCACAATACTGGGCACATCTCGAGCCTATTTCAGGGGGCCGAGTATAATTACATTTTCTCCCCGGAACTCAATATCTGAAACTCACCCACAAATTTACGTTACGGCCGGAGGTCAGCTAAAACCTCAAAAACGGAAATAGTAACATTGTGTTAGTCAAGGCGAAGGCGAGGTTAAGCTACAGAACAACCGTGATCTAATCAGTAGTGGGATAGGCTTGAAGGGCTGAATGGCCTCCCTCTTATTCATGTTGAAATGCCTCATTGGTTCTATGTTACTGTTTCTCCTGTTTCCCTCCTGTCCTGGTCAATATTTACCCCTCAGCCAGCATCATTGAAGCAGATTGTTTTCTGTATGGAACAAGGACAACATCGCGGGTTCAATTCATGAAGGCCCCGCCTTCTCAACTTTGCCCCTTGCCTCAAGTGTGGTGACCCTCAGGTTAAATCACCACCAGTCAGCTCCCTCTCCTCCCCCCGTGCCCGAATGGGCCGAAGTCCCGCTGCTAGAATGCCTGTCCCGCCTGCGTGGATTAAGACACCTACCTTACCGGCAGGACAAGGTGGTGCGGGCAGGCTCCGGGGTCCTGGGGGGGGGCGCGGGGCGATCTGGCCCCGGGGGGTGCCCCCACGGTGGCCTGGCCCGCGATCGGGGCCCAACGATCCGCGCGCGGGCCTGTGCCGTGGGGGCACTCTTTTCCTTCCACCTTCGCCACGGTCTCCACCATGGCGGAGGCGGAAGAGACTCCCTCCACAGCGCATGCGCGGGGATGCTGTGAGCGGCCGCTAACGCTCCCGCGCATGCGTCGCCCGGCAATGTCAATTCCGCGCCAGCTGGCGGGGCACTTCCGCCAGCTGGCGGGGCGGAAATCACTCTGGCGTGGGCCTAGCCCCTCAAGGTTAGGGCTCGGCCCCCCAAGATGCGGAGGATTCCGCACCTTTGGGCCGGCGCGATGCCCGACTGATTTGCGCCATTTTTGGCGCCGGTCGGCGGACATCGCACCGATACTGGAGAATTTCGCCCTTTATCTTTATTATAACATCTCAAAAGTGTCCTTGGTCACCAAACACTCGGGCATGTCGTGAGGCCGTGAAATGTGCGGCATTAATGCAAGTCTTTCATTCTTCCTTTACTTAAGCTGAGGCCCAGGTACACAGATATTCTTCAGTTAAAGTCACTCTTTCTTCACATCCTGAAACAGGCATACTGTGTGACTGTGGATAATCGCACAACTGAACCCAGACCTTCCTTGTCCAAGGAAGAGGGTGAAGTTTTACATCAGAGTGGGCTTGCACAATTTGATTTGATTTATTGTCACATGTACAGAGGTACAGTGAAAAGTATTGTTCTGCGTTCAGACAGATCGTTCCATACATGAAAAACATAGCACATACGATAAATACACGATGGAAATACAAGGAGAAAGGTTAGAGTTAGTGTTAGAATTAAGTTTTAAAGGTTAGTACGGTTATAAGAGATGTAGGAAGAGGATCTGTGGGGGCGGGCTTGCAGAGAGTCGCCACGCTCTGACGCCATCTTGAGTGAGGAAAGAAAACATGGACGGCAGCCGATTGGCTACCATTATATACTCCGCCTGATAGGACGAGGTATTTAATGAGTGATCGACCTCAAATTGACCTCCTTGCCTGATTGGCAGGAATTTAAAGAACTTCCTCTGCGCCCAGACGTGTAGACATCCCAGCAGCAGTTAGTGCACAGTGACCAGCGGCTGAAAGGAAACCCACATTTGGCGCGGGCAAGGTCAGGTTCAGCTGACATAAACCACCCACTGTGGCTGAATAACACGATGACAGTCACTGCCCAGTTACACTGAGTGTCACAGAATTTCCACACGGACTGTCCACTCGGTCCTGGAGAAATGTTGGCAATCAACCCCGAACAGGCGCCGGAATGTGGCGACTAGGGGCTTTTCACAGTAACTTCATTTGAAGCCTACTTGTAACAATAAGCGATTTCCATTTCATTTTTCATTTCAATGCATCCAACAAAGATCAACATCTTCAGAAGGGGGAGAGGGGTGCGAAATGGGCAGATAAAGATAGAGTGAACTGCTGTTGTCAATCAGAGGCAAAACATCCCATATTATGGGCTGGATTCTCCGGCCTCCCTGACTCGTGTTTCTCGGCGGCGGGAGACAGCGCGCCATTCCCTGGCGGCGGGATTCTCTGTCCTGCTGCTGTCAACAGCAATTCCCATTCAAGCCACCCCACACCCCTGGGAAACCCGCAGGAGGGGGGTGGGTGCACTGCCGTTGGAACGAGAGAATCCCACTACCAGCAACGACCGAATAATTCCAACCTATCTAATTTTAAAAGTGATATGCATTTATAACACAACATTCCTAATCGCAACACATCCTCAACACTTTACAGCCAATTAAGTATTGTCAAAATGTCGTCACTGTTATAACATAGGAAATGAAGTAACCAATTTATACACAGAAAACTCCCACAAACAACTGTGAGATAACAAACAGGTCACCTGCTTTAGTAATGTTGGTTTAAATAAATATCAGCTCAGCCATCAGAGGTAACTTTCCTGTTCTTCGGAATAGTGGCTGTGGGAATCTTTTATGCCCACCCGAGAGGATCCCGACTATCGGCTCATTTGAAAGATAACACCTCAGACAGTGCAGGGCTCCCTCCATAATGTAGTGGGAGCGACAGCCTAAATCGTTGTATTCGGAGCTCTGAAACGTGACTCACTCTCTGGATCTTCTGACTTAGAAGTGAGAGTGGCTGAGTCACAGCAGAAACTCTTCGGTCCATGTTGTCAAAAAATCCCAGCAACACCAGTTGTTTGTTAGATTCAACAAATGCCCAGAGTCCCTGCAGCTCAACTGCAAACTAGCATCTAATCCCCATACTGACTGCGGTAGATCATGGAGGCCTGCCTTGCCCCAAACTTGCAGAGCCGCGTCACTCATGTCATATATTCTCTCTGTCTAATGGAGAGAGAGGTCTATGGTCCTTTTGTGGACAATGGTTAACTATCTAATTACCCAAGTTCTGTCCTTGTCCATGAGAACCTTCGCCAAGTGAGAAGAAACATGTTCCAATTAGTTATCAGTCACAGGGAACAATGCACTTCACATGAATGGTTGAAAGCTTCAGGAAGATATCCAAGGTTTTGTGACATCTTCGCCACAGCAACAACTTGCATTTATATGGATAATTGCTGAAGCAGCTGAAGATAGTAGGGCTGAGGAACTCCAGAAGTGATGTTTTGCAACTGAGAAGTTTGCCCTCCAACAACCATCATCCTTTGGGAAAGGTATGACTCGAAGCAGTAGAGAGATTTCCCCCAAATTCCCATCCCAATTTGATGATCAAGTGATGGAAGGGGTCACCAGCAGTGCTATCTAGCAGCACGTACTTAGCAATAAACACCTCATGGATGCCAATAATGGGTTCTGCCAGGGTCACGCAGGTCCTGAACCTTGGTTCAAATATGGACAAAACATCTGAATGCCCAAGGTGAGAGTGACTGCCATGGACATCAAGGCAGCATTTGACCAAGTATGGCATCAAGGGCCCCTGGCAGAACTGGGATCAATGGGAATCGGGGAAAACTCCCCGCTGGTTGGAAGACGTTTTTGGTGGTTAGAGGTCATCTCAGCTCCAGGACATCACTGCAGGAGTTCTCCAGCCCACCCATCTTCTGCTGCTTCATCACTGACCTTCCTTCCACCATAAGATTCCAAGTGGGGCTATTCGCTGATGACTACACAATGTTCAGCGTCATTCATGACTCCTCAGATATTGAAGCAGCCCATGTCCAAATGCAGCAAGACCTGGGCAAAATGCAGGCTTTGGCTGACAAGTGGCAAGTTACATTCGCGCCACATAAGTGTCAGGCAATGACCATCTCCAGCAAGCGAGTATCGAACCATCAGAACTTGACATTCAATGGCACTACCATGGCTGAATCCCCCACTATCAACATCCTAGGTGTTACTGTTGACCTGAAATTGAATTGGGCTAACCATATAAATACTGTGGCTACCAGAGAAGGTCAAAGGCTGGGGCCCTGCACCTCCTGGCTCCCCAAAGGCTGTCCACGATGTACAAGGTACAAGTCAGGAGTGTAACGGAATACTCCCCACTTGCCTGGATGAGTGCAGCTCCAACAACACTCAAGAAGCTTAATGCCACCCAGGGCAAAGCATCCCACTTGATTGCTACCCCTTCCCCCCACCACCGATGAACAGTAGCAGCAGTGTGTACTGCAGGAACCCACCAAGTTTCCTTAGGCAGCACCTTCCAAACCCACGACCACTGCCATCTAGAAGGACAAGAGCAGCAGATACTTGGAGACACCACCACTTGGAGGTTCCCCTCCAAATCACTCACCACCCTGACTTGGAAATATATCGCCGTTCCTTCGCTGTCACTGGGTCAAAACATTGGAATTCCCTCCCTAACAGCACAGTGGGTGTACCTACACCTCAGGGGCTGCAGCGGTTCAAGAAAGCAGCTGACCACCACCTTCTGAAGGGCAACTAAGGATGGACAATAAATGCTAACCAGCGACGCCCATATCACGTAAAAGAAAAATTAAAGAATACATACCTTACAATACAGAGGCTGCACCTCAAAAGAGTATCATTGGCTGTGAGGCATTTAGGCATTCTGGGGTGTCAGAAGGTCATTACAAAGCTTGTCGTGAAGCTAATGGCCTGGAACCATGCTTTAAGCAGCACAAATTGTTCCATCAGACAGCAGCGAGGACCTGTCAGCCATGGCTCAACTTGGAGCACTGCCTCCTGAAGATCAGGAGGATGTGGATTCATGTCCACACCAGAGGCTTCAGCACAGAAATCTGGGCACACATTCCAGTGCAGTACTGAGAGAGTGCTGCACTACCAGAGGAGCTATCTTTCAGATCAGACTTTAAACCAATACCCTGTCTGCAGTCTCAGGTGGACATTAACAAACCATGGTGCAGTTGCTAGAAGAGCACCAGAGCTCACCCACGGCGTCCTGACTGATATTTATCCCTCAAACGACATCACAAACAACATTTTATCTGCTCCTGATCAGATTCCTGTTTGTGGGATCCTGCTGTGCTCAAATTTACTGCACTTCAAACGCACTTCACTGGCCGTAAAGTGTTTGGGCAAATGCTCCTGAAAATGTGCACTCCAGAGGCAAGTCTTTCTTTCTTTCTCCGCGGATATTCTACCGCCCCCTCACTCACGGGCCGTGCGGTGTCCCAGGGCACTTTGTATCACGCGTTGTGAGTGTGGTGCTTGTGGGTGAAACTTGGAGAACTGAACCTTTCAAATAAATCTTACAACAGCAGGTTAAGGATGAGATTTCTAAATTCTTGGGAGTGCAGGGTCGGATTAGGACAAGTCAGCGTGGATTTAGTAAGGGGAGGACGTGCCTGACAAACCTGTTTGAGTTCTTTGGAGAGATAACAAATAGGTTAGACCAAGGAGAGCCAATGGATGTTATCTATCTTGACTTCCAAAAGGCCTTTGATAAGGTGCCTCATGGGAGACTGCTGAGTAAAATAAGGGCCCATGGTATTCGAGGCAAGGTACTAACATGGATTGACGATTGGCTGTCAGGCAGAAGGCAGAGAGTTGGGATAAAAGGTTCATTTACGGAATGGCAACCGGTGACGAGTGGTGTCCCGCAGAGTTCAGTGTTGGGGCCACAGCTGTTCTCTTTATATATTAACGATCTAGATGACGGGACTGGGGGCATTCTGGCTAAGTTTGCCGATGATACAAAGATAGGTGGAGGGGCAGGTAGTATTGAGGAGGTGGGGAGGCTGCAGAAAGATTTAGACAGTTTAGGAGAGTGGACCAAGAAATGGCTGATGAAATTCAACGTGGGCAAGTGCGAGGTCTTGCACTTTGGAAAAAAGAATAGAGGCATGGACTATTTTCTAAACGGTGACAAAATTCATAATGCTGAAGTGCAAAGGGACTTGGGAGTCCTAGTCCAGGATTCTCTAAAGGTAAACTTGCAGGTTGAGTCCGTAATTAAGAAAGCAAATGCAATGTTGTCATTTATCTCAAGAGGCTTGGAATATAAAAGCAGGGATGTACTTCTGAAGCTTTATAAAGCACTAGTTAGGCCCCATTTAGAATACTGTGAGCAATTTTGGGCCCCACACCTCAGGAAGGACATACTGGCACTGGAGCGGGTCCAGCGGAGATTCACACGGATGATCCCAGGAATGGTAGGCCTAACATACGATGAACATCTGAGGATCCTGGGATTATATTCATTGGAGTTTAGGAGGTTGAGGGGAGATCTAATAGAAACTTACAAGATAATGAATGGTTTAGATAGGGCGGACGTAGGGAAGTTGTTTCCATTAGCAGGGGAGACTAGGACCCGGGGGCACAGCCTTAGAATAAAAGGGAGTCACTTTAGAACAGAGATGAGGAGAAATTTCTTCAGCCAGAGAGTGGTGGGTCTGTGGAATTCATTGCCACAGAGGGCGGTGGAGGCCGGGACGTTGAGTGTCTTTAAGACAGAAGTTGATAAATTCTTGATTTCTCGAGGAATTAAGGGCTATGGAGAGAGAGCGGGTAAATGGAGTTGAAATCAGCCATGATTGAATGGTGGAGTGGACTCGATGGGCCGAATGGCCTTACTTCCGCTCCTATGTCTTATGGTCTTATGGTCTTATGGTTAAAGTCCAACAGGTTTGTTTGGAATCACTAGCTTTCGGAGCACTGCTCCTTCCTCAAGTGAGTCAGCTGACGAAGGAGCAGTGCTCCGAAAGCTAGTGATTCCAATCAAACCTGTTGGACTTTAACCTGGTGTTGCAAGACTTCTTACTGCGCCCACCCCAGTCCAACGCCGGCATCTCCACGTCATTTAAAATAAATGGCAATGCAGCATCTCAAAGCTGGACTCCATCACCTGAGGGGCAGGTGAAGGTTCGATTAATTTTACATCCTGTTCCCCTAGCCAAAGTCAGACGATTGCCTGGAAGTGGGAAACACTGAGAGAGCCTCGACAGTCAGGTTGAAGAAGTTGCAAGGAGAGAAAGGGCTTCTTCTTTGCGTACGAGCTTCACCGTCCTCAACGGAATACAACAAGGGCTACGCAAGAAGAGCAGTGGAACAAATCAAAGCAAATCCCTAAAATTAAGATCCTTTGAGATTCATTCTTATTGTTCTTGGACATGAGTGTCACATTTATCATCCGTCGGGAGTCGCTCCAGGATATTAAGCAACCAGGAAGTGTGGGACTGGAATCACATTGTAGGTCGCACTGAGCTGGTGTGACAGCTTCTCTCCCCCAAAGGTTATTCAACCACTTGGGTTCTGCGGCCATTTGGAAACTTTCATGGTTGTTGCCAGTTCTTGCCCACAAGTTACCATATAATTAAATTCTAGTTCACAACTTTCAACTGACCACTGGACTGATAGCACATCACTACAGCCGCTGCACCTTGGCACCCTTAAACAATACTCTCTCCATCGATGCTGCTATGTATGAAATGAAATGAAATGAAAATCGCTTATTGTCACAAGTCGGCTTCAAATGAAGTTACTGTGAAAAGCCCCTAGTTCCCACATTCTGGCGCCTGTTCGGGGAGGCTGGTGCGGGAATTGAACCGTGCTGCTGGCCTGCCTTGGTCTGCGATTTAGCCCTGTGCTAAACCACCCCCAGGATGAGTTCAGTCGGTACTGGTTTAAAATGATCTGCAACGTCACATACACTTCACCTGAATCGGCTCCCAGGCTGACAACACTATGAAATTAAAATTCTCATCCTCGCTTCCAAATCCCTCCATCATCCCACTTTCCCAGTTTCAGCAAATTCCGCCATCTCTTTGAACATCTCTTCAACCCTTTAATCCTGGCCTCTTTCAATCCCCAATTTTCATCACCATCTCACTCACAGCTGCATCTTCAGCTATGTAGTTCCTAAGGACTGGTATTCCCCCCCTGTGTCACTCTGCCGTACTACCTCACTCTTTTCCTTTAAAGTGTTACCTATTACCGACCTCTTCGACCCAGCTTTTGGTCACTTGCCCTGATATCTCTTTTTGTGGCTCTATGTCAAATTTTGTCTCACCGTCACTCCTGTGATTGGCCTTGGGGTAAAAAAAGCCAAACCTCCAGCTGGTTTTCCCAGTCAAGCCCCCAACCCTACCCCACCCCCTCCCCCCCAAAGACCCACAAAGACCGGACCTTCCTGCCCGAGGTCAACGGACCTTTCAAATTGTCCGTCAAATTGTCCAACCCGCCCGTGGCGATTCCTACTCACATTCTTAAGGCATGAAATTGCACTCTCTCATTCTGCTGGCATAGGCACAGAATGAGCAGAACATCAGGAATATTGGGCGGGATTCAACGGGAAAAAAATCTATGCCGGATTTGGCGGCGATTAACGGGGTGTTTCTCACCACTGTTATTCAACGGCACTTTGCCAGTTCCTTTGACCTTGCGGAGTTTCGCTCTGCAGAGGCCGCACTTGTGTCATTTCCTGCTGGCGGGCCCAGTCATTTCCTGCTGGCGGGCCCAGCCATTTCCTGCTGGCGGGCCCAGCCATTTCCTGCTGGCGGGCCCAGCCATTTCCTGCTGGCTGGCCCAATCATTTCCTGCTGGCGGGCCCAGCCATTTCCTGCTGGCTGGCCCAATCATTTCCTGCTGGCGGGCCCAGCCATTTCCTGCTGGCGGACTCAGTCATTTCCTGCTGGCGGGCCCAGCCATTTCCTGCTGGCGGGCCCAGTCACTTCCTGCTGGCGGGCCCAGCCATTTCCTGCTGGCGGGCCCAGTCACTCCCTGCTGGCGGGCCCAGCCATTTCCTCCTGGCGGCCCAGTCACTTCCTGCTGGCGGGCTCAGCCATTTCCTGCTGGCGGGCCAAGTCACTTCCTGCTGACGGGCCCAGTCATTTCCTGCTGGTGGGCCCAGTCATTTCCTGCTGGCGGGTCCAGTCACTTCCTGCTGGCGGGCCCAGTCACTTTCTGCTGGCGGGCCCAGCCATTTCCTGCTGGCGGGCCCAGTCACTTCCTGCTGGCGGGCCCAGTCACTTCCTGCTGGCGGGCCCAGTCACTTCCTGCTGGTGGGCCCAGTCACTTCCTGCTGGCGGGCCCAGTTACTTCCTGCTGGCGGGCCCAGTTACTTCCTGCTGGCGGGCCCAGTCACTTCCTGCTGGCGGGCCCAGTTACTTCCTGCTGGCGGGCCCAGTCACTTTCTGCTGGCGGTCCCAGTCACTTCCTGCTGGAGGGCCCAGTCACTTCCTGCTGGCGGGCCCAGTCACTTCCTGCTGGCGGGCCCAGCTACTTCCTGCTGGCGGGCCCAGTCACTTCCTGCTGGTGGGCCCAGTCACTTCCTGCTGGTGGGCCCAGTCACTTCCTGCTGGTGGGCCCAGTCACTTCCTGCTGGCGGGCCCAGTTACTTCCTGCTGGCGGGCCCAGTCACTTCCTGCTGGTGGGCCCAGTTACTTCCTGCTGGCGGGCCCAGCCATTTCCTGCTGGCGTGCCCAGACAGCTCCAACAACACTGAAGGAGCTCAACACCATCCAGGACAAAGCAACCCCGCTTGATTGGAACCCCATCCACAAACATTCACACCCTCCACCACCGACATACAGTGGCAGCCGTGTGTACCATCTAAAAGATGCACTGCAATAACTCACCGAGGTTCCTTAGGGAGCAGCTTCCAAATCCACATCCACTACCATCTCGAAGGCAAGGGAAACAGATACCTGGAGCCCCACCAACTGGAGGTTCCCCTCCAAGTCACTCACAATCCTGAGTTGGAAATATATCACCGCTCCTTCACTGTCGCTGGGTCGAAATCCTGGAATTCCCTCCCTAACAGCACTGTGGATGTACCTACACCTCAGGGACTGCAGCGGTTCAAGAGGCGGCTCACTACCATCTTCTTAAGCCAATTAGGGGTGGGCAGTAAATGATGCCCCAGCAGTGACACCCTCAACCCTTGAATTCTTTTTTTTTAAACTGGAAACAGGTCACCTGGCCATTCTGGGAGAGGTGAGTGCACAAAAGGTGTGGCAGGAGTGCCTTTAGTCATGGAGTGCTAATTGGAACAGAGTGCATCTGAGTTTAGGTGAGTGACTGAGTTCGGGTGAGGGGCGAGAGAGGGCTGTGTTCGGGTTTATCCTTGAGGTTCTATAAAGAAAAGAAAAAAATAAAGAAAAAGAAAAAAAAATATTTAAATTAATTAACTAGTTGAATATGGCTGGACAGGTGATGTGCTGTTGCTGTATGATGATGGAACTGGTGGATCCCATTGAAACCGTCAGTGACCACATCTGCAGCAAGTGTTGGCTGCTTGAGGAACTTCGGCTCAGAATTGATGAGGTGGAGACCGAGCTGCACACACTGCGGCACATCAGGGAGGGGGAACATTACCTGGACGCTTTGTTCCAGGAGGCAGTCACACCCGGTAGAATAAGTACTGTTAATTCGGACAGTGGTCAGGAACAGAGTGGTGTGACTGCAAGGGAGGCAGGTAGGGGGATCCTGAGTTTAGGAGTTGAGGAGCCTCAGCCCTTGACCTTGTCCAACAGGTATGAGGTACTTGCTCCCTGTGTGGATGAGGAAGAGGGCTGTAGGGAGGATGCGTTGACTGACCACTGCACCGTGGTACAGGAAGCCATTCAAGAGGGGGGAACAAAAAGACAAGTGGTAGTTGTAGGGGATTCTATAATTAGGGGGATTGATGGTATCCTTTGTAAGCCAGATCGAGAGTCCCGCATGGTATGTTGCCTGCCCGGTGCCAGGGTGAGGGACATCTCTGATCGGCTTGAAAGGATTTTGGAGAGGGAGGGGGAGGATCCAGTTGTTGTGGTCCACGTTGGGACTAACAACATAGGTAAGACTAGTAAAGAGGACCTGTTTGGGGATTATCAAACACTAGGGACTAAATTAAAGAACAGGTCCTCCAGGGTTATAATCTCTGGATTACTACCCGAGCCACGTGCCAATTGGCATAGGGTTGAGAAAATTAGAGAAGTTAACACGTGGCTAAAGGACTGGTGCGGGGAAGAGGGATTCCATTTCATGGGGCATTGGCATCAGTACTGGGGCAGGAGGGACCTGTACCGTTGGGACGGTCTTCACCTGAACCATTCTGGGACCAGTGTTCTAGCAAATAGGATAAATAGGTTGGTCACAAGGACTTTAAACTAGCAAGTTGGGGGGAAGGGAAATGTAAAGCTATGGACAGTATAATGGTTAATGGAGATCAAGGCAGCAGGTTACGTGACAGGTTATTATGTAGAGATATGGGTTCAAAGACAAGGAAAATTAGGAGAAAGGGTAAGAGGTAAAATAAATTGCGAAAAGTTACTGATCAAGGTGTTAGGATTCATAACAAAGACATAAAAAACAGCATAAGTGTACTTTACCTGAATGCTCGTAGTATACGAAATAAGGTAAATGAGTTGATGGCGCAAATCATCGTGAATGACTATGATTTAGTGGCCATTACTGAAACATGGTTAAAAGATGGTCACGATTGGGAGTTAAATATCCAAGGGTATCAGACTATACAAAACGATAGAATGGACGGTAAGGGCGTTGGGTAGCTTTGTTGTTTAAGGATGGCATCCGGGCAATAGTAAGGGATGATATTGGTGCTATGGAGGACAAGGTTGAATCAATTTGGGTGGAAATCAGAAATAGTAAGGCGAAAAGGTCACTGATAGGAGTAGTCTATAGGCCACCAAATAGTAACAGGATGGTAGGGCAGGCAATAAGCAAATAAATAACGGATGCATGTAGAAATGGTACAGCGGTTATCATGGGAGATTTTAATCTGCATATCGATTGGTTTAACCAGGTTGGTAAAGGCAGCCTTGAGGAGGAGTTTATAGAATGTGCCCGGGATAATTTCCTGGAACAGTATGTAATGGAACCTACAAGGGAACAAGCGGTCCTAGATCTGGTCCTGTGTAATGAGGCAGGATTGATTAATGATCTCATAGTTCGGGATCCTCTTGGAAGGAGCGACCACAATATGGTGGAATTTAAAATACAGTTGGAGGATGACAAGGTAAAATCAAACACTAGTGTTTTGTGCTTAAACAAAGGCGATTACAATGGGATGAGAGAAGAACTAGCTAAGGTAGACTGGGAGCAAAGACTTCATGGTGAAGCAGTTGAGGAACAGTGGAGAACCTTCCGAGCGATCTTTCACAGTGTTCAGAAAAGGTTCATACCGACAAAAAGGAAAGATGGTAGAAAGGGGAAAAATCGACCGTGGATATCTAAGGAGGTGAGGGAGAGTATCAAATTGAAGGAAAAAACATACAAAGTGGCAAATATTAGTGGGAGACTAGAGGACTGGGAAGTCTTTAGGGGACAACAGAAAGCTACTAAAAAAGCCATAAAGAAGAGTAAGGTAGACTATGAAAGTAAACTGGCTCAGAACATAAAAGCAGATAGTAAAAGCTTCTACAAATATATAAGACAAAACAGAGTGGCTAAGGTAAATATTGGTCCTTTGGAAGATGAGAAGGGCGATTTAATAATAGGAGATGGGGAAATGGCTGAGGAGCTGAACAGGCTTTTTGGGTCAGTCTTCACAGTGGAGGACACAAATAACATGCCAGTGACTGATGGAAATAAAGATATGATAGGTGAGGACCTTGAGATGATTGTAATCACTAAGGAGGCAGTATTGGGCAAGCTAATGGGGCTAAA
This sequence comes from Scyliorhinus torazame, assembly GCF_047496885.1. Classification (NCBI taxonomy): domain Eukaryota; kingdom Metazoa; phylum Chordata; class Chondrichthyes; order Carcharhiniformes; family Scyliorhinidae; genus Scyliorhinus; species Scyliorhinus torazame. Next base: position 16,654,789 of record NC_092720.1, on the reverse strand, counting down.
GGTAGACAAGTCTCCTGGCCCTGATGGGATGCATCCCAGAGTGTTAAAAGAGATGGCTAGGGAAATTGTAAACGCACTAGTGATAATTTATCAAAATTCACTAGACTCTGGGGTGGTCCCAGAGGATTGGAAAGTAGCAAACGTGACACCACTGTTTAAAAAAGGAGGTCGGCAGAAAGCGGGTAATTATAGGCCGGTAAGCTTAACTTCGGTTGTAGGGAAAATGCTGTAATCTATCATTAAGGAGGAAATAGCGGGGCACCTGGAGGGAAATTGTCCCATTGGGCAGACGCAGCATGGGTTCACAAAGGGTAGGTCGTGTCTGACTAATTTGGTAGAATTTTTTGAGGACGTTACCAGTGCAGTAGATAACGGGGAGCCAATGGATGTGGTATATCTGGATTTCCAGAAAGCTTTTGACAAGGTGCCACACAAAAGGTTGCTGCATAAACTAAAGATGCATGGCATTGAGGGTAAAGTGGTAGCATAGGTAGAGGATTGGTTAACTAACAGAAAGCAGAGAGTGGGGATAAATGGGTGTTTCTCTGGTTGGCAACGTGTAACTAGTGGGGTCCCTCAAGGATCAGTGTTGGGCCCGCAGTTGTTCACAATTTACATAGACGATTTGGAGTTGGGGACCAAGTGCAATGTGTCAAAGTTTGCAGACGACACTAAGATGAGTGGTAAAGCAAAAAGTGCAGAGGATACCGGAAGTCTGCAGAAGGATTTGGATAGGTTAGGTGAATGGGCTAGGGTCTGGCAGATGGAAATCAATGTTGCCAAGTGTGAGGCTATCCATTTTGGGAGGAATAACAGCAGAATGGATTATTATTTAAACGGTAAGATGTTAAAACATGCTGCTGTGCAGAGGGACCTGGGTGTGCTGGTGCACGAGTCGCAAAAGGTTGGCGTGCAGGTGCAACAGGTGATTAAAAAGGCTAATCGAGTTTTGACTTTCATTGCTAGAGGGATGGAGTTCAAGACTAGTGAGGTTATGCTGCAATTGTATAGGGTGTTGGTGAGGCCGCATCTGGAGTATTGTGTTCAGTTTTGGTCTCCTTACCTGAGAAAGGACATATTGGCACTGGAGGGAGTGCAGAGGAGATTCACTAGGTTGATCCCAGAGTTGAGGGGATTAGATTATGACGAGAGGTTGAGTAGATTGGGACTGTACTCATTGGAGTTTAGAAGGATGCGGGGGGGATCTTATTGAGACAGATAAAATTATGAAGGGAATAGATAGGATAGATGCGGGCAGGTTGTTTCCACTGGTCGGGGAAAGCAGAACTAGGGGGCATAGCCTCAAAATAAGGGGAGGTAGATTTAGGATGGAGTGTAGGAGGAACTTCTTCACCCAAAGGGTTGTGAATCTCTGGAATTCATTGCCCAGTGAAGCAGTTGAGGCTCCTTCTTTAAACTTTTTTAAGAAAAAGATAGATGCCTTTCTAAAGAATAAAGGGATTCGGGGATATGGTTACGGGCCGGAGAGTGGAGCTGAGTCCACAAAGATCAGCCATGATCTCATTGAATGGCGGAGCAGGCTCGAGGGGCCAGATGGCCTACTCCTGCTCCTAGTTCTTATGTTCTTATGTTCTCCGATTTGAGGCTGTGGGAGCTTGCTGTGCCAAATTGGCCAACAACTTTCCTGAGCTACAACACTGAAAGCATTTCAAAAGTAATTCATTAGTTGTGAGATGGAATGGGATATTTTCTGGTCATGAAAGGTGCAGCATTAATGCAAGTTCTTTCTGTGTAGTGAATCTGCAACCCATTTCATAGCAGGTCTAATGAACCTCTCTGGTGTAGCCATCTAGGATGGCCACTTACAAAATAAACATGGATACTTGCAAAGACTCAAGGGAAATATGGCCAATACAGGATTCAGGCAAACCCAGAGCCTAAAAGTATATTTGCTAACAGAGAACCAGACAGTATCGAAACACCTAGCCGATTTGCATTATAATGACCCATTACCCCAGGACAAAGGACTGGTACTCAGGTATCAGATACAGATACAGACTCATCGGCGTCACTCCCTTCACCCAGGAAGCCCAAACAGCCAAGGTCATTGACCGCTCAGGACACGCCCAGCCAGATTTATTGGCTCAAATCGAAGGCAGTAATCGAAGCCTGCCGAATTATTGGGTCCAAAGCTAAGGGCCGCCCAAAAGAGCGCGAAACCCCAAAGGAGAAAGAGAGACACTGTCATGTGTACGATCTCTTTTGACCCTGGCACACCGGCACTCTTTGGCCCGGCCTATACCTGAAGCCACCTGCAGCACCGCGCCCAGAAGCAAGTTCAAGATCAACGATCGCTACCAGACTGATGGGCCCAGCAGAACCGAAGTTACTTCTCCAGACCCACCCACTCCAGATCCGAACAAAGGCCTTGTTCCTCTGCCAAAACCGGCTGCCTGAAGTTAAGTACAGGTTGTTGTAGTGTTAGGTGTAGTTTAGCTTGTAGTGTTTTTATGTTGCATGTGTGAGTTAATCTTGTGTGTAAATAAACCATTATTGGACTGTCTGGTTGTTGGGTCTTTGATCAATATCTGGTTGAACCTTGTGGTGGTATCATTTGATACCCGGCGACTCTGAAAAGCAATATCACTCAATAGTAAGAAGGGCAACATTATTGGCGTCTCCGGGGCAGAATTGGCAACCGTTATTAGTGACGCTGGTGGGATAGTATTCCGCTCATCAAAATCGACAACATTGGCAATTTGGGAGTGCAAAGCAGCAGGATTACAACAACAACATCAACAGCTTGCATTTATTCAGATCTTTAATGTAATTGAGGGCATGATTCAGTGAACCCAAGTTAAAGTCCAGTTTTGGATGTGTTTGCCACATTGCTGAGATCGGGGCCTTATTCAACAGCACTTAGTATCAAAAATGAGTCCCTGTGCGAGTCTCGCCATTCCTGGCTCCCTCGCTGTCTGATTCGCCCGACTCGCACGCAGCAACCCGCCGCTAACCAGGGGGAGCTGCTTTTAAACACTCTGTCATTACTCACTCCCAGTCAACACTCCAGCATGGCACCGCGCAGACCTGCTCCTTGCTTTGAGGAAACCAACCTCACAAAGCTTCTTGTTGCTGTGGATGAGAGGCGGACCACCCTGTTCCCCCGAGGTGGGCGGAGGGCCAGCAGCAGGGTCAGCAATGCCGCCTGGGGGGCAGCGGCTGTCAGTGCGGGCAGCATGACCAGGAGGCCCAGCATCCAATGTTGGAAGGCCAACGGCCTCCAACGAGTTGCAAGGGTAAGTTACCACCTCTCTCTGCTGGCATCAGTTCCGCCTGCCGCCCTTCAAATTCCAGAATCGCCCCAATCCACTGGCTGACACTTCGCATCTTCCCCACATCCGATCTCCGTGCTTGTTCCTCAGGACCCCCTGGCACCCACCAGCGCAACCCCTTCAGGTCACATAGAATCATAGAATTTACAGTGCAGAAGGAGGCCATTCGGCCCATCGAGTCTGCACCGGCTCTTGGAAAGAGCACCCTACCCAAGGTCAACACCTCCACCCTATCTCCATAACCCAGTAACCCCACCCAACTCTAAGGGCAATTTTGGACACTAAGGGCAATTTATCATGGCCAATCCTTGCCACCTTTCATGAAAAATGTACTTTCATAGAATTTACAGTGCAGAAGGAGGCCATTCAGCCCATCGAGTCTGCACTGGTCCTTGGAAAGAGCACCCCATTTAAGCCCACACCTCCACCCTTTTCTCGTAACGCAGTAACCCCATTAATCTTTTTTTTGACGCTAAGAGCAATTTATCATGGCCAATCCACCTAACCTGCACATCTTTGGACTGTGGGAGGAAGCCGGAGCACCCGGAGACACGGTGGAGAACCCATGCACACACTGGGAGAACATGCAAACTCCGCACAGACAGTGACCCAAGCCGGGAATCAAACCTGGGACCCTGGAGCTGTGAAGCAACTGAGCTAACCACTGTGCTATTATGCAATAGATCTGCCTGATCCATCAAGCATGGGCTCACAACGTCCTCTATTTGTCCCCCAGGAGAAGATAGCCTATAATAAGCGGGAAAGGCCCAAGACAGGGGAGGAATCCCAGAGATTCGAGTCCTCACCCCTTATGTGGACTGGGCCTGGAAATTGCGATGTTACGCGAGAAGTGAGCAGTCACCAACAGCGAGGTTGGTCTGCCCCGCAGAGGTGAGGATCCACTGCCCCTTCACCCAGATGACCTGTCGAAATTATGTCGCTCACGTCAGACAAAATGATCCTTCCCCTCTCATTGGCCACATGTCCATTCTCTCGCAGGATCGCCATCTGATGAGGCCCGGCCATCCGGAGCTGTACCGCTGATTCGAGGGGTCCCAAAGGATTCAGGCACAGCAGGTGGTGCCAACAATGCGTGGCACCGAGGCCAACACTTCCAGAGTGGCACAGCACTGGAAAACCTGGAGCACGACGTCCATGTCTGGTGGTGGTACCCAAGGCATGGCTCAGTCTGTAACGACCAAGGCTGAGGGCCTCGGCATCATGTCCCAGTCGCTGAGGGATGAGTCCCAGTCGCAGGTGGACATTGCCAAGGCGCTGCAGAGCATGGTCCAGTCACTGAGGAGCATCGCTGAGGGTGTCGACACCATGGTGCAGACAACGGGGAGCCTCCAGGACTGGCACACCAGATGACTCAGAGGCCTCTGGAACTCACTCCACCTGCCCCTCCATCCAATGGAGTCCCCCAGGACTCTGCAGGTACCATCAGGGATGAGGACGCGCTGCAGGCCAACCTGGGGACTGCCACCAAGGAGACTACGGCCATCTCCAGTTCTTCCGAATCCCCGCCGCCTGACACTGACGCGTCTCAAGGGCAGTGGGCAGAAGAGGGGGGCACAATGGAAATCTGTCACAATGAAATGTTCAAGCTAAAACATGTCACACCTCATACATGTGAAGCCTCTGTCACGTCAATCTTCACAGCGGGCATGCTTGCACCCCCACCCACTGTTGCCCTCTGCTCCCCCGGGTACAGCGGTCACAGATCAGAAGCCCCTGATGCAGTCCCCGGTCAGAGGATGGGTGTGATAGGAGTCAGGCTTTAGCAGAAACCGAGGAGCACCAGAGCTTTCCTGACTGCGAGTGATCATCACTCTCCTGCCTTGTGTACTGACCCGCTGGCAGTGCCAACACAGGCCCATCACCCCAGAGTGATGTTACACAGATCCTTGGAGGAACAGGGTGGTCAGGGAGGGGGCGGTGTGATGGGGAGAGGGGGCAGGGTGATGGGGAGAGGGGGCGGTGTGATGGGGAGAGGGGGCGGTGTGATGGGGAGCAGGGAATGGGGTGGAAGGGGGTAATTACGGGTGAGGGTGGGAAATAGGAGTGGGATTGAGCTGACGGTCGTAGCCTCATGTTAGGAGAATCTGGAGATGTTGTAGCTTCCCTGGCCCTCCTGGCATGTCAGACCCTCGCCGCAGCCTGCCCACCTATCTCTGGCTCCTCCTCAGGCTCGTCCTCCAGCCCCTGCAGGTCCACCTTGACATGCTCCTCCTCAGACGAGGCCGTACATCCCTCCAACTCCTCCTCCCACGGTTATGCCAGATTGTGGGGGGGCATAGGTGGCACGGTGGCGCAATGGTTAGCACTGCTGCTTCACGGCACCAAGGACCCGGGTTCGATCCCGGCTCTGGGTCACTGACCGTGTGGAGTTTGCACATTCTCCCCGTGTCTGCGTGGGTTTCGCCCCCACAACCCAAAGATGTGGACGGTTATGTGGATTGGCCACGCTAAATTGCCCCTTAATTGGAATTTTTTAACAAAGATTGCGGAGGGCACAGTGGACCACCATAAGCGGGCACCCTCTGGGGGGTGTACTGCACGGCACCGCCAGAGTGTCAATGCATCAGAACTGCACCTTGAGGAGCCCGAAGTGCTGCTCAATGACTGCACAAGTGGCAATGTGGGACGCATTGCATCGAGTCTTTGCCTCGGTCTCAGGCCTCCGCACTGGCGTCATCAGCCATGACCTCAACCAGTAGTCCTTGTCCCGCACGAGCCAACCTATTATCCTGGGGTGCTCCTCATAGATACCGGGGTCTGCGATGACCCAGGATTTAGCTGCCATGCATGTTCCCAGGGTAACGGGCACACACATGCATGATTCTGAAGTGGTGGTCACACGCTATCTGAACATTTACGGAGTGCAACCCCTTCCTGTTAATATAGGACACTCCCTGATTCTCCGGTGCTTGCAGGGCGACAGGCATGTCACTGATCACCCCCTAAACCTGGGACAACCCGACGATGGCTCCGATTCCTGCAGCCCGGACACCTTGGTGGGCCTGGTCCAGATTGAAGTTGGTGCAGTCTGATGCCTGGGAATACAGAGCATCTGTCATCTCCCAGATGCACTTGTGGGCTGCTGACTGGGAAATGCCACACAGCCCTGGAATGGCCCGTGACGTAAATATGTAGGGGTGCAGTGACCTTCACGGCCACTGGGAGCGGATGTCCTCCTCCACGGGGACATGGTACAGGTGCCGCACTGTCTCACTGCTGAGACACAGTCTTCCACAGCATATAAGAACTAGGAGCAGGAGTCGGCCATCTGGCCCCTCGAAGCTGCTCCACCATTCAATGAGATCATGGCTGATCTTTTGTGGACTCAGCTCCACTTTCCGGCCCGAACACCATAACCCTTAATCCCTTTATTCTTCAAAAAACCATCTATCTTTATCTTAAAATCATTTAATGAAGGAGCCTCTACTGCTTCACTGGGCAAGGAATTCCATAAATTCACAACCCTTTGGGTGAAGAAGTTCCTCCTAAACTCAGTCCTAAATCTACTTCCCCTTATTTTGAGGCTATGCCCCTTAGTTCTGCTTTCACCCGCCAGTGGAAACAACCTGCCCGCATCTATCCTATCTATTCCCTTCATTATTTGATATGTTTCTATAAGATCCCCCCTCATCCCTCTAAATTCCAACGAGTACAGTCCCAGGCTTCTCAACCTCTCCTCGTAATCCAACCCCTTCAGCTCTGGGATTAACCTAGTGAATTTCCTCTGCACACCCTCCAGTGCCAGTACGTCCTTTCTCAAGTAAGGAGACCAAAACTGAACACAATACTCCAGGTGTGGCCTCACTAACACCTTATACAATTGCAGCATAACCTCCCTAGTCTTATACTCCATCCCTCTAGCAATGAAGGACAAAATTCCATTTGCCTTCTTAATCACCTGTAAACGAACTTTTTGCGACTCATACCCACAGATCTCTCTGCACAGCAGCATGTTTTAATATTTTATCATTTAAATAATAATCCCTTTTGCTGTTATTCCTACCAAAATGGGTAACCTCACATTTGTCAACATTGTATTCCATCTTCCAGACCCTAGCCCATTCACTTAGACTATCCAAATCCCTCTGCAGACTTCCAGTATCCTCTGCACGTTTTGCTTTACCACTCATCTTAGTGTCGTCTGCAAACTTGGACACATTGCCCTTGGTCCCCAACTCCAAATCATCTATGTAAATTGTGAACAATTGTGGGCCCAACACTGATCCCTGAGGGACACCACTAGCTACTGATTGCCAACCAGAGAAACACCCATTAATCCCCACTCTTTGCTTTCTATTAATTAACCAATCCTCTATCCATGCGACTACTTTACCCTTAATGATAAATTCCAGATTCTTCCCTACTACCGAAGTTAAGCTCACTAGCCAATAATTACCCGCTTTCTGCCTACCTCCTTTTTTAAACAGTGGTGCCACGTTTGCTAATTTCCAATCCGCCGGGACCACCCCAGAGTCTAGTGAATTTTGGTAAATTATCACTAGTGCATTTGCAATTTCCCTAGCCATCTCTTTTAGCACTCTGGGATGCATTCCATCAGGGCCAGGAGACTTGTCTACCTTTAGCCCCATTAGCTTGTCCATCACTACCTCCTTAGTGATAACAATCCTCTCAAGGTCCTCACCTGTCATAGCCTCATTCCTATCAGTCACTGGCATGTTATTTGTGTCTTCCACTGTGAAGACCGACCCAAAAAACCTGTTCAGTTCCTCAGCCATTTCATCATCTCCCATTATTAAATCTCCCTTCTCATCCTCTAAAGGACCAATATTTACCTTAGCCACTCTTTTTTGTTTTATATATTTGTAGAAACTTTTACTATCTGTTATTATATTCTGAGCAAGTTTACTCTCATAATCTATCTTAATCTTCTTTATAGCTTTTTTAGTAGCTTTCTGTTGCCCCCTAAAGATTTCCCAGTCCTCTAGTCTCCCACTAATCTTTGCCACTTTGTATGCTTTTTCCTTCAATTTGATACTTATTTCCTTAGATATCCACGGTCAATTTTCCCTCTTTCTACCATCCTTCCTTTTTGTTGGTATAAACCTTTGCTGAGCACTGTGAAAAATCGCTTGGAAGGTTCTCCACTGTTCCTCAACTGTTTCATCATAAAGTCTTTGCTCCCAGTCTACCTCAGCTAGTTCTTCTTTGATCCCATTGTAATCTCCTATGTTTAAGCACAAAACACTAGTGTTTGATTTTCCCTTTTCACCCTCCATCTGTATTTTAAATTCCACCATATTGTGATCGCTCCTTCCGAGAGGATCCCTAACTATGAGATCATGAATCAATCCGGTCTCATTACACAGGACCAGATCTAGGACTGCTTGTTCCCTCGTAGGTTCCATTACATACTGTTCTAGGAAACTATCGCAGATACATTCTATAAACTCCTCCTCAAGGCTGCCTTGACCGACCTGGTTAAACCAATCGACATGTAGATTAAAATCCCCCATGATAACTGTTGTACCATTTCTACATGCATCCGTTATTTCTTTGTTTATTGCCTGCCCCACCATAATGTTACTATTTGGTGGCCGATAGACTACTCCTATCAGTGACTTTTTCGCCTTACTATTCCTGATTTCCACCCAAATGGATTCAACCTTATCCTCCATAGCACCGATGTCATCCCTTACTATTGCCCAGATGTCATCCTTAAATAACAGAACTACACCACCTCCCTTACCATCCACTCTGTCCTTCCGAATAGTTTGATACCCGTGGATATTTAACTCCCAGTCGTGACCATCCTTTAACCATGTTTCAGTAATGGCCACTAAATCATAGTCATTCATGATGATTTGCGCCATCAACTCATTTACCTTATTCTCAATACTACGGGCATTCAGGTAAAGTACACTTATGTTGGCTTTTTTTACCTCTGTTTTGAATGTTAACACCTCGATCAGTAACCTCTCCTAAGTTAAATTTCCTCTTAACTTTTCTCCTAATTTTCCTTGTCGTTGAACCCATATCTTCATGTAACAACCTGCCGCGTCGCTTACCATTAATGTTTTTACTTACCATTAATGTTTTTATTCCTTTTAGTATTACTGGTCCTATTCACTGAACTGCCCTCAGTCACTGTACCTTGTACTGTCGCCCGTTTTGATTTTTGACTATCACTTCTCTGCCTTACACTTTCCCCCTTGCTGCCTTTTGTTTCTGTCCCTGATTTACTACCTTCCAACCTCCTGCACCGGTTCCCATCCCCCTGCCACATTAGTTTAAACCCTCCCCAACAGCTCTAGCAAACACCCCCCCTAGGACATTGGTTCCAGTCCTGCCCAGGTGCAGACCGTCCGGTTTGTACTGGTCCCACCTCCCCCAGAACCAGTTCCAATGCCCCAGGAATTTGAATCCCTCCCTCCTGCACCATCTCTCGAGCCACGCATTCATCCTATCTATCCTGACATTCCTACTCTGACTAGCTCGTGGCACTGGTAGCAATCCTGAGATTACTACCTTTGAGGTCCTACTTTTTAGTTTAACTCCTAACTCCCTGAATTCAGCTTGTAGGACCTCGCCCCATTTTTTTACCTATATCGTTGGTGCCTATGTGCACCATGACAGCTGGCTGTTCGCCCTCCCCCCCCCAGAATTTCCTGCAGCCGTTCCGAGACATCCTTGACCCTTGCACCAAGGAGGCAACATACAATCCTGGAGTCTCGATTGCGACGGCAGAACCGCCTGTCTATTCCCCTTACGATTGAGTCCCCTATCACTATAGCCCTGCCATTCTTCTTCCTGCCCAGCTGCGCAGCAGAGCCAGCCATGGTGCCGTGAACCTGGCTGCTGCTGCCTTCCCCTGGTGAGCCATCTCCCTCAACAGTATCCAAAGCGGTATATCTGTTTTGCAGGGAGATGACCGCAGGGGATCCCTGCACTGCCTTCCTACTCTTGCTCTGTCTTTTGGTCACCCATTTTCTATCTCCCTCAGTACCTTTCACCTGCGGTGTGACCAACTCGCTAAATATGCTGTCCATCAGCTCATGGAGTGACCAGTGGATTCTCTGCTTCAGTTGCTAAGTGCCGGCTCAAACGGTGAATTTGCGGGAGTTCTGCGATGGAAAAATCAGCCCCGAACCCTCACCAATCCTGTGACTGGTGAGGCATTAACAGCGGCGTTGGGGGAATCACTCGGCTCCAGCGCAGAAAACGGCCGGAAAATGGCCGGGTCCCTGGCCGCGCAACGCACGGCTGACGACCTGCAATGGCCGCATCGTACAACATGGCACCAGCCATGTGTGGACCCAACCCGCCATCCGCGACCCCACAAGCCACCCCCTGGGCAACCCCTTGCCACACTCCACCTCCCCCCCCAGCCCTCGCGGAAGCCCCTCCGTCCAGCAACACAGATCCCGGCCGAGTATGGCAACGCTGGACACTGTCCGCAGCCGCCACATCGGGTTCCTGACCGCTGAGACCACACGTGTCCCGCACCGTCGGGGACACAGCCCATCTAATGTGGAGCATTGCGAGAGGGCCTGCCGATGTCGCGCCAAGGCCGTTGCAACGGCGTGCGACGCAATGATGCTATTTCAGAATTTCTGTTTTTGCATTTTTATGATTACTGTTCATAGAATCATAGAATCCCTACAGTGCAGAAGGAGGCCAGTCGGACCATCGAGTCTGCACCAACCCTCTGAAAGAGCACCCTACCTAGGCCCAGTCCCCTGTCCACCTTGTGATGCACGATCAATGTTAAATTGATGCACGATCAATGACCACTAAAGCGAGGTTGTAGTCCAACTGAAGGCTTTAATAAGCTAAATGTTTCCCCCAGCAGCTCAGGTACAGAAAGAAGGTTGCTGGGGCGGCACGGGCTCTTATACCCCACCTTGCAGGGCGGAGCTACCATACAGCTTGACCAATAGGAAACATACAATATCTACCAATGGTGTTCCAGCATTACCAGGTACCGTAATACCTCTGCACAGACTACCACACCTTGCCCCATCCCCGTAACCCCCTAAACTAACCTGCACATCCCAGCACACTAAGGGGCAATTTAGCATAGCCAATCTGTGTAAACTGCACACCTTTGGACTGTGGGAGGAAACCAGAGCACCCGGAGGAAACCCATGCAGACATGGGGAGAACGTGCAACCTCCACACAAAAAGTCACCGAGGTCAGAACTGAACACGGGTCCCTGGCGCTGTGAGGCAGCAGTGCTAATCACTGTGTCACTGTGCTAGACCGCTAAATTAAGTTGCCATTTCCGTGATTTCATTCTGTTAAATTAGACTTTGTTGAGTTTGTTTTTTTAAAATATTTGATGGGATGTGGATCATTTGTTGCCCATCCTTAACGTCCCTGAAAGGGTGGGTGAGCCGCCGTCTCAAATGGCTGCAGTCCATCTGGTGTAGCTCCAGGATTTTGACTCAGTGACAGTGTAGGAACGGTGACATAGTCAGGATGGTGTGTGGCTTGGAGGGGGAATTTCCAGGTGATGACACTTCCATCCGTCTGCTGCCTTTGTCCTCCCAGATCAGCGACATTCACGAGAAAAATAGTGGAGAGTCAATTGAGGAATCGAGAAAGTTTAATTGAGCTGCAAGTAGAATTTACAAATACTGATACCCTGCAGATTCATTCTGATTTATTTCTGTGGAAAGTATTTGGGTATGTGGAATATAATGATTCAACAGATAAACAAATTACTAACAGTATACAGTACACCACGTGTAGAGTAAAAGCGAATTACTTCCATCAGGCAAAAGATACAGAAGTCTGAAGACCCGCGCATCCAGACATCGGAACAGCTTCTTCCCCACAGCTACAAGACTCCTCAACGACTCCCCCTTAGACAGATCTGTTCCCTGTAAGAGCACTATTCACGACGCCCTATGCTGTTCTCCAATCACTATTTGTTGATGTACCATTTATCAATGTACTCTGTTAATTATTATTTTATTTGTCCACTATGTACGTACTGTGTATGTTCTCTGGGCCGCAGAAAAATACTTTTGACTGTACTTCGGTACTTGTGACAATAAAAAGATCAATCAATCAAGGAAGGTTTGGCAACATGCTACCCACTGAGGCATCACTGACAAATGGACAGAAATCCAAACTTACAACAAAAGAAGAAACACAGATGAGCCAAAGATAGAAGTGACAATTCTCTGTATATTGAGAAACACACACAAAGTTTGTTGAAAAGGACCTTAGACCTGCCACCTAGTGGTACGACTTTGCACTGCATCCGGGTAAGCCATAAATTCCATCTGCCAATCACAACCAATTTTGCGGCACTGGCAAGGAAAGAGCGTCTGGTATGAAGTGGGATACCAAGGATAAAATATTGGTCGAAAGTGTAGAAGTAAGGAGACTGCAAGCCCTTCAGTAAGATAACAAAAAACTTAGTTGCAGGCAAAAATCATTCCAGATTTTTATCAAACTCAAATTTCATCAACTGCCATGGTAGGATTTACCTAGACATAGAATCCCTACAGCGCAGAAGGAGGCAATTCAGCCTATCGAGTCTGCACCGACCCTCTGAAACAGCACCCTACCAAGGCCCACTCCCCCGTCCTATCCCCGTAGCCCAAGTAACCTCAGCTAATCTTTGCACACAAAGGGGCAATTTAGCAATTAACCACCTAATCCAGGTTTTTTGTCACAAGTAGGCTTACATTAGGCTTACATTAACACTGCAATTAAGTTACTGCGAAAAGCCCCTAGTCGCCACATTCCGCCACCTGCTCGGGTACACGGAGGGAGAATTCAGAATGTCCAAATTACCTAACAGCACGTCTTTCGGGACTTGTGGGAGGAAACCGGAGCACCCGGGGGAAACCCACGCAGACCCGGGGAGAGCGTGCAGACTCCGCACAGACAGTGACCCAAGCCGGGAATCGAACCTGGGACCCTGGAGCTGTAAAGCAACAGTGCTAACCACTGTGCTATTAAAAAAAGAAACCTGGTTCATTACTGAAGGAAATCTACCATCCTTACCTGTGACTCCAGACCGACAACAAGGTGGTTGACTCTTAAATGCCCTCAGATAAAGGGCAACTAGGGATGGGTAATAAATGCTGGCCCTGCCAGTGATGCCCATAGACCATGAAGGAAGGAATTCCTAAAAATAAAACTTGGATCTTGCGTCTATCAGGAGAGATTTTGAAAAATGTATTCACGTTGCTCATCCCTAATCGTCCTTGAACTGATTGGTTTGTTCGGCCATTTCAGACGGCAGTTAAGAGTCAACACAATTGTTGTGGGTCTGGACTTGGTAAGAATGGCAGATTTCCTTCCATGAGTGAACCAGATGGGTTTTTCCAATAACCGTTGACGCGGCCATGGAGATATATCACACCAAAGGTGTCTGTGCCGGTCATCGAACACCTGTCTATTCTCAGCCCATTTTCCAGCACATGTTCCATAACCTTGTCTGTTCTGCCATTTCATGGGCTCATCCAAACGTTTCTTAAATGTTGTGGCCCCACCACCCTCTGGTTGAAAACGCTTTTCCTCAAATGCCCTCTAAATTTCCTCAAATCTATGCCTGCCGGTTATTGACCCCTCCAGTTATTGACCCCCTCAACTAAGGGGGAAGGTTTCTTTGTATCTACCCGATCTATGTCTCTCATAACTTTGTACAACTCAATCAGGTCCCCCTTCAGACTTCTCTGCTCTAAGGAAAACAACCCCAGCCGAACCAACCTCTCTTCATAGCTGAAACGCTCCAGCCCAGGCAGCATCCTGGTGAATCTCCTCCGCACCCTCTCCAGTACAATCACACCCTTCCTATAGTGTAGTGACCAGAACTGCACACAGTACTCTAGGTATGGCCTAACCAGCATTTTACACAGCTCCATCATAACCTCCCTGCTCTTGTATTCAATGCCTCGGCGAATAAAGGCAAGTATCCCATCGATCTTCTGAACCACCTTATCTACCTGTCCTGCTGCCTTCAGTAATCTTAGGACAGTCACCCCATGGCCCCTCTGGTCCTTTGTATTTCTTGGCGTCCTACCATTTATTGTGTATTCCCTTGCCGTGTTAGCCCCCCAAAATGCATCAACTCACACTTTTCAGGGTTAAATTCCATTTGACCTGCTCTGCCCATCTCATCAGCCCATCTATATCGGCTTATAATCTAAGGCTTTCCGCCTCACTATTTACCACACCACCAATTTTCATGTCATTTGTGAACTTACTGCTCATAGCTCCCACTTTCCAGATCATTAGGGCACACCACAAACAGCAAGGCACCCAGCACCGATCCCCGCGGTTCACCACTGGACATACTTCCAGTCACAAAAACAACCTTCAACCAACACCCGCTGCCTCCCGCCACCAAGCCAATTTTGGATCTAATTTGACAAATTATGCTGGGTCCCGTGGGCCTTCTTGACCAGTCTGCCATGTGAAAGCTTGTCAAAAGGCACAACATCGAGGGCTGAAGTGCCTGTTCTGTGCTGTAATGGTCTATAAAAGCCTTATTGAAGTCCATGTAGACTACGTCATGATAGTTTCATGAGATTAGCTTTTGAATTCCAGATTTATTAATTGCCTTTAAATCGCACCATCTGGCGCGATGGGATTTGAACCCATGGCTCTCGGAGCATTCGCTTGACCATTGGATTGCTAGTCCAGCGGCAGCACCACTACACCAACACCCCCCCCCCCCCCCCAAATTCAACAGACCGGGGCTTTCACTTAAAAGCTTATTGAGGAGGTCTTTACGATTATGGTAAGGTAGAGAAGATATTCTCACCCCACGGATACCACAAGTAGGAAGCAACGATAAAGTACCAGCACGCATTATTCCAATACCAAATTCAGAAGAAACTCCTTTAGTCAGAGAGTGGTGGGAATGTGCCCATCACCCAGGAGTGGTAGAGACAAAAATGTGTTGAAGGAAAAGTTGGGTAAACACATCAGAGACAAAGAAATAGAAGATAGTGTTGATTCTTAAAGAGGGCGAGAAGTGGACAATGTTAATCATGAAACCTTCTGGGCCGAAAGCTCTAATCTGTGGTTTGTCACTGGTTGTTTTATATCGCGCAGAAATTGTAATATCTGGGAAACAGATGTTGGACTCGGACCTTTCCGAGTATTCTCGACCACAAAGGAATAGATTGTAATCCAATATAGGTTTACCTCCTCTGGAGATATGAGCAGAATCTTAATCTAAATGTCTTTGGAATTGTTCCAGTTCTTTGGTATTTTTAATCAATCCAGGGTAATGCTGGCCAATTCTGTGTGTGTGTGTGTGTGTGTGTGTCTGCGGGGCTATATAAACTCAGTCAGGACCAGTGCTATGGAACCAGTCGATCGTCATGAGCCAGATCGTGCTCCTGCTGTATCTTTTGGCTGGTCCTGTTTGGGGGCAGAATGATTCACTGTGTAGACTTCGAGGAAGGTTTGACTTACCTCGGATATTCAAGGACGGGGACATCGTAATTGGTGGATCGTTTAACATTCACTATTATAGAAAGGAGCAATTTCTCGACTTCAGGACTCCGCCTGGACCCCCCGAGTGCAAAAGGTCAGTGGTTCCTAGAATTTTTTTAGACACTTCCCTTTTTTTTGCCTGTGTTGGATACTGATTGGC
This sequence comes from Scyliorhinus torazame, assembly GCF_047496885.1. Classification (NCBI taxonomy): domain Eukaryota; kingdom Metazoa; phylum Chordata; class Chondrichthyes; order Carcharhiniformes; family Scyliorhinidae; genus Scyliorhinus; species Scyliorhinus torazame. The sequence goes on along the minus strand of NC_092720.1, from coordinate 16,638,888 downwards.
GAATTGACTCCTGCATCAAGTTGAGCGTTTCCATCTCGTTTTTTTTTAATGGGAGTATGCGGTGGACTAGATTGCAGAGGCGAATAGACGATGAAGTTGTTGGATTGGTGCTGAGCTGAAGTTTGGTCCAGAGAATTGAAGGTAACAGCTACACATTACACCTTCCAAGGCCCCAGTACATCTCCCTGGCACAATGAACCCTGTGCTTATTTCAAGGTCAGTCACTTCAGGTGATCACAGCATTTTCTAAAATTGCATTGCCCATCCCTAGTTGCCCTTGAGAGGCGGAGGTGAGCTGTCTCTTGAACCATTCAGCCCATATGGTGTAATTCACCCTCAGTGCTCTTTTGAAGCGAGCTCCAGGATTTTGACCCATGCTGGAGCACTATGAGATTCCCTCCGATGTCACAGTGAAGTTGGACACTGCCAGGGAAGTGAAATAGCCACACATAATGTTGGATAAACTCAGCAGGTTGGGTGGAGAGAGAAACTGAGTACGGTTTGGGACAGAGTGTGGACAGAGTAGAGGGAGTCTGGTGAGGTGGGGAGGGAAGGTTTTCCTTTGTTTTCCTCACATTTTCACCCTGTAGGAATTGGTTTGTTCTGTTCTACAAAGGGAGGCAATGAATTGCTGGTGTGTGTCTTGTGACTGTCTGGTAAGTGGTCAAGGTCTATATTTCTGAAAGCTTAAATTGGTCCTGCAGTTTGTGATATGATGAATGACTATCTAAAAGAAAACAAATAATTGGATACAATAATTTACTCATTAGTTCAAGACCGCCGGCGTGATTCTCCGTTATGCCAGCGCCCGGGGGTTTCCCGACGGCGTGGGGCTGCCCCACAATGGGAAGCCCCGTTGACCGGCCGACGTAACGGAGAATCCCGCTGGCGGGTCGTGGCAGAAAAGTGGCGGGACGAGTCAGGGGAAGTGTGCAGCTCAGGAAGATAAGGGGAAGATGAAAGGGCAGGAGTGTCAGCCTGGGCAATTATCCAATAGGCTTGAGATTTCTTTCAGCTTGTTTGGGTGAGAGTAGAGGCTGCAGGATGGATGAGCTGACTGACCATAGCACTGTGGTATAGGAAGCCATTCAAGTGGGGGGAGCACAAAGGAACGCAGTAATAGTGGGGGACAGTATAATGAGGGTGATTGACACCCTTCTCTGTAGCAAGGGGCCAGGGTCCAGACGGCTGTGTTGTATGTCCAGTGTCAGTGTTCAGGACATCTGCTCTGGGAGGCGGAGAGGAAGTTCAAATGGGCGGAAGAGGATCCTGTTGCCGTGATCCATGTCATAGGTAGAACGAGGAAAGAAGTTCTGCCGAGAGAACTTGATGAGATAGGCACTAAATTTAACAACAGAACCTCCAAGGTTATAATCTCAGGTTTGTTACATGGGCTGAGTGCAAATTGGCATCGGGCACATAAAATTAGAGAGAAGAATATGTGGCTCAATGACTGGTACGAGAGAAATGGGTTCCGGTTCGTGGGGCAGTGGCATCAGCACTGGGGAAAGTGGGGCCTGTGCCACTGGGATGGCCAGCATCTGAACCGTGCAGAGACCAATGTTCTTGCAAACTGCATAACTAGGGAGGTAGAGTGGGCTTTAAACTAAATAGAGAGGGGGGAAAGTTCGCGAGAGGGGGTATGTAGGCTTACAAAGAAGGATATGGCAGCATTGCAAGGCAGCTATTTAGGTAATGATACCCACAATATGAGAGGAAGGGATCGGGTGTGCAGACATAATAAAACAGCAACAAATAGGGTCAAATGAAAATATGGTTCTTTATTTAAATTCACGTAGTATTCAACACAAATAAATGAATTAGCAACACAAATTGAGGTTAATAGGTATGATCTTATAGCAATTACAGAGACGTGGTTACAAGGAGATCAAAACTGGGAACTAAATATTCAGGGGATTGTGATCATTGTAAGGACAGGCAGAAAGGAAAGGCTGTTGAGGTGGCTTTGTTAGTACAAGATGAAATTAGTATGCCAACAAGAAATTATCTAGGATCATAAGATGTAGAATCCATATCGGTGGAGGCAACAATGGAAGAAGACACTGGTGGGAGTAGTCGACAGGCCCCTTAATAATAATAGTGTATTGTCAGAAGTAGGCTTCAATGATGTTACTGTGAAAAGCCCCTAGTCGCCACATTCCGGCGCCTGCTCGGGAGGCCGGTATGGGAATTGAACCCGTGCTGCTGGCCTTGTTCTGCATTACAAGCCAGCTGTTTAGCTCACTGTGCTAAACCAGCCCCTTAACAGTAGTTGTACTGTAACAAGGAGAATAAATCAGGAGATAATAAGGGAATGTTAAATAGGGCAGTACTTTAATCATGGGTGACTTTAATCTTCATGTAGATTGGAGAAAATCAAATTGGCAGAGGTAGCCACGAGGAAGAATTCATAGAATGTATCGACTAAGGGCTTTTCACAGTAACTTCATTGCAGTGTTAATGTGAGCCTACTTGTGAAAATAAAGATTATTTTAAAAATGATTAATTATTCAGGACAGTTTCCTGGAACAATATGTTGTGGATCCAACCAGGGATCAGTCTATTGTAAATCTGGTAATGTGGAGTGGGGGCAGATTTAATAAACCGCTCAGAGTAAACAGTGACCATAGCCTTCAGCTTGAGAGTGAGAAGTTGGGGTCAGAAACAACTGTGCTACACTTAAATATGGGTAATTGTAAATGAATGAGGGCAGAGTTGGCTGGAGCGGACTTGGAAAGGAGTTTAGCAGGAATTATGATTGATCAGTAATGGCAGACATTTGTGAAAGTAGTTCATGGCTCACATTAAAAATATATCCCAGTGAGGAATAAAGTTTCTATGAAGGGGACAAGTCAACCATGGTTAACCAAGGAAGGTAAGGATAGTATTAAACTGAAAGAAAAACATATAACGTGGCAAAGATTAATGGTAAAATAGAGGATTGGGAAAGTTTTAAAAATTACCTTCAGGTGACAAAAGAGGAAGATAAAATATGAGGGTAAACTAGCAAGTAATAAAAAAAAACAGACAGCAAGAACTTATTTAAAGAGATGAAAAAGGAGACGCCAAAGTGAGCACACGCCTTTTAGAGAATGAGACTGAGGAAATAACAATGGGGAACCAGGAAATGGCAGAAGAGTTAAACAAATACTTTGTCTTCACGGTGGAAGACATTCATAAAATTCCAAAAATACCAAATAATCAAGGGGCAGAAGGGAGAGGAAATAAATACAATAACTATCACTGGAGAAAAAGTGCTAGGGATACTAATGGGGCTTAATGCTGATAAGTACCCTGGACCTGATGGGTTGCTGATCCCAGAATACTAAGAGAAGTAGCTACAGAGATAGTGGATGCACTGGTAGTAATCTTCCAAGAATCACTAAATTTGAGAAAATGTCCGAGAGGATTGGAAAACTGACAATGTAACACCCTTCGACCCATATCACTATTGAACACAGATGTGAAAATATTGGCTAAGTTGTTGGCGGGGAGGATGGAGGACTGTGTCCCGTGGGTGGTTGCAGAAGATCAAACAGGCGAGTAATATAAGACGGCTATTAAATGTGGTGATGAATCCGTCGGGGGCTCTGGTACCGGAGGTGGTGGTGCCTATGGATGCGGAGAAGGCATTTGATTGGGTGGAGTGGCGGTACTTGTTCAAAGTTTTGGGAAGGTTTGGGTTTGGGCCGAGATTTGTGGCATGGGTGCGGTTGCTGTATGTGGCACTAAGGGTGAGGGTGAGGACGAATGATATGAGCTCACAAAGCTTAGACTTACACAGGGGTACAAGGCAGGTGTGCCCACTGTTGCTGCTGCTGTTTGCGCTGGCCATAGAGCCGTTGACGATGGTTCTCAGGGGATCGGCGGAGTGGCAGGGGATTATGAGAGGACAGAGGGAGCATCGGCTGTCGCTCTACGTCGATGACCTCTTGCTGTATGTTTCGGATCCATTGGAGAGTATAATAATAATATTATTATTATGTATGTATTATTATATATTAGTATGGGAAGGATTATGGGCCTGCAGGGGAGGTTTGGAAGGTTCTCCGGGTACAAACTGAATGTAGGGAAAGCGAGGTATTCCCGGTGAATGAGCTCGGACAGCGGGCTAATTTAGGGGGGGATGCCATTTACGATAGCGAGGGATAGGTTTAGGTACTTGGGGATTCAGGTAGCGAGGGAATGGACAGGGCTCCATAAGTGGAACTTAACGAAGCTGGTGGAGGAGGCCAGGGAGGATCGTAAGAGGTGGGATACACTGCACTTAACATTGGCAGGGAGGGTCCAAGTGGTGAAAATGAATGTTCTGCTGAGGCTCTTGTTTATCTTTCAGTCTCTCCCGATTTTTATACCAAAGGTTTTTTTTTCAGAAAGTGGACACGATCATCTCGGATGGGGAAGGTGCCGAGGGTGGGGAGGACCCTGCGACAGAGGCAGAGGCAGCAGGGGGGTTGGTGTTGCCAAACTTGCTTCATTATTATTGGGCAGTGAATGTGGACAAGGTGTGGCGGTGGTGGGAAGGAGAAGGGGTAGAGTGGGTTAGGATGGAGGAAGACTCTTGTAAGGGGTCTAGTTTGAGGACTATGGTGACGGCAGCATTGCCAATGACCCCTGTTGTAGGCTGTGCCCATATTTGGTTCCATTGACCTCAGTGTAGCCTGATATTTGGCATGTCCAAAATGGGTGAATCTGATTTCACTGCCTATTCAGAGAATCAAAGAATCCCTTCAGTGCAGAAGGTGGCCATTCAGCCCATCGAGTCTGCACCAACCCTCCAAAAGAGCACCCAACCCAGGCCCACTCTGCTGCAAGCCCGTGACCCCACCTAACCTTTGAACACTAAGGGGCAATTTAGCATGGCCAGCCCACCTAACCTGCACACCTTTCGACTGTGGGAGGAAACCGGAGCACCCGGAGAAAACACACACAAACACGGGGAAAATGGGCAAACTCCACACAGTCACTCAAGGCTGGAATCGGACCAGGGACCCTGGCGCTGCGAGGTAGCAGTGCTAACCACTGTGCCACATTTGTGTCCCAGCTGCATGCTATGGAGTATGTTTATATATTTTCTTAGCAGATGTTCTGCTGATTCATGGCCAGGAGTGTTGGCGAATTTCAAAGTAAAGAACATTTGCCGCTATTACTGGGAGGTTTCAGTGGAGAGTCTCCCTCTTATTCTCATTGAAGAAATGCAGTCCTTCGAATGAAATCAGAATGTTCCAAATCCACAATCAATGAATTATAGTGAAATGAAATTGTAGCGAGCCTCGCAGGAGAGGAGGCAAGAAAATTACTTTGGTCGCCATATGCAGCAACTTGTTCATTAAAAATATTTAGAACCGCAATCCTTAGCAAGTCATTCACATAGTCATGCCGAATGAATTTACTACGTGTTTCCAAACAGGACCATGTTGTTCTTGTCTGATTGCCAGGTCAATCCGGATTTGGCTGTTGTTTATTAAGCCAAATACGTTATTGAAAGGACATTTCAACTTAAGACAATTTTTTAATTCCTTGAAAGCTAGAGCTGGTTTTTGCTGCATTGTCACCATATTGAGCACAAGGTAAGTGGACAGAGTTAGCGTGATTACAATGTAGCAACGTGTTAAGTAGCTTAATAAAAATTCCCATTGATCACTCATCAGCGAAATCACAAAAACCACAGGAAAGTCTCATGACCAGTTTACCAAGTCACTATCTTAGCGGATCCAGCAATTCTTTGCCCCGCCCTCCTCCAAAACACCCATTCAGTGCCAGTACTACTCAGACACGTGAAGACTGTGGAGGATGTGTTGGCCTTGGAAATGATCCAGAGGAGGTTCACAAGAATGATCCCTGCAATGAAGAACTTTTCATATGAGGAACGGTTGAGGATTCTGGGTCTGTACTGGTTGGAGTTTAGAAGGATGAGAGGGGATCTTATTGAAATTTACAAGATACTGCGAGGCCTAGATAGAGTGGAAATGGAGACGATGCTTCCACTTGTAGGAAAAACTAGAACCAGAGGACACCATCTCAGACTAAAGGGACGATCCTTTAAAACAGAGATGAGAAGGAATTTCTTCAGCCAGAGGCTGGTGAATCTGTGGAACTCTTTGCTGCAGTAGGCTACGGAGGCCAAATCACTGAGTGTCTTTCAGACAGAGATAGATAGGTTCTTGATTAATAAGGGGATCAGGGGTTATGGGGAGAAGGCGAATGGGGATGAGAAAATATCAGCCATGATTGAATGGCGGAGCAGACTCGATGGGCCGAGTGGCCTAATTCTGCTCCTATGTCTTATGGTCTTATGGTTTAATGGACTGTTGTGTTAGGCTGGGCTTCAGTTTAACACGCCTGGTTTTCTTCCGACTCAACACTGCATCCGTTTAGACAGCTAACAGCTGACAACATGGAGACGTCCTAACAATTTGTCTGTCTGTTTGTCTCACACAGTTTTGACCTGACGCAGTTCCAGTTTGCCCAAACCATGATCTACACCATCGAGGAAATAAACAGGAAGCAGATCCTGGTCCCGAATATTACACTGGGCTACCAGATTCATGATGGCTGTGGAGACCCAGCTATGTCGACGAAAGTAACCACCCTGCTCATTAGTGGACAGGAGGAAACCCTTGCTGACCCAAAGTGCAAAACCACCTCTAACATCCCGGCTATAGTTACAGATGCCGAATCCATGCAGTCTGTCGCAGTTGCGAGAGTCATTACGCCCTACAATGTGACAATGGTAGGACACACTGTAGTATCAGCACCTTTCCACTAGGGACATCTGGGGCGGGATTCTCCGACCCCCCCCCGCCGGGTCGGAGAATCGCCGGGGGCTGGCATGAGTCCCGCCCCTGCCATATCCCGAATTCTCCACCACCAGAGATTCGGCAGGGGCAGGAATCGCGCCGGTCGGCGGGCCCACCCCCGGCGATTCTCCGGCCCGCGATGGGCTGAAGTCCCGCTGCTGTCAACCCTCTCCCGCCGGCGTGGATTAAACCACCTACCTTACCGGCGGGAGCAGGCGGCGCGGGCGTGCTCCGGGGTCCTGGGGGGGTGCGGGGCAATCTGGCCCCGGGGGGTGCCCCCACGGTGGCCTGGCCCGCGATCGGGGCCCATCGATCCACGGGCGGGCCTGTGCCGTGTATTCACCATGGCGGAGGCGGAAGAGACCCCCTCCCCTACACATGCGCGGGGATGACGGCAGCAGCCGCTGACGCTCCCGTGCATGCGTGGACATACGCAGGCCGGCAAAGTCCTTTCGGCCCTGTCTGGCATGGCGCCAAAGGCCTTCCACGCCAGGCGGTGGAGCGGAAACCTCTCCGCCGCCGGCCTAGCCCCTCAAGGTGAGGGCTTGGCCCCTTTGGGGCGGCCCGACGCCGGAGTGGTTCCCGCCACTACATCACGCCGGGACCCCCCGTCCTGCTGGGTAGGGGAGAATCCTGCCCCAGTTTCCTGTTCCAGGTTGTCCTCTGATGCATTGTTTACCTTTGTTCTGCCATTAGTAGATCCTGATCTCTTGATGTGCCACTATCAGCACCCTTCTGAGCCTTGATCACCAACAATTTCTTTATCCTTTTGTCCATGACATCATTGTCAATCTCCACCTAGGCTGGCCCTCTCTCCAGCCCCACCACTCCATATCACTCTCCTTCCCCCTACCACAACAGTATAAATCTGATCCTATTTCCAGTTCTCTCTAGCTTTGACGAAGAGTTATCCAGACTCGAAACGTTCTCTCTCCACAGATGCTGTCAGACCTGCTGAGGTTGTCCAGCACTTTTGGTCCAGATTCCAGCACCCGCAGTAATTTGCTTTTACCTGTTCCCCTGAACTCTGGCTATGTTCATGGCAGGAAAGATGTTCCTTTACATATAGGTTGTCGCTTGATTTCAAAGATGGTTTGCTTCCAAGTACAATTTCAAATACAGGTCAAATCTATTCACCATAGCGATATATAATGCATAGACTTGCACTAAAACAGAAAATATTGGAAATACTCAACAGGAATGTTGGAGTGAGGAACAGAGTTAAACTTTCAGGTCCTTTACGTGCTCCCACTATTTTCTCTTTTCATTTCAGATATCCAACATTCAAGATATTTTGCTTTTACCATGCTGCTCCTGGTATACAGAGGTGCACTTCACATAGTTTAGCTCAGTTGGCTGGACAGCTGGTTAGTGATGCAGAGTGATGCCGACTGCCCGGGTTCATGTTCGTGCACCGGCTGAGGTTATTCATAAAGGCCCCGTCTTCTCAACCTTGGGGCAGCACGGTAGCACAAGAGGATAGCACTGTGGCTTCACAGCGCCAGGGTAACAGGTTCGATTCCCCACTAGGTCACTGTCTGTGTGGAGTCTGCACGTTCTCCCCGTGTCTACGTGGGTTTCCTCCGGGTGATCCGGTTTCCTCCCACAGTCCAAAGACGTGCAGGTTAGGTGGATTGGCCATGATAAATTGCCCTTAGTGACCAAAAAGGTTAGGAGGGATTATTGGGTTACGGGGATAGGGTGGAAGTGAGGGCTTAAATGGGTCGGTGCAAACTCGATGGGCCGAATGGCCTCCTTCTGCACTGTATGTTCTACGTTGTATGTTCTTGCCCCTTGCCTGAGGTGTGGTGACCCTCAGGTTTAACCACCACCATTCAGCTCTCCCCCTCAAAAGGGGAAAGCAACCTGTGGTCATCTGGGACTATGGCGACTTTACTTACGTTTTGATAGAGAACAGGAACAGACCATTTGGCCCACCCATTTCAGACTCACCTGTATATTCTCCTTAAGCCAAATCTTCCTCAGCCAGCTATACAGCAGAACCTCAATTTCCCTCGCTCTCATATCTTTATCTAACTTCCCCTTAAACACATCTATAGAAACACTTTCAAGAACACACTGTGATAGCAAGGTTCACATTCTCACCACAAATGCACAAAGAAGCTTCTTCTGAATTCCTTATTTGATTTCTTGATGTTTATTCTGTATTGATGGCCTGACACTTTCCACATGTGGGCGTATTTTCCCTGGGTCTGTCTATCAAAATATTTAATTTAAATATATAGATAATAATCTTTATTCATGTCACAAGTAGGCTTACATTAACACTGCTATGAAGTTACTGGGAAAAATGCCCCAGTCGCCACACTCCGGTGCTTGTTCGGGTACATAGAGGAAAAATTGAGAATGTCCATTCCACCTAACATCATCTTTCAGGACTTGTGTGAGGAAACCGGAGCACCCGGAGGAAACCCACACAGACACGGGGAGAACGTGCAGACTCTGCACAGACAGTGACCCAAACCGGGAATCGAACCTGGGTCCCTGGAGCTGTGAAGCAACTGTGCTAACCACTGTGCTAACGTACCACCCGCAATATATTGGGCCACCTCTCAGCATTCTTTTTTTGAAGAGAAAAGTGACCCAGCCTGGTCATCATTTCCTGATAAGTATTGATTCATACGGGGTAGCACAGTGGCAGTGATTAGCACTGCTGCCTCAAGGCACCGAGGACCTGGGTTCGAATCCTGGCCCTGGGTCACTGTCCATGTGGAATTTGCACATTCTCCCCATGTCTCCATGGGTCACACCCCCACAACCCAAAGATGTGCAGGGTAGGTGGATTGGTTACACTAAATTGCCATTTAATTGGGGGGGAAATGAATTGGGTGCTTTTAATTAAAAAAATTCAAAATATTGATTCATATTCTGGTATCTTCTCCCATGTCTCTATTTTCTGATTATAACGTTGTGATCGGAACTTTACACAGTTACTTTGTTGCTATGCTTATCTTAAAAGTGATAAGGTTTTTAACATTCTTTTTCACACAAAGGGTAGTGAAAATCTGGAACTCGCTCTGTCAAAAGGCTGTTCAGGGTAGTGGTCAATTGAAATGTTTAAAACTTAGACAGATACTTGGTGGGCCCGACTATTGCTCAAAACAAATTAGTGGCATGGGAAAAGAATGAAATGTTGCCATTTAAGCCTCATATAGTTTAAATAAAGTCTCGCCCCATTGAGGAGATTAGAAAGTAAGAAATAGGAGCAAGAATAGGCCTTATGGTCCCTCGAGCCAGCTCGATCTTTCAATAAGATCTTTTACCTCAACTCCATTTTTCCCACCTTTTTTTATTCATTCATGGCATGTGGGCATCGCTGGCTTGACCAGTATTAATTGTCCATCCTTAATTGCCCTTGAGAAGGTGGCAGTGAACTGCCTATATCCATTGACTTCTAAAAGTCTATCATTCCCGAAAACATAAGAATACAAGGGGCAGGAATAGGTCATTTAGCCAGTTGAACCGATTCCAACTTCAATATAATCATGGCTCATTTTGAGTTTCAATCCTTTCTCCTGACCACTCCCCATATCCCATAATTCCCAGAGCCCAAAAGCCTATCCCAGGCGTACATATGTTCAACAATGCAGCATCCGCAACCCTCTGGAGCAGTAAACTCCGGAGATTCGTGGGCCTGTCCATGCGAAGAAATCGCTCCTCACCTCAGTCTGAAATGGTGGTCTCCTCTACCCATCCTCAAATTATCCTCAGGTGACGACCCTCAGTTCTAAAGTCTCCAGTCAGGGGAAATCATCTGCATTCTTTAATGGTACGTGGGTGTTGCTGGAAAGGCCAGTATTTGGTGCCCAACCCCAATTGCCTTTGGACTGGGTTTCTCGCTAGGCCATTTCAGAGTCAACCCCATTCCTGTGGGTCACATGTAGGCCAGACCAGGTAACGGCAGCAGATTTCCTTCCCTAACGGATTTTAATGACCCAGCTGTGTTTACATTACGATGGACAATGGTTTCATTGGCATCATCACTGAGACTAGCTTTTCATTGCAGATTTATTAATTGAATTTAAATTCCACCAGTTGGCATGGTGGGATTTGAACCCATATCCACAAGACATTAGCCTCGGCCTCTGAATTGTTTCTCCAATGACCAGTAACCTCTCACCAGAATTTTATGTTTCAACGAGATCACTTTTCAGATCCTAAACTCCAGATATTATAACAACAACTTGCATGTTTGTAGCAAAAAGCTGGCATTTTGAATGCTTAAGTTTCGAGTGAGGTTGTCACCACAGTAAGGGAAGAATTGCTTTATTACCGCTTGCAAAATGGTGAATGCTATCTTTCACTTCAAGAACCTATATTTAGATAGGGTCGCAGATCAGGTCTTCACCGTGTGCACAAAGCATTGCGGCCGGTTTAGCTCAGTTGGCTGGACGGCTGGTTTGTGATGCAGAGTTGAGGCCACCAGTGTGGGTTCAAGTCCCACACTGGCTGAGGTTATTCATGAAGGCCCGCCCTTCTGAACTGTGCTCCTTGCCTGAGATGTGGTGATCCTCAGGTGAAATTTCCACCAGTCATCCCCCCCCCCGCCCCCTCGTAGGGAGAAAGCACCTGAAACTAAGGTGACTTTACTTACTGAAATATTTGGAAATTTCCTTCTGCACTCGTGGGGCGATTATTGAAAGTTCCCCTCCAACCCAAAATAAAAGTCTGCTACTTCTCATCAATCACCAGCAGGTGATCCCAAGATGTTCCTACCAATAAGACACATCCTGAGTTGCTTAAATTATTTAGGAATAAGTGGGGCGAAAGTGTTTTTTTTCAAGATAGCAGCCGGTGACTAGTGGTGTGCCTCAGGGGTCTGTGCTGGGACCACAACTTTTCACAATATACATTAATGATCTGATGGAAGGAACTGAAGGCACTGTTGCTAAGTTTGCAGATGATACAAAGATCTGTAGAGGGACAGGTAGCATTGAGGAAGCAAGAGGGCTGCAGAAGGATTTGGACAAGCTAGGAGAGTGGGCAATGAAGTGGCAAATGAAATACTATGTGGAAAAGTGTGAGGTTATGCACTTTTGAAGGAGGAATTTAGGCATAGACTATTTTCTAAATGGGAAAATGCTTAGGAAATCAGAAGCACAAAGGGATTTGGGAGTCCTTGTTCACGATTCTCTTAAAGTTAACGTGCAGGTTCAGTCGGCAGTTAAGAAGGCAAATGAAATGTTAGCATTCATGTCGAGAGGGCTAGAATACAAGAGCAGGGATGTACTTCTGAGGCTGTATAAGGCTCTGGGCAGACCCCATTAGGAGTATTGTGAGCAGTTTTGGGCCCCATATCTAAGGAAGGATGTGCTGGCCTTGGAGAGGGTCCAGAGAAGGTTCACAAGACTGATCCCTGGAATGAAGAGCTTGTCGTATGAGGAACTGTTGAGGACACAGGGTCTGTACTCGATGGAGTTTAGAAGGATGAGGGGGGATCTTATTGAAACTTACAGGATATAGCGAGGCCTGGATAGAGCGGACGTGGAGAGGATGTTTCCACTTGTAGGAAAAACTAGAACCAAAGGACACCATCTCAGACTAAAGGGACGATCCTTTAAAACAGAGATGGGGGGAATTTCTTCAGCCGGAGGGTGGTGAATCTGCGGAACCCTTTGCCGCAGAAGGCTGTGGAGGCCAAATCACTGAGTGTCTTTAAGACAGAGATAGATAGGTTTTTGATTAATAAGGGGACCAGAGGTCATGGGGAGAAGGCAGGAGAATGGGGATGAGAAAATCTCAGCCATGATTGAATGGCGGAGCAGACTCGATGGGCCGAGTGGCCTAATTCTGCTCCTATGTCTTATGACCTTATTATCTTATCATGTGTTGGAATTAAGTAAAATATCACTTATTGATTCCCAAAGTAAGAAGTTTTACAACACCAGGTTAAAGTCAACAGGTTTGTTTCGATGTCACTAGCTTTCGGGGCGCTGCTCCCCACCTGAGGAAGGAGCAGCGCTCCGAAAGCTAGTGACATCGAAACAAACCTGTTAGACTTTAACCTGGTGTTGTAAGACTTACTGTGCTCACCCCAGTCCAACGCCGGCATCTCCACATCATGATTCCCAAAGGTTAATTATCTCTCATACACAATATAAAATAAATGTATACAATGCGGGAAAATATTCAGCAGTCCCAGCATCATCTGGGGAGAAAGCTCCATCCCAATACGGTGCTGGTAAACATCCTGCTATTCTATTTGAAAAAGTATTTTATTAAAAAAACATTTTTACCTCAGATTTACAGCATCCGCAGTATTTTGCTTGAAATTGAAAATGTTTACAAACATTTCATTGTTATTTTCCTCGGGGATGTTGACAAGACCGCATTTATTGACCTGGGAATCCAACTGGCAATAGCAATTTCTAACTCTCACTTGTCCTCTCCATCCTCCAGTTCAGCTACTCGGCCGCTTATGACTATCTCAACAACATGTACGAGTTCCCCACCTTTTTCCGGACCATCCCAAATGACTACCACCAGGTGGACGGTCTCGCCCAGCTCGTCAAATACTTTGGATGGAACTGGATCGGGACAATTCGGAGTAACTCCACCTACGGTGCCCTGGCAATGGACGAGATTATCAAAAGCATGCACGGCTTCGGCATTTGCATCGCTTTCTCTGGAGCTGTTCACAAAACCGACTCCAAAGAGAAGTTGCTGAGTCTCATCAACGTCATCAGACAAGCCTCCACCAGGATTATAGTTGCCTTCGTTGCCCAGGCAGACATGGCAGTGTTGATGCACGAGATTGCTCAGCAGAACCTGACTGGGATCCAGTGGATTGGGAGCGAGTCTTGGATCACCATGCCCGGCATCTCTCCCAAAGAACACACCAGCTTCCTGGCCGGCACGTTGGGCTTCGCTGTCCCGAAGGCGATCCTGCCGGGGCTGAAGGAATTCCTTCTCGAGGTGCACCCCTCCAGATACCCCGGGAATGTCTTCGTGGCCGAGTTTTGGGAAACCACGTTCGAATGCTCCTGGCAAAAGCCGGAGAACCTCAGCCGGGCGGACGACGCTGCTCAGGTCAACTTGTGCACCGGACAGGAAAAGCTGGATGAAATCGACAACCAGTACACCGATACATCGCAGCTGAGAATCGCTTACAACGTGTACAAAGCTGTGTATGCAATCGCACATTCCCTCAACCACATGCTCTCCAAAACCAACTTTACCTTTTCAGAACTTGACCTTTGGGAGGTAAGGACATCTGCACCTTCTTGGAAATCTGCCAACACTTTCACAATGACAGGTTCACTGATGAAGATCTGAACCCGTGCCTGTCTCAAAACTGTAACCATTGCAGAAATGCTGCTTTTTTAAAACATTAATTCATACCCTAAGTTATAAGTGCGGATGTTAAACTATTGGATTCAGAGTAATGTGTTTGTTGTAGGTCTGGATTTACATGGCAACTTTATGGCCCTTTAAAGAGTGTAAAAGGTCTCCCAATGTAGCTTCAATGTCAAGACATTTGGACCTCATGTTTCTGCTTAACTAACTGGCCGAGTCTGTCTTTAGAATTAGCAGAGTTAGTCTCTCTGATGGGGTCAGTCACACGTATAACTCCAGCATGGACTAAATAAAATAGGGGCTGGTTTAGCACAGGGCTAAATCGTTGGCTTTGAAAGCAGGCCAGCAGCACGGTTCAATTCCTGTACCAGACTCCCTGAACAGGTGCTGGAATGTGGCGACGAGGGGCTTTTCACAGTAACTTTATTTGAAGTCTACTTGTGACAATAAGCGATTTTCATTAAAAGAGTATTCCAGGAATCATCAGATTCACTCCTGGGACATTTGGGGAATTTTTTAAAATTCCTACATGGGATGTGGGTCCTGTAGGCTGTGCCAGCATTTATTGCCCATCTCTAATTGCCCCTGAGGGAGCAGTTAAGAGTCAACCACATTGCTGTGGGTCTGGAGTCACATGTAGGCCAGACCAGGTAAGGTCGGCAGATTTCCTTCCCTAAAGGACATTAGTGAACCAGATGGGATTTTGCGACAATTAACCATGGTTTCATGGTCATCATTAGACTTGTAATTCCAGATTGAATTAAAATTTCGAATCTGGGTGCCCAGAGCATTACTCTGTGTCTCTGGTTTACTTGTACAGTGACAATACCACTATGCCTCCGCCTCCCCAGATAGCTCATCTAAACTCAGTTTGACTGGATGGAGAACAGCGATTCTCCCATTCCATTAGAACTATATAAACTTCCAATTTCTACGGGGGTTTTCTCGTCTCTCAGTGGAATGTCAGAGAAATTGTGCCAATTGCCGTTTAGGCCGTTCCTCTGAGGCTCCGCTGAAGTTATGCTGGCGATTGAGTAGCTGCCGTCCTGTGTGGGGCAAAGTTGATGGGACAGCAGCTCTTTTCCAGGTTGAATGTTGCACCAGAGATGGAGAGAGAGATCTCCAAGAAGTAAAATTATTGCTACACATGCCCCCAGTCATGACCCCGGCACCAGGAATCAGATCAGTCCCTAAAGTGTAAAGACGTCCTGACCAGAGCCAGCCGCATTTTTCGACATGTCACATGTTGGTGGGCATGTCCATCAGAATAATTCTTGCATTCCTCACCTCCCCCCAACATTTAACCTCAAGCTATAACCAGCCCAGCAAAGGGTGCTGAACGCTAGCAACTCAAAATAGTCAGGATAAACGTTGTAATGAGTTACGATGCAAGATATACAACTGAAAAACTATCTTCTCTCTCCTCTTACAGATAATGACATTAACTAAGTCTGAAATCCATAAGTATAGGAAGAGATCATTTGCTCATTGTATCTATCAATGCTGGTTCTATTTGAAAGAATATTCCACATCACCCTCTCCTCCCCCGTTGCAACCCCCACCTCCGCATTTTCGAGTCGTCCAGAGTCAGCTGACTCAAAGAGTCCTCCAGGCTCGAAAAGTTAGCTCCTTTCTCCCTCCTCAGACTCTGTCAGACCTGCTGAGATTATCCAGTATTTTCTGTCTTTGTTTCACATTCCAGCATCCGCAGTGATTTGCTTTTATCTGCATTTTCGAGTATTTGTCAAATTCATGTTTAAATCGGCCGACACCATCTTTACAGCCCATGTGTCCCAAATGGTGACAATTTCCGTGCACAAGAAAGCTCCTCATCTCCCCTCTGCAAGCAGTGTCCTCTGCTTCCTGCTCCTCTTGCCAACAGAAGCGGTTCATCTGCATTCATTCTTCCCAAACTAACCATAATTTGAAACGCATCTTCGGAATCTCCCTTAACATTCCCTGCTCTGGCAAAACTAAAATGAACCCCCCCCCCCCACACCTAGTGACCACTCTGACCACTCTTTGCCTAACAATATGTACTTTATTGTTCATCTTGCTGAATCTTTTCATACAATCTATGGACAGTAAGGGAGTGGTTTCTTTAGTTGCTGAGCATCAATGATGTTGTAGGTACAAAGGTTCGGTTACGTCTATAAAACAGGTTAATAGTTTTAGTCAAAATTGTCTATCATGTGTAAAACGTTACAGACACATTTTGTCCTGCTGGGAATAGAGGGATACGGACCCCGGAAGTGCAGAAGGTTTTAGTTTAGACAGGCATCATGATCGGTGCAGGCTTGGAGGAGCAAAGGGGGCCATTTCCTGTCCTGTATTGTTCTTTGTTCTTTGTTTTTGTTCAGTGCTCTTTGCTTTTTGATCTTTGTTCTTTGTTTTTGTTCTTTGAAAATGAAAATCGCTTATTGTCACAAGTAGGCTTCAAATGAAGTTACTGTGAAAAGCCCCTAGTCGCCACATTCCGGCACCTATTCGGGGAGGCTGGAACGGGAATTGAACCGTGCTGCTGGCGTGCCTTGGTCTGCTTTGAAAGCCAGCTATTTAGCCCTGTGCGAAACCAGCCCCAATGTTCTTTGTTCTTTGAACCTGAATTGTAGCTCCAGTATACAGGAGGTTGAGAGTACTGAGGGCAGGCCAGTCGATTTCAGCGGGAGCGGAGCAGGTTAGTCAATTTCAGCGGGAGCAGTGCGGAAGTGATTTCTGGGAGGTAAGTCTCTCCTTTAAAAACACTTGTCTTTGCAGGGGCAGGCCAGTCAATTTCAGCGGGAGCGGAGCTGGTTAGTCAATTTCAGCGGGAGCAGTGCGGAAGTGATTTCTGGGAGGTAAGTCTCTCCTTTAAAAACACTTGTCTTTGCAGGGGCAGGCCAGTCGATTTCAGCGGGATCAGAGCTGGTTAGTCAATTTCAGCGGGAGCAGTGCGGAAGTGATTTCTGGGAGGTAAGTCTCTCCTTTAAAAACACTTGTCTTTGCAGGGGCAGGCCAGTCGATTTCAGCGGGAGCGGAGCTGGTCAGTCAATTTCAGCGGGAGCAGTGCGGAAGTGATTTCTGGGAGGTAAGTCTCTCCTTGCAGCCTACTCCAAATAGTTTTAGGGATGTAGAGGAAAGGATGGCGAGGATGATCCTGGATAAGAGCGAAAGTAACAGGGTAGTTATTATGGGAGACTTGAACTTTCCAAATATTGACTGGAAAAGATATAGTTCGAGTACATTAGATGGGTCGTTTTTTGTAAAGTGTGTGCAGGAGGGTTTCCTGACACAATATGTTGACAGGCCAACAAGAGGCGAGGCCACGTTGGATTTGGTTTTGGGTAATGAACCAGGCCAGATGTTGGATTTGGAGGTAGGAGAGCACTTTGGGGACAGTGACCACAATTCGGTGACGTTTACGTTAATGATGGAAAGGGATAAGTATACACCGCAGGGCAAGAGTTATAGCTGGGGGAAGGGCAATTATGATGCCATTAGACGTGACTTGGGGGGGATAAGGTGGAGAAGTAGGCTGCAAGTGTTGGGCACACTGGATAAGTGGAGCTTGTTCAAGGATCAGCTACTGCGTGTTCTTGATAAGTATGTACCGGTCAGGCAGGGAGGAAGGCGTCGAGCGAGGGAACCGTGGTTTACCAAAGAAGTGGAATCTCTTGTTAAGAGGAAGAAGGAGGCCTATGTGAAGATGAGGTGTGAAGTTTCAGTTGGGGCGATGGATAGTTACAAGGTAGCGGGGAAGGATATAAAGAGAGAGCTAAGACGAGCAAGGAGGGGACATGAGAAGTGTTTGGCAGGTAGGATCAAGGAAAACCCAAAAGCTTTCTATAGGTATGTCAGGAATAAGCGAATGACTAGGGAAAGAGTAGGACCAGTCAAGGACAGGGATGGGAAGTTGTGTGTGGAGTCTGAAGAGATAGGCAAGATACTAAATGAATATTTTTCGTCAGTATTCACTCAGGAAAAAGATAATGTTGTGGAGGAGAATGCTGAGCCCCAGGCTAATAGAATAGATGGCATTGAGGTACGTAGGGAAGAGGTGTTGGCAATTCTGAACAGGCTGAAAATAGATAAGTCCCCGGGACCTGATGGGATTTATCCTAGGGTTCTCTGGGAGGCCAGGGAAGAGATTGCTGGACCTTTGGCTTTGATTTTTATGTCATCATTGGCTACAGGAATAGTGCCAGAGGACTGGAGGATAGCAAATGTGGTCCCTTTGTTCAAAAAGGGGAGCAGAGACAACCCCGGCAACTATAGACCGGTGAGCCTCACGTCTGTAGTGGGTAAAGTCTTGGAGGGGATTATAAGAGACAAGATTTATAATCATCTAGATAGGAATAATATGCTCAGGGATAGTCAGCATGGCTTTGTGAAGGGTAGGTCATGCCTCACAAACCTTATCGAGTTCTTTGAGAAGGTGACTGAACAGGTGGACGAGGGTAGAGCAGATGATGTGGTGTATATGGATTTCAGCAAAGTGTTTGATAAGGTTCCCCACGGTAGGCTATTGCAGAAAATATGGAGGCTGGGGATTGAGGGAGATTTAGAGATGTGGATCAGAAATTGGCTAGCTGAAAGAAGACAGAGGGTGGTGGTTAATGGGAAATGTTCAGAATGGAGTTCAGTTACAAGTGGAGTACCACAAGGATCTGTTCTGGGGCCGTTGCTGTTTGTCATTTTTATCAATGACCTAGAGGAAGGCGCAGAAGGGTGGGTGAGTAAATTTGCAGACGATACTAAAGTCGGTGGTGTTGTCGATAGTGTGGATGTAGCAGGTTACAGAGGGATATAGATAAGCTGCAGAGCTGGGCTGAGAGGTGGCAAATGGAGTTTAATGTAGAGAAGTGTGAGGTGATTCACTTTGGAAGGAATAACAGGAATGCGGAATATTTGGCTAATGGAAAAGTTCTTGAAAGTGTGGATGAGCAGAGGGATCTAGGTGTCCATGTACATAGATCCCTGAAAGTTGCCACCCAGGTTGATAGGGTTGTGAAGAAGGCCTATGGAGTGTTGGCCTTTATTGGTAGAGGGATTGAGTTCCGGAGTCAGGAGGTCATGTTGCAGCTGTACAAAACTCTGGTACGGCCGCATTTGGAGTATTGCGTACAGTTCTGGTCACCGCATTATAGGAAGGACGTGGAGGCTTTGGAGCGGGTGCAGAGGAGATTTACCAGGATGTTGCCTGGTATGGAGGGAAAATCTTATGAGGAAAGGCTGATGGACTTGAGGTTGTTTTCGTTGGAGAGAAGAAAGTTAAGAGGAGACTGAATAGAGGCATACAAAATGATCAGGGGGTTGGATAGGGTGGACAGTGAGAGCCTTCTCCCGCGGATGGAAATGGCTGGCACGAGGGGACATAGCTTTAAACTGAGGGGTAATAGACATAGCACAGAGGTCAGAGGTAGGTTCTTTACGCAAAAAGTAGTGAGGCCGTGGAATGCCCTACCTGCTACAGTAGTGAACTCGCCAACATTGAGGGCATTTAAAAGTTTATTGGATAAACATATGGATGATAATGGCATAGTGTAGGTTAGATGGCTTTTGTTTCGGTGCAACATTGTGGGCTGAAGGGCCTGTACTGCGCTGTATTGTTCTATGTTCTATGTTCTAACTTGCGGCATGGGTTGGTACCTGGGACTTCGATGTTGTGGCCATTTCGGAGACATGGATAGAGCAGGGACAGGAATGGTTGTTGCAGGTGCCGGGGTTTAGGTATTTCAGTAAGCTCAGGGAAGGTGGTAAAAGAGGGGGAGGGGTGGCATTGTCAGTCAAGGACAGTATTACGGTGGCAGAAAGGACGTTTGATGAGGACCCATCTACTGTGGTAGTATGGGCTGAGGTTATAAACAGGAAAGGAGAAGTCACCCTGTCAGGGGTTTCCTATAGGCCTCCGAAAAGTTCCAGAGATGTAGAGGAAAGGATTGCAAAGATGATTCTGGATAGGAGCGAAAGCAACAGGGTAGTTGTTATGGGGGACTTCAACTTTCCAAATATTGATTGGAAACGCTGTAGTTTGAGTACTTTAGATGGGTCCGTTTTTGTCCAATGTGTGCAGGAGCGTTTCCTGACACAGTATGTAGATAGGCCAACGAGAGGCGAGGCCATTTTGGATTTGGTACTGGGTAATGAACCAGGACAGGTGTTAGATTTGGAGGTAGGTGAGCAATTTGGTGATAGTGACCACAATTCGATTACGTTTACTTTAGTGATGGAAAGGGATAGGTATATACCGCAGGGCGAGAGTTATATCTGGGGGAAAGGCAATTATGATGCGATGAGACAAGACCTAGGATGCATCGGATGGAGAGGAAAACTGCAGGGGATGAGCACAATGGAAATGTGGAGCTTGTTCAAGGAACATCTACTGTGTGTCCTTGATAAGTATGTACCTGTCAGGCAGGGAGGAAGTGGTCGAGCGAGGGAACCGTGGTTTACTAAAGCAGTCGAAACACTTGTCAAGAGGAAGAAGGAGGTTTTTGTAAAGATGAGACATGAAGGTTCAGTTAGGGCGCTTGAGAGTTACAAGTTAGCTAGGAAGGACCTAAAGAGAGAGCTAAGAAGAGCCAGGAGGGGACATGAGAAGTCTTTGGCAGGTAGGATCAAGGATAACCCTAAAACTTTCTATAGATATGTCAGGAATTAAAGAATGACTAGGGCAAGAGTAGGGCCAGTCAAGGACAGTAGTGGGAAGTTGTGCGTGGAGTCCGAGGAGATAGGAGAGGTGCTAAATGAATATTTTCCGTCAGTATTCACAGAGGAAAAAGACAATGTTGTTGAGGAGAATACTGAGATTCAGGCTACGAGACTAGAAGGGCTTGAGGTTCATAAGGATGAGGTGTTAGCAATTCTAGAAAGTGTGAAAATAGATAAGTCCCCTGGGCCGGATGGGATTTATCCTAGGATTCTCTGGGAAGCTGGGGAGGAGATTGTTGAGCCTTTGGCTTTGATCTTTAAGTCATCTTTGTCTACAGGAATAGTGCCAGAAGACTGGAGGATAGCAAATGTTGTCCCGTTGTTCAAGAAGGGGAGTAGAGACAACCCCGATAACTATAGACCAGTGAGCCTTACTTCTGTTGTGGGCAAAATCTTGGAAAGGTTTATAAGAGATAGGATGTATAATCATCTGGAAAGGAATAATTTGATTAGAGATAGTCAACACGGTTTTGTGAAGGGTAAGTCGTGCCTCACAAACCTGATTGAGTTCTTTGAGAAGGTGACCAAACAGGTGGATGAGAGTAAAGCAGTTGATGTGGTGTATATGGATTTCAGTAAAGCGTTTGATAAGGTTCCCCACGGTAGGCTACTGCAGAAAATATGGAGGCCTGGGATTCAGGATGATTTAGCAGTTTGGATCAGAAATTGGCTAGCTGGAAGAAGACAAAAGGTGGTGGTTGATGGGAAACGTTCAGACTGGAGTCCAGTTACTAGTGGTGTACCACAAGGATCTGTTTTGGGGCCACTGCTGTTTGTCATTTTTATAAATGACCTGGAGGAGGGCATAGAAGGATGGGTGAGTAAATTTGCCGATGACACTAAAGTCGGTGGAGGTGTGGACAGTGCAGAAGGATGTTACAAGGGGACATAGATAAGCTGCAGTGCTGGGCTGAGAGGTGGCAAATGGAGTTTAATGCAGAAAAGTGTGAGGTGATTCATATTGGAAGGAATAACAGGAAGACAGAGTACTGGGCTAATGGTAAGATTCTTGGCAGTGTGGATGAGCAGACAGATCTCGGTGTCCATGTACATAGATCCCTGAAAGTTGCCACCCAGGCTGAGAGGGTTGTTAAGAAGGCATACGGTGTGTTAGCTTTTATTGGTAGAGGGATTGAGTTTCGGAGCCATGAGGTCATGTTGCAGCTGGACAAAACTCTGGTGCGGCCGCATTTGGAGTATTGCGTGCAATTCTGGTCGCCGCATTATAAGAAGGATGTGGAAGCATTGGAAAGGGTGCAGAGGAGATTTATCAGAATGTTGCCTGGTATGGAGGGAAGATCTTATGAGGAGAGGCTGAGGGACTTGAGGCTGTTTTCGTCAGAGAGAAGAAGGTTAAGAAGTGACTTAATTGAGGCATACAAGATGATCAGAGGATTAGATAGGGTGGACAGTGAGAGCCTTTTTCCTCGGATGGTGATGTCTAGCACGAGGAGACATAGCTTTAAATTGAGGGAAGATAGATATAGGACAGATGTCAGAGGTAGGTTCTTTACTCAGAGAGTAGTAAGGGCATGGAATGCCCTGCCTGCAACAGTCGTGGACTCGCCAACACTAAGGACATTCAAATGGTCATTGGATAGACATATGGATGATAAGGGAATAGTGTAGATGGGCTTTAGAGTGGTTTCACAGGTCGGCGCAACATCGAGGGCCGAAGGGCATGTACTGCGCTGTAATGTTCTATGTTCTATGTTCTATTATTGTCACAAGTAGGATTACATTAACACTGCAATGAAGTTACTGCAATGAAGTTACACACTCCAGCGCCTATTCGGGTACACATTTATGGCTAAACAATGTTCATGAAATATAATTTCACCAATGACTGGTGTGTAAATTTGTCTGTTTTCTCTTCCCCCCCAGCTACTTCATTATATGTACGCTGTGAATTTTACAGCAAAGAATGGAGAAAGCATATACTTTGATGAGAACTTAGATACAGTCCCCTTGTATGAATTGGTAAATTGGCAGGTGAACTCTGAAGGTGTTGCTCACGTTGTGACAATTGGACGATATGATGGACTTATCGCCTTTGATAAAAGACTATACATAAACAAAGAAAATATAATTTGGATCAATGGGAAAAAAGAGGTAAGTTCATCTTATGTGCTCACTTCAGATTGTACGTTATGGTCTTGGAATTACATTGTAGGGTCCTAAGATATTGTTATGTTATGAAATTTCTTCCTCAACTAATTCAATGGACACATCAACACAGAATTTGATCACTCCTTAGACAGCACCTTCCAAACCCACGACCACTACCATCTAGAAGGACAAGAGCAGCTGATATCTGGGAACCCCACCACCTGGAGGTTCCCCTCCAAGCCACACACCATCCTGACTTGGAAATATATCGTGGTTCTTTTACAGTCACTGGGTCAAATTCCAGGAACTCCAGGGAGAAAGTGCAAACTCCCCACAGACAGTTGCCCGAGGTCGGAATCGAACCCAGGTCCCTGGCGCTGTGAGACAGCAATGTCGCGACTATATATATTTAATTCTAAAAGGTGAATAGAAAATACTATTTCCTCTGGTTGGGGAGTCAATGAGAAGGGATCATGTATTTTAAACCAATTTAATAATTATAATAATCTTTATTATTGTCACAAGCAGGCTTACATTAACACTGCAAGAATGGGCAGAGAGTTTTGTCGCGGTATACTTTTGGGCTAATAGCTGATAGAGTATCAAATGCCGCAGGGCATCATTGTGGCACATTTCTTTCTAAGGAATCATTCGATAATATTTGAAGCTGAGGAACACATAGAGTGATGGAAAGAGAAGGGGCAATTGAAGTAGTTTTGAATTGTTCAAGTAAGGAGCTGTCCCAGACACTGTGGACTGAATGGCCTTTGCTGTACAGTAAACATTTTCCCCCTATTTCCAAATGTTTCTCCTTTTTATTTCATTCACAGATACGCCATTCGTTTGTTTTTTTTTAAATATATTTTTATTCTCCTTTTTCACATTTTCTCCCAAATTTACACCCACCAACAACAAACAATAATCAGTAACAAATATGTCAATCCCCGTATCAATAACAACGATCACATACTCCCATCAAACCCCAAACATTAGCCCGCATGTTCACATAAACAAATGACAAAAAAGGATTAGGAATCACCCATAGTCACCATTAACACACATAGCCCCCCCTCCCCCCAGCCCTCCCACCCACCCCCCTCCCCAACTAATGTTCGTTGTTATCCAGTTCTTGAAAGTGCCGAATGAATAATGCCCATGAATTGTAGAACCCCTCCATCCTGCCCCTCAGTTCAAAATTAACCTTCTCAAGAGTCACGAATTCCAACAGGTCTCCCCGCCACGCCAAGGCACAGGGTGGAGAAGTTGCTCTCCAACCCATCAGGATCCGCCTTCGGGCGATCAACGAGGCGAAGGCTACAACATCTGCCTCCGCACCCGTTTCCAACCCTGGCTGGGCCGACACCCTGAATATGGCCTCCCGGGGGCCCGGGTCCAGTTTCACGTGCACCACTTTAGAAATTACCCTAAAAACCTCCTTACAGTAATCCTCCAGCTTTGGACAGGACCAAAACATATGAACGTGATTAGCGGACACCCCCCTCCCCCCCACAACGTTCACACACATCTTCTACTCCTTCAAAGAATCAGCTCATCCTCGCATTCGTGAGGTGTGCTCTGTATACCACCTTCAGCTGTATCAGCCCCAAACTCACACACTCGCTCCTCACACCAGAACCCCTCCTCCATATCCTCTCCCAACTCTTCTTCCCGCTTTGCTTCGATCCCTTCCAGCGATGCCTTCTCCTCTTCCAAAATAGCTCCATAAACCGCCGACACTACCCCCTTCTCCAGTCCCCCTGTCGTCAGTACCTCCTCCAGCAATGTAGAGGCCGGCTCCACTGGGAAGCTCTGTATCTCCTTTCTGGCAAAATCTCGAACCTGCATGTACCTAAATATTTCCCACTGCTCCAGCCCATACTTCCCTTCCAGCTCCTTCAATCCTGCAAACCGACACCTAAGAAACAAATCTTTCAGTGTCTTAAACCCTTCTCCTCCCATTTCCGAATATTTCCATCCCAGTTCCCTGGCTCATATCTGTGGTTCCCCCGAATCGGCATTTCCCTTGACCCTGCCTCCAACCCGAAGAGTTGGCGAAACATACACCAAATTCTCAATGAAGCTATTATTCCCGGACTCCCTGAGTATTTCCCCGGGGCCATTGGGAGCGGCGCTGTTGATAGTGCTTTCAATCCCGACCCCCTGCACAGACTCTCCTCCATTCTGACCCACTGGGAATCAACCCCTCTGACCCAGCTATGCACCTTCTCCACATTCGTTGCCCAGTAGTAATACATCAGGTTCGGAAGACCCAAACCCCCTTGGCCACTTTCCCTCCCCATATGAACAAAGTAATCCTTCCCTCAATCTCTCTGAAAAAAGCCTTTGGCAGGAAAATCGGCAAGCATTGAAAAATAAACCGAAATCGAGGCAACACATTTTAACCGCCTGTACCCGACCCGCCAGTGACAGAGGGCGACCATCCCATCTTGCCAGATCAGCTTTCACTCTCCCCACCAAACTAGAAATATTGTACCTGCGGAGCCCCCTCTCCCACTCCCGGGCAACCTGCACCCCCAGGTACCTAAAGTGAGTCCGTGCCCTACGGAATGGCAGCCCCCCCCCACCCCTGCCCCCAGCCCCGGCCGAGACACCACAAAATACTCACTCTTGTCCAGATTTAGTTTGTACACAAATATGCCATTCATGAAAGCAAAATGCCAAAATTCAAACCTGCAGCAAACAGCTGCAATTTGTCTCCACAAAACACTTAAATAACTCCCATTATTCCGGTAACCACAGTGTTATCAATAGAAACAAAGTTTAAATAATTGAAAGGGTTTGCTTGCGGCTCAGCCAGCTGTTATAGCAAATGTGGCCAGAATTCCTTACGAAGGTCACCCAAACCTTGCGTTGTAACTTTGGTGGGAGATCAATGGAGAACCCAGGGTGGTTGGCCAAAGTTAGAGAAAGGAATTGTGAGGATTCTACTGGATGCTCCATCCAATGATGCCCAATCCCAGGGCTAAGCTGAGGAGCAAAATATCTGTCAGGAGCTGTGAACTTTGCACATTCTTTTCTTTCATAGAATCATGGAAATCCTCCAGGGCTGAAGGAGGCCATTCAGCCCAGCGGATCTGCACCATCCCTTCGAAAGAGCCCAGCCACTCCCCATAACCCCATCCAATCTTTGAACACAGAGGCAATTTAGCACGGCAAATCCACCTAGCCTGCACATCTTTGGACTTTCTGATTAGTTTTTTCCAGAATTGTTTTTTTTAACAGTACCAACCTGTGTGTAAATCTCTACATACCCTTTTAAAAATTCCCTCTCTAATCTAGCTAATTGATACATACAGTATTAAACTACATTCAACAGGATTTGAGGTTGTATCTTGTTCATAAACTGTTGTTTCAAATTTAACCCATTCAATTGCAATTAGGATTTTCTTAATTGGTAATTGTATTAAATGAAACCTAGGGATAATAAAGACATGTTTTCTTCTCATACAAATTAGGAGCAGGACATTTGGCCCCTCGAGCCTGCTTCACCATTCCCTAAGATCATGGCTGATCTGACTGTGGCTTACACTCCACATTCCACCTACTACCAATAACCTTTGACTCTCTTGTTAGTCAGGAATCTATCTATCCCTGCTTTAAAATATTCAATGATCCTGCCTCCACCACTCTCCAGCGGTGAGAGTTCTAAAGGCTCACAACAATCTGAGAGAACAATTTCTCCTCATCTCCATCTTAAAGGGGTTACCCTTTAGATTTAAACTGTCCCCTACCTCTAGCCTCTCCCATGAGGGGAAATACCCTTTCATAATCCACCTTCAGAATCTTAGCTGTTTCAATAAGATCACCCTCATTCTTCTAAATTGCAATGGATACACATCCAACCTTTCCTCATAAAGTAACCCACCCATCACAGGTATCAGTCAAGCATCATTCTCTGAATTGTAATGGGGCGGCACGGTGGCACAGTGGTTAGCACTTCTGCCTCACAGCTCCAGGGTCCCGGGTTAAATTCCGGCCTCGGGTGACTGTCTGTGTGGAGTTTGCACTTTCCTCCCCGTGTCTGCGTGGGTTTCCTCCGGGTGCTCCGATTTCCTCCCACAGTCCAAAGACGTGCAGGTTAGGTGGATTGGCCATGCTAAATTTACCCTTTGCGTCCAAAAGATTAGGTGGGGTTACGGGGGATAGGGTGGAGGCGTGGGCTTAAGTAGGGTGCTCTTTCTAAGGGCCGGTACATGCTCAATGGGCCGAAACGCCTCCTTCTGCACTGTAAATTCTATGATTCAATGCTTCCAACACATTTATATCCTTTCTTAAATAAGGAGACTAACTCTATACCCAGTACTTCACGGTGCTCTTACTGTGGTTATAAAATGATATGATATTAAGTAATTTCATCTTTTTGAGGTCAATGGATTGAGTATAATACCATTTATTTATCGTAGGTTCCCCGTGGAGTTTGCTCAGACAGTTGTCTTCCCGGCACATGGAAAACAGTCAAAAAAGAAATGCCTCTGTGTTGTTTTACCTGCATACCGTGCTCTGACGGAGAGATCAGCAACTTGACAAGTATGTATACAATCCTAGGGGGCCATTGTGTACATTGTGATTTTTCCCGCTCTTTGAAAGTCCCACTCCCTTGTTGTTTGCCCGTCACCCTCCAAATGTTCCCCTTTCAAGTAAGTATCCAATTCATTTTTGAAGATTTGTCTGGAATCTGCTTCCATCACACCCTCATGCAGTGCAACGTGAAGCATTAACAAAGATCTCCTCGTCCCATCAGCCCAGTTTGTTCACCAATTATATTAAATCTGTGCCGTTGATTAACTAATCCTTCCACCAGTTGAAACAGTTTCTTCCCATCTCCTCCATGAGAACCCCTCATCGTTTTGTTGGCCTCTATTGAATTTTCCCTGACCTCCTTTTGGCCCGGCTTCTCTAATCTCTCCATTGTCGGGATTTGCTCATGCCTGTTCCATTCTGGTGAATGAATCTCTTTACCGATGCGTGTCTGAATTGATAGTGAGTTCAGCAATTTGACAGATATAATCGAGTCATGGAGTCATTATGGAACAGAAGGAAGCCACTCTGCCCCGCAAGTCCGTGCTAGCCCCTGTGGAGAGCAATCTAACAGGTCGCACTCCCCCGCTCAGTCTCCCTGGCCCTCCAAGCCGATTTCCTTCAAGAGGCCACCCGATTCCCTTTTGAAATCATTCATTACCTCTGCTTCCACCACCGGCATCGGTGGCAAGTTCCAGATCAGTACCACCCGCTGCCTAAAAATAGTTCTTCCATCGCTTATCCCCGGCATCTCTTGCCCAAAATCTTAAATCTCTGTCCCCCGAGTGCTTGTATCATCGGCTGATGTGAACAGCATCTCTTTGTCTACATTATCAAGACCTGTCATCGTCTGTGTCCGCCTCTATCGAATCTCCCCTCAATCTCCTTTGCCCCAAGAGGAATAATTCCAGCTTCTCCAACCCACCCTTGTGGCTGAAACCCCCTCATTGCTGGAACTATTGTGGTAAATCTCTCCTGCACCGTCTCAAGCACCCTAACATCCAACCTAAATGGATCAAAACTGGATGCAATACGCTAGTTATATGGCCAACCAGAGTTTTATACAGGTTCGGCATAACGTTCCTTATGCTTTGCTAATGTTGTGGACAGAACATATCAGTTCCCTTCCAGTCTGTAATCAGTATGTTTTGTATGAAAAATGCAAAACATTGGCCACATAGGAACTACCACCAACCCTCCGTGTTCTATCACAGCTACAAGGCAGCAGGAACCAGTGCTTTGAACATTGACCATGCCTCACTTTCCAGTGCGCTCTCTGTTCCTGCACAATTATTTTCGGTAGTTTGTGGAAGGTGCTGCCGTATTTTCAAACACTGGAAGTGTTAGTTCCATTTGGTTTTTCGTAAGACCTGATGTGGAGATGCCGGCGTTGGACTGGGGTGAGCACAGTAAGAAGTCTTACAACACCAGGTTAAAGTCCAACAGGTTTGTTTCAAACACTAGCTTTCGGAGCGCTGCTCCTTCCTCAGGTGAATGAAGAGGTATGTTCCAGAAACATATATATAGACAAATTCAAAGATGCCAGACAATGCTTGGAATGCGAGCATTAGCAACCATTGTTTGCAGCAAACTACTCAGCCTTCAGAACAGTGACCACGACACCACACAACCCTGCATGGCAATCTCTGCAAGAAGTGCCAGATCATCGACATGGATACCACCATTACACGTCAGAACACCACCCACCAGGTACGCGGTACATACTCGTGCGACTCGGCCAACATTGTCTACCTCATACGCTGCAGGAAAGGATGTCCTGAAGCGTGGTACATTGGCGAGACCATGCAGACGCTGCGACAACAAATGAACGGACATCGTGCGACAATCACCAGGCAGGAATGTTATCTTCCAGTCGGGGAACACTTCAGCAGTCAAGGGCATTCAGCCTCTGATCTCCGGGTAAGCGTTCTCCAAGGTGGCCTTCAGGACGCGCGACAACGCAGAATCGCCAAGCAGAAGCTTATAGCCAAGATCCGCACACATGAGTGCGGCCTCAACCGGGACCTGGGATTCATGTCGCATTACATTCACCCCCACCATCTGGCCTGCGAAATCCTACCAACTGTCCTGGCTTGACACAATTCGCACCTCTTTAACCTGGGGTTACCCCATCTCTGGATCTGTAAAGATTTAATCACCTGCTAATGCTCGCATTCCAAGCATTGTCTGGCATCTTTGAATCTGTCTATATATATGTTTCTGGAACATAGCTCTTCATTCGCCTGAGGAAGGAGCAGCGCTCCGAAAGCTAGTGACATCGAAACAAACTTTAACCTGGTGTTGGACTTTAACCTGGTGTTGTAAGACTTCTTACTGTGCTCACCCCAGTCCAACGCCGGCATCTCCACTTCAATGAGATCATCACTAATCTGATATAATCCTGAACTCTGCTTTCCCATTTTATCCCCATTTCCTCACTGATTGTAAATCTGTCTCTCTCAGCCTTGAACATCCTTAACGACCCAGCCTCTACAGCCCTCTGTGATTTAATTCCACAGATTCACTACCCTCTGAGAGAAGAAATTCCTCCTCATCTCTGTGTTAAATGGGTGACCCCCTTACTCTAATATTAAGTTTAATTACAATAATAATCTTTATTTTCACAAGAAGGCTTACATTAACACTGCAATTAAGTTACTGTGAAAGGCCCCTAGTCGCCATACCATGGCGCCTGTTCGGGTACACAGAGGGAGAAT
Organism: Scyliorhinus torazame; assembly: GCF_047496885.1. Classification (NCBI taxonomy): domain Eukaryota; kingdom Metazoa; phylum Chordata; class Chondrichthyes; order Carcharhiniformes; family Scyliorhinidae; genus Scyliorhinus; species Scyliorhinus torazame. The sequence continues at coordinate 16,608,716 of NC_092720.1, read as the reverse complement.
TCAGAATGTCCATATTACCTAACAGCATGTCTTTCGGGACTTGTGGGAGGAAACTGGAGCACCCGGAGGAAACCCACGCAGACACGGGGAGAACGTGCAGACGCCGCACAGACAGTGACCCAAGCCGGGAATCGAACCTGGGACTGTAGCGCTGTGAAGCAACAGTGCTAACCACTGTGCTGCCGTGCTGTCCATGTTATGCCCTCTGGTCCTAGTCTCTCCTACAAGGGGAAACCAGCTTCTCAGCATCTATAAAAATAATAATAGATAATTAATTGTTTAATTTTAATACAGAGAACACACTTGTCACAGGCGCAGTGGGGGGTGGGGGGGGGGGGGGCGCAGGCAGTGGAATTTTATAATACAGGAGGGGTACATCAGTAACAAAAAAAAGTTTGATAAGCCTTGCATGAAATCACCGTGGGCGGGATTCTCCAACGTCTCAGCCTCGTGTTTCCCGATGGCGGGAGGCCGCGTGTCGATCGCTGGCGGTGTTATTCTCTGCTCCCACTGCTGTCAACGGGAATTCCCATTGAAGCCACCGCACACCACCGGGAATCCCGCGGGCGGGAGTGCGCAGCTGGCCGGAACGGAGAACCCCCACGGCTAGCGAAGGGCCGGAGAATTCATGGAGCTTTTGACCTATCTCCCTAATCCAAGAGCACAGAGCTGAGTGAGCGGATTCAGCACAGTCTGGGGATAAAATATAGAATCTCGTATTATCCATCGTACCAATCAGCTCAACCATCGAAGGGACCTCACACATTGACCTCCAATTGTTTGAGGAATCACTCTACACGTATGACTTTGAAATACCAAAAGTGTGTTCTGTTGCTTTCTCATAGATTCAATATCTTGCTTGAAATGCCCACAAGAATACTGGTCCAATCGGTTAAAGACTCAATGTGTGCCAAAGAGGATTGAGTTCCTTTCATTTGATGATCAGATGGGAAGTTCACTGATGGCGCTCGCACTGATTGGAGCCTGCCTAACCGTGGCCACAGCTCTCATTTTCTATAAGCACAGGCAGACTCCTCTTGTCAAAGCCAATAATTCCGAGTTAAGCTTCCTGCTTCTTTTCGCTTTAACACTTTGCTTCCTCTGCTCTCTGGCCTTTATTGACCGGCCCTCTGAATGGTCCTGCATGTTGCGTCACACAGTGTTCAGTATCACCTTTGTCCTTTGTCTCTCTTGCATTTTGGGGAAAACACTTGTTGTGTTGATGGCTTTCAAAGCCAGGCTTCCCAACAATAAAAATATCAAATGGTTTAGTCGCTTGCAACAAAGATTGAACGTCTGTGCCCTCACCTCTGTCCAAACTATAATTTGTATTATCTGGCTCACAACTAAACCTCCTTTCCCTGTTAATAGCACAAAGTACTACAAGACTGTAATTATACTTGAATGTAACTTTGGGTCCTTGGTATATTTCTGCTGTGTGTTCAGTTATATCGGTGCTCTTGCATGTCTGTGCTGCGCGCTTGCATTTTTAGCCCGAAAGTTGCCAGATAACTTCAACGAGGCGACATTTATAACCTTCAGCATGCTTATATTTTGCGCCGTGTGGATCACATTCATCCCAGCTTACGTCAGCTCGCCTGGAAAGTACACGGTGGCCGTAGAAGTGTTTGCAATTCTGGCATCGAGCTACAGCCTGCTGTTCTGCATTTTTGCTCCCAAATGTTACATCATCTTACTTCAGCCTGAAAAGAACACAAAGAAATATTTGATGCGTAGATCGAATGCAAAACAAATTTGAACGGTCTCCAGAATCGGGACGGCCTAATTTTTAGAAAACTGTCCAATGCTTTATCCTCATCAAATAGTTGCAGCCTTGGGTTATTTTGTTGCAGTACTCAGAAAAGTATCGATTTGGATTATACGTGAACGAGGGGTGAGCGTAGGCCATTCAGCCCCTCGAGCCTGCTCCGCCATTCAATAAGATCATGGCTGATTTGCTTGTAACCTCAACTCCACATTCCCACCTACCCCCGATGACCTTTCAATCCCTTGCTTATCAAGAATCTATCTAGCTGTAAGTTAAAAATACTCATGGGGTGGGTGACGTGATGTGAGAACGGGAGTGGTAGCGTGTCCGTGAGCCCGCGACTCTGTTCATCTTTTAGTCCTTTCATAGATTATCATAGAATTTACAGTGCAGAAGGAGGCCATTCGGCCCATCGACTTGTTTTATCCCGGTGCACATTTTATGTTTGCTTTCTATTGGGTTACATGGGGGCTCCTGATTGGTGGTTTGCAAAGAAGAACCCAGATGAATTGTAAAAATCCTGGTTTGTTTGTGGCGGCGGAGTGGGCTGGGCTGGGGTCCAGCTCGCAATGGTGGAGTTGCTGCTGAGCGGACCTTCGCTTTGGTGATACTGTGTGTGTCCAGATGATGGCTGCCATTGGAGATGTTGTCTTGGTTGAAGATCTGCGGTGCAGGTCGGTTGAGCTCACTTTGAAGAATTGCGGGATACCTTTGGGAGAGCGGTGGAGGAACACGAGAGAGTTCTTGCACTAGAAAGAGGTCTTTCCCTGGCGAGGGCCCGCCTTCGTGTCGTCGAGATCCTGCTGCATGGTGTGTCGTTTATCCTGAGGGATTCAGGACGTAGGGGCCGGACAAGGTGTGTCCATGGGCTTGGCCCCTGGCAAAAGTTGGGAGGCGAGTTCCCGACTGACTCCTCAGGTTGAGCCTTCTTTCATGGGTGTCTCTCTCTCTCTATGGTCCTCTTTTGAGCCAATAGGATGAGAACGTTTAATAATGGCGCACACTGAGTTGAGACTGGTTAATTGTAGTTGGGTTGTTGAGGAGGGGGGTTGCTCTTGGTATTCTATCTGTGATGGCGGTCATTATGAGTCAGTTCGGACATCTCTCCTTTGGGAGTTTCTTCCTTTCTTCATCCTGGTGAGCAGGGTGCTGTTTCTAATCCTGGCCTGGCCCGGTGGCGTGGGGGAAGTTCCCCTGGTTATACCAGGGAGGAGGGAATCAGCACTCCTTCCCAGGGCGCCCAATTGTTGGGGTATTCTTCTTCTCGAGTTGGGCTCCTCTTCACCAGCTGGGGCTGGAGTGATCATCCTCTTCTTAGTATAAGTGGGGACGGTGCATTGCCCCAGATGGGGTGGGAGAGGTTTGAGTTCTGCTGGGGTACAGATTTTGGGGTGTGCTGGATGTCCTGGGGGTGTAATTTCCTGTCTGTTAGGATGTGTTGGGTTAGGTCAGCTCCGGTGCTGTGGTGAGTATCCTGTTTCCCTTGGGAGCTGGGATGTCCCTTCTCAAGGGTATTTGTCGGGGGCATTCTGGGTGGTTGAATTTTGCTTCTCCGGTGCACGGGAACCTGGGGATGAGACGGGTCCTGTGCTTGGTGGATGTCCTGTTGTTCCCCTGGGGAGTGGGTCACCAGTTTGGTTGATTTAGTTTTAGCTTAGACGGGCAGCATGGTCGGCGCAGGCTTGGAGGAGCGAAGGGCCTGTTCCTGTGCTGTACTTTTTATTGTTCTTTGATTGAGTGACCTGTCCTTCTCTTCATTGCTGGTTGCTTAGCGTCTGCCAGGGAAATACGGAGCCTGGGTTGGTTCCTGACCCCTCGTTATCCTCTGGGTTCATTCCGCTAGTTCCAGCCTTCCTTTCCTTTTTCTTTTTCTTTCTTTCTTGGGAGGCTCTGAAGGTTTGGTTATAATCCGAACATGTTGCTGTCGGTCCTCTCTGTGGAACGGTGTGGAATGATGTTGGTTCAGCACTGGACCTCAGTTTAGGATTAAGTTTTGTTGTGTGGGAGAGAACGTATCGCCCCTTTGAACTAGAGGGTTGTGTGTATTTTGTTTGCTTTCGTAAGGCTGGGGATGAAGAATCCGTGCTTGGCTCCTACATGTGTGCTGATGGGTCTGGTATCCGAGGAGTAGAGGCTGGGTTGGGCCATTGTTGCCGTTGGTGCTGCTGGAGGTGAAGGAGATGTACGCTGGTGCACGCGGAATATTTATCCTATCTCATAGGAATTGGGTACTGACGCAACGTAGGAGGGAGTGCACCATTTTACCATATTTTTCATGGCTGTCTATCCCTTGGTCTCTGGTGGGGCTGTATATGCACCTAGTTATGTTTAATGATAAAAAAAATAATTGCATACTCTAAATTTATTTTTTAACAAGTTATGTTCAATAATTGCATCGAACCAGTTGGAAAGTTGTTCTCCTGTCACTCTCTGCACCCATGTACCCTGAGTCATTTCTTTGTTCCTTGCTTGTGGCGATGGATTATTTTGTTGCGTTATTCTCTAAAATGTAAAACCTTAATAAATATACTTAATTTTTTTTTTAAATCATTGGGCGGGATTCTCTGTCCCGCCAGCCGGCCAATGGGGTTTTCCACTGTGGGCAGTCCCACAATTTCCGACGGGAAATCCGCGGGCATGGGTACGCTGCCGGCGCAACGGAGAATCCCGCCAGTGGAGAATGAAAATGAAATGAAATGAACTTATTGTCACAAGTAGGCTTCAAATGAAGTTACTGTGAAAAGCCCCTAGTCGCCACATTCTGGCGCCTGTTCAGGGAGGCTGGTACGGGAATTGAACCGTGCTGCTGGCCTGCCTTGGTCTGCTTTCAAAGCCAGCGATTTAGCCCTGTGCTAAACCAGCCCCAGCTTCCAGCCCATTGACTCTGCTTTCACCACCTTTCGAGGAAGAGAGTTTGAGAGACTCACCGCGCTCTTTTTCTCTGTGTTAAATGGGCGACTCTTATTTTGAATGAGGACCCCAATTGTAGATTCTCCCGCAGGAGGAAACATCCTTTCCACAGCCATCCTGTCAGGACCCCTCAGGATCTTTCGATCAAGTTGCCTCTTACTCTTCTAGACATCAATGGTTACAAGTCGAGCCTGTCCAACCTTAAGCTTGAACTTGAAAGACAATGTATATTTGCAGGGAAACATGTACATATTTAAAATATTATTCACAATATCCGTTCCTTGTGTCAAATTTGAACTGATTACGAAACGCACGGTGTGTTCTTATTTTCATCATTAACTGAAGCTCACATTCTCTGCCTGACATTTGCAACATTAACAATAAACCTTTGAGATTCACAGAGCTTTATTGTACTTTGTATTTATTCCGGAATATTTGGGTCTTGTGGATTGGGCTTTATGCACCAGAACCATTGTAAGTAAACTGGGCAGATCTCCAAATGTCTTAAAACTGTTTCCAGGTATGATTCTGAAAGAATAACCCTGAGATATTGCTATCAGCAATAACCAACAGAAGTCTCTCCATTTGGCTTTGATCCAGCTGAGGAAGGTCAGAGGTAATGGCTTTAATATGTGTACCATGTTGTTAATAACTAGTGACTCAGAGAAGTTGACCAATACATTATGGACTTAAGGAAAACCCGCTTGTTGTTTAACGTGTTACTAGGAAACAGGAACATAGGTAACTGTAGCCCCTCAAACCTATTCTGTTAGATGATGGTGAATCTGAACCTCAACTCCATTTAATCACAGTAAGAATTCTTACAACACCAGGTTAAAGTCCAACAGGTTTGTTTCGAATCACTCGCTTTCGGAGCGCTGCTCCTTCCTCAGGTGAATTCATCTGAGGAAGGAGCTGTGCTCCGAAAGCTAGTAATTCGAACAAACCTGTTGGACTTTAACCTGGTGTTGTAAGACGTCTTACTGTGCTCACCCCAGTCCAATGACGGCATCTCCACATTTAATCACATTTGCTTTGTTTCCCTTGATGCCCTTACCGACTAAAAAAAATCAATTGATCGCAATCTTGAGAGGTCTAAATGTCCCGGCATTCACAGCCTTTAAGGGTGAAAAATTCGAGTTTTCCGTTACCTTTCGTATAGAATCATCGAATCCCTACAGTGCAGAGGTCTCCATTCGGCCCATCCAGTCTGCACCGACCGTTTGAAAGAGCACCCACCTAGCTTATCCCCCCACCCCCTGTAATCCCACCCAACCTGCACATCTTTGGACACGAAGGGGTAATTTAGTATAGCTAATCCACCTAACCTGCACATCTTTGGTCTGCGGGAGGAAGCCGGAGCACCCGGAGGAAACCCACGCGCACACCCAAAGCTGGAATTGAATCCGGGTCCTTGGCGCTGTGAGACAGCAGTATGACACCATATGAAAATGTATTTCCTGATTCCCTTCCTGAGTGGGCACAGTAAGAAGTCTGACAACACCAGGTTAAAGTCCAACAGGTTTGTTTGGAATCACTAGCTTTCGGAGCGCGGCTCCTTCATCAGGTGAGTACTTCCTGAGTGGCACAGCCTTCTGCATCTGCCCCATCAAATCATTCTAGCATTGCCTCATAAAATGAAATGTTCCTTTGTGATATTTTGAAACACATTGAAAAGGTCAAAGACAACGCAAATGTGAGTTTCAAACTGACTGGCATATTGAATATTTACAGTAGCCTCACTCACCTGCACAGTATGGAATTGATTTTCACACCTGAAGCATTAAACTTTAAATCGACCCTTGCTGAAAATAAATTACATGAAATTGTATAAATTTCCAGTAACTCGTGTACGAGATACCGGTCGGAATAGATTGATATTACTCGGGTCACCAATACAGTTATAGATATCAACCAGAACTGTTTGGCGTAACACAGTTTGACTAATTCATTTTTTTTTTAGATTTTGGTTACTTTCTTAATTTAAGCGTTTTAAGATAACAGTTGAAATTATATAATGGAGGCCGAATTTAAAAAAGTTATTGGGCAAATTACATTAAATTTGTGGCTACACTTTGAAAATAAAGTGTTTTCTGACATCCTTAGGTAATGAAAATTGTTATTAAAATGTGAGTCACACTTGACTCAAAGTATCAGGGTGCAATAACTTGCCAGATTTGTGTGCAATTCCGTAACAACTATTTTCATGAAAAGCTCCGTCAATTCAAATCCCTCTGTTGAAATAACAGGTCACGCCATTGCATCTGAATGCACGCAGTATTTTAGATATTTTCTCAGTATAATTACACGATCTGAATATCCAATTCAACTTTTCATCTTAGACCAGAAGATATAGGAGCAGAATTAGGGCACTCGCCCATCGAGCCTGCTCCCCCATCCAATCATGGCTGATATTTTCTCATCCCCATTCTCCTGCCTTCTACCCATAACCCTTGATCGCCTTATTAATCAAGAACCTATCTATCTCTGTCTTATAGACACTCAGTGATTTGGCCTCCACAGCCTTCTGTGGCAAAGAGTTCCACAGATTCACCACCCTCTGGCTGGAGAAATTCCTCCTCATCTCTGTTTTAAAGGATCGGCCCTTTAGTCTGAGATTGTGTCCTCTGCTTCTAGTTTTTCCTACAATTGGAAACATCCTCTCCATGCCCATTTGATGCCGGTGCTGGACTGGGATGGGCACAGTAAGAAGTTTCACAACACCAGGTTAAAGTCCAACAGATTTATTTGAAATCACAAGCTTTCAGAGCGCTGCTCCTTCATCAGGTGAAGACTTCTTACTCTTTTCATCTTAATATTGCATTCATTGATCCGACTGTTTTAACACAGACATAGAATCATAGAATTTACAGTGCAGAAGGAGGCCATTCAGCCCATCGAGTCTGCACCATCTCTTGGAAAGAGCACCCTACTTAAGCCCACGCCTCTACCCTATCCCAGTAATCCCACCTAATCTTTTTTGGACATTAAGGGCAATTTATCACGGCCAATCCACCTAACCTGCACATCTTTGGACTGTGGGAGGAAACCGGAGCACCCGGAGGAAACCCACGCAGAGACGTGCAGACTCTGCACAGACAAGCCAGGAGTCGAACCTGGGACGCTGAAGCTGTGAAGTAACTGTGTTAACCACTGTGCTACCGTGCTGCCCGACATGTCCTTGTTTAAGTGTGAAATTGTTATGTGAAGATGAAAAACATTCGGGACCATTTGGCCACTTAATCCTGCTCCACTGTCTCATTGGAGCATGGCTGATTTTTCCTCAATTCTATACATCTAACTTTGTTCCATGTCCCTTAATAACCTCTCTAACATTACTCTATTGGCCTCAGTATTGAAAACGACAATTCAACATGCACGTCTCCAGAAATTCCAGCTTTCTACTATGTTTTCGAAAAGGGAAAAATTACAAGTATCACCCTGATATCACCAACACCAATTTTAAAATTTACAAGTCGAAATATTTCATACCGCACTACTGCCATAACAACCATTTCTAAATTAGCAGTCTCCAATTGATCTCGACTTGGTTAGTTCAAAATCACCTTCCTAATAATACATACAAAACTAAAGTTTTTAGCTATTTCCCACGGTGCATTAGGAGATGACAGTGTTGAAAAATTGCATTTTTAACGACATGCACTTTATACGCAGAGGATAAATGTCAATGAATTTGTATTTATTTAGAGATATAATATATAAAAACAGAAAATTCTGGAGAAACGAGGGTCTAAGTTCACCTCTCATCAGGAAAGCTGATGCCTGCAATGAGTAAATGTACCCCCGGAAACACATGTTTTAATATCAAGTGTTGCCAGCAGTCACAATGCCCTGAGTACCTGGCAGCACCTGTGGAGAGGAGCAGCACGGTAGCACAGTGGTTAGCACCGTTTCTTCGCAGGTTCGATTTCCGGCTTGGGTCACTGTCTGCACGGAGTCTGCACGTTCTCCCCGTGTCTGCGTGGATTTCCTCCGGGTGCTCCAGTTTCCTCCCACAAGTCCCGAAAGACGGGCTGTTAGGTAATTTGGACATTCTGAATTCTCCCTCAGTGTACCCGAACAGGCGCTGGAGTGTGGTGACTAGGGGATTTCCACAGTAACTTCATTCCAGTGTTAATGTAAGCCTACTCGTGACACTAATCGAGATGATTATTATTATTATCATTATTATTTTCCAGCATCTGCAGTATTTTGCTTTTATTATACATTTATTCCATGCCATATAAGACATACAGACTGAGACATGAAGCTCCCTGTACTCATTCTGAACAGTGGAATAAGGATTCCTCTTTCGTTTTAATTTATTCTTGTGATGTGGACATTGGTAGAAAAGCCAGCATTCATTGCCGATCACTAATTGCCCTCAAGAGGCCTTCTTGAACCACTGCAATCGGGTGTTGAAGGCCTGTCTACGGTCTTGTTAAATGGGGAGATCCATCATTTCCATTAAGTAAATGTCACAATATGGGAGCGACCTTCCTGAAGGTTCCACTGTTCAGAGTCATCGGCAATATCCTTAAGTATTCATTTTGTGTGTTTTAATTTCACCAGGAGAACTGAGAGACATCTCCACGCAATTATTTAGGATATCACTACAACATCACGCCCTCTCAGCTATTAAGAAAAAATACTTGTTCGAAAAGATGAGTTTTAAGGAGGCTCAAAATCGTGTATGGTAGTCAGAGAGGTTCAGGAAGGGTGGGGGGGGGGATTTTCCAGAGATTGGGACCTTAGCGACATGGCCGCCAAGAGTGCAAAGCAAGAGGGGATGTGCAAGAGGTCAGACTTAGAGGAAAGCAAAGCTCTCTGAAACAGGGTAAGACCTCGGGAGGTGCATCGCCATTAATGCATTTGTGCCCACGGGCGAGAATTTCATATCGCCAACATCGGGCCACAAGGGGTCAACATGAGCCAGCAAGCTCCAGAAATCTCACTTGGATGTTCTTTAACCTTCCACGCCACTGCCACAAGATCATTTCTACTGATTCCTGGACCAGAGCTACCCTGACTGAGAAAGTCAGACTATGATAAATTGTGCAGGACCTGTGTCCTGCGCCGGAACTCGGGGCGTTGTGACTGCGCACTTGACATTGGAAAATGTGTTTCGGGGCGGGGGGGGTACATTTACTCTTTGCAGGCATCAGTTTTCCTGATGAGAGGTGAATTTAGACCCTTTAACAGTCTTCCTAGAGGGAAAATATACATGGGAGTAATGTTCTTGGGAGACATATCCTCCAGTGAGGAGGAGAGGAGGAGGAGATTGGGAGGGAGAGGATGACGGACAGATGGTGAAGTTCAAGATGCAGTGAGGGTAGCAGACTTATGCCAGAGCCTGAAGGTGATGCAGGGATAACGATGCATTAGCAGAGGTGCAGAAGGAGTTATGCTGCCCCTTGTATATGTAGGCAGAGGCTGAGCCACTTTTAGGAGTCAGAGACAATACCAGATTAGGCTCAGGCTCTCCGCAGTCATAGTGACCTCTCTCAATGAGATGCTGGAGGGATTGTCTCTTCCAACTGTGTTGGTGGCCACCCAATGCCTGCGGCCAGCAAGGTGACTGTTGTGTGAACTTCTTTGCCACTGGAACCTTCCAGGCAGCTGGTGGAGACCTCAGTGGTAATATGTAGCCTGCTGCACATCAAGGTCTTCACACATGAGATGTTCAGTAGGGCAGGTCCTCATATTCTCAATGGACTGCTAGAGTTAACTGTAAAAAGGCAGACGTTTTGCAGCGATTGCAGTTTCCCCCAGGGTCTAGTGTTATGGGCCAGGGTTTAGAGAACCCCAAAGTGTATCATGGAGTTCGCCTGACCCACAACTTTTAGTAGATTGTGGCATGGGGAGCACACGGCCCACTCTACAGGTGTGGTACAGCAGAAATCGAAAAGTATTTTTTAAAGCAAAACAATGTTTATTCTATGAACTCAAGTTAACCTTTTTAAAACATACAGTGAACATCTTAGCAACCATTAATACAAATACAACCCCCAAAGAATACAACACTAAGTAATCCTTTAAGCTTTCCTTTTAACATTCATAAGACTTAAAAACAAAACCTTTAACAGAAGCACATCAGGTTAAAGTCACTACTGAGAGCAGTTATTAGTTTTAAATCACAAAGGATCGATTCACAGTTTTTAGATTACAGAGAGAGAGACTAATACCCCTTCTGGCTGTGACTGCAGCTGTCCAGCTCTGAAAACGAAACTAAAACACACCCTGCAGCAAACAGCCTAAAATGAAAGTAAAAAGCTGACAGACAGCCCAGCTCCACCCACTCTTTGACATCACTGCAGTAATAAACACCCATTTCTTAAAGGTACTCTCACTACAGATATTTATATACACACCCATTTATAAACATCCATTTCTTAAAGGTACTCTCACATGACACCTCCTCCCAAGAAAAAAAATGAACCATCAACTTCAAGATGGTTTCATTTTTCACCTTTTCATGATCCTTTAAGAAATTCACACAGTAAATATACATTTTCGTTTTTAAAAAACCCCACATGCAAACAGGTATAATAATACAGTTCATTTTTTTCCCGTTCTTCTTCCTCCAACTCAAACTGCTTCTGTTCATCACATTTGTGACAAAGCATCGGCTATCACGTTTTCTCGTCCTGCCACATGTACTATTTTTAAATAAAATGGCTGTAACAATAAACTCCAGCGAAACAGCCTTGCATTGTTATTCTGGAATCATTCCAAAAACATCAACGGATTATGATCAGTCTATATAATGGTGTCAGACGGATTGCTGGTCACATAAATGTGAAAATGTTGCAAAGCCAGCACCAAACCCAACGTCTCCTTCTCAATCGTTGAATACTTTTTCTGGTGAGAATTCAATTTCTTTGAAAAATAAGTGATAGGCCGCTCTAGCCCTTCGTCGTCGTCTTGTAGAAGCACCGCACCTACACCCACATCACTCGCATCAACTGCCACTTTGAATGGTTTCGGTTAATTTGGGATGGCTAACACAGGAGCAGTTGTTAACACAGCCTTCAGGCCATCAAATGCCTGTTGACACTCCGCTGTCCACTGGAATTTGTTACGCTTCTTGAGCAAGTCCGTCAGTGGAGCGACCACACTGCTAAAATTCGGTTCAAATTTCTGGTAAAATCCACTCATACCAAGAAATTGCATTATTTCCCGTTGTGTCGAGGGTATCGGAAACTCCCCAATAACTTTTGTTTTCACATCCCGTGGGACCATTCGACCCCATCCGATTGTATGGCCAAGGAAAGTGACTTGGGCTTTTCCAAATTCACTTTTGGCTAGGTTTATCACCAAACCCGCCTCCTGAAGTCGATCGAATAACTCCATCAAATGTTTCAAATGTTCTTTCCATATCTGGCTGAAAATTACCAGATCGTCGATGTATAGCGCACAATTGGGTAATCCTGAAATGACTTTGTTACTTAACCGTTGAAATGTGGCTGGGGCGTGTTCCATGCTAAATGGCATAACTTTGAATTGGTGTATACCATCAGGAGTCACAAAAGCTGAAATCTCCTTCGCCCTTTCGGATAAAGGTACCTGTCAGTAACCTTTAAGTAAATCCAGTTTGGAAATAAAAGCTGATTGTCCCACTTTCTCAATGGAATCCTCCTAACGTGGGATAGGATAAGAGTCCGTTCTTGTAACCGTTCTATACACAACCATTGGGTACTGTCTGGTTTTGGTACCATCACTATGGGTGAGCTCCATTGGCTGCAACCGACTTCAATTATGCCATTTTTAAGCATACTCTCAATCTCTTTGTTAACCTGTGCCAATTTTAAAGGATTAAGTCTATATGGAAGTTGTTTGATTGGAACAGCATTTCCCACATCTACATCATGTGTAGCCATTTTAGTACTTCCCAATTTATCTCTACAAACTTGCCCATGTGATATCAATAACTCTTTCAGGTCAGTTCGCTTTTCCTCTGGAAGGTAACTCAGCAATTTATCCCAATTTTTAAGAACATCCTCGTTTTCCAATTTAATTTGAGGTATGTCAAATTCACAGTCATCTGGATTTGGTTCGTCACTTTGAGTTAGAATCATTAAAACCTCCTCCTTTTTCTCTCCTTCCCTTTCAAAGTACCTTTTAAGCATATTCACATGACACACTCGGTGAGTCTTCCTTTCTGGCATTTTTACCACATAATTCACCTCACTTAATTTACTTTCAATCTGATAAGGTCCACAAAACCTAGCTTTTAAAGGTTCACCTACCACTGGTAACAATACTAAAACGTTATCTCCACTGGCAAAAATAAGAACTTTGGCTTTCTTGTCCGCTACCCGCTTCATCACATTTTGTGCAACTTTTAAATGTTGTTTAGCCAAAATGAACCTGCTCTATTTAATCGTTCCCTAAAATTTGACGCGTAATCCAATAACGTAATTTCCGATTTCTCACTCACCAATTTTTCCTTAATCAATTTAAGTAGTCCTCTTACCTCATGACCAAAAATTAGTTCAAAAGGGCTGAATTTGGTTGATTCATTAGGTGCATCTCTAATTGCAAACAGTACGAATGGAATTCCTTTATCCCAATCCTCTGGATAATCTTGACAATAAGGCCTCAACATTGTCTTTAATGTCTGATGCCACCTTTCTAACGCTCCCTGCAACTCTGGATGGTCGCAGTTGATTTAAATTGTTTTATCCCTAAGCTATCCATAACTTCTTTGAATAACCACGAGGTAAAATTTGATCCTTGATCTGATTGTATTTCTGTGGGTAGTCCATATCTAGTAAAGAATTTAAGTAACTCCTCCACAATCTTTTTAGCTGTAATATTACATACTGGAATGGCCTCTGGAAACCTAGTAGACACATCCATTATAGTCAAAAGATATTCATTCCCACTTTTCATTTTAGGAAGCGGTTCTATGCTTGTAAAAGGTTCCTCAAATGCTGGAATGGGTATTAAGGGCGCTGGTTTTATCACTGCTTGAGGTTTCCCTATCACTTGACATGTGTGACATGATTGATAACATTTAACTACATCTTTATGTAGTCCAGGCCAATAAAAATGTTTCTGGATTTTAGCTTGAGTTTTCCTTATTCCCAAATGACCTCCCACTGGTACCTCATGTGCAACTCGCAACACCTCCTTTCTGTACCCTACCGGCAATACTACTTGATGAACTTGATGCCCACTTTTCATCCGCCTGCACATGTAACGGTCTCCATTTTCTCATCAAGACATTACTTTTACGGTAATAACACTCAGATTCCTCGTCCATGTATGCTTTCTGATACATCCATTTTATTTCTACATCAAAATAGGCAACAGTTTTCGATAGAGGATCTGGATTGGCGCAGGCTTGAAGGCCGAAGGGCCTGTTCCTGTGCTGTAATTTTTCTTTGTTCTTTGTTCAACCGCATCACTGTCTGGATCTGGAGTCACATGTAGGCCAGACCAGGTAAGGACAGCAGATTTTCTTCCCTGAAGGACATTAGTGAACCAGATGGGTTTTGCGACAATCGACAATGGTTTCATGGGCATCATTAGGCTTTTAATTGCAGATTTTTAGTGAATTCAAATTTCACCATGTGCCACGATGGGATTCGAACCCAGCTCCCCAGAGCATTACCCTAGATCTCCAAGTTACTAGTCCAGTGATGAAACCAATACGCCATTGCCCCTCAGGATGAGCTGAAGGAAAACCCCAACATCAAGGTGCAAAGCCCTGAATGTGATCATACGGATGACCATGATGCAAGATTCCAATTGGTCAGGAATTCTCGGCCTCAGAGCTGCGTGCACAGCATGTGTTTCAACATCATTCTACTGGGAATGTGAGGTCATTAGTAACATCCGATCAGCACATTCACTACGTCGAGTTCTTAGGCATCAACACATTTTGATTCATGTCCAATACTGACAAGTGTTAGGAATGTAAATTACCAGGGGGCAGCGCGGTGGCACAGTGGGTTAGCACAGCTGCCTCACGGCGTCGAGGTCCCAGGTTCGATCCCGGCTCTGGGTCACTGTCCGTGTGGAGTTTGCACATTCTCCCCGTGTTTGTGTGGGTTTCGCCCCCACAACCCAAAGATGTGCAGGGTAGATGGATTGAACATACTACATTGCCCCTTAATTGGAAAAAATGAATTGGGTGCTCTAAATTTATTTTTAAAAAGGAATGTAAGTTGTAATCTTTATAATCTTTTTTAGTGTCACAAGTAGGCTTACACTAACACTGCAATAAAGTTACTTATGAAACCCCCTAGTCGCCACACTCCGGCCGCTGCTCTCTACTTGCCTGGATGAGTGCAGCTCCAACAACACTCAAGAAGCTCGGCACCATCCAGGACAAGGCAGTTTGCTTGATTGGTATTCCATCCATCACCTTAAACTTTCACTCCCTCCACCCCCGACACACAGTAGCAGCCATGTGTGCCAGCTGCAGGAGCTTACCAAGTCTCCTTCGACAGAACCTTCTACACCCACGACCCCTACCACCTAGAAGGACGAGATCAACAGATGCCTGGGAACCCCACCATCTGCAGACCCCCCCTCCAAGAATTAAACAAACCTGGGAATGAAGCTGTTAGAGCAGAAATCCTACCCTCTGGAGAACGTGATCTGTGCTCTGTTAATTGTTTGCACACAACACAGGGACACAAGAATTAGGAGCAGGGGCAGGCCTTTGAATCCTAAAGCCTGCTCCACCGTTTGAGAAGATTGGGATTAATCTGATTGTGGCCTCAACTCCACTTTCCTTTCTGCTTCCCCTACGCTTTGACCCCCCCGTGTCTATCAAAAACCTGTCTCACTCAACCTTGAACATATTCACTGACCCAGCCTCCACTGCTCACAGGGAAAGAGAATTCCACAGGCCAACGATTCTCTGAGAGAAAAATATTCTCCTCATCCAAGTCCCAAATAGGAGACCTTTATTGTTAAACTCTGTCCCCCTGGTTCTAATCTCTCCTCAATTGGGAGACATCCTTTCAGCATTCACCCTGTTAAGCCTGTTCAGGATCTTATATATTTCAATAAAACCTCTCAATCCTTTATACCTCAATGGGTACAGGTCGAACCTGCTCAACCTTCCCTCAAAAGATAACTTGCTCAACTCAGGAACTTTTCCATTGTAACTTTGTCCTGTAAGGAGACCCTAACTGTACACAGTTGTCCAGGTACAGCCTCACCAAGCCCCTGTACAGCCATAGCAAACATTTTTGTCTGCACTACTTCATAGATTCATAGAATCCCTACAGTGCAGAAGGAGGCCATTCGGCTATCACGTCTGCTCCGAGCCACTGAAAGAGTACCTTACCCAGGCCCATCCCGGCTCCATCCCCGTTCCCTCACCAAACCTGCACTTCTTTTGGACACTAAGGGGCAATTGTACCATGGCCAATCTACCTAACATACACATCGTTGTGGGACTGTGGGAGGAAACCGGATCACCGGGAGGAAGCCCACAGACAAGGGAGGACATGGAAACTCCACATAGTCACTCAAGGCTGGAATTGAACCCGGGTTCCCGGCTCTGTGAGGCAGCAGCACTAACCACTGTGCCACCGTGCTGCACAAAACTTCTCTACTCGATTCCCCTCGCAATAAATGCCGACGTTCCATTTGTTTTCCTGTTGACAGCTTTGACCAAGAGTCATCCAGACTCGAAACATTAGCTCCATTCTCTTTCTCTCTACAGGTGCTGTCAGACCTGCTCAGATTGTCCAGCATATTCTGTTTTTGTTTCAGATTCCAGCATCCGCAGTAATTTGCTTTTTATGTACGTTTGGTGGCGTAGTGGTAATGTTACTGGACTAGTAATCCAGAAGCGCAGGCCGATGCTACAGGAGCATGGATTCAAATCCCGCCATGGCAACTGGTGGAATTTAAATTCAATTAATATGTTTGGAATATAAGGATGATCTCATTAATGGTGACCTATCATTGATTGTTTGGGCAGCACGGTAGCATAGTGCTTAGCACAATTGCTTCACAGCTCCAGGGTCCCAGGTTCAATTCCCAGCTTGGGTCACTGTCTGTGTGGAGTCTGCACATCCTCCCCGTGTGTGCGTGGGTTTCCTCCGGGTGCTCCGGTTTCCTCCCACAGTCCAAAGATGTGCAGGTTAGGTGGATTGGCCATGCTAAATTGCCCTTAGTGTCCAAAATTGCCCTTAGTGTTGGGTGGGGTTACTGGGTTATGGGGATCAGGTGGAGATGTGGGCTTGGGTAGGGTGCTCTTTCCAAGAGCCGGTGCAGACTCGATGGGCCGAATGGCTTCCTTCTGCACTGTAAATTCTATGATCTATGTTTTGCCTTCCTAATCTTCTCACCCCTTGTGATTCATGTTTCAGGGCACCGTGATCCCGCTGTGCAGTCTCTCTCTCTATTTAAATACTATATTGCTTTATAACCGCCACTTGCTCAGCAACACTGAATTAATGTTGGGCAGTAAGTAAAAAATCTATCTCAAGTGTACATTCTGTCAAGCCCCCCACCCCCCAGGATTTGATATGTTTCAATAAGATCACCTCTCATTCTTCTACAGGCCCAACCTGCCCAACTGTTCCTCATTCAGCCTCTCGACACTGCTCTGCCATTCGATAAGATCATATATAATTTACCTCCATTTATTTCCTATTCCTAATTGTTAATGTAAGCCTACTTGTGACAATAAATATTATTACTATTATTATTATTATTGTTATTAATAATCTTTATTATTGTCACAAGTAGGCTTACATTAACAGTGCAATGAAGTTACTGTGAAAAGCCCCTAGTCGCCACATTCCGGCGCCTGTTCGGGTACACAGAGGGAGAATGTAGAATGTCCAATTCACCTAACAGCACGTCTTTTCGGGACTTGTGGGAGGAAACTGGAGCACCCGGAGGAAACCCACGCAGCCACGGGGAGAACGTGCAGACTCCGCACAGACAGCGACCCAAGCCGGGAATCGAATCTGGGACCCCGGCGCTGTGAAGCAACAGTGCTAACCGCTGTGCCAACACACATCTTCATTATCCCTTCCAAAATGCACCTATGCTGCCTCAAAGAAAGGGCAAAACAGATTGTGAAAGGGGCAGGATGCGAAGTCAATGGTTCAGAGAGTTGGTACAAAGACATGGTGGGGCCTAATCGCCTCTGTCACTGCCCTGACATTCTGTGATTCCACGCAGAAGGCTCTGATGAATCGTATGGCTCCTCTCCTCGCCTGTTAGCTACAGTCTGTGAGACACTTGGATTGTGTGTCTGTGGCCAAGTTTATAATTAAGTGAGCCGTTGTGCAGCTGTTATTCACGGGGGCAATTGCCTGGGTTTGGTTCCTTTTCCCTGCTACTTGTTTCCCCTGAGTCTGCCCCTAATTTCGAACAAGTATTTCTCTTCTTTTGGAATTATTCCAGCGTTTCTCTCCCACTGCTGGCTTGCTCATTGTAGAATTACCCGACTCTTCGGGACGTGTCGTGTATATAAATGGGTCGGTGCCTGTTACAGGAGAGTCAGTCCTGCCATTGGAGCCTGCGGTGATGTATTACCTTCTACTTTGGGGGTACTTCTCCCTCCTTCCTCGCTGGGCAACCAGCCAGTCGGTCTGCCAACTTCGGGAGAAATTTAATTTACCCAGGTTGTATGAGGATGGGCACCTAATTATGGGTGGAATCTTCCACTTCCACTATCACATGGTGCAACAGTTGGAGCCTCCTTCCTTTACAGCTGAACCAAAATCACCAAAGTGTGAAAAGTGAGTTGATCCTTACCAAATGGTCTGTGAGCTCAGTGAGAACCGGGGCTGATGAAAGAATCCTGTGCTGAAAAGTACTGAGGTTACATATTTGAAATGGGGAGGCAAATGCTTCTTGAACCCAGTACCCAGGGATACTGCAGCAAATTTAATTGTAGCATCCGTTTCACCATAGATATATGTATTTATGCATCTATGCATACAGATGTATGGGCTGCACGGTAGCAATGGGCGGCACGGTGGCACAGTGGTTAGCACAGTTGCTTCACGGCTCCAGGGCCCCAGGTTCGATTCCCGGCTTGGGTCACTGTCTGTGCGGAGTCTGCACGTTCTCCCCCGTGTCTGCGTGGGTTTCCTCCGGGTGCTCCGGTTTCCTCCCACAGTCCAAAGATGTGCAGGTTAGGTGGATTGGCCATGATGAATTGCCCTCAGTGACCAGAAAGGTTGGATGGGGTTACTGGGCTTCCAGGATGGGGTGGAGATGTGGGCTTATGTGGGGTGCTCTTTCCAAGGGCCTCCTTCTGCACGTAAATTCTATGATTCTATCTATGTGTGTGTCTTTGCTTGTATATAATTTGTGTAAGTGGGCATCTTTTGTGCATGTATCTATATTGAGTATCCCTGGTTTTAGGTGAGAGTGGAGTGTTCTCCTCATCAGAAACTTTCAAACTTCCTCGTTTAGGTTGAATTTTTGTTGAAGTGTTTATACAGCGGAGGTTTTAAAGGTGCTTTTCTTTGTGTCGAGTTCAAAATGGAGCTTGAATCGTTAGGCTTATAGTAGCAGGAACCGCAACCAGACTGAATGGTGTAACTGGCTCATCGACCAGTAACATTGCCTTTGGAGTGCAGCTCAGCATTTGGTAAGCAGTCACCCTTACGGACAGGGGAGTAAGAGGCTTCCATCTCCCGTCTCGCTTAGCAGCCAGTGACTAAGCGGGGGAGGGAGTGAGAGACTCCTGACTCCAGGTTCCCTCAGTCATCAGTCACCCATCCCTAAGACAGAGTGAGGAGCCCCCGTCTCCAAACTCCTATCGGAGCCAGCCATGCTGGCTAATAAGCAATAACTAAAAATACAACAAGCTAAAATCAGTGCGCAAAACGCAGTTTAATTGTACAGTATAGGACGAGCTAAACTCATTCCTCTACACTTAAATCGAATTGCAGCTCAACAGGGGTGGCACGGTAGCACACTGGTTAGCACAGTTGCTTCACAGCTCCAGGGTCCCAGGTTCGATTCCCTGCTTGGGTCACCGTCTGTGCGGAGTCTGCACGTTCTCCCCGTGTCGGCGTGGGTTTCCTCCGGGTGCTCCGGTTTCCTCCCACAGTCCAAAGATGTGCAGATTAAGTGGATTGGCCACGCTAAATTGCCCTTAGCATCCAAAAAGGTTAGGTGGGGTTGCTGGGTTACGGGGATAGGGTGGAAGTGTGAGCTGAAGCAGGGTGCTCTTTCCAAGGGCCGGTGCAGACTTGATGGTCCGAATGGCCTCCTTCTGCACTGTAAATTCTATGATTCTAAGTCTGGAAAACATGGAGCAATTTCCATGCGCATGATTCACAGTTGGAATAAGTTAAGCCTGTAAAGATATCTAATGTGTTAAAAATGCATGACAGCCAGAAAATACTTCCGTTCATCAAATTATTTTGCCGCAATCAAATTAGTGAAAAGCAGACAGTGCTTTAAATGTGACATCCCTGGCGTAACAATTTCATTCTGTACATCCCACAGTTTTAATTTAAGGGAATTTCACCTCGCACAGACCATGATCTTTGCTATTCACGAGATCAACAGCAATCTAAAGTTGCTTCCCAACATCACGCTGGGGTATAAGATATACGATGCCTGCAGTAGTGAAGCTGAGTCAGTAAAGGCAGTCATGGCACTCATCAGCGCACAGGATGAAAGCATTTCCGACTCCAGCTGTACGGTCACTTCGAAAGTCCCTGTTGTATTCGCTGATGCTGGATTCATCAGATCACTCGCAGAGACAACGCTGACTGGTCCTTTCGGAATCCCAACGGTAGGGTACCAGCATTTTTATTTGTTTCATTTTAAAAAAATTAATGCCTGAAATTATATTGTGTTAAATTACCAGCAGTTGACATATTTAAAAGTGTGAATGTGATGCATAAGGTATCAGGGTTAGCTGTGGCTAAGGAGAAGCACTCCCACCTCTGAATAGGGAGGCTATGGGTCCATCGAGCTTAGCCCAAGATTTTGGTTGGCAGTGCAGCACCGAGAGATTGCTGCACGAGGAGGTGCTGTCCTTTGGATAAGACACTAAGTCAAATCTTCCCGCTCTGGTGGACATCCAAAGATCCCACTTCACAATTTTGTAGAGCAATGAAGTTCCTTTGGTATCCTGCTCAATGTTTATCCCTCAGCCAATGTGAAAAACTGACATAGAACAATGAACATTACAGCGCAGTACAGGCCCTTCGGCCCTCGATGTTGAAACCAATCTAAAGCCCATCTACACTATTCCCTTATCGTCCATATGTCTATCCAATGACCATTTGAATGCCCTTAGTGTTAGCGAGTCCACTACTGTTGCAGGCAGGGCATTCCACGCCCTTACTACTCTCTGAGTAAAGAACCGACCTCTGACATCTGTCCTATATCTATCTCCCCTCAATTTAAAGTTATGTCCCCTCGTGCTAGCCATCACCATCCGAGGAAAAGGCTCTCACTGTCCACCCTATCTAATCCTCTGATCATCTTGTATGCCTCAATTAAGTCACCTCTTAACCTTCTCACTAACGAAAACAGCCTCAAGTCCCTCAGCCTTTCCTCATAAGATCTTCCCTCCATACCAGGCAACATTCTGATAAATCTCCTCTGCACCCTTTCCAATGCTTCCACATCCTTCCTATAATACGGTGACCAGAATTGCACGCAATACTCCAAATGCAGCCACACCAGAGTTTTGTACAGCTGCAACATGACCTCATGGCTCCGAAACTCAATCCCTCTACCAATAAAAGCTAACACACCAACGATCAGGTTGTCGCTTTGCTGATTGCTGTGTGCACGTAGGCTGTCACGTTGATTGCCATGGCACCAATGACCACACTTCTAAAGCACTTTGTTGGCTGTGAGGATCTTTGGAATGTCCTGAAATTATAATAGGTGCTTTTCCTTCAAAAATCTCAATGTTGTGTTCACAAAGCTCTGCAAAAGTAATTCATTCACTCCTCATATCAGAGGAGCAGTGATGGACAATATCATTTTATGTGCTGTGATGTGACCATCAATTCACTCGAAGACACGTGGAGAAGTAAACCGTGGTTTTAATCAGCTTAGAACTGAGCCTGCCTGTGACCGGTACAACACTGAAGGCGGCCCCGCAGGTCAGCAGCTATTATACTGGAGCCATGGGCAGAGCCCATACATGCCCCAACATATCCCCTGTGGGTGAAGCCACACAATGGCCTATAGGTAGAGCCCACAGGGTTAATAACATAACACAGTGCACTGGTGAATTATCAGTAATTATACATTCACCACATGCTGATTTGCTTCTTTAGTCACACCTTTCCCTCAAAACAATTAAGGTTATCAGTTTTCATCCCATTTCAAAGATGTGATGCACGTTAGGCTGATTGGAGGGCGGCATGGTGGCACAGTGGTTAGCACTGCTGTCTCACGGCGCCGAGGATCCACGTTCGATCCAGGCCCCCGGGTCACTGCCCGTGTGGAGTTTGCACATTCTCCCCGTGGTCTGCGTGGGTCTCACCCTCACAACCCAAAAGGATGTGCTGGGTAGGTGGATTGGCCACGCTAAATTGCCGCTAAATCGGAAAAAAATAATTGGGCACCCTAAATTTTTTTTTTAAACATTAGACTGATTGTTTAGTGCAGAACTGAGGGAGTGATGCACTGATAGAGGTGCCACCTTCTGAATGAGATACTTGACCCAGGCTTCGCCTCGTCATTCAGATGGATGGAAAAGAGCCCACGGTACGGTTAAAAGAAGAACAATGAGTTTCACAATGACTTGGTCAATTTGGTGGAATTGTGTTTTACCTTTTTTTTTTAAAGTATTTTTTATTCTCCTCCTTTTTCACATTTTCTCCCAAATTTACACCCAACAATAAACAATAATCAGTAACAAATATGGCAGTCCCCATATCAATAACAACGATCCCATCCTCCCACCAAACCCCAAACATTAGCCCGCATGTTCACACAAACAAATGACAAAAAGGAATCACCCACAGTCACCATTAACACATATAGTCCCCCTCCCCCAAACCACCCCCCACCAGGGAAGCCTTCGCTTCTCTGGTAGCCCGGCGACGAATACTGCTGGCGTGGAGGGACGCAAAGCCCCCGAAGCCGGAGGCCTGGCTATCGGACATGGCGAGCCTTCTCGGTCTGGAGAAAATTAATTTTGCCCTGAGAGGGTCACTGTCAGGGTTCGCTCAGAGGTGGCAGCCATTTATCGACTTCTTCGCGGAAAATTAATTGTCTGCGGGGGGCGGGGGGGGGGGGGGGGGGGGGGGGGGGGGCGGGGGGGCGGGGGGGGGAAGCTGGAGGGGGGGGTTCAGGTAACGTAGATTAGGGGGTTAATTAGGCAGGTCCTTGTGGGATGGGAGCCGGTTTTTGCACTATGTTTATTGTTGTTTGCACACTGTTCTGTACTGTTGCTGTTTACTATGCCAAAAATGCCTCATTAAAATTGTTTATTGAAAGAAAAACGGTGATCTCATAGCATGAGGAAGTGTTTTGAGCGACTGAATCACCCAATGCTTTGTGCACACAACATTAAAGACAAGAGATTTCAATCAAAGCAGGGCAACGTTTTTCACACAGCAATATCTGTCTTGATAAAGTGCTCTTGTACTTGGGTTTAGTTCTGGTTTTATAAGGCGCTGTTGTATTGCATTTTGAAGTAATCATTTGATAAGATGCTTTAGGATTATTATTTTACATGTGTGATAACATGTTGTTGTATTTGGAATTTGAACTTCTAGTTTGATAAGGCATTAATAATCCCTACCCCATAAGTCGCGTGCATGTTAGATTTGGATTTGGAAGTTCTGGGTTAATGCGGCCCTGTTGTGTTTGCGTTTTGATGTTCTGGTTTGATAAGGTGCTGTTGGATTTGGATTTGAAAGTTCTGGGTTAATGAGGCTCTGATGTGTTTGCTTATCCATATTCTGGTTTGAAAAGTTGCTGTTGGATTTTGGTTTCAAAGCCCTGGTTCGATAAGATGCCGTTGTATTGGATGTGCAAGTTTTGATTTGAGAAGATGCTGTTGGATTTGGGTTTTGACCTTCTGATTGGAGAAGCTGATGTTGTATTTGGATTTAGTACTCGTTTGATGAGGTTCTGTTGCATTTGAGTTTTGAAGTTATCATTTAACATGGAGTTGTTTTATTTGGTTTTGAAGTCTGGTTTGATAATTCAGTATTTTGGTTATTCGGTATTTAGGAAGGACAGACAAAAGTGGGCGTTGTATATAGACCCCCAAACTGCAGTGGTGATGTTGGGAAGGCATTAGAGATGCATGCAATAAAGGAACGTTTATAATTTTGGGTGATATTAATCTGCATATAGATTGGGCAAATCAAATTAGCCGCAATACTGTAAAGGAGGAATTCGTGAAGTGTTTACGGGATGGTTTTCAAGCAGCAATTTGGCATCCTGAAGATGGGGTTCAGGTGCTGGGACCGCTCTGGAGGGGCCCTCGAGTATGGCTCTGGGAGGGTTACCCGCATCATGGTGGCCTGCTGCGTCCTCCACAATATCGCGCAGCAGAGGGGCGGCGTGCTGGAGGAGGAGGATGAACGCTAGATCCCATCTGACTTTTCTGGTATCTACCTTTCTCAACTTACGGGCCCTAACTCTATGTCTAGGTGGATCCTAGATGATACATCAGGAGTTGGAGGCGCCCTGCTGTGATTCCCAACCTGCGACCTGGGTCCCCTTTGGCGAGTATCTTCTGGGTGCTGCTCAGGTGTCCCAGGTGCCATGGTTCCACCCTGTTCTGTCCACTGCCCACCAGATGCGGCAGTGACAGGAGTGGGAGTCTGAGGTGCTGTAATGTTCCAGCACCTGTCCTGTGGGAGTCACCAGCACAGGCCCCATCGCCTCATCCTCTCTCGGGGTGCCCGATGGCCCCCGGGCTACTCAATGGAGTAAACCCTGAGGCTACCCACTCCTGCAGGCCTGTTGCCTTCTCGGCCATGGAGCACAGGGAGTGGGCCACATCAGCCAGTGACTGCGCCATCTCCCTCTGGGCCCTGACCACCTCCCTCTGGGTCTGTGCCATGTTGGCCAGCGACTGATGCTCTCAGCCATGGCCAGTGAGACTGGGCCAGGCTCAGGGGTTCCGCTGCAATGTCCAGGTGGCTTTGGCCCATGGTTTCCTGTGAGAGGGCAGCCCTGTCCTGGACTTTGGCCAACGCCCGCACAGATGTCCCCAGGCCTTGGACATGCTGATCCACAGTGGAAACCCTCGCCCCCAAGGCCTCCACTGCGGACGCAACCCGCGCGGTGATGGCCTGGGTGGCACGCATGGCCAGCACCACCTCCTGCCCCTGCACGCAGTTGGATTCTTCCACAATCGCCCCGCCGACAACCCCTCATGTTGTCCCCGGCTCTGCGACTGCATCTCCACAATCGAGGGACTGTCTGTTCCAGATGCCCAAAACCCACCTGGACAGCAGCTAGTCCTTGGGGTCAGCCTGCCCCCCCACCCGCCCACCAACTCGGGGGTTCCTACCTCCACCTACTGTACCGGATGGACTGTGTGGTGAGCACCAGATAGTGTCCCAGGAGGCTCTTCACTAAAGTGCCCAACCGCGGTGAGTGTCTCTGGGGTGGTGGAGGGTAATGGAGACAGCTGTGACAGGAAATCAGTGTCATCCCCGAACTCGAGCTCTGGGATGTTCTGGGTCCCCCGTCTATGGCTCGCGTCCGTGTCGGTGACCTCATCGCTGATCAGCATCGGGGTTCTGGCTGTGGCTGGGGGCGGGGGTCACCAGAACGACCCGCCTCATCACCAGTGGGTTCTGCAAGACACAAGACAAGACGTATGATTAGACTGCAGGCCGGGGAGGGGGGGGTATGTTGGGGAGTGAGAAGGGTCGTGTTGAGGAGGGGTGAGGGATGTGTTTGGGAGGGGGGGGAGTAGGGATAGTGGTGGTGGAGCGGGAGTGTTGGGGTGGTGTGAGGGTGGTATGGTGTGAGGGGGAGGTGTGGGGGTGAGGGCGGTGTGAGGGTGATGTTGTGGGGGAGGGAGTTGAATCACGTGTCACGGGGAACCGCAACTCAGCAGGGTCTCACTTCCTCGCCCAACACCGACCTCCCCACCCCGGCGACTGCCCCTTCCTCGGGTCCGCCGACCATGTCCAGGACCCGCTGCCCTGCTGCTCTGAGGGGTCGCAGGTTTGGTGTTCCCCTCCAATCGTCTCCTGCTCCCTGCAATTTTGGGCGCCCTTCTTCTCGAGGGGGGGGAAACAGAAAATGCGCAGTGCTAGACAGTCTGACGCATGCAGCCCAGGGGTGGGTAGCTGGTGGCTTCAGTGGCCAAGGCACCCAGCCATGGCGGCCGGTATGGGCTTTGATGTTCTAGTTTGATAAGGCGCTGTTGTATTTGCGTTTTGAAGTTATCATTTGTTAAGTCGTTGTTTTATTTGGTTTTAATATTCTGGTTTGATAAGGCGCTGAGGACATTGAGGACATTACCAGTGCGGTAGATAACGGGGAGCCAATGGATGTGGGAAATCTGGATTTCCAGAAAGCTTTTGACAAGGTGCCACACAAAAGGTTGCTGCATAAGATTAAGATGCATGGCATTAAGGGTAAAGTAGTAGCATGTATAGAGGATTGGTTAATTAATAGAAAGCAAAGAGTGGGTGTTTCTCTGGTTGGCAATCAGTAGCTAGTGGTGTCCCTCAGGGATCAGTGTTGGGTCCACAATTGTTCACCATTTACATAGATGATTTAGAGTTGTGTCCAAGTTTGCAGATGACACTAAGATGAGTAGTAAAGCAAAAAGTGCAGAGGATACAGGAAGTCTGCAGAGGGATTTGGATAGTATAAGTGAATGGGCTAGGGTCTGGCAGATGGAATACAATGTTGACAAATGTGAGGTTATCCATTTTGGTAGGAATAACAGCAAAAGGGATTATTAATTAAATTATAAAATATTAAAACATGCTGAGGGACCTGGGTGTCCTAGTGCATGAGTCGCAAAAGATTGGTTTACAGGTGCAACAGGTGATTAAGAAGGCGAATGGAGTTTTGTCCTTCATTGCTAGAGGGATGGAGTTTAAGAATAGGGAGGTTATGCTGCAACTGTATAAGGTGTTAGTGAGGCCACACCTGGAGTATTGTGTTCAGTTTTGGTCTCCTTACCTGAGAAAGGACGTACTGGAGCTGGAGGGAGTGCAGAGGAGATTCACTAGGTTAATCCCAGAGTTGAGGGAGTTGGATTACGAGGAGAGGCTGAATAGACTGGGACTGTGCTCGTTGGAATTTAGAAGGATGAGGGGGGATCTTATAGAAACATATAAAATTATGAAGGGAATAGATAGGATAGATGCGGGCAGGTTGTTTCCATTGGCGGGTGAAAGCAGAACTAGGGGGCATAGCCTCCAAATAAGGGGAAGTAGATTTAGGACTGAGTTTAGGAGGAACTTCTTCACCCAAAGGGTTGTGAATCTATGGAATTCCCTGCCCAGTGAAGCAGTTGAGGCTCCTTCATTAAATGTTTTCAAGATAAAGATAGAAAGTTTTTTGAAGAATAAAGGGATTAAGGGTTATGGTGTTCGGGCCGGAAAGTGGAGCTGAGTCCACAAAAGATCAGCCATGATCTCATTGAATGGTGGAGCAGGTTCGAGGGGACAGGTGGCCTACTCCTGCTCCTAGTTCTTTTGTTCTTATATTGTATTTACGTTTTGAAGTTATAATTTGTTAAGGCGTTGTTTGATTTGGTTTTGGTTTGATAAGATGCAGCTGTATTTGAGTTCTGAAGCTCTGTTTTGACAAGTTGCTGTTGCATTGGGTTTTGAAGTTACCATTTGATAAGCATTGCGTTACGATACCCTGGGCTAGTGCATGGTCAATTACAGCCAACTTGATCCGGAGAAGCAACACAATTGAAATTAACAAACAATTGCAGGAAAATATCCAAAGTCTTTGGCTGCCCAGTAACTACAGTCATTAGGTTTGGAAATGTAAGCACAATTAACTAGTATTAATAACAATAATTATAATGAAATATGCAGCAAATACAACTGGTTAACTATTATCCAATTCTGACACCCCCCCCCCCCCGCCCCGCCCCCCCCCCCCCCCCCCCCCCCCCCCACCGCCTTAACTCCCTCCACCCTCTATAACACACAAGACAGATAAACACAGAGGTGAAAGAAAGGTATAAAATCAGGATGAAAGTAAAAGCATAATCTTTGTTTCAGGTGGACATCTTCCAGTACACCTTTCCTCAATCTAGGTCTTCAGTTGAAGATTACTGTTTTCAGTGTGTAAAGGTTTACACTGTAGATTCGTCTAGGTCTCAAAAGCGTTTCTGTAGGTTGAGAAACAGCAGATAGGCAGTATCTCGGGAGAGAGAGAGAGAGAGATAGAGATAGAGAGAGACAGACAGACACTCACAGCTGTTTCTCTCAGCGTCCAAGATCCGACTGTCCCTTCCTTAGTTCTCTGAAAACCATCCCACACAGGCAGGAACCAATCACTGCCGGTGCCATGCAGAATACGGCCTTCTGTCAACTCATTGGCCATCAGCCAACTAATCGAATCAAATCCCTCCGATCAAAAAGCCGGAATTTTTCTGTTCAGAAGCCAAACCTCCAGAGTCACAGTGTACCATTTTGCAAATTTTGAGTTCCTCACTTCCTCTGCTCGAATTAAAGATCTATGTCCAGTATACATCCATGGATCCAAATGATAACGACACAGTAAAAGAATTGGGAAATAAGAGAATCAACAGGAAGGGTCCTTACAGTTGTTTTATTTGGTTTTGAAGTTCTGGTTTGATAAGGTGCCGCTGTATTTGCATTTTAAAGTGATCTTTTCCTAAGGTGCTGCTGAATTTCAATTTTGAATCTATGGCCCGACAAGCTGCTGTTGTACTTTGTGTTTGAACATCTGGTTTGATATGATGCTATTGTATTCGCATTTTGAAATTCTAGTTTGATAAGGCGCTGTTGGATTTCGATTTTGATGTTTTGCTTTGAAACGTTGCTATTGGATTTGGATTTTGAAGTTAGCGTTTGAAAGGTGCTGTTAGATTTCAGTTTTGACTTTCTCATGTGAAAAGCTGCTGCTGGATCTGCGATTTGAAGTTCTGATTTGATAAGCTCCTGTTGTACTTAGACCTAGTTTGTTTATTTGAGTTTTCAAGTTATCATTTAATAAGGCGTTGTTTATTTGATTTTGAAGTTCTGGTTTGATACGGTACTACAGTTTTTGTATTTTGATATTGAATCTCTAGTTTAAATTTTAATAAGATGCTGTTGGATTTGGTGTTGAATCTGGTTTGACAAGGCGCTGTTGGATTTGATATTGAATCTCTAGTTTAATAAGGTGCTGTTGGATTTGTATTTGTATTTTGTTTATTGTCACGTGTACCGAGGTACAGTGAAAAGTATTTTTCTGCGAGCAGCTCAACAGATCATTAAGTACATGAAAAGAAAATACATAATAGGGCAACACAAGGTACACAATGTAAGTACACAGACACCGGCATTGGGTGATGCATTCAGGGGTGTAGCCTTAATCACAGGGGCTGGTTTAGCACAGTGGGCTAAACAGCTGGCTTGTAATGCAGAACAAGGCCAGCAGCGCGGGTTCAAGTCCCGTTCCAGCCTCCCCGAACAGGCGCCGGAATGTGGCGACTAGGGGCTTTTCACAGTAACTTCATTGAAGCCCACTCGTGACAATAAGCGATTATTATTATAATCAGGTCAGTCCATAAGAGGGGATTTGATATTGAATTTCTAGCTTAATGTTTAATAAGGTGCTCATGGATTTGGTTTTGAATCTGGTTTGACAAGGCGCTATTGGATTTGATATTGAATCTCTAGTTTTTAAAGTTTAATAAGGCGCTGATGGATTTGGTTTTGAATCTGTGGTTTGACAAGGTGCTGTTGGCTTTTATTTTCCCAGATCAGTTTCTCTGCTATGTGCCAGTGTTTTGGTGAGCATGAATTTGCGACACTTTTCGAAACCATGCCGGGTGATTCACACCAAATAAAGGCCATCACCTCACTGGTGAAATATTTCGGTTGGAATTGGGTGGGTTTAATTCAAAGCACCTCCACGTATATGGCATTGGAGTCAGACACGATTTTCCAAGAGTTCGAAAGTGCTGGGATTTGCATCGCTTTTCGGGAAGCGTTTTCTGAGACAGACTCCAGAGAAAGAATACACCAGGTGGTAAACAGTATAAAACACTCCCCCACGAAGATTATCATTGCTTTCGCTACCCTGGCAGATATGGAAGTATTGCTTCTGGAGGTTTTCCGTCAGAATGTGACTGGTATCCAGTGGATTGGGAGCCAGTCTTGGATCTCAATTCGCAATCTGTCTCCACAACTGAACGCTCGCTTCCTGCTCGGAGCACTGGGGTTCGTTGTCCCCAACGCAAAAATTCCGGGGTTAAAGGAGTTCCTGCTTCAAGTCAATCCCAAGCAATCTCCCGGAAATCCTTTGCTCAATGAGTTTTGGGAGAAAACATTCCACTGCTCCATGCAGAATGTCACTGGATGCAACCCAAAGGTTCAGCAATGTACTGGAAATGAGCATTTACAAGATGTAGATAACCTGTACACTGATACCACTCAGCTGAGAATTTCGTCCCATGTGTACAAAGCAGTCTATATTATCGCGCATGCCCTCCACAACGTATTTTCATGTGGAAATAACAGCTGTCCCAAATGGTCAGATAATAAAACTTGGCAGGTAAGAAAGATTGGAGCTACCTCAACAAACAAAGATTGTCTTCTAAGTTAATAAAAGCAGAAAATGCTGGAAAAAAAAAACTCCGCAGGTCTGGCAGCGTCTGAGGAGAGATACAAGAAAAATGGGCGAGGTTCTCTTGCCTCCCTGCACCGCGATTCTCACCGGCAGGGCGTGGGCTGCCATTGGCTGGCGGCGAGATCTCCTGGTCCCACGGTAGTCAACGGGATTTTCCATTTAATGCAGCCCACATCGCCGGGACTAATGGGAAATCCCGTTGACTACGCTGGGACCAGGGGTGCGCTGTCGACGGGACTGAAATATGTAGCCAACGTGAATAGCGGGAAGATCTGGCCCAACATTTGGAGTCCTTCTGACTCTTCTACCAAACTGAACAGAACTTGTTCAGTAGGAATGTCACATTGGGCTCAAAACCCCGCACATTGGCGCCGGCGGGATTCTCCGATCACGCTGCAGTGAATGAAGTTCTGGCTGAGTGTCAAATTCCCCCTTCTCGGTGGCAGCGGAAGCGGGGCAAACTCCAATTGGAGAATCCCGGCCGTTTAATCGCTTTCTCATTGTCATCACGTTTTACAGCACAGAGAGAGACCCTGCAGCCCACCATGTCTGTTCTGACCATCAAGCACCTATCTATTCTCATCCCATTTTCCAGCACTTTTGCATGCTGCAGCATTTCAGGTGCTCATGTTGTGAGGTTTTTCGCCTCTCCCACCCGTTCAGGCCGCGAGTTCCAAATTCCAACCACCCTCTGGGTGAAAAGGTTTTTCCTCCCATCCCCTCTAAGTCTCCTGCCCCTTATCTTAAATCTATGTTCCCCCATTTAGAGATCCCTCTACTGATGGGAAAAGCTTCTTCCTATCTAAAAATAAAAGTAAAAGTAACATCGCCATAGTCCCAGATGACCAGAGGCTGCTTTCCCCTTTGAGGGGGAGAGTTGATGGTGGTGAGTTAACCTGAGGGTTGATTTGTTATGTTGTAGGTGTAACATAAGCGGCTTCCTTGTGGTGCACTTGACAAAGGAAGGTTCAGACATGGAGATAACTTCAACACGTTTATTAAACTATTTACACTTCTATTACTCGGGTTCGACACTACTGCTAACCCTACTATAGCTACCCAGACTGACTAACCAGTTGCTGCAATCCACGTGGTGGATGTAATATTGAATCAACCCTGTCTGTACTCACTGACTGTCTCCACTGGAAAGAGGAAGATGATGTGTGTGGTGTCCTTTATATATGGGTTGGTGTAATGCCCCCCTGTGGTCGTGTCACCTCCTTGTGTATCGTGAATGTCTATTGGTTGTGTCCTTTCTACTTGATCTACTGGTTGAGTGTGGGTGTGTGATGTCTCTTGTGTTCCCTCTAGTGTCTAGCTAGCCTACATGTATTTACATTGATGCACATCACCACATCCCCCCTTTTTTATATGTTACATATTTCTGTACACTTTGAGAAAATTGAACAAAGAACAGGTAGATAAGGTAAGGTATATACAAGTCATGGGAACAGTGATTAAACAAAAGTCCAAATCATTCGTGTGAGTCCAAAAACCATCAATCATCATGGTCAAATGTCTCTCTTGGTTATGAACGCCATCAACATCCCTGTGCCACAGGAACCAAGAAGTGGTCAAATCACTTTGCTGTCTGATTTGGAGTCCCTTTCTTTTTTCGATGTTTGTGATGGTGCTGTCGGATGGCATCTTGTAGCTGATAAGATGTTGACGTTGAAGAGGTACCATCAACAGTATCATTTGAGGTCATGGATGTGCCATATGCTGAAGTTGGATAAGACTGTACATACTGGTTCTGACCACATGCTGTGCAGGAAGGGTGATCCTGCTGAGAACCGTTGAAGCTTGTCGAATTGGAAACAGAATTGTTGCTCACATAAATACTTGGTAATGGTGTGAAACTAGAACCTTCCATCTGTTAGGAATATGCCGTCTGGCCAGGCAGGGGTGCAGCAAATCCTGGGCTGTAACTAAGGCATCCAGTCTGTAGTGCAGATTGCGCTTGCGGTAGTCCTCCTTCGGTCTTGATTCCATTAGTGGGCAATCCGTAGTGCTGGCCTGTTTGAGAATATGCTGCATAGACTGCTGGCTGCTGCATGCCTGAATACTGGGTTTGTCCAGCATGAGCTGTCATTGGCTGCACTGCTGGTGTGGAAAAAATGTGTGGATATAGCTGTGGTGAATATTGGTGCATTCCTCTTGGACTGTAGCCGCTGCTTGTTATTACTGACCCAGAGTAATTGTTAAGGATCCATCTCCTGTTGTTGTGGCATCTGCTGTCACCCTGAGCGTGCCATCGCTGAGGTTGCGGCACTCCCTGTCTGGAGTAAAGTCCGGCTTACGTGAATCAGAGTCGGCGTTTGGTTGCTCCCCATCTGGAGTCTGGTCTGTTTTAACTGAGTCAGTGTTGGTTTGTTGATGCTCCACGTCCGGAGTCCTAGCAGGTTCACTGGAGTTAGCTGAGAATTCTTGAAGCTGCACGTCTGGAGTTGGAACATGCAGGAATGCATTGACTTGTGGAGAGGTTCGAGCGAATCAGGGTGGAAGTATCATGGTGTCACCGGAGTCACCAGTGGTCTCACAGTGATCGTCGAGTGCCTCTGTACTAGCACATCTACTAGCTGCCACGTCTGTCACTTTGCACATCTTGCATGGGAAGTGGGATGCTGTCGTCACTTGTCTCACATACCGTGGGTAGATCCTCAGTAGCTGCTTGTTGTTCACTTGGGTTGGGTAAATTGTCAGAGTCTTCATCTGGTGGTGCAAACAATGTGGGTGGATTGTCATTGTCTTGCTGTTGTCCTTCATTTGGGCTTGGACTGTCATCGTCGCTTTGTTCTTCACTGTAGCATGATAGACCGCCATGGTCGCCCTGCTGTGCACTGGAGCGTGGTAGACTGTCATAGTCTTCTTGCTGTTTACTTGAGCATGGCAGACTTGCATCGTCTGCCGCTAGTTGGTCAGAGGAGGTTGCTAGACCCTCATGGTCTTGTTCCTGCAAGGACTGCGCGTCGGAGTCTTGCGTTGCTTCTATCGTGGAGGCTGTCCACGAGCTCGCTGCGGAGGCTTGTGACACTGGAGTCACGTCTTGTGTGTGCAAGGACTGCGCTCTGGAGTCTTGCGTTGCTTCTATCGTGGAGGCTGTCCACGAGCTCGCTGTGGAGGCTTGTGACACTGGAGTCACTTCTTGTTCATGCAAGGACTGCGGTGTGGAGTCTTGCGTGTCTTCTTTCGTAGAGTCGGGAACCCTGAGCGGTGCGTGGACCTCGCTCTGTGTGGCAGCAGGCCGCTCTCTGTGGGCGTGTACCGCTCTCTGTCTCTTGGTTTCAGGCTGCAGCATCATCCTGCACTCACGAGTTGGGATGTCATATCTGCTGGGCTGACGATCCTCAAATCCGAAGAACGAATCCGCGCCTGCATCGGATTCAATACGGGGGTCGCCAATGTGCAACACGTCTAGTTGCGGATCGGATTTGGTACTGGGGTAGCCTCCCAAGGTGAAAGGTTCGTCTGAGTCTTTGTCGTCTAGGACCATATCATCACTGTTTGCGTCGGAGCTGGCATTGGACTCGCGAGGTCCAGAGAAAATGTAAAGGTCGGTATCGAAGTATTCAAGGTCAGAATCATCGGTTTGGGCGTAGGTAACTGCTCGTTGCAGGGTTCTTCGGAGGTTAATTTCATTCCCTGGTTCAATTGGGAAGGTTGTTTTACGGCTTTAAAAGATTTTTTCTTTGATTTGGGACGTTTCCCCTTTAAATGGGCATGGTCCTGGGCCTCTGATGTCATGACGCGCGCGACGTAGCGCATAGGAAGCGATTGCGCATGCGCAGATCGCTGTTCCTTTACTTTGGGCCTTTTTCGTGATTGCGCATGCGCGGCTTCGTGCGCATGTGCAAATGGACATTCCCGTTCTGTGCGCTTCTCGCGCAACTGCGCAAGTGCAGTTCCTTTGGAAAGATGGCCGCCGATCAAAACTGTTCTCTGCTCCTGGATCTCTGCATCATGGTGAATACTGGCGCTTCTCTTACCTATTCTTGCTGGTTGGAGTGTGTTTTCCTCACAGTATTTGCCGAATTTGTCCAGGACTGCCTGGAAGTCGCTCCTGTTTTGCCCCTTGGAGAACTTGAATTTTTTTAAGATTACTTCTGCTCTGGCACCGGCGATGGTGAGGAGAATCTCTGTCTTTTCAGCATCGGCCAGGTCTTCTAGTTCGGCTGCCACCAGGAAGAATTCAAACATTTGCCGGAATACCCGCCAGTTTTCGCGGAGATCGCCGTGGCACTGGAGCTGCTGCGGAACCCGGATCTCGAACATCTTGCCTGGGTATCATTGCTGTTTGTCACTGTATGCTGAGGTATGGCTATGTGGATTGAAACAGTTCAGTCCTGGTACCATGATTTGTTATGTTGTGGGGGTAACATAAGCGGCTTCCTTGTGGTGCACTTGACAAAGGAAGGTTCAGACGTGGAGATAACTTCAACACATTCATTAAACTATTTATACTTCTATTACTCGGGTTCAACACTACCGCTAATCCTACTATAGCTACCCAGATTGACTAACCAGTTGCTGCAATCCACGTGGTGGGTGTAATATTGAATCAACCCTGTGTCTGTACTCACTGACTGTCGCCACTGGAAAGAGGCAGATCATGTGTGTGGTGTCCTTTATATATGGGTTGGTGTAGTGCCCCCCTGTGGTCGTGTCCTTGTGTATCGTGAATGTCTATTGGTCGTGTCCTATCTACTTGATCTATTGGTTGAGTGTGTGTGTGTGTGTGTGTGTGATGTCTCTTGTGCTCCCTCTAGTGTCTAGCTAGCCTACATGTATTTACATTGATGCACATCACCATACCTCAGGCAAGGTTGAGAGGGCAGGGCCTTCGTGAATAACCTCAGCCAGTATGGGAATTGAACCTGCGCTGCTGGTCTTGCTCTGCATCACAAACTAGCTGTCCAGCCGACTGAGCTAAACTGACCCCCAAATCCGCTTATGTACCCCATCTATATCCCTCATCATTTTGTACACCTTGGCCCTCCATGGTAAACAACCCCAGCCTATCCAATCTCTCTTCACAGCCGAAAAGCTTCAGTCCAGGCAGCATCCTGGTGAATCTCCTCTGCACAACCTCTCGGGCAATCATAGTGTGGTAACCAGAACTGCACACAGTACTCCAGCTGTGGCCTAAGTATTGTTTTATACAGCTCCATCATAACCTCCCTACTCTTATATCCAATGCCTCAGCTAATAGTATCCCATTTGCCTCCTTAACCACCTTATCTACCTGTCCTGCTGCCTACAGGAATCTATGGACATGCAACCCAACTTTCCTCTGATCCATTTTACTTCCTCGAATCCTATCATTCATTGTATATTCCCTTACCTTGTTCGAGCTCCCAAAATACTTCACCTCATGCTTTTCAGGGTTAAAATCCATTTGCCTCTGACCAGCCCATCTATATCGTCCTGTGATCTCCTCACTATTTAGCACACCACCAATATTTGTGTCACCTGTGAACTGACCGATCATACCCCCCACATTCACATCTAGATCATTAATGTACACTACAAACAAGATCATCGAATTTACAGTGCAGAAGGAGGCCATTCAGCCCATCGGGTCTGCACCGGCTCTTTGAAAGAGCACCCTACCCAAGGTCAACACCTCCACCCTATCCCCATAACCCAGTAACCCCACCCAACACTAAGGGCAATTTTCGACACAAAGGGCAATTTAGCTTGGCCAATCCACCTAACCTGCACATCTTTGGAATTGTGGGAGGAAACCGGAGCACCCGGAGGAAACCCACGCACACACGGGGAGAACGTGCAGACTCCGCACAGACAGTGACCCAAGCCGGAATCGAACCTGGAGCTGTGAAGCAATTGTGCTAACCACCGTGCTACCGTGCTGCCCCTAACAACAAGGAACTCAGCACCGATCCCTGCGGTACACCACTGGACACAGGCTTCCAGTCACAGAACAACCTCGGGCCAACACCCTCTGCCTCCTGCCACTAAGCCAATTTTGGGTCCTATTTGCCAGATTGCCCTGAATCCCATGCAAGAACCCTGGGCGGGATTCTCCGACCCTCCACACTGAAATCGCGCTCAGCGCGGGGGCGGAAAATTACCCCAAATAGGCTCCCTCGCCAGAAGGCGATTCTCCGGCGACCGGAGAATCGCCGCCATTCGCGCGCGTGATCGACGTAGTGCCGGGCGGGGGCCGTTGGAAAAGGCAATCCTCCACGATCGACCGGCCGAGTTCCCGCCGGTGTGGTTCTAATGTGGTTCCACCCGGCGGGAACTCGGAGTCACGTCTGATGTGTGCATTATGGTGGGGGCGTGGGGATCGGACACTGCGCGAGGGGGGGGGGGGGGCTCGACGACGGGCAAGGGGGAATCCCACCCAAAAGCATTACTGAAGTCCATGTAGACTACATCAACTACACTGTCGTCATCTACACACCTAATCGCCTCCTCAAAAACTTCAATCAAATTTCCTAGACATGATCACCCGCAGACAAAGCTATCCTTGATGAATCCTTGCTCCTCCAAGTGCAGATTAACTCTGTCCTTCAGAATCTTTTCCAATAGTTCCCCTACTGCTGATGTCAGACTCACTGGCCAGTGATTACCTGGTTTATCCCTCCTTCCATTACATTATTCAATGTCATTAGCTGTCCTCGAGTCCTCTGGCACCTCTCCTGTGGACAGGGAGGTTTAGAAATTAGCGTCAGAGCCCCTGTCTTCGCCACCCTTGCCTCGCACAGCACCCTCAGATACACGTTATCTGGGCCTGGGGATTTATTCACTTTAAAGCGCGTTAAAACCATTAACACCTCCTCGCTCTCAATGCTAATCTGTTCGATTATACCACAGTCACCCTCTCTGCTTTCCCATTCGTCCTTCTCCACATTCAAAATACTCATTTAAAGGGATTTAATACCTCATCAACGTCTCTGGCTCCCATGCAGATTGCCACTTTGTTCCCTAATGGGCCCCACTCTCTCCTGATTTACCCTCATGTTCTTAACATGCCCCAGTCCACTTTGGCTGGATCTTATCCTAGTAAAATTGGCCATTCCCCAATTCAGAAACCCTGGTCTATCTTTGTTCTTTTCCTTGATTATCTTAAATCTTAGCGAGTTATGATCACTATGACCAAAATGCTCCTCCTCTGACACCTCTACCACCTGACTGGTTTCATTCTCGAAAATTAGGTCAGATACCACCCTCTCTCTTGTAGGAATTTCTATGTGCTGGTTCAAAAAGGCTCTCCTCGATGCACTTAAAGAATTCCGCTCCCTCTAAGTCCTTCACATTTTGCCTATCCCAATTAATATTGGGGAAGTTGAAATCGCCTACTATTATTCCCCTATTGTTTTTACACACCTCTGTGATTTGTCTATATATCTGCTCTTTGACTGTTTTGGGGCCTATACACTCCCAGCAATGTTATTACCGCCTCTTTTTGTTTTTAAGTCCCGCACACATGTCCTTAATTGAGGAGTGTGCTCAGATATCATCCCTCCTCACTGTAGCAATTCATCAGTCTTACCTCGAAGACTCCTTGCATTAAAATAAGTGCCATCCAGCCTTACCCTATTCCCCTGTGCCTTAACTTGTCTCAATTTGCTCTACCTTCCAGACTGACTAAGTTTTACTTCCATACTTGGCTGTGCATCACCCCCGACTGTATCATCCCCTATTGTATCTCCGCACTGTACCCATATCACACACCCTCACCTCCCCCCCCCCACCTGCAAGGATGTTGGTCCCATTCTGGTTCAGCAACGTGGAGTCTAAAGCCCCTCCTGCACCATCTCTTCAACCATGCTATAATCTGCTCTATCCTCCGAGCCCGTATTCACTGGCGCGTGGCACTGGGAGTAATCCAGAGTTTATAACTGTTGAGGTCCTGCTTTCCAATCTGCTACCTCTCTCCCTGAAATCCTGCTGCGGGACCTCACCCCCCTTTCCACCATTGTCACTGGTACCAATGTGAACCACAACCTCTGACTGTTCACCCTCCCTCTTCAGAATGCCCTGCAGCCGTTCACTGATACCACTGACCCTGGCACCAGGGGGGCAGCGCACCATCATAGAATGATACAGCGCAGTACAGGTCCTTCGGTCCACGATGTTGCACTGAAACAAAAGCCATCTAACCTACACTATGCCATTATCCTCCATATGCTTATCCAATAAACTTTTAAATGCCCTCAATGTTGGTGAGTTCACTACTGTTGCAGGTAGGGCATTCCACGGCCTCACCACTCTTTGCGTAAAGAACCTACCTCTGACCTCTGTCCTATATCAATTACCCCTCAGTTTAAAGCTATGTCCCCTCGTGCCAGCCATTTCCATCCGCGGGAGAAGGCTCTCACTGTCCACCCTATCTAACCCCCTGATCATTTTGTATGCCTCTATTAAGTCTCCTCTTAACCTTCTTCTCTCCAACGAAAACAACCTCAAGTCCATTAACCTTTCCTCGTAAGATTTTCCCTCCATACCAGGCAACATCCTGGTAAATCTCCTCTGCACCCGCTCCAAGGCCTCCACGTCCTTCCTATAATGCGGTGACCAGAACTGTACGCAATACTCCAAATGCAGCCGTACCAGAGTTTTGTACAGCTGCAACATGACCTCCTGACTCCGGAACTCAATCCCTCTACCAATAAATGCCAACACTCCATAGGCCTTCTTCACAACCCTATCAACCTGGGTGGCAACTTTCAGGGATCTATGTACATAGACACCTAGATCCCTCTGCTCATCCACACTTCCAAGAACTTTACCATTAGCCAAATATTCCGCATTCCTGTTATTCCTTCCAAAGTGAATCACCTCACACTTCTCTACATTAAACTCCATTTGCCACCTCTCATCCCAGCTCTGCTGCTTATCTATGTCCCTCTGTAACCTGCTACATCCTTCCACACTGTCGACAACACCACCGACTTTAGTGTCGTCTGCAAATTTACTCACCCACCCTTCTGCGCCTTCCTCTAGGTCATTGATAAAAATGACAAACAGCAACGGCCCCAGAACAGATCCTTGTGGTACGCCGCTTGTAACTGAACTCCATTTTGAACATTTCCCATCAACCACCACCCTCTGTCTTCTTTCAGCTAGCCAATGTCTGATCCACATCTCTAAATCACCCTCAATCCCCAGCCTCCGTATTTTCTGCAATAGTCTACCATGGGGAACCTTATCAAACGCTTTACTGAAATCCATATACACCACATCAACTGCTCTACCCTCGTCTACCTGTTCAGTCACCTTCTCTAAGAACTCGATAAGGTTTGTGAGGCATGACCTACCCTTCACAAAGCCATGCTGACTATCCCTGATCATATTATTCCTATCTAGATGATTATAAATCTTGTCTCTTATAATCCCCTCCAAGACTTTACCCACTACAGACGTGAGGCTCACCGGTCAATAGTTGCCGGGGTTGTCTCTGCTCCCCTTTTTGAACAAAGGGACCACATTTGCTATCCTCCAGTCCTCTGGCACTATTCCTGTAGCCAATGATGACATAAAAATCAAAGCCAATGGTCCAGCAATCTCTTCCCTGGCCTCCCAGAGAATCCTAGGATAGATCCCATCAGGCCCCGGGGACTTATCTATTTTCAGCCTGTCCAGAATTGCCAACACCTCTTCCCTACGTACCTCAATGCCATCTATTCTAATAGCCTGGAGTCACGTCTGCGACCGGAGAAATGCTTGTCTGCACCCTCACTATCGAGTCTCCTCTGGCTATTGCTCTTCCATTCTTCCTCCTCCCCTCTTGGTAAACGTTGGACTCATCAATGTTCCAAATATTCATTGCATAATTGCTTTTTGCTTAGTATTGCCTTCTTTCTGGTTGGATGGGGCTCGAGGGACCTCATGACCCATTCGTCCCGCTTCGTCTTTGGAGCATGTTATTGACACGTTTTTACGCTATTTACACTGGTTACAGTTAATGCTTTCTCTCTCTTTCCCAATACACCATCCAACTGCCTCTTACAGCTACTCAATTACTTGAGGACATTCAAGTCCGCGGACACACGTGGCAGCAACATACATTCTCACCAAGATGGCAATTGGATCCGGAGATATGAGCTGATAAACCGGCAAATAAGCACTAGCGGAGCTGTTGACATTGTGGCTGTTGGGAAATACGACTCATCAGGGCCTTCCGGCCTGGAGCTGAAGATAAATGAAGAAGATATTGTCTGGACCAACGGCCAGAGGGAGGTAACCTTCAAAAGCGCGAGTGAATAAAGTGTTTTGTGTCATTACTTTCAACGGTCAATATTAAATACTGAGAGGAAAAGCCACTCCTCAACTGGGAGAAACATTCGTCCGAAAACATCTTGCATTTATATAGCCCCTTAGTGAAAGACCGCAAGACCTTTCAAACAAAATTTGACAATCCAGCCAGGACAGGTAACCAAAACTTTATTTCAAAGCAAAAGAATTGGAGAGGCAGAGAGATCGAAGGAGGGAATTGCAAAGTTGAAAGCCTTGGTGAAACTTGACTTGCAGAGCAGGGAAAGTTTGGGGATGCGCAGAGATCTTGGAGAGTTAGGCCAGGGTGAGATGTTACCTCAAATGCATAGTGAATGATAACAAATCCATGTCATGAATCTCACTCTTTCCTTCACGGATCCTCAGCTCAACTTCTCTCTTCTCCATCTCAAATTTTCACTCCTCCTCCCCCCTCCTCTCTTTATATATCTCCCTCCCTTTTCCTCTCTTCTCAATTGCTCTCTTTCTCTTTCTATCTATCTCCTCTCTCCTCTGGTCCACATTCTCTCATCTTATTCCGACCATCTGCATGAACGTTCTACTAATAATTATCTCACTCCACCTCACCTCTCTCCCCGCCCCCCCTCTGACCCTTCGATTCCAGACTCTGACTAACCCAGCTTTCTTCCACTTTCTGCAGCATACCCACCGACTATGTATTTAGATCAGGGGCGACATGGTGGCTCAGTGGTTAGCACTGCTGCCTCACAGCGCCAGGGGGCCGCATTCAATTCTGGCCTCGGGTGACTGTCTGTGCGGAGTTTGCATTTTCTCCCTGTGTCTGCGTGGGTGTCTTCCCAAATTCCAAAGATTAGGTAGATTGGCCATGATAACTTGCCCCTGAGCGTCCAGGGATGTGCAGGTTAGATCGCGCGATTGCGGAGATAGGGCGGGATGGACAGGGGAGTGGACATGGGTAGAGTGCTCTTTCGAAGGGTCAGTGCAGTCTCGATGGGCTAAATGGCCTCCTTTGGCACTGTAGCGATTCCATGATCAAAGGGTATGGGGGGAAAGCGGGATTAGGCTATTGAGTCGGTTGATCAACCATGATCATAATGGCTGATCATGGCTCCAAGGGCCGACTGACCTCCTCCTGCTTCTATTTTCTAAGTTTCTCCTTTCTACATGGATGCCCAACTTCCCTACCTGTTGAGGGTTCCATGACATCTTTGTGGTTTTGTTTCCTGAGCCCGGTAATTTATTC
Source organism: Scyliorhinus torazame (assembly GCF_047496885.1). NCBI lineage: Eukaryota > Metazoa > Chordata > Chondrichthyes > Carcharhiniformes > Scyliorhinidae > Scyliorhinus > Scyliorhinus torazame. The sequence goes on along the minus strand of NC_092720.1, from coordinate 16,566,837 downwards.
CTCACCTTTTCGGCTCCACCTGACCCCTCTTTACACAGCATAACAACCATCACATTTCTCGAGCTATTCAGTTCCAAAGCAGAGTCATGTGGACTCAGAACATTAACCCTGTTTATCGCTCCACAGATTCTGCTGGACCTGCTGAGATTTTGCAGCATTTTCTGTTTTGAATTCAGAATTGCAGCACCTGAAATATTTTGCTTTTAATTGAGGGAGTGTCTTGTGCCAGAAGTTGGGACATTTAATTTTTTGAAAATTCATTTCTGGGATGTGGGCGTCGCCGACTACGCCAGCATTTATTGTCCATCACTAATCGCCTTCAGAACGTGGTGGTGACTGCCTTCTATAGTGTAGATACTTTAGGGAGGGAGTTCCAGGATGCTGCTCTTGTCCTTCTGGATGGTAGCAATCATACGTTTGGTAGGTGTTGTTTAAGGAGCCTTGGTGAGTTCCTGCAGTGCATCCTGCAGCTTTAGATACTGTTGGGGGGGCGGGGGGGGGGGGGGGGGGGGGGGGGGTCTTACCAGGGGTAAGCCATGGGGTACAGGTCTCTGGCACAGAGTCTGTCCCTGTTGCTCAGAAGGGAAATGGGGAGAGGAGTAGAGCATTAGTCATTGGAGACTCCATAGTTAGGGGGATAGATAGGAGATTCTGTGGGAACGAGAGAGACTCACAATTGGTGTGTTGCCTCCCAGGTGCCAGGCTGCATGATGTCTCGGATCGTGTTTTCGGGATCCTTAAGGGGGAGCAGCCCCAAGTCGTGGTCCACATAGGAACCAACGACATAGGTAGGAAAAGGGATAGGGATGTAAGTCAGGAATTCAGGGAGCTAGGGTGGAAACTTAGATCTAGGACAAACAGAGTTCTGGGGCGTCATTCTCCGACCCCCCGCCGGGTCGGAGAATGGCCGTTGCCGCCGTGAATCCCGCCCCCGTCCCTGCCGAAATCTCCGATACCGGAGATTGGGCGGGGGTGGGAATCGGGCCGCGCCGGTTGGCGGGACCCCCCGCTCAATTCTCCGGCCCGGATGGACCGAAGTCCCGCCCAGAAATTGCCTGTCCCGCCGGCGTAAATCAAAGCTGGCATTTACCGGCGGGACCAGGCGGCGTGGGCGAGCTCCAGGGTCCTGGGGGGGCGTGGGGCGATCTGACCCCGGGGGGTGCCCCCACAGTGGCCTGGCCCGCGATCGGGGCCCACCGATCCGCGGGCGGGTCTGTGCCATGGGGGCACTCTTTCCCTTCCGCCTCCGCCACGGTCTCCACTATGGCGGAGGCGGATGTGACTCTCCCCACTGCGCATGCGCGGGAAACTGTCGGCCGTGGCTGACGCACCCGCGCATGCGCCGCATTTCCGCGCCAGCTGGCGGGGCAACAAACGCCATTTCCGCCAGCTGGCGGGGCGGAAATCCCTCTGGCGCCGGCCTAGCCACTTTGGGACGGCGCAATGCCCGTCTGATTGGCGCCGTTTTTGGCGCCAGTCGGCGGACATCGCGCCGTTGGGGGAGAATTTCGCCCATTATCTCTGGGTTGTTACCCGTGCCACGTGCTAGCGGGACGAGGAATAGGGAGAGAGAGGAGTTGAACACGTGGCTACAGGGATGGTGCAGGAGGGAGGGTTTCAGATTTCTGGATAATTGGGGCTCATTCTGGGGTCGATGGGACCTCTACAAACGGGATGGTCTACACCTGGACCAGAGGGGTACCAATATCCTGGGGGGGAAATTTGCTAATGCTCTTCGGGAGGGTTTAAACTAGTTCAGCAGGGGCTTGGGAACCTGAATTGTAGCTCCAGTATACAGGAGGTTGAGAGTAGTGAGGTCATGAGTAAGGTTTCAAAGTTGCAGGAGTGTACCGGCAGGCAGGAAGGTGGTTTAAAGTGTGTCTTCTTCAAGGCCAGGAGCATCCGGAATAAGGTTGGTGACCTTGCGGCATGGGTTGGTACCTGGGACTTTGATGTTGTGGCCATTTCGGAGACATGGATAGAGCAGGGACAGGAATGGTTGTTGCAGGTGCCGGGGTTTAGATATTTCAGTAAGCTCAGGGAAGGTGGTAAAAGAGGGGGAGGGGAGGCACTGTTAGTCAAGGACAGTATTACGGTGGCAGAAAGGACGTTTGATGAGGACTCGTCTACTGAGGTAGTATGGGCTGAGGTTAGAAACAGGAAAGGAGAGATCACCCTGTTAGGGGTTTTCTATAGGCCTCTGAAAAATTCCAGAGATGTAGAGGAAAGAATTGCAAAGAAGATTCTGGATAGGAGCGAAAGCAACAGGGTAGTTGTTATGGGGGACTTTAACTTTCCAAATATTGACTGGAAACACTATAGTTCGAGTACTTTAGATGGGTCCATTTTGTCCAATGTGTGCAGGAGGGTTTCCTGACACAGTATGTAGATAGGCCAACGAGAGGCGAGGCCATATTGGATTTGGTACAGGGTAATGAACCAGGACAGGTGTTAGATTTGGAGGTAGGTGAGCACTTTGGTGATAGTGACCACAATTTGATTACGTTTACTTTAATGATGGAAAGGGATAGGTATATATCGCAGGGCGAGAGTTATACCTGGGGGAAAGGCAATTATGATGCGATGAGGCAAGACTTAGGATGCATCGGATGGAGAGGAAAACTGCAGTGGATGGGCACAATGGAAATGTGGAGCTTGTTCAAGGAACAGCTACTGCGTGTCCTTGATAAGTATGTACCTGTCAGGCAGGGAGGAAGTGGTCGAGCAAGGGAACCGTGGTTTACTAAAGCAGTCAAAACACTTGTCAAGAGGAAGAAGGAGGCTTATGTAAATATTATCATAGAATTTACAGTGCAGAAGGAGGCCATTCGGCCCATCGGGTCTGCACCAGCTCTTGGAAAGAGCACCCTACCCAAGGTCAACACCTCCACCCTATCCCCATAACCCAGTAACCCCACCCAACACTAAGGGCAATTTTGGACACTAACGGCAATTTATCATGGCCAATCCACCTAACCTGCACATCTTTGGACTGTGGGAGGAAACCGGAGCACCCGGAGGAAACCCACGCACACACGGGGAGGATGTTCAGACTCCACACAAACAGTGACCCAAGCCGGAATCGAACCTGGGACCCTGGATCTGTGAAGCAATTGTGCTATCCACAATGCTACCGTGCTGCCCCAAATGATGAGACATGAAGGTTCAGTTAGGGCTCTCGAGAGTTACAAGTTAGCTAGGAAGGACCTAAAGAGAGAGCTAAGAAGAGCCAGGAGGGGACATGAGAAGTCTTTGGCAGGTAGGATCAAGGATAACCCTAAAGCTTTCTATAGATATGTCAGGAATAAAAGAATGACTAGGGTAAGAGTAGGGCCAGTCAAGGACAGTAGTGGGAAGTTGTGCGTGGAGTCCGAGGAGATAGGAGAGGTGCTAAATGAATATTTTTCATCAGTATTCACACAGGAAAAAGACAATGTTGTTGAGGAGAATACTGAAATTCAGACTACTAGACTAGAAGGGCTTAAGGCTCATAAGGAGGCGGTGTTCGCAACTCTGGAAAGTGTGAAAATAGATAAGTCCCCTGGGCCGGATGGGATTTATCCTAAGATTCTCTGGGAAGTTAGGGAGGAGATTGCTGAGCCTTTGGTTTTGATCTTTAAGTCATCTTTGTCTACAGGAATAGTGCCAGAAGACTGGAGGATTGCAAATCTTGTCCCCTTGTTCAAGAAGGGGAGTAGAGACAACCCCGGTAACTATAGACCAGTGAGCCTTACTTCTGTTGTGGGCAAAATCTTGGAACGGTTTATAAGAGATAGGATGTATAATCATCTGGAAAGGAATAATTTGATTAGAGATAGTCAACACGGATTTATGAAGGGTAGGTCGTGCCTCACAAACCTTATTGAGTTCTTTGAGAAGGTGACCAAACAGGTGGATGAGGGTAAAGCAGTTGATGTGGTGTATGTGGATTTCAGTAAAGCGTTTGATAAGGTTCCCCACGGTAGGCTACTGCAGAAAATACGGAGGCATGGGATTCAGGGTGATTTAGCAGTTTGGATCAGAAATTGGCTAGCTGGAAGAAGACAAAGGGTGGTGGTTGATGGGAAATGTTCAGACTGGAGTCCAGTTACTAGTGGTGTACCACAAGGATCTGTTTTGGGCCCACTGCTGGAGGGCGTAGAAGGATGGGTGAGTAAATTTGTAGATGACAATAAAGTCGGTGGAGTTGTGGACAGTGCAGAAGGATGTTGCAAGTTACAGAGGGACATAGATAAGCTGCAGCGCTGGGCTGAGAAGTGGCAAATGGAGTTTAATGCAGAAAAGTGTGAGGTGATTCATTTTGGAAGGAATAACAGGAAGACAGAGTACTGGGCTAATGGTAAGATTCTTGGCAGTGTGGATGAGCAGAGAGATCTCGGTGTCCATGTACATAGATCCCTGAAAGTTGCCACCCAGGTTGAGAGGGTTGTTAAGAAGGCATACGGTGTGTTAGCTTTTATTGGTAGAGGATAGAGTTTCGGAGCCATGAGGTCATGTTGCAGCTGTACAAAACTCTGGTGTGGCCGCATTTGGAGTATTGCGTGCAATTTTGGTTGCCGCATTATAGGAAGGATGTGGAAGCATTGGAAAGGGTGCAGAGGAGATTTACCAGAATGTTGCCTGGTATGGTGGGAAGATCTTATGAGGGAAGGCTGAGGGACTTGAGGCTGTTTTCATTAGAGAGAAGAAGGTTAAGAGGTGACTTAATTGAGGCATACAAGATGATCAGAGGATTAGATAGGGTGGACAGTGAGAGCCTTTCTCCTCGGATGGTGATGTCTCGCACGAGGTGACATAGCTTTAAACTGAGGGGAGATAGATATAGGACAGATGTCAGAGGTAGGTTCTTTACTCAGAGAGTAGTAAGGGCGTGGAATGCTCTGCCTGCAACAGTAGTGGACTCGCCAACACTAAGGGCATTCAAATGGTCATTGGATTGACATATGGACGATAAGGGAATAGTGTAGATGGGCTTTAGAGTGGTTTCATAGGTCGGCGCAACATCGAGGGCCAAAGAGCCTGTACTGCGCTGGAATGTTCTATGTTCTATGTTCTAGAGATACTGCAGGTGAAAAATGAAATGAAAATCGCTTATTGTCACAAGTAGGCTTCAAATGAAGTTACTGTGAAAAGCCCCTAGTCGCCTCATTCCGGCGCCTGTTCGGAGAGGCTGGTACGGTAAGCAGGCACCCTTCTCACCTAAAGCTTTGGACATCGCCAAGAGGTTCAGGTTCCATAAAGGTAACCAACAAGAAGGTGAACCAATCACACAGTTCGTAACTACTTTGAACAAATACTGTGAATTTGGAGATGTCTTAAACGACACCTTTAGAGACAGACTGGTGTGTGGGCAAAGAAACAAAGCTTTCCAAAAAAAGCTGTTAACAGAAAGCAACTTAAACCTAAAGAAGGCTTTAGAAGTCGCAATCTCTATGGAACTAACAACTAAGGAAACCCAACAATTAAGTTCAAGCAGGAGAATCCATAAAATGCCACTGAGAACCGAACATTGACAGAAATTGCCCAAGCCGCTCTGAGCACAGGATTAGTCCCGGGGGGCTGGAGGGTTGCAAAGGTGTTCAATTGGGGAAGCAGTGGCATAGTGGTATTGTCACTGGGCTAGTAAACCAGACACCCAGAGTAAGTCTCTGGGGACCCAGGTTCAAATCCTGCCACTGCAGATGATGAAATTTGAATTCAATAAAAACCTGGAAATAAAAGTCTACACATGACCATGAAACCATTGCCGATTGTCAGAAGAAAACATCTGGTTCACTTATGTCCTTTAGGGAAGGAAATCTGCCACCCTCACCCGGTCTGGCCTACATGTGACTCCAGACTCACAGCAATGTGGTTGACTCTTAACTTGCCCCTCAAGGGCAATTAGGGATGGGCAATAAATGATGGTAGAGAGTTTTTTAACATTCAACATGATCGTCTGGTCATGTAACCTGAGTGTGAAATGTAAGCTGACTAAAATTATCAACACTGCAGATAAAATCATCGGCAGACAGCAGACACAGATCGATCATTTATTGACACGATGCAGTTAAGAGTAATGCCTAGGCCTTCGTCAGTGATCCCTCTCACTCTTTACACCATCAATTTGAAAGGCTCCATTCGGGCTGGTGCCCGAAAGCCTATTGTTGGGGAGAATCGGTTCAAGAGATCTTTTGTTCCCAGTGCCAAACGCTTACTAAATAAAATGATGTAAATTTAACTTGCCGTTTTTAGTTATGTTAACTGCAGTAAGTTCTTTTGTGACAGAGTGTGATGTGTAATGTTTGTATGATATATGTGGTAGCACTGCCCCTTTAAGGGTGAGCGGGCCTAGTGGACCACATGACCTGCTCAGGGCCAATTGTGCGGGAGCTCGTGAACCCCGGCCAGTAGCGAGTTTGCAGGGGGCCATGGGAGCAGGGGACTGGGCAGTGTGGACCCTGGAGCCGAAGAGACAAGATCCACCCTATTGTGCTCTGTGCCTGTATATATACCAGCCTTTCTCTTTTGTTAATGAACCCCTTTTTTACTGGGAAATCTCCGGGAATGACCCCGCTAATCCTGCCCAGAACGGGCTCTATTTTCTTTTAAGTTAGATCGGGCCCAATGTTTCGACTCCAACATGACTCTTCTCTTCTTGGGCCGCATGGTGGCACAGTGGCTGGCACCGCTGCCTCACAGCGCCAGAGACCCGGGTTCAATTCCCGGTTTGGGTGACTGTCTGTGTGGAGTTTGCTCGTTCTCCCCGTGTCTGCGGAGGCTTCCTCCCACCGTCCAAATATGTGCAGGCCAGGTGGATTGGCCATGCTAAATTACCCCTTAGTGTTCAGCGATGGGGGTTACAGGGGATAGGACAGGGAAGTGGGCCTTTCAGAGGGTGGGTGCAGACTCGATGGGCCGAATGGCCTCCTTCTGCACTGTAGGGATTGTATGATTCTCCCGCCAGCTTTCATCCCAACTGGAAGATGTTTGGGATGAATCCATTTTTCACAAAAACGAGCAAAGGGAAGGTGAGGGGAGGATAACAAAGAGGAAAGAATTGTGATAAGGGGAGGGGAGAGGTCAGCGGTCTGCAAATGACTAAAGACAAAGAGTGGAACAATTATGGGGCAAACTCTGGGTCAAGCGGAGGTGTGAATGGGTTCACAATTGCAGAAGATTCACACTGCGAACATTTCATGTTGCCCACAAGTTGTCATTTCTGTATTGATGACATTTGAAGTAACTCAGCCAAACGCACGGTAACGGCATGTTTTTTTTAAATTAAGGCTCCACGAGCAATATGTTCTGAAAGCTGCCCGCCTGGTACAAGGAAAGCGATGAGACCAGGGGAGCCAGTTTGCTGTTTTGACTGTGTACAGTGCTTAGCTGCTCACATTAGTAACATGACAGGTTTGTATCCATCATTACATGAACCTTTCACTGATCACAGCAACAAAGGGGCAAGAGTCGGCCATTCAGCCCCTCAACTCTGTCCCATTATTATGTTAAGTCACTGGGAATCTGTATCTTAACTCCATTTACTCACATCGATCCCGTAAGGTTCCGGCTAACCTTTGTGAAAACGTGCTTCCTGACGTTTCCCATCAACAGCCTAGCTCGGCACTTAAGCTTCTGTCCCCCGGCAGAGGAGCATTATTTCTCTCCATCTACCCTATTAACACCTTTAATCATCTTAAACACTCGAATTAGACCATAAAATCATAGAATCCGAGACAATGTACAACACAGTGCCTGCGTGGGTTTCCTCCGGGTGCTCCGGTTTCCTCCCACAGTCCAAAGATGTGCAGGTTAGGTAGCTGGGCCATATTAAATTGCTCTTAGTTTCTGGTTTACGGGGATAGGGTGGGCTGAAGTAGGGGGCTCTTTCCAAGGGCCAGTGCAGACGTGATGGGCCAAATGGCCTCCTTCTGCACTGTACATTTTATGAACAGGAGGCCATTAGATTCACCATGTTTGTTTGTTTTTAATTCTTGCATGTGATGTAGTCGTTCCTTGCTGGACCAGCATCGACTACCTGCCCCGAATTGACCTTGATTGTTTTAAAAATAGAAGGAGATTTTCTGCTTCCCTTTCAGGCAATGAGTTCCAGGTCTGTTCCACCCTCTGCCTAAACACATCTCCCTCTAATCATTCAACAATTACTTTAATTCTTTGGGTTCTTGTTTCTCGCTCCTTTGCGCAGAGAAACATAGGATTCTCCATTAGCTTCCACCAAAATCACGAAACGCGATTGGGCGGAGAATAGGTTCCGACGCTAAAATCGTGGCGAGCGCCGATTTGAATGCCTCGTCACCTCGACAGCGGCGTCAATGCTGTCCGGAACGCACGTACAGTAATTCCCTTTGCATATCATTAGCGTTACGACCCTGTATTCTCCAGGGCCTCCGCAAAGCTCCACCTCCAATGGGCCAAGTTCCCAACAGCGTAAGTTCACTTACGCTTTTAAAAATTGTGAAACAGGCGTGGTGGCTACTGAGGGAGAGGAAGGGGTCACGCAAAGTGTCCAGCATCGCCACAGTTTGTTGAGGGCCGGGGGGGGGGGGCGACGTAGTGGGGGTTGTCCAGTGGCTCCCCCCCACCTATGGCGGCGCTGGACGAAAACCGAAAGCACAAACGATCCACGCCGTCGGGAAGTCGGCCCATCGGGGGCGGGGCATCGGGGGAGCGCCTTCAGGTGATGTCCTGAGGCCGCCCCAACGGCATACTCCTCAATGATGCTGTTTTGGGGGGTGCGGAGCATCCGAAATCGTCCCCGATTCGGTCGTAAAAAGGAATTCTCCGCCCGATCGCCGATTACACTTGTTGTTGAAAACTCACCACTATTCTTAGAAGTCCCCCTATGCCAAAAAGGGCCGACATTCTAAATGGTGACCAGGGATTCTCACTCCCTGACTCCTATGCAGACTTAGCTGGGTGCTATTCAGGTCAAACTATATTTTCAAGTTATCCCCCGGTATAACCCATATCCTCATAGAAGAATTTTACCTACTTACCACTTAGTAGCATCAATGTCCTGGGTCCTGCGTTGCTAAGTAAGTAAAGTAGGCTTAGGAATAACCACTGTTTCAGGTTAAAACTTTTAAGTTATTTTATTATTATATTTTTTCTTTTAAAAGCTGCAATCACTGTCTTTGCAGAAAGGTAAAAAGATCTTGCTTCTGGACCCTCCTGGTTGGTTAAAGGAACCTTCAGGCCCACCTTGACAATCAATCTTCTTTAAAGTCTGGTCTTCTTTAGATGTATTCGCTGGTTAGCTTGGTTGTTGTCTTGTCGATCCCATGTACCGAGCTGTGAGAGCTGGCTCTGCTGGCTGTCTCTGAGCTGACTCTGAGCTGACTCTACCTCCTCTTTAAATTCTGGTCTTCCTTAGATGTATTAGCTGTTTTAGTTTGGCTGCTCTTCTCTGTCCCTTTCCCATGACTGAGCTGACTGTAAGCTGACTCTGCTTGCTTCTCTTGTTCCTTCTCTGCTTCTCTGCCCCTTTCTCAGGGTTTATATATTTTTCTAACAGTTATTACGTTTTTATGACTTTATTGTAAAGTAACTTTTATTTCACTTGGATTGTAAAAGGTACCTTTAATCTAAATTTTTCTAACACGACTAAGTATTCATTTTGACATGACCTCATCTCATAGATTTGATTACATTCTTCCTTTGTGATGTTCAAAATGCTTTGATTTCAAAGGTGGTGTGAATTTTGGTTCCTGTCATTTCTATAGTTTTATTATCGAATTGTGTCCCCAGCTCATAATTTTGACTTTGATTTGAGTCTAATTTGTGTTCTTGTAGACAGGTTGTCTCCAATTTTCTTTAATTAACCTGATGTCAGCAGAGCTTCACACCTATACATTGTCACCTAATTCAACCGAAAACCTCATCCATTCTTTTCCATCTGCTTACTAAGATAGTTAATTTCAATGAAGGTGTGAAACATTGCTTTTAGCTGTAAGCTAAAATCCACTTGGTTATGATTTGAAAGACCTGCCTGTTTGAAACACTTGTCACCTAATTGAACTGAAAACTTTATCCATTCTTTTCCGGCTGCTTAAAAATAATTAACTTCAATTAAGTTGTGAAACATTAATTTTAGCTGTATACTAAAATCCTGTTTTGTTTTGTTTGCTAATCCTGCTTGACTAAGGCTATCTGCATTTTACAATCCTCTCCTGGCAGCTGCTGTTAACCCTTCATGGGATTTTTCCCTACATTCTCTCATGTTTCTTAAATCAGGTATTGCCAGGCTTCCATGTTTCAAATGACACATCTTTCCATATTTTCAATTACATGCTGAAACGGAGAATCCAGCCCTATGTTCTCCCGCTGGATTTGATTCGTGGGAAATTCACACTCCCGCTAAGAGCCACCAGACTGGTGAATTTCAGGTGATGCAAATTAGCCAGCACTCTGCCCACGTACAGCCCGAGCGATTCACACTAGCATCCTGAAAATGAAAGGAAATTAAATGAAAATCGCTTATTGTCACAAGTATGCTTCAATGAAGTTACTGTGAAAAGCCCCTAGTCGCCACATTCCGGCGCCTGTTCGGGGATGCTGTTACGGGAATTGAACCGTGCTGCTGGCCTGCCTTGGTCTGCTTTCAAAGCCAGCGATTTAGCCCTGTTCTAAACAGCCCCTAAACCCATGCAAAGGCAGAGAGAATGTGCAAACTCCACACGGACAGTGACCCAGAGCAGGGATCGAACCGAGGACCTTGGCGCCATGAGGTCGCAGTGCTAACCCACTGCGCCACCGTGCTGCCCCTGGGATTCACTGGGTTTGGGATTCATGTTCAGAGTCTGACGAGGTGGAGCAGCTTTTAAACACTCCACTGACCACAGACTCCAGCCAAGAAGGTGGCTGCGTGAAGATCTCCTCCACGGTTCCGGGAATCAGAGATCGGGGGAGTGCTGAACGCCACTGAGGAGAGGAGGGACACCCTCTTCCCAGGGTGCGGCGGAATCTCAGGCCTTCCATTCCCAAAGCACCTGGGATGAGGTGGCAGAACACGAAATGCAGGAAGAAAATAAACGACCTCCTTACAGCAGCTCGGGTCAGTCACCAGCTCTGTGCCCCCTGGCATCACTCCCTCCCCTCACTCCTCACATCAGCCCCCAATCCCCGAGTGGTTAGGTGGATTGGCCATTCTAAATTGTCCTTCGTGTCCAAAAACGTTAGGTGGGGTTACTGAGGTACAGGGTTATGGGGCTAGGGTGGAGGCATGGGCTTGAGTGGGGTGCTCTTTCCAGGGGCCAGTGCAGACTCGATGGGCCGAATGGCCTCCTCCTGCACCGTAAATTCTATGATAGGCGGCCGAGGAATGATTATGCGGGGTTTGAGGGTCGGGCGCGCGGCCGATCGGGGGCTCTCCTCCGCGGCCTGATTCCGCCATGGAGCACAGCTTGAGGCCGCCGCCATGCGCATGCGCGGCCTCAGATCCGGAAGTGCGGGAGTCCGTGTCCGCAGCAAAAGCTGCGAGATCTAATCCGGGTCCCTGATAGCCGCCTGCACAGCTGGGAATTCGTGTCCTTTTGATCCAGGATTTCAGGAGTAAAACTCCACCGTTTTGATGCCAGCGTGGGGCCATAGTCCCAATGATGGAGAATCCAGCCCCATGTCTTTTATCTTGCAGGATCACCAGCTGACGAGGCTGGGCCGTCCGGGGTCACTGCCTCCCAGCCACATTCCCAGCACACCCTCGGAGCACCACTCCGGGGAAGGCACCACCGTCTCGCCACTGCTTTCGCCAGCACCATCCACCAGCGCAGAGACCATCACCTCGGTGGGCAATGTTAGTGATCAGGTTCCTGGGTCACCCCCTGGTGCGCACCACACATCTGCTACAGCACCTCGGGAGCTGGCACAGACTCCCCTGAGAGCGGACAATCGGAGGGCTGCCCAATCCCAGGGAACAGCTGTCTCCCAGACAGATGTGCCTCTGGAAGAAATGACTCCACCACTGGTGCAGATGCAGAAGCAGAGGCAGAATGTACAGGAGGGGGTGTCAATAACTTTCTAGCACCTCAGGTCCACCTGGAGGAGCCCAGCCGCCTTCAAACGCAGGGGATGCTGCCCAGTGGTGCCCAGGCCAACACTGAAATAGTGGCCTCCATCGTGGAAGGCCTGTGGCAAGACGTCAGAGCCATGAGTCAGAGGCTTGGGGCACACTGTGCTGTCCATGGCAGAGGCGTAGGCCAGAGAACCGGAGTCACAGGCGGCCATATCCCAGGCACAGATGGTCAATGCTGCAGTGCTCCAGAGCTTGGCCCATTCACAAAGGGTCATGACTGAGGGCATTGACTGGGAGCTGACAGATCCTGGCCAGTCACAGCGTTACAGTCCCAAAGGGACATGACCGAGGCTACGAGGGACTTGGCTCACTTGCTGAGGGACATGTCTCAGTCACAGTGCGCTATGGCTGAGGGCATCAACACCATGGTTCAGACGAGGCAGGCCTTCAGGGCCAGGTGATGAAGGCACCCCTGAAGCTCACTCCAGCCTCAGCTCCGTCCCGTGGAGTAGCCCGAGGGCCAGCGAACACCCCGAGGGAGGTCAAAGTGATGGGGACCATCCCGGCAATTCCTGCAGGGGAGATGCTGGAACGCCTCGGCGCTCCAAATGCCCCCATTGACACTGGCAATGGACGGAACAGGCTATCACCTGTGACACCCGAAATTCGGCTGGACCTATCCAGGCTCAGGTCCTCCAAGGACGACCGGCAAGGGTACCCCACAGGGCAGAGGGCGAGACAAGCAGCATTCCGTCTCCACTTCTTTTTTTTTCCCAATTAAGGGGCAATTTAGCGAGGCCAAACCACCTGCCCTGCCCATATTTGGGTTGTGGGGGTGAGACCCACGCAGACACGGGGAGAATGTGCAAACTCCACACGGACAGTGACCCAGAGCCGGGATCGAACCCGGGTCCTCGGCGCAGTGAAGCAGCAGTGTTAACCCACCATGCCGTCCTTTCTGTCTCCACTTCTGGTATGTTGGCTAGAAGGAGCAGTAGAGTACGAAAGATTAGGAAGATAGATGACACTTAAGGTGGCAGGGGTGTGAAAGATAGAAGAGGGGGGTGCTGCTGGGGAGGGTGGCTATGACACAGGAACGTCCCACACAGTTACACCCTCAGCGGGGAAGTGCCAGTGCATTGTGGGCAGCTGTCTGAGCCCGCCTTGTATGACAGCATCCCCAGTGAGTGAGCCCTAACCAGACGGTGGAATGTTCTCTTAAGGACAGGAGTCAGACTTTGTCCAACAATGAGGAGCAGCAGAGATCATCTCACATTGAGTCGTCATCATCCTCCCCGTCCCGTGGATACCCGGTAAAACTGCCAACACCCTGTAGTGATGCTGGTAGGACCCTCGGAGCGAAGAGGGGAACGACGGGAGTGGGAAGGGGTGAAAGGCAAGGGGAAAGGTGGAGTGAAGGACTGAGGGAGATGGAAGGGGTGGAAGGATTGAGGGAAAGGGGTGAGAGGCTCAGGAGAAAGTGGAATCTGTGTGGGATGGAATGGGAGGGAGGTTTGAAGAAGGATAGGAAAAGAGGTGGGATAGGGCGGCGGAGCTGTCGGTGGCCTGGCCTCGGAGGTTTATGGGATTGTCCCGTGTGCGGGTCACATGTTGAGCGGCCTGCCCTGCCAGCTCCGGCTCCGGCTCCACACCCTGGTTCTCCTGGACACCACCCTCGTCAGGTGAGGCCTGCCTCCTCCTCCAGCATGTCGCCCCTCTGCTGCACGGTTATGAAGGATGCAGCAGACCACCATGATGCTCGAGGCCCTCTTGAGCCCCACCAGAGTGGTTAGGGATCAGAAACGCAACCTGAGGACGCTGAGGCACCTGGTTGCTGAGTTAGTGACGTTATAACAGTTATCCGGCGCCTATGCACAGGTGTCATTAGCCTTCCTCTGTGGGTCGGCCTTGTCATCCACTAGCCAACCCCTCACCTGAGGGAGCACCTCGATTATGCTGGGAACCGATAAGCGTGCGAGGATGTAAACATCATGCATGCTGCCTGGGTATTGGGCACAGACGTGCAAGATGTGCATCTGCACACCAACTGCACATCCATGGAATGGAACCCCTTCCTATTGATAAAGGGCACCCCCTGTTGAATCGGTGCTTGGAGGGCGTCATGTGTGCAATTGATGACCCCCCTGGACTTGGGGCATGCCAGCAATGGCGGATAGCACACTGGGCTAAATCGCTGGCCTTTAAAGCAGACCAATGCAGGCTAGCAGCACGGTTAGATTCCCGTACCAGCCTCCCCGAACAGACGCCGGAATGTGGCAACTAGGGGCTTTTCACGATAACTTCATTTGAAGCCTACTTGTGACAATAAGTGATTTTCATTTGTCAAATCCTGCTGCCTGGTCATCTTGTTGGGCCTGGTCCAGGTTGAAGGTGATGTAGGCCAATGACTGAGTCTCAGGAAATCTGTCACACCGTGGATACATCTGTCTGCGGACGACTGCGAAATCCAACACAGGTCCCCGCTCCAGCCCTCGAATGAGCCAGAGACGTAAAGGTTCAGGGTGACCGTCACCTTGGCAGCCACCGGGAGCGCTAAATATCGTGTCACCTTTGTCAAACCTCTCCTGACCAGCCATCTATCCATGGCCTCCAACTCTGCTCCCCCCACTTCTTAAATGGGATAAAATCCATCAAATTTCTCCCTCTTTTTCACTCAGACAAAGGAACGAGATGGTAATTTTGGTTCTCCCCCCCGCAGATGCTGCCAGACCTGCTGAGCTCTTCCAGCATTAGAAGTTTAGAAGTTTACAGCATGGAAACAGGCCCTTCGGCCCAACCAGTCCATGCCGCCCAGTTTTTACCATTAAGCTAGTCCCAGTTGCCCGCACTTGGCCCATAACCCTCTATACCCATCCTACCCATGTAACTATCTAAATGCTTTTTAAAAGACACAATTGTACCCACCTCTACTACTACCTCTGGCAGCACATTCCAGACACTCACTACCCTCTGAGTGAAGAAATTGCCCCTCTGGGCCCTTTTGAATCTCTCCCCTCTCACCTTAAACCTATGCCCACTAGTTTTAGACTCCCCTACCTTTGGGAAAAGATGTTGACTATCTACCGTATCTATGCCCCTCATTATTTTATAGACCTCTATAAGATCACCCCTAAGCCTCCTACGCTCCAGGGAAAAAAAGTCCCAGTCTATCCAGCCTCTCCTTATAACTCAAACCATCATGTCCCGGTAACATCCTAGTAAATATTTTCTGCACTCTTTCTAGTTTAATAATATCCTTTCTATAATAGGGTGACCAGAACTGCACACAGTATTCCAAGTGTGGCCGTACCAATGTCTTGTACAACTTCAACAAGACGTCCCAACTCCTGTATTCAATGTTCTGACCAATGAAACCAAGCATGCCGAATGCTTTCTTCACCACCCTGTCCACCTGCGACTCCACCTTCAAGGAGCTATGAACCTGTACTCCTAGATCTCTTTGTTCTATAACTCTCCCCAACGCCATACCATTAACTGAGTAGGTCCTGGCCTGGTTCGATCTGCCAAAATGCATCACCTCACATTTATCTAAATTAAACTCCATCTGCCATTCGTCGGCCCACTGGCCTAATTGATCAAGATCCCGTTGCAATCCTAGATAACCTTCTTCACTATCCACTGTGCCACCAATCTTGGTGTCATCTGCAAACTTACTAACCATGCCTCCTAAATTCTCATCCAAATCATTAATATAAATCACAAATAACAGTGGACCCAGCACCGATCCCTGAGGCACACCACTGGTCACAGGCCTCCAGTTTGAAAAACAACCCTCTACAACCACCCTCTGTCTTCTGTCGTCCAGCCAATTTTGAATCCAATTGGCAACCTCACCCTGGATCCCGTGAGCTTTAACCTTCTGCAACAACCTAGTCTCCCCCAATCTACCTCTGAAAGTTCCTGTCTGATACCATTGTCTGTATTTATTTCAGATTTCCAACATCCGCGGTATTTTGCTTCTATTAACCTTTTGTAATTATTGTTTGCACCCATGCACCAACATTTAATCAATTCTGTACTCGAACTAAATCTCTCTGTTTTCCAATGTGCAATGTCCTCTAGAATATTAACGTGTGTTTTTTTATTTGATAGACGCGCGATTCTGTACAAAGTGTCCCTTGGAATACTGGCCGAACCAATACCGAAACGAGTGTCTGCTGAAGGAGATTGAATTTCTATCTTTTCAGGACCGGATTGGCGTCACTTTGACTTCCTTCTCGGTGGGCGGAGCCTGCTTAACAATCACAACGGCCGTGGTTTTCTTCAAGCACAGACACACGCCTCTGGTTCGGGCCAACAACTCCGAGCTGAGCTTCTTAATGCTGCTGGCTTTGTTGCTATGTTTCCTGAGCGCCCTCCTGTTCAGCGCCTACCCGACGCAGTGGTCTTGCACATTGCGTTTCACGATGTTCAGCGTGACCGTCGCTCTGTGCCTCTCGGCCGTCCTGGGCAAGACGGTCGTTGTACTGTTGGCTTTCAAGACTGTATCTCAGAGCACCAAGTTGCTGAGGTGGTTTAATCCCAGACGCCAGCGGATGGGTGTTTTAATCCTGACCTCCATCCAATGTATAATTTGCATTTTGTGGATCACGCACTCTCCCCCTTTCCCCTTCAAGAGTTTGGAGTATTACCCGCATGTCATCAGCTTGGAATGTCAGATTGGGTCAGTCGTTTATTTTTGCGCCATTTTTGTGTACATTTTCCTTTTGACTGGCGTGACGCTGACTGCTGCGTATTTTGCTCGGAAGCTCCCAGACAGCTTCAACGAAGCGACGCACATGACCTTTAGCCTGCTGGTCTTCCTTGTTGTCTGGATTACCTTTTTCCCCGTTTACATGAGCGCCCCAGAGAAATACACTGCCACTGTGCACGCTTTCGCCATTTTGGCGTCCAGCTTTGGTTTCCTGCTGTGTATTTTTGCCCCCAAGTGTTACATCATCCTGCTGAAACCAGAAACTAACACACGGAAGAATCTCATGAGATTCTCATCAAAATAAATTGACATTTCCTTTTGTGTTACAGGCACAATAAAATGTAGGCTCCATAAACTTTCCAGAATTTAAGTAGTTTTGTAGGCTCATCCAGCACTGAAGAGGCCACTTTAACCCTGGAAACAGTTCCTCTTTAAGCATGTTCACATTACTCATTAACAGCTTCAATGATGGAATAGAAAGTCACATATCCAAATTTGCTGATCAGACAAAGTTGAGTGGCACTGTAGACAACCCTGGCGATTGCATAAGATTGCAAGGAGATAGTGACAGACGAGGAGAATGGGCAAAATTGTGGCAGACGGAATTCAATGTGAGCAAGTGTGAGGTGATCCATTTTGGACCAAAAAAGGATTATCATAGAATTTACAGTGCAGAAGGAGGCCATTCGGCCCATCGAGTCTGCACCGGCTCTTGGAAAGAGCACCCTACCCAAGGTCAACACCTCCGCCCTATCACCATAACCCAGTAACCCCACCCAACACTAAGGGCAATTTTGGACACTAAGGACAATTTATCATGGCCAATCCACCTAACCTGCACATCTTTGGACTGTGGGAGGAAACCGGAGCACCCAGAGGAAACCCACGCACACACGGGGAGGATGTGCAGACTCCGCACAGACAGCGACCCAAACTGGGTATCGAACCTGGGTCCCTGGAGCTGTGAAGCAATTGTGCTATCCACATGGCTACCATGCTGCCCCTACATGGCTACCGTGCTGCTCTGATAGAGCAGAGTACTTTCTAAATAGAAAGAGGTTAGGTACAGTGGATGTACAAAGAGACTTGGGGGTTCAGGTGCATAGATCCTTAAAATGCCAGGAACAAGTTCAGAAAATAATCAAAAAGGCTAATGCAAAAGTAGCCTGATCCCTGGTTGGATCTAATCAAAAAGGCTAATGGAATGCTAGCCTTTATATCTAGTGGATTGGAGTATAAAGACACAGGGGTTATGCTGCAGCTATACAAAACCCTGGTTAGACCCCATTTGGAGTGACTGTAAACAGTTCTGAGCGCCACACTTTAGGAAAGATATATTAATAATTTTTATTAGTGTCACAAGTAGGCTTACATTAACACTGCAATGACGTTACTGTGAAAATCCCCTCGTCGCCAATTCCGGCACCTGTTTGGGTACACAGAGGGAGAATTCAGAATGTCCAATTCACCCAACAGCACGTCTTTCGGGATTTGTGGGAGGAAACCGGAGAACCCGGAGGAAACCCACGCAGACACGGGGAGAACGTGCAGACTCCACACAGGCAGTGACCCAAGCCAGGAATTGAACCTGGGACCCTGGTGCTGTGAAGCAACAGTGCTAACCACTGTGCTACTGTGGCCATGGAGGGAGTGCAACATAGGTTTACAAAAGTGATACCTGGACTACAGGGGTTAAGTTAGGAGGAGAAATTACACAAATGAGGCCTGTTGTCGCTGGAATTTAAGAGGTCAAGGGGTGATCTGACCGAAGTTTTCAAAATATTAACAGGAAAAGGCAGGGTAAATAAAGATGAATTATTTCCACTGGTTTAAGATTCTAAAACTAGGGGGCATAGTGTTAAATTTAAGGCTAGACCATTCAGGAGAGATGTTAAGAAGAACGTCTTCATTCAAAGTGTGGTAGAGTTTTGGAATTCTCTCCCACAAACAGTCGATGAAGTTGGAACAGTTGTTAATTTTAAATCTAAGATAGATTTTTGTGAAGCAAAGATATTAAGGGGCCAAAGGCAGGTACATGGAGTTAGGTCACAGAGCAGCCATAATCTCATTGAATGGCGGGACAAGCTCAAGGGGCTGAATGGCCTCCTCCTGTTCCTGTATTCCAGTTATCCAATTTATGTTAGAAAGTTACTATCGAGTCTGCTTTCACCGACCTTTCTGGCAGTGCATTCAAGAATAAACCACAAGACCATAAGACCATAAGACATAGGAGCGGAGGTAAGGCCATTCGACCCATCGAGTCCACTCCACCATTCAATCATGGCTGATTTCAACTCCATTTACCCGCTCTCTCTCCATAGCCCTTAATTCCTCGAGAAACCAAGAATTTATCAACTTCTGTCTTAAAGACACTCAACGTCCCGGCCTCCACCGCCCTCTGTGGCAATGAATTCCACAGACCCACCACTCTCTGGCTGAAGAAATTTCTCCTCATCTCTGTTCTAAAGTGACTCCCTTTTATTCTAAGGCTGTGCCCCCAGGTCCTAGTCTCCCCTGCTAATGGAAACAGCTTCCCTACGTCCACCCTATCTAAGCCATTCATTATCTTGTAAGTTTCTGTTAGATCTCCCCTCAACCTCCTAAACTCCAATGAATATAATCCCAGAATCCTCAGACGTTCATCGTGTGTTAGGCCTACCATTCCTGGGATCATCCGTGTGAATCTCCGCTGGACCCGCTCCAGTGCCAGTATGTCCTTTATACAGTGAATGGTAGAACCCTCAAGAGTATTGAAAGTCAAAGAGATCTAGGAGTACAGGTCCACAGATCACTGAAAGGGGCTACACAGGTGGAGAAGGTAGTCAAGAAGGCATACGGCATGCTTGCCTTCATTGGCCGGGGCATTGAGTATAAGAATTGGCAAGTCATGTTGCAGCTGTATAGAACCTTAGTTAGGCCACACTTGGAGTATAGTGTTCAATTCTGGTCGCCACACTACCAGAAGGATGTGGAGGCTTTAGAGAGGGTGCAGAAGAGATTTACCAGAATGTTGCCTGGTATGGAGGGCATAAGCTATGAGGAGCGATTGAATAAACTTGGTTTGTTCTCACTGGAACGAAGGAGGTTGAGGGGCGACCTGATAGAGGTATACAAAATTATGAGGGGCATAGACAGAGTGGATAGTCAGAGGCTTTTCCCCAGGGTAGAGGGGTCAATTACTAGGGGGCATAGGTTTAAGGTGAGAGGGGCAAAGTTTAGAGTAGATGTACGAGGCAAGTTTTTTACGCAGAGGGTAGTGGGTGCCTGGAACTCACTACCGGAGGAGGTAGTGGAGGCAGGGACGATAGGGACATTTAAGGGGCATCTTGACAAATATATGAATAGGATGGGAATAGAAGGATACGGACCCAGGAAGTGTAGAAGATTGTAGTTTAGTCGGGCAGTATGGTCGGCACGGGCTTGGAGGGCCGAAGGGCCTGTTCCTGTGCTGTACATTTCTTTGTTCTTTGTTCTTTGTTCTTTGTTCCTGAGGTATGGGGCCCAAAATTGCTCACAGTATTCTAAATGGGGCCTAACTAGTGCTTTATAAAGCTTCAGAAGTACATCCCTGCTTTTATATTCCAAGCCTCTTGAGATAAATGACAACATTGCATTTGCTTTCTTAATTACGGACTCAACCTGCAAGTTTACCTTTAGAGAATCCTGGACTAGGACTCCCAAGTCCCTTTGCACTTCAGCATTATGAATTTTGTCACCGTTTAGAAAATAGTCCATGCCTCTATTCTTTTTTCCAAAGTGCAAGACCTTGCACTTGCCCACGTTGAATTTCATCAGCCATTTCTTGGACCACTCTCCTAAACTGTCTAAATCTTTCTGCAGCCTCCCCACCTCCGCAATACTACCTGCCCCTCCACCTATCTTTGTATCATCGGCAAACTTAGCCAGAATGCCCCCAGTCCCGTCATCTAGATCGTTAATATATAAAGAGAACAGCTGTGGCCCCAACACTGAACCCTGCAGGACACCACTCGTCACCGGTTGCCATTCCGAAAAAGAACCTTTTATCCCAACTCTCTGCCTTCTGCCTGACAGCCAATCGTCAATCCATGTTAGTACCTTGCCTTGAATACCATGGGTACTTATTTTACTCAGCAGTCTCCCGTGAGGCACCTTATCAAAGGCCTTTTGGAAGTCAAGATAGATAACATCCATTGGCTCTCCTTGGTCTAACATATTTGTTAACTCTTCAAAGAACTCTAACAGGTTTGTCAGGCACGACCTCCCCTTACTAAATCCATGCTGACTTGTCCTAATCCGACCCTGCACTTCCAAGAATTTAGAAATCTCATCCTTAACGATGGATTCTAGAATTTTGCCAACAACCGAGGTTAGGCTAATTGGCCTATAATTTTCCATCTTTTTCTTGTTCCTTCCTTGAACAGGGGGGTTACAACAGCGATTTTCCAATCCTCTGGGACTTTCCCTGACTCCAGTGACTTTTGAAAGATCATAACTAACGCCTCCACTATTTCTTCAGCTATCTCCTTTAGAACTCTAGGATGTAGCCCATCTGGGCCTGGAGGTTTATCAATTTTTAGACCTCTTAGTTTCTCTAGCACTTTCTCCTTTGTGATAGCTACCATATTCAACTCTGCCCCCTGACTCTCCTGAATTGTTGGGATGTTACTCATGTCTTCTACTGTGAAGACTGACGCAAAGTACTTATTTAGTTCCTCAGCTATTTCCTTGTCTCCCATCACTAGATTACCAGCGTCATTTTGGAGCGGCCCAATGTCTACTTTTGCCTCCCGTTTGTTTTTAATGTATTTAAATAAACTTTTACTATCATTCCTAATGTTACTGGCTAGCCTACCTTCATATTTGATCCTCTCTTTCCTTATTTCTCTCTTTGTTATCCTCTGTTTGTTTTTGTAGCCTTCCCAATCTTCTGACTTCCCACTACTCTTTGCCACATTATAGGCTTTCTCTTTTGCTTTGATGCATTCCCTGACTTCCTTTGTCAGCCATGGCTGCCTAATCCCCCCTCTGATAACCTTTCTTTTCTTTGGGATGAACCTCTGTACTGTGTCCTCAATTACTCCCAGAAACTCCTGCCATTGCTGTTCTACTGTCTTTCCCACTAGGCTCTGCTCCCAGTCGATTTTCGTCAGTTCCTCCCTCATGCCCCTGTAGTTACCTTTATTTCACTGTAACATCTTGACATCTGATTCTACCTTCTTTCTTTCAAATTGCAGACTGAATTCTACCATATTATGATCACTGCCTCCTAAGTGCTCCCTTACTTTAAGATCTTTTATCAAGTCTGGCTCATTACATAACACTAAGTCCAGAATGGCCTGTTCCCTCGTGGGCTCCATCACAAGCTGTTCCAAAAAGCCCTTCTGTAAACATTCAATGAATTCCCTTTCCTTGGGTCCACTGGCAGCATTATTTACCCAGTCTACCTGCATATTGAAGTCCCCCATGATCACTGTGACCTTGCCTTTCTGACATGCACTTTCTATTTCGTGGTGCATTTTGTGCCCCCGGTCCTGACCACTGTTAGGAGGCCTGTACATAACTTCCATTTTGAGTTTTTTGCCTTTGTGGTTCCTCAACTCTACCCACACAGACTCCACATCATCTGACCCTATGTCATTTAGTGCTATTGATTTAATTTCATTCCTAATTAACAAGGCATCCCGCCCCCTCTGCCCACCTCTCCGTCTTTTCGATAGGTTGTGAATCCCTGGATGTTTAAATGCCAGTCCTGAACCCCCTGCAACCACATCTCTGTGATGCCTACCACATCATACCTGCCAATCACAATCTGGGCCACAAGCTCATCTACCTAGTTCCGTACACTGCGCGCATTTAAATATAGCACCTTTAATTCTCTATTGACCGTCCCTTTTTGTTTTCTTAGTGTGGTGGACCTTGGTTTACTGAGCCTTTCCATACACTGTGTCATATTTTGTGAGATGGGGACTATCGTAACCTCTCCTGAGTTCTGTCTTTTCGCGGTTTTTTGTATTCCTAAGCAGCTACGCTTCCCACTGATTACTTCACCTCTTGGTTCCCTGACTTTCCCTTCCCCCAATCTCTAGTTTAAAGTGGGGTGCCTTAGCAAATTTCTCCTCATAGCCTCCAGGGCCCCTTTGCCACTTATCTTCAATTAACCCACCAATCGTTGTTTCGAAAAAAATGTTACTAACTACTTTGTATCCAAATCCTTCATAATTTTGAGCAAGTTGATTGTACTCCAGCCTAACTAATGATTTGGCATAATTTCCTTGCTATATTGTATGCTATGTCTCTTTTTCCAAAGCCAAAGATCATTATGTTTTTAAAGACCTTCACAATTTGTTTGATAATTGACGATGACAATCGTTTTTGAAAAATGCATGCAAATTCCATTCTATTAGAATTTTGTGTGTGACTGTTTTCAAATCACCAGGTC
Organism: Scyliorhinus torazame; assembly: GCF_047496885.1. Lineage (NCBI taxonomy): Eukaryota > Metazoa > Chordata > Chondrichthyes > Carcharhiniformes > Scyliorhinidae > Scyliorhinus > Scyliorhinus torazame. The sequence goes on along the minus strand of NC_092720.1, from coordinate 16,543,692 downwards.
ATTGCCCTTATAATGAGTGACGGGGTACTCATATGCAATCAATTGGAATCATGTGATTATATTAGAAGTAAACTGAAAATTGTAGCTATATTTATATCCTTAATTATAAGCAATAGTCCTCTTCCCCTCCCAGGAATGTGGTAACTTCAAACCCTGAAATAAGAATTTAATTTCCTTTGATCCTGAAATCTGGAGAGGATTTTCTGTGTCTCATAATGTGATCAGGAGACGAGTCGGGAATAGCTGAAAGTCTCTCAAATGAAAGCAAAATAACCCAAATGGTGGAGATCTGAAATAAAAGCAGAAAATGTTGGCAAAATTCAGCAGGTTTGCCAGAATCTGTGGAGAGAAACATTCCCGTACCAGCCTCCCCGAACAGGCGCCGGAATGTGGCGACTCGGGGCTTTTCACAGTAACTTCATTTGAAGCCTACTTGTGACAATAAGCGATTTTCATTTCATTTCATTTCGTTAGTGTTTTGAGTCTCTATGACTTTTCTCCAGAGCTGAAGAGAGAGAGAGAAATACATTCTGCTTTCTTACCTTTATGCCACTATTAGCACCTTCTCTAGTCTTCAATGCTGCCATTAACACTCCCTCTGTCTTGTGCCCTAAACATTGATCCCAATCTCTCGTTGCTCACATCTAGCCCAGACTTTCTATCTGCTCCACCCCTCAAAAACAGTATAAAATCCATCAAGTTTCTCCCGCTACTTAGCTCTGAAGAAGTGTCATTTGACTTGAAAGGTTAACTCTCTCGCTCTCTCTACAGATGCTGCCAGAGACCTGTTGCGTTTTTACAGCAGTTTCTAATTTTATTGTAGCTGTTTGACCCAGACATTTAGGAGGTGGGGTGCAGGATTTGCATTCTATCTGTCCCCCATTGTGACAGGGTGGCACGGTGGCACAGCGGTTAGAGCTGCTGTCTCAACGCGCCAGGGACCCGGGTTCGATCCTGACCTCGGGTGACTGTCTGTGAGGAGTTTCCACCTTCTCCCCGTGTCTGCGTGGGTTTCCTCCGGGTGCTCCGGTTTCCTCCCACAGTCCAAAGACGTGCAGGTCAGGTGAATTGGCCGTGATCAACACACAGGGTTGTGGGATAGTGTGGGGGAGTGGTCCGATTTAGAGTGCTCTTTCGTAGGGTCGGTGCAGACTCGATGAACCGAAAGTCCTCCTTCTGCACTGTAGGGATTCGAAGGAGGTTCTCCGTAAGGTTCAGTGGCAATGCCTTTGCAATTCAATATTGGGAGACTGCAGTTTTGTTTTGCGTTGCCGGTGTGGTTAAATAAGATTGAAAAGAGAAGTATGAGGGGCAAGTTGAACATAATCAATCCGTATAATACAGAGAAGTTAAAACACTGTATTATATTCCAATCATCTGAACACCAGGGTGACTCAGATGTTGCACAAAACCACTTGGGAGGTCATTTTGGCTTTGTGTGATAATGTGGTAACAAATTGACATCTCGTTTTAAACCTCGTCATTTTGCTTTCCATCGGCTTAAAGGAGACAGGTTTAGAGAAGGTACTTCGTTATCATCTGTCTTACATTATCGCACAAGGTCAAAATGATTCCTCGGGAACAGAGTTAGAAAACTGGCTACAAATATCAGGCAGTGTGTGGAATTAGCATCTGATCTGATTCCATTAGCCTTTCCCCCTTCCAAAACTGACCTTTCCGTTGACCTCCACGACAGAATTTTATCTGAAATCCTAAGCAAAATACGTCAATGCTTGACCCCTTATTCACAAATTACCGCCAATATATCTCCAACAGAACAATTTACAATTTGTGTTGTTTTTAATTATTTCATAGAAGTCCTGCCACCTCCAAATAAAGCATGCCCACACAGACGGACCATGCACCCATTATGAGTCACTGGGTGAGATACTTTCTAATGCACCATCGAGAAATGCAAATCAAAGTGCTCCAACACCAATGTTCTGACTGTGATAGGTTGGCCAAACAGATTAGTCATTAAGGCCCTATAAGTGCTGCGAGGGTAGATTAGATAATCTTTGCACTAAATCTCCTGCTGCTGAGTGACATCCAGGTGGATCCTGTCCAAAGGTGTGTTGATAGCACCAGGGTACAGTACCATGCTCAAATATAACGTCCTCATGGTCATACAGTGTGCCAGCATGGACTACTTAAGGGTCTAGCATGGAAATAGTTATTGTAAGGCAACCATATCTGTAGAACAAAGAACAATACAGCACAGGAACAGGCCCTTCGGCCCTCCAAGCCTGCGCCCACCATGGCACCGGCCTAAACTAAAACAATCTGCACTTACGGAGTCCGTATCCTTACATTCCCACCCTATTTATATATTTGTCTAGATGCCCTTTAAATTCCGTTATCATACCGGCTCCCACCACCTACCCAGGCAGATCGTTTCATATATTTACCACCCTCTGTGTAAAAAACTTGTCTCGCACATCTGTTCTAAACTTTTCCCCAAGCACTTTGAACCTGACTCTCCTACCCTAGGAAAGAGCATCTGACTATCCGCTCTGTCCATGCCACTCATAATCTTGTAGACCTCTATCAGGTCACCTCTCAACCTCCGTCATTCCAGTGAGAACAGACCGAGTTAATCTAACCTCTCCTCATAGCTAATGCACTCCATACCAGGCAACATCCTGGTAAACCGCTTCTGTACCCTCTCCAAAGCATCTACATCCTTCTGGTAGTGTGGCGACCAGAATTGTATACAATATTCCAAATGAGGCCTAACTAAGGTCCTGTATAGCTGCAACATGACTTGCCTATTTTTATAATCAATGTCCCCACTGATGAAGGCCAGCATGCCATACGCCTTCTTGACCACCTTATCCACATGAATTGTCACTTTCAGTGATCGGTGGACACGCACGCCCAGATCTCTCTGCCTGTCAGTACTCGCAAGAGTTCTACCATTTACTGTGTAATTCCTACATGCATTGGACCTTCCAAAGTGCATTACCTGACACTTGTCCGGGTTAAAGTCCATCTGCCATTTCTCCGCCCAAGACTCCAACCAGTTTATATCCTGCTTTATCCTCTGACAATCCTCTTCATGATCCACATAGAACATAGAACATAGAAAACATAGCACAGAACAGGCCCTTCGGCCCACGATGTTGTGCCGAACCTTTGTCCTAGATTAATCATAGATTATCATTGAATTTACAGTGCAGAAGGAGGCCATTCGGCCCCTTGAGTCTGCACCAGCTCTTGGAAAGAGCACCCTACCCAAACTCAACACCTCCACCCACCACCAAGGGCAATTTGGACATTAAGGGCAATTTATCATTGGCCAATTCACCTAACCCGCACATCTTTGGACTGTGGGAGGAAACCGGAGCACCCGGAGGAAACCCACGCAGACACGGGGAGGACGTGCAGACTCCGCACAGACAATGACCCAAGCTGGAATCGAACCTGGGACCATGGATCTGTGAAGCAATTGTGCTATCCACAATGCTACCGTGCTGCCCTTAAGAACAAATAAATCTACACTATATCATTTTCCCGTAATCCATGTACCTATCCAACAGCTGCTTGAAGGTCCCTAATGTTTCCGACTCAACTACTTCCACAGGCAGTGCATTCCATGCCCCCACTACTCTCTGGGTAAAGAACCTACCTCTGATATCCCTCCTATATCTTCCACCTTTCACCTTAAATTTATGTCCCCTTGTAATGGTATGTTCCACCTGGGGAAAAAGTCTCTGACTGTCTACTCTATCTATTCCCCTGATCATCTTATAAACCTCTATCAAGTCGCCCCTCATCCTTCTCCGCTCTAATGAGAAAAGGCCTAGCACCCTCAACCTTTCCTCGTAAGACCTACTCTCCATTCCAGGCAACATCCTGGTAAATCTTCTTTGCACCTTTTCCAGAGCTTCCACATCCTTCCTAAAATGAGGCGACCAGAACTGTACACAGTACTCCAAATGTGGCCTCACCAAGGTTCTGTACAGCTGCATCATTACCTCATGGCTCTTAAATTCAATCCCTCTGTTAATGAACGCGAGCACGCCATAGGCCTTCTTCACAGCTCTATCCACTTGAGTGGCAACTTTCAAAGATGTATGAACATAGACCCCAAGGTCTCTCTGCTCCTCCACAATGCCAAGAACTCTACCGTTAACCCTGTATTCCGCATTCATATTTGTCCTTCCAAAATGGACAACCTCACACTTTTCAGGGTTAAACTCCATCTGCCACTTCTCAGCCCAGCTCTGCATCCTATCTATGTCTCTTTGCAGCCGACAACAGCCCTCCTTACTATCCACAACTCCACCAATCTTCGTATCGTCTGCAAATTTACTGACCCACCCTTCAACTCCCTCATCCAAGTCATTACTGAAAATCACAAACAGCAGAGGACCCAGAACTGATCCCTGCGGTACACCACTGGTAACTGGGATCCAGGCTGAATATTTGCCATCCACCACCACTCTCTGACTTCGATCGGTTAGCCAGTTCGTTATCCAACTGGCCAAATTTCCCACTATCCCATGCCTCCTTACTTTGTGCAGAAGCCTACCATGGGGAACTTTATCAAATGCCTTACTAAAATCCATGTACACTACATCCACTGCTTTACCTTCATCCACATGCTTGGTCACCTCCTCAAAGAATTCAATAAGATTTGTAAGGCAAGACCTACCCCTCACAAATCCGTGCTGACTATCCCTAATCAAGCAGTGTCTTTCCAGATGCTCAGAAATCCTATCCTTCAGTACCCTTTCCATTACTTTGCCTACCACCGAAGTAAGACTAACTGGCCTGTAATTCCCAGGGTTATCCCTAGTTCCTTTTTTGAACAGGGGCACGACATTCGCCACTCTCCAATCCCCTGGTACCACCCCTGTTGACAGTGAGGACGAAAAGATAATTGCCAACGGCTCTGCAATTTCATCTCTTGCTTCCCATAGAATCCTTGGATATATCCCGTCAGGCCCGGGGGACTTGTCTATCCTCATCTCCACCAATTTTTGTGCCATCTGCGAACTTACTAATCAGACCAGCTACATTTTCTTCCAAATCATTTATATACACTATGAACAACAAAGGTCCCAGAACTGATCCCTGTGGAATGCCGTTAGTCACAGCTTCCCATTCAGAAAAGCACCCTTCTACTGCTGGAAGTAGAATGCAATGCAGCGTGTAATGCAATGCTTGCAACCAAGGGTAATCACTACCACCAGAAAGTTCGCCTCCAAGTCACTCATCATCCTGACCTGGGAATATATCACCGTTCCTTCCCTGTTACTGGGTCAAAATCCTGGAACTCCCTCCCTAACAGCACAGTGGGTGGAACAGGACTGTAGGGGTTCAAGAAGGCAGCTCACCCCCATCTTAGGGCAATAAAGGATAGGCAGTAAATGCTGTCCGAGCCAGCGATGCCACATGCCGTGAATGAATTTTTAAAAATCTCATCAGCTAAATCTTAGCTCAGCCAACCAAACCGGAAAAATAAGTGATTACGTGAGCCACTTGAAAGACACTGGACTGGATTCTCCCGTCCCGTTGCACCAGATTTCCCCGGGATTCTCCGTCTCGCCAGCCGGCCAATGGGGTTTCCCCATTGTGGGCAACCCCACGCCGTCGGGAAACCCCCGGGCTGCCGGCGTAGCGGAGAATCCCGACAGCGGAGAATGGTGCCCACTAAGTTTCTCACCTCTTTTGCTCTTCCTGCCAAACCTTTTCCGAATATTGATCACTCTTTGTAAGGAAAAAAAACATCTTCCTCACGTCCATCCTTACTATGTCCTGCATCAATTTGAACCAGATCGAGATCTGGCTGATTTGGCTCGACATAATACTCTGGTTCTATTTTTCTATGTTTCTGTAAACTTCAATAAATTTCTCCTCTCCCACAACTGCATTCTATCAAGGCGAGTAACTCTCAGCTTCTCTATTCTCTCTTTAGCACTCAGTAATCTGCTGGCATCAGTCCTGTGGATGTTCTCGGAACTGATTGAAGGGCCCAACTGTCTTGGTAACAAAACAGAAGGCCATACTTGAGTACAATCTGACTTTGGCACTGTGCACTTTCAACATTACAAATTATTCAACATTTGTCCTGTCTTAACTGTTTGCAATGGATGTTAACCTTAGTCACAGAGCTTCTTATGTATCTAATCTAAACGCATTCAAAGTATCATCTTGCATCATTGGCATTGTCTATATATGTGTTTGTGTAACCTACCTCTTCACTCACCTGATGAAGGAGCTACACTCCAAAAGCTAGTGATTCCAAATAAACCTGTTGGACTTTAACCTGGTGTTATTGGATTGGATTTGTTTATTGTCACATGTACCGAGGTACAGTGAAAAGTATTTTTCTGCGATCAGCTCATCAGATCATTAAGTACATGAGAAGAAAAGGGAATAAAAGAAAATACATAATAGGGCAACACAACATATACAATGTAACTACATAAGCACTGGCATCGGATGAAGCATACAGGGTGTAGTGTTAATGAGGTCAGTCCATAAGAGGGTCATTTAGGAGTCTGGTGACAGCGGGGAAGAAGCTGTTTTTGAGTCTGTTCGTGTGTGTTCTCAGACTTCTGTACCTCCTGCCCGATGGAAGACTTCTTGCTTATGGAGACAATCATACTTGTTAGTAAGTGATCGCCGAAGAAGAGGAACCTGTGGGATTCACTCTTGCCATTTGTCTGAAGCTTTTTTTTAGTAATGATTAGTTTCATAAAATACTGGGACAATTTTGTTATGAGATTAACAATTTAGCATTTAACGTGTCAACTTACTGCTCGCATTACACTGCAGTTGTTTGAGTTCAAGTATATGTATTCTGGATTTGTATGGCACAGAATAAATTAAACCATTTTATTGTAGATCTAAATACTTGATGAAAGTAAATAATCTTTCAGCAACTACTGTACTTTTCTGCAAATTTAAAGCACAACAAATAAACGGTGAACTAAGGCAGCGGTGTTAAAATTTAAAACAATTCACTCGGGCACGATCATTATTTTTTCCTCGAGGTTCCAAAGTAAGTTTACCCGAGCAGGAGATGCAGGCTGAATCTTCAGGTCAGTACCGAGGGTGCACTGCACTGTTGGAGGTGCACTTTTTCAGATCGGGTCATAAACCAGGTCTTATTTGCCCTTTCAGGTGAATGTAATTGATCCGGTGTCATTATTGTGAAGAAGGCGAGGCAAGTTCTCTTGGCTAATATTTATTTGCCAGCCAAGAATCAATAAAAACAAGTTAACTGGTCATTACCACATTGATCTAATTAAGTGACAGAGCAGGCTCGAGGGGCCGAATGGCTTGGACCTGCGGCTCGAGGGGCTGAATGGCCTGGACCTGCTCCTAATCCGTGTATTCTTGTGCTGTTTGTGAGATCTTAATGCGTGCGGATTGGCTACCGTGTTTACAACATTCCAACAATGACTGTGCATAAGATGTTCTTGATTCGCTGTCAAGTACTTCCGGAATAGCCTGAGATTTCGAAATCAGAGACATGCTACAAATCTTTATTTTCTTTTAACTCTAAACAAACAATAGTATATATCACGTTCAGCGTAAAAAAAACTTTCCAACACATGGTGAGGAACGGACACCGGGCCGAGGAAACAAACATTTGGAGGCATCGTCATTCAGTTAGTCAAAGATGAGGGTTTTAATTAGGGTCTGTTACAAACCCCCGTTGATGATACTACTGGACGGGAAGATCCCAGAATGGAACTCTGGTTCAAAAGAACATCTGCGGGATTCTCCATCGGCGGGATCCTCCGCTTCGCCGGCAGTGCGCCCATGCCCACGGATTTCCCGGTGGAATGGGATGGCCACGATGGGAAACCTCTTTGGCCGGATGCTGAAACGGAGGATCCCAGCCGGGGCGCGCCGCGGCAGAAAACGGGGCTGGCGGGACGGAGAACTTTTGCGACCCATCATTTTTGCTTTGTTTTCGAGAACGTGGAAGAACAGAGTTACAGGAATGCTAATTAGCTTTTCACAACAAAAAGGTCATTAAACATGAAAAATTTGATTACCATATAATTCTCCTTCGCTCCCACTTACCTTCAAAGGTGTGCACCGATTTTAAGAATAAGGCATGTTGCAAAGTATATACTTGGCTGCAATATTCTCAGTAAACACACAATCCCTGAAACCCAACAGCTAACTGTCGTCAGACAAAACCCCACTCTGAAACCAAGTGGTAAATGTCACCCAGTCGGACTTCTGTGGATTTCTTCTCAAATTCCCCTAAATGTTTGTCACACAAAAGTTTCTAAACTCCACTCTCAAAATGACATGCCTTAGAATCTTCTTTCAAACAATGCTTTCTCTAATCTGTTTTAGCAAGGATCTACCTCCAGGATTTCCAATTCTCCTTTCAGTATTCTTTTGTATTGAATTGCCACGTGCATCTAAACCTCCACACAAACTCTCAGGTGCTGTTTTCCTTTTTAATTCAATCTTCCTGAAACCTCTTTTCATTATCTAGCTCTGGAACTAACTTTCTTGTCCATTACTCCATTGAATGGTTTTCCTTCTTCTAGCAGGGCAGTGCGACTTACCTTCTCTCACACTGATAAGCTCCAGCTGCCAATAATTCAGTTAAACACAACCACAAGGCCAGGCTTTTGTAAAGTGGTCCCTTGTTGCTAAGCAACATCTCATTCTTTCTCCAAGCTCGTGTTAACTTTTCATGTCGTAAACTCTCTCAGCACAATACAGACCCAGTTCGAACGAAAGCCAGAAACCTTCATGCATGCAAACACCTTTGTTTAACATGAATCTAACTAAAGTTTTACCCTTTCTTACACAGACACACTAAATTAAACTCAACTTCAAACAATAACCTGGGCGGGATTCTCCATTGCCCGATGCCGATATCGTAATTGGCAATCGGGCGGAGAATTCTGTTTACGATTGAATCGGGGGCGACGCCTGTTTTCGGATGCTTCACCCCCTCCAAAACGGCGTCATCGAGGAGTACGCTGCATGCCATTGGGACGGCCTCTGGATATTACCTGAAGGCCCTCCCCAGATGCTCCGCCCCCGATGGGCCGAGTTCCCGACTGCGCGGGACACGTTTGCTCTCAGTGTTTGTGAAGCCGGCGTGGCGGCTGGGGACCGTGTCCAGCGCCACCACAGTCGGGAGGGAGCCGTGCCGCTGGCTGGGGGTCTTCGAGATGGCTGGGGGGAGGGGGGGATGAGGGGGGTGGTCCGAGGTTGGCGAGGGGGTGTCCAGGGGGGCACTACCTGGCAAGTCGGGGCCACGTGCAGCTGGCTCCATGTTGTACGGCACGATCGCTGCAGGTCATCGCCGTGCGCATGGGGGGTAACAGACGGGGCAATTCTCCGACCGTTAATTTTGTGAAGTCCGTGTGGTTTACGTGGTGCAACTGCTAACCCCTCACCGGCCGGAGGGTCGGTGATCGGGCCTCGTCGATTTTTTGGTCGTAAAACTAGGCACTTCCTCCGGACATGGCCTCAAAGTCGGAAAATCCAGCCCCTTATTTCTAACATCCAACATTACAAACATAGATCACTTAAAACTACCTCTGCTTTCGGACAGGTCTTAATAGAGGGAATCCAGTCAGAGGGTTTTAGGGGGAAAACTCCAGAATTTGGGACCTAGTTCACTTAAGCCATTATTGTCAGTAATGCGACAAAGGAAGGGAGAATTAACAAGAGGTCAAACACAGAAGAATAGAAGGTTCAGAGGTCGGGTTATAGGGTTAAAAGAGATTACATAAAGGATAAGGAGCAAAGAGGACTCAAAACTGAAGATGAGAATTTTAATTTGAAACATTGCTGAGTCCAGAGCCAATAGATGACAGGTATTAAATTACTTTGTGTGTGGCTCTGGGTGGCAATGGGATTGAAATTACCGACCCTGGAATCAGGAATATACAATTATAATAATATATTAAACTAATACAACATAAATAATTTCCAGGGCATGTATAAATGTTGACTTCAAGTCTTAATTGAAATGTGCATGTGTGTTAATTAGGTTGACACTATGGGAGTGTTCCTGTGCGTGGGAGTGAATGTCCATCAGATGAATTGTTAAACGAGGTTCCGCAGAAGTCCACTGGAACAGCAGGGAGTTCAGGTGTCCTAGCCAACATTCCTCCCTCAGACAATGCCAAAACAAAAAAAAAAAGTTGCCAGCTGTTCATTTCATTGCTGTTTTTTGGGATCTCGCTGTGTGAAAAATAACATCTGCCTACATATGTGAAACTCTTCCAGATGTTTTACGGACACATCGACCCTGCTGTGTGAAACTATTTGCTATAGTTGTGTGTCCCAGGCAAGCCCGGCGTGCAAGCTCTTTGCTTGGCTCCTCCCTTAAGACAAACTCTTGGCTGGGGAGAGAGCTTTGTGCTTCCTGCAGACATGCTTGTGAAGACATTGCCATGTTGCTTGCACTCCAGATAGGGCCAAAACCAAACCGATACAGTTATGAGAATTCTGTCCCCAGTGAGTCCCTCTGTGGACCGTTTCAGACATGTCCAGACTGAAATCCCTAAAGGTGACCTGAGACATAATAAGGTGCCAGATGTATGTGAGTCACTTGTACTTTCATAGATATAATTTCTAGCTCCCTCGCCTATGCCCAAAATGCCTCTACCGACCTTCATCCATCCCATCTCAGCCTCAGAAGACAACATGGCCCGGTAAGCCACATGTCATCTGTAGCCCAGTGTGTGCACTCTGCCCTCTGGGTCAGGAGGTTGGAGGTTTAATCTTGCTGATTCCCCAGCTTCATACTGCATTCCCAGCATTTTTGCAGGGGAGGGGCACAGGGTTATCTGTCTGCAGGAGGCATATAGCTGATCGGGCTTGTTAACCATAGAATCATAGAATTTGCAGTGCAGAAGAAAGCCTTTCGACCCATCGAGTCTGCACCGGCCCTTGGAAAGAACACCCTACTTAAGCCCCTGGCTCCACCCTATCCCCGTAACCCAGTAACCCCACTTAACCTTTTTGGACACTAGGGGCAATTTAGCGTGGCCACTCCACCTAACCTGCACATCTTTGGACTGTGGGAGGAAACCGGAGCACCCGGAGGAAACCCACGCAGACACGGGGAGAACGTGCAGACTCCGCACAGACATTGACCCAAGCTGGGAATCGAACCTGGGACCACTTGAGCCACTTGAGGCCAATTAAAGGGAGCTGACTGGAATTTTCCAGTTGGCATCCAGTTTCTTCCACTGAGAAGGGTCAGTTTAGATGCCATTTGGGATGGGCAGCCAGTGGCAGGCTAAGTGAGGGGGGCTCCTCTTCAGGCATGCCTAGAGGGCCTCAGTACCTGTCTCGGTGAAGGACCAGCCTCAGGCTGCCCTGTAGAGGGCCCTTCCCCGTCCTTCACTGCAATGGGGACATAACTGCAAAAAACAATTGAAAATGTAAGGTTTTGGAAAGTTGGACAACGGACCGCCATCTTGAAAATCCTATGTTAATTACATAATTGCAGCATCTTGCTTCTTCCAAGCTGGAAGGTCCTGATTTGTCATTGCGGTTTTGTGATTACCCCGCGATCCTTCATTGGATGGTGAATCTGTTTTCAGGCCGATTTTATTCTGGGGGTTGGTGGGGGGGGGGGGGGGGGGGGGGGGGGGGGGGGGGGGGTAGTGGTGGGGGGCGGGTGTGCGTGGGGAGGCCACGGTATTCACAATGAGTAACTGTTTCCCCCTCAAGTCTGTTTCCTGCCCCCCTGGAGGGAATTTCAGCCTTACATTTCACATTGATAACCTTTCAGAAGAACAATGGAAATAAACGGTCTCAGTGAATGAAATTTGACGGTACAGGATGTAAAATTTTATCAAGAAGTCTTAATTTAACAGCTTTCCATTCTACGAAGCACTGAAGTGCAGATTCTAAATTGGGGGGGGGGGGGGTGAAGATAAGTGGATTATCTCTCAACGTCTAGAAGTTGGGCGGTACGGTGGCGCAGTGGTTAGCACTGTTGCCTCACGGCATTAAGGACACGGATTCGATCCCGGCCCCGGGTCACTGTCCGTGTGGAGATTGCTCATTCTCCCCGTGTCTGTGTGGGTCTTACCCCCACAATACAAAGATGTGCAGGGTAGGTGGCTGGGCCGCACTAACTTGTCCCTTAATTGGAAAAAATGGGGCACTCTAAATTTATTTTAAAAGCATCTGGAAATTAACCATTAATATTTAGAAGAATGGTAATTTAAAGTAAATGTGGATACAGATGTGAAAGATGCAAATCACAGTTTTGATCAGACATCAGTTTATTTATTGTATAGTGCAGAGATTGAGAACGGTGGGTTGAAACTTGAAGCAGGTATATAGCGCATCCTAAATTAACTATTGGCGGTCTTGTGGTGCACTGGGTAGCGGCCTTAACTCTGAGTCAGAAGATGTGGGTTCAAGTCCCACCCCTGGACTTGATGGAAGGTGCATTCATAACACGGCCAATCAGGTTGAGCGCCAACCTGCAAATCCATCCAACACGCCAATGGCTGGCGGTAATAGCGGGAGAGACTCCAGGTCAGGCACGCTTGATGTGGAGTGGCGCCCCCTCAAGCTATTAGCCCCTGGCGACGGACAAGCAACCTGCTCCAGGAATTACTAGCTATGGAAATGAACTAAAGTCTGCCTTGGCGCATCACTGGGTGCAAGAAGAGAACTGAACTTTCATTATTGATAATAATTGAATATTAACAATTGATACAGCTCAACTTATCAATGGTCAATGGAAATCTACATTTCCACAACACATTGAAGGTGCTTACAGGTTTGAACAGATTGATTTGCCCTGCATTATTTTTCAGAACAAATGCGTCAAAGTTGGGTTTGCGTATCAGAGTACCAAAGTTAAAGTGGTGACCCTTTGGTTAATATGTTTGGGGCTTGTACCTTTTTCATCGTCCATTTCTGTTCAAAGGCGGATAAGTTCTTGACAATAAAAGCAATGAGGTACCTTTAATGGGTGTCACGTTTTCTTTTCATTTTTATTCCGTTCTTAAAGTTCACAAAGCCATTGCGCAGAGTGCACAGGGAGTGCTCTTAATCCATCTCCTTGCTTGCTCTAAAAACCAATCCAAACTCAAATTGAATCCAATTCATGATCCCCACAAGAGAGACATTGTGGATCCAAGCATTGCACCTCACCTTGGCTCACCTTGGGCTTGTCTTAGCCAAAAGGCTGATAAGCAATGTATTAACATCAACAGAGACTAAATAAATGAGTTAGTCAGCTGAGGCATCTTCAGGGAGAGATCAGAACTGTCACTCTTACTTGATGAGGTGGCAGAGTTCCAAATATTTCCGTTTATCTTGTTTATTGCATCCACTCTGCGGAGCCTTCAATTTGAAATAGGTATATTTAATTTAATTGCTGACACTGAAATGTGTAGCGAATGTTTAGCGAATCAAGAAAATGAGAGAGAACGTAACCTTCTCCCATCCTTTCAGACTGTCAATGTTGCAAATGGAACGGCCAAAATGACAATGGCTGGAATTCTCTTGCTCTTTGGATTCTCTTTTCCTGCTGGCAACGCACCCCCACCCGTGGGGGGGTGTTCCCAGCAGCAAGGGTTCAATGGGAATACTACAGGCAACCGAGTTTCGGATGAGCCGCTGATTCGGGTTCGCCTCGCCTTGTGTTTTTCCTTTCCCTCTGATGTGTGTTTGTCTTCAAAGGAGGACGCAGCGGGGTTTAGGGAGCACCAGGTGCAGCGATCCTGGGCGAACATCTCCCAGGACCCGACATCAATACCAAAATTCCAAAGTGAAGCCTTCAGGCTGCCCATGTAGTACTTCCCTTGACCTATCAGAGAACACCCAAGACTCAAGCTTACTTAGAACCTTATGTTGGCAAAGTGGCAGTTTAGCGATATCCTAAGAACAAAGAAATATAAATATTCCACTTACTTGGGAAAACAATCCTTCCTTCTCTCCTGAAGCAATGTCCTTAATCCCTAACGCGTGCAGCACCGCAATATGGAAAGGGTAAATGATCTGCCAGGTCTTTGCTTTTGCTGCCAGTCACTCTCTTCTTTTCCCTTATTCCTTCATGGAAATGCTTTCTTACCCTGTATGACTTCAGGTCGAAAACAGGACCTGGGGCAGGATTCTCCGACCCCCCCGCCAGGTGGGAGAATCGCCGGGGGTCAGCGTGAATCCCGCCCCCGCCGTCCTCCCAATTCTCCTGCCCCTCAAAAACTGGCCCGGCGTGAATCGTGCCGCCCGCCTCGGAGAATGGCAGGGTCCGGCGCGACTCAATGGGTGCCGGGGCCGCCCGAATTCTCTGGCCCGCGATGGGCCGAAGTCCCGCCCGTCTGTAGCCGGTCCCGCCTGCGTAAATCAGAGTAGGTCCCTTACCGGCGGGACCTGGTGGCGAGGGTGCCGATGTTCCTGGGGGGTCGCGGGGGGGATCTGGCCCCGGGAGGTGCCCCCACGGTGGCCTGGCTCGCAGTCGAGGCCCACCGATCCGCGGGCGGGCCTGTGCCGTGGGGGCACTCTATTTCTCCGCATCAGCCGCTGTGGTCCTCCGCGATGGCCGATGCGGAGACGAACACTCCCGCGCATGCCCAGGGATGACGCGCTGGCGCTCCCGCACATGCGCCGACTTGCACCGGCCGGCAGGGGCCCTTCGGCGCCGGTTGGCGTGGCGCCAAGCCCCTTTCCCGCCGGCCGGCGGGGTGCCAACCACTCCAGGGCAGGCCTAGCCCCTGAAGGTGCGGAGGATTCTGCACCTTTGGGGCGGCCCGGCGCCAGAGTGGTTCACGCCACTCCGTCCCGCCGGGACCCCCGCCCCGCCAGGTACGGGAGAATCCCGCCCCTAATATTTTGATAATCATGATTATATGCATAGTCAGCCAATTAATCAAAGATGTGCGGGTTAGGTGGATTGTCCATGCTAAATTGCCCTTGGTGTACAATAGGGTTGGGTGGGGTTATGGGTTACAGGGATGGGGTGGAGGTGTGAGCTTAAGTAGGATGCTCTTTCCAGGGGCCAGTGCAGACTCGATGGGCCAAATGGCCTCCTTCTGCATTGTAAATTCTATGATCTATGATAATTCAACATGAATTGTGCCTGAGTCTGTGGCATTCACTTGATTTAAATGTAATTTAGTTGTTGATGTTGGAATTCCCGTACCAGCTTACCCAAACAGGTGCAGGAAGGTGGCGACTCGGGGCTTTTCATAGTAACTTCATACTTGTGACAATAAAAGGTTATTATTATCATCTGTATTATTGAGGAAAAACCACTGACTAACTGCATGTGTGGCTGCAGTGACACTGTTTTGACACCTGCATTATCATCGTGGTCTTACACACCCTCACACAATACAGGTGAATAAACATGCCGATGTGTATATCTACTTGACCAACATCTACTGCTATTTAGTGTCCAAAGAAGCAAAACACATAACGATCAAAAAAACATTTGCAACTGTGCTTTCCCTCTCATCATTTTACCAACAAATGCAAATGGTTGACATGTACACATCGTGCAAATATTGAGACTAGAAATCACAGCCCTATGGCAGTGCATGTTACTCATTTTTTATTTATGATTCAAGAATACAATTAGCCACATGTGGCTGGGTAGTTAAGTATTGGACAACATTGCCAGATTACCATGTCTTCAGGGAGTATCAATGAATAGACAATTGCTGGCAAGGGCACTTTGTGAGGGAGGGAAAAAGTCACAAATCTCTCAATTCTGCTCAGTAAAGGCCGTCACTCATTCGACGCAGCAGGATAAATTAGGTACAGCTGTGGCTCGGTGATAGCACGTTAGCCTCGGAGTCAGAATGCTTTGTGCTCCTATCCGTCTGCAAAAACCTAAACCCACGCTCTGGGCTGTCACTGCAATGCAGAGTTGAGGTGCCATGTTTTGAATGAGATGTTAAACCTAATAGTAATAATCTTTTATTGTCACAAATAGGCTTCAATCAAGTTACTGTGAAAAGCCCCTAGTCGCCACATTCCGGCGCCAGTTCGGGGGAGGCTGGTACGGGAATTGGACCCTCGCTGCTGCCTTGTTCTGCATTACAAGCCAGCTATTTAGCCCACTGTGCCCCTCTCTTTCCACAGCGCTCACTATGAAGCAGCAGGATGTTTAATGAATTGATGGCACGGTGGATATTTTGAACAGTGAGATCAGTGAGCTGAAGGACTCAACAAAGCTCTTGGCGATTTCCAGTATTTTCTGCGTTTAAAGCGATGATTTTATTTCTCCGGTGTAAGTCAATGTTTAGACTCAGGACATTAATGAATTGGCACAGTTACACCAACGATTACACTGGTCCCACGCTGTTGTTTGTTCGCAGCGACTCCATGAGCTTAAATATTGACACAACAGACAAGGGAATTGAGCCAAAGAGATGTTGTAACAGTCCTCAGAGCTTCATTCCACTTCAAACTCACAACTGAACACATGGATCAGAATACTCGCGGTACGTTCTCGCAGTTTTAGGAATGCCAACTGTAATTAAAGATATTCCGGGAGGTATCATCACAGGGATTTCCCCACACGCTCCAGCCATTAAGCGGCGAACATTCTTGTGATGCACTGCCTTCCTTCGTCAGTTAGAAAGCAGAAAGACTCAGTGAGGAGGTGGCGTAGTCGTATTGTCACTGGACTAGTAAACCCGAGTAATCCTCTGGGGATCCAGGTTCAAATCCCGACACGGCAGATGGTGAAATTTGAATTCAATAAAAGTCTGGAATTAGACGTCTAATGATGACCATGAAACCACTGTCGATTGTCGTAAAAACCCACCTGGGGGAAGGAAATCTGCCGTCCTTACCTGGTCTGGCCTATATGCGACTCCAGACACACAGCAATGGTTGACTCTTAACTGTCCCCTCAAGGGGCAATTAGGGATGGGCAATAAATGCCCTGCGATGCCCACGTCCCATGAACGAATATTGGTCTTCAGGCCAAATCCTGGGGGGTTGGGAACCCAAATTGTACTTGGGATAAGTGCCCAGGCAGCACGGTGGCTCAGTGGTTAGCAGTGCTGCCTCACGGCGCCAAGGTCCCAGGTTCGATCCCAGCTCTGGGTCACTGTCCGTGTGGAATTTGCACATTCTCCCCGTGTTTGCATGGGTTTCGCCCCCCACAATCCAAAAGATGTGCAGGGTAGGTGGATTGGCCACACTAAATTGCCCCTTAATTGGAAAAAATGAATTGGGTACTCTTAAATTTGTGAAAAAAAACATGAGCACCGATAATAGAGCCAATTTCCCATTAATTTATTTAAATGGGCATTGAATGGGGTTGGATTCATCCCACAATCATCCCATCCAATTTACCATTTCCTTCTGAAGTCTGTGAGCTTGGCAATTCATTCATTGCTGGCTCAATTACCAAAGGGAAATTAATTCTTGTGTAATCATGTGAAAAAAAGCATTAACTTGGCAAATTCCCTTCTTTTGCCTTCCAATTTAACAGAATCTACAAAACTCTTTTATCAGCCCTCTTCACAGTTTTCAAGAGGAGGGGAGGGCGGACAAGGTGGTGGTGCAGTGGCATTGTCACTGGACTGGTAAACCAGAGACCCAGAGTAAGGCTCTGGGGACTCGAGTTCAAATCCTGCTATTGCAGAGTGTGCAATTTCAATACAATAGAAAATCTGGAATTAAAAGTCTAATGATGACCATGAAGCCATTGCCAATTGTCGTAAAAACCCAACTGGTTCACTAATGCCCTTTAGGGAAGGAAATCTGCCGTCCTTACCCGGTCTGGCCTACATGTGACTCCAGACCCACAGCAATGTGGTTGACTCTTAACTGGCCCCTCAAGGGCAATTAGGGATGGGCAATAAATTCTGGCACAGCCTGCGACACCACATCCCATGAATGAATAAAAGAAAAGGCATATAAACCTTCACTGATTTGACATTGTGAACATCCATTGTGAGCAAGATGGGCAGAATTTGTGTTTTTTCCCCCCTTCCCCGACAGGAACATTTCCTTCAGATAAGGTGCTCGGCAACAACCTCAAAGACTTCATTTGGAGCTGATTAAATTCGCAATTTCAGGCCGCATCATGATTCAGACTCACGCCCATCTGGTTGGGGAAATCAGTGATGTTGTGAGTGAGTGTCCATTGCCAGTGTCAAGCAATTGGTCCTAACTAGGTCATTGTCCTCTGTGGTCATGATGACATGTTTCACGACGGTTTGGATTGATCCCATGTTGCCACACTCATCCTCAGCGGGAGTCGACACCTTGAGGCTCAGCAATGTCATTGTCTTCCTTGACTCTGATCCACCAAGAATTGGCTTGAATCGTCGAGGTTTTCCGCTGGATTTGGCACGTGTACAGTCCCTCGTTATACTCATTTGCTACAATACTGAGGTCCTGGTCCTTCACAATGAAGTATCCAGGCACTGAATTGGCTAATAATTCCCCGTCCTTGTACCAACTGAAAGAAACACACCAAATGTTAATTATTGTAGCAGGAAGAGGAAGGGCTTGCATTTATCTAGCACCCCCATCACACTAAGAGTAGTTGTAGGTGATGCCAAGTGCTAAAGACATCGCCCATTTTATACATTAAGAGTCCATAAAAAGTAATTAAATGAATGATCAGTTAGCCTGTTTTCTTTTAGGTAGTGTGGATTCTGGTAAGGCATCACGGACAGTTAGAATGCAAGGGGAATAATACCACAGGATGCTCAATATCTACTTAAACTGCAAGACAGAGAGAGAAATTCTAATTCGACAGAAACACACAATGGGCCAATTACACTGCACACTTGGGTGAAGGGTCAGTTTCTATGCTGCATGACTCTGTGACTCTATGATGGAAGTAAATGGAAAGGAAAATCGTTCCTGCTTTAGCGCCAGTGGAGAGATCTTATGGCATCCCTGCCTCTGAGTCAGAGGCTCAGGGTTCGAGCCCCAGCTCAGGATTTGATAGCCAAGGAAGATGTGTTCGCAATGCGGCCAAACAGGTTGCTATCAATCGGAAAATCCTTCCAACACAGGCCAATAGCGGGTGGTCAGAGTGGGAGAGATTCCTGGTCGGTGATGTGATGGAAAGTAAGTTGGAGCCTCTACCATCACTATCCATAACTCCAGGGGACAACATGCAGGTAAAGGTGCATGTCACAGCAGATAGACACCCTGAGTGATCTGTATTACACCCATAGAACATGCTTTGCAGCTCCACTGAAGTTGTGTTTCAGAAATAATTTTGAGAAAGACTTGCATTTAGTTAGCATTTTTCTTGACCTAATAATAACAATCTTTATTGTCACAAGTAGGCTTACATTAACACTGCAAGGAAGTTACCTAAAAGCCCCTAGTCGTCACTTTCCGGCGCCTGTTCAGGTACACAGAGGGAGAATTTAGAATGTCCAAATGGCCTAACAGCATGTCTTTCGGGACTTGTGGGAGGAAGCACGGTAGCATTGTGGATAGCACAATTGCTTCACAGCTCCAGGGTCCCTGGTTCGATTCCGGCTTGGGTCACTGTCTGTGCGGAGTCTGCACGTCCTCCCTGTGTGTGCGTGGGTTTCCTCCGGGTGCTCCGGTTTCCTCCCACAGTCCAAAGATGTGCAGGTTAGGTGGATTGGCCGTGATAAATTGCCCTTAGTGTCCAAAATTGCCCTTAGTGTTGGGTGGGGTTGCTGGGTTGTGGGGATAGGGTGGAGGTGTTGACCTTGGGTAAGGTGCTCTTTCCAAGAGCCGGTGCAGACTCGATGGGCCGTGTGGCCTCCTTCTGCACTGTATATTCTATGATAAACCGGAGCTCCCGGAGGAAACCCACGCAGACACGGGGAGAACGTGCAGACTCCGCACAGACAGTTGCCCAAGCTGGGAATCGAACCTGGGACCCTGGTGCTGTGAAGCAACAGTGCTAGCCACTGTGCTACCGTGTCCAGGACATTCAGAAGCATCGTACAGGCAATGAAGTATTTTCTGAAGTGCAATCACTGGTGTAAAGTAGGAAAAGTGGCAGCCAATTTGCGCACAGCAACATCCCACAAATGGCAATCTGATATTGACTAGATTATCTGTTTGAGTGATTCCTCTGCGGGATAAACATTGCCCAGGGAACAGGCTCTTCTTCAAAATAGTGTTGTTGGATCTCTCATTCTGAGAATGTCGATGTTGGCCTTGGTTCATCAACTCATCCAAAACACCACAGCCTACCTTCAATAAAAGCAAATTACTGTGGATGCTGTATCTGAAACCAGATAAGATGGTGGGGTGGAGGGGGGGGGGGGGGGATTTAATATATATTAAGCCAAGAAAGAAAGAAATGGTACCAACCCATTTCATTTTAATTGTCTTTTACCATTTCTTTCTTTCTTGTCTAAGGGAATAGTGTAGATGGGCTTTAGAGTGGTTTCTCAGGTCGGCGCCGAGGGCCGAAGGGCCTGTACTGCGCTGTAATGTTCTATGTAATATATATTAACCCCCCACCATCTTATCCTTCTTTCCTTACCCTTTCTCCTCTTTGCTTCCCCCTCCCTCCACATCTACAGTTCATCCTCTGATGTTAGTTTCTCTGCTGTTTGGCCTCTCAAACCTTTTATCCTCTCTGGGGACGGCCATTAGCACTCTTTCCCCTTGGTTTCTGCGACCATTAGCACCCGGTTTCCCTGGGTTTCTGAGGCTGTGACTCATCTTTCATTCTCGCTCCACAGTATAAATATTCCCCACTTTCTCTGTCTGTTAGCTTTGACAACGAGTGGTCAGAGTCGAAACGTTAGCTCTTTTCTCTCCCTACAGATGCTGCCAGACCCGCTGAGATTTTCCAGCATTTTCTCTTTGGTTTCAGCCTTCCTTCAATACCGCACTGGAAGGTCAGCCTGCAATGTGTGTTCAAGTCCCTGGTGTATGATTCAAACTCTCAACCTCCTGACTCAGCGATGACACAATGAACCACAATTCTACGGCCTGAGACTGTGTGTATCATCTCGACCCCAAGTGGGCACCACAGTGCTGCACTGGACTACATTAAAGCTGCTATTTAAATGCAAGATGTTGTTGTACTACCATTGTTTGAGAGGGAAAATTGACCAGGGCACTGGGGGAATTCCCAGCTTTATTGGAATAAATGGTACATGAATACAGCAAGTTTCTGCAGCATTAATGGGTGATTACGCGACAATGGTTCAGTGAAACTCACCTGACATTCAGAGGAGTTGAATGTGAGACAGTCTTTCCACATCGGAAGGTCACTATGCGACCTTTGGATACATATTTCATCTTGACGTTCTGAGGCAGAGCAGTGGTTGTAATTGCTGCATCTGGCGGTTCTGAATGCAAACAAGGAAAGTCTGTTAGGGAGTCAAAAGTCCCCACTTCGTCAGCAACAAGTTAACTATTCGTGGTTCTGTCGTTATGCTGATTGGAGGATTCCCAGGTCAAAAATGAAGAATGTTGTAAATTAGTGGTTGAGCATGAATCTCATGCTCGGGGGCAGCACGGTGGCACAGTGGTTAGCACTGCTACCCTCACAGCGCCAGGGAGCCGGGTTCAATTCCGTCCTCGGGTGACTGTCTGTGCGGAGTTTGCACGTTCCCCCCGTGTCTGCGTGGGTTTCCTCTGGGTGCTCCGGTTTCTTCCCACAATCCGAAGATGTGCGGGTTAGGTGGATTAGCCATGCTGAATTTGCTCCTTAGTGTCCAAACTTAGGTGGGGTTACAGAGATAGCACGGGGGAGTGGGCCTAGATAGGGTGCTCCTTCAGAGGATCGGTGCAAACTCAATGGGCCGAATGGCCTCCTTCTGCACTGTCGTGATTTCATGACCCCCCCGATCCTTTCATGGTTATTCCAAGGAAATATATTTGTTTAAAATTAAAGCCTTTCATTTTCTGTTTTTGTCATTTCCGACTCCTGATGATCTCCAAGTCCGAGTGGTTGTAGTCAGGGATAGGTGAGGTGGGGCAGACATATTGAATTGGTGGGTTTGTCAAATCTCCGGGAGTGTCCAGGAATTGAAGATCAATCTCCAGGCCAGTGTCAACACTCAGATGAATAGGAAACATTAAAATAAATGGGTTCTCTTTCATTTTCTTTTGTTGTTGATTAGTTTTGAAAATATTGGCGACGAGGATGCAGGCAAATGTTGTTTGACCCACAGGAGTCATCCAATTAGGTAAAGGGGAGATATTCTTATTGGTTGGAGGCATTGAGCAGCCCCACGGCAGGAAAAAGGCTCCAGTGGAACAGTTGGAGTTGGGAGATTATGTGGTGAAACCTCGAGGAATATGTGGAATCAGGATTGGCAATTCCAGACAGTAGTTTGATAAGAAAGATGGGTCTGAGGATTTTATCTCATTGACAAGAAAGGAGCTCGAATAAAAAGGAGTGGAAAGTTATGGAAAGCTCAGGTTAGACAGGCTGTCCTGGACATTGCACCTCAGGAAGAATGTGTTCGTCTTGGAGTGGGCACAGCACAGATGCACCAACATGATACCTACACCTCAGAAACTGTAGCAGTTCAAGAAGGCAGCTCACCATCAACTTGCCAAGGACAACTAGAGCCAGTGATGCCGATAAACCCGTCAATTAATTGAAGGGCAGCCCGGTGTCGCAGTGGTTAGCACGGCTGCTTTGCCGGGTTCTGGGTCACTGTCCGTGTGGAGTTTGCACATTCTCCCCGTGTTTGCTTGGGTTAAATAAATAAATGAATTGGCAAAAGCACTGGGGCTAAAAGGATTAAATTATGAAGCATGGACTAGGATTGTATTATTTTGAGTATATTAGGTTAAAGGGTGATCTACTTGAGGTGTTTGAGATGATTAAAGGATGTTGGAAGGGTAAATGAAGATAAATTATTTTCTCTGATAGGAGGAGTCCAGCACAAGGAAGTATCAACTTCAAATTCGCGTTGGGAGTGATGTCAGAAAACCTTTATTCGCACTAACGATAGTGGGAGTTGGGA
Source organism: Scyliorhinus torazame (assembly GCF_047496885.1). NCBI lineage: Eukaryota > Metazoa > Chordata > Chondrichthyes > Carcharhiniformes > Scyliorhinidae > Scyliorhinus > Scyliorhinus torazame. Next base: position 16,520,812 of record NC_092720.1, on the reverse strand, counting down.
ACTCTCCCAAAGTGCTGCTGAGGTATCCTTTTTCAAAACTGAGATAGCGAGGTTTTTGCCAGGAAAGTTTATTAATTGATTAACGTTGGGTACATGAAGTTAAGATATCAATTAGCCTTTAATAATAATAATCTTTATTATTGCCACAGGTAGGCTTACATTAACACTGCAATGAAGTTACTGTGCAAAGCCCCGAGTCGCCACACTACGGCACCTGTTCGGGTACACAGAGGGAGAATTCAGAATTCTCAGCTGGTATGGGAATTGAACCCGCGCTGCCGGCCTCGTTCTGCATTGCAAAGCAGCTGTGTAGCCCCCCTGAGCTAAACCAGCCCTTTTGAATTATTAATTCAATAAGAGTAGAGGCTTAGGAGTCGAATGGCTGCCTCCTGGTGAGAAGTGAGAGGCATCTGACAAAAGACCATCGGCCCTCCTGCTCCGAGGCCTGGGCCTTCTACGGTCCACAAGGATATCTGGCCTCTGCCATTTCTCCCAACCCTCCTCCAGCAGCGGTAGGGACCTGAGTGACACCCATCACGGCATGAGCACCAAATGTTACACAAAACAAGGAGCTCTGTCCCTACGATGGTTGCACTAATGGGCACAGCAGAAACTGAACTCGACTGGCTATATAAATACTGTGGCAACAACAGCAGTTCAAAGGCTGGGAGCTTAGCAATGAGTGACACACCTCCTCACTCCCCAAAGCCTGTCCACCATCCACAAGTCACAAGTCAGGAGTGTAATGGAATGCTCTCCCCTTGTCTGGATGAGTGCAGCTCCAACAACACTCAAGAAGCTCAACACCATCCAGGACAAAGCATCCTGCTTGATTGACAGCCCTTTCGCTAACACCCGCTTGAATGGTGCTCCATCCACCACCTTAAACCATCGCTCCGACCACCACTGACGCACAGGGGTAGCCGTGTGTACCATCTACAAGATGCACTGCAGCGATTCGCCAAGTTTCCTAGTACAGCACCTTGCAAAACCATGACCTCTACCATCTAGAGGAACAAGGACAGCAAGCAGAAGACATATTGGAACGCCACCACCTGGAGGTTCCCCTCCAAGTCACTCACCACCTCCACTTGGCAATATATCGGCAGCACGGTAGCATTGTGGATAGCACAATTGCTTCACAGCTCCAGGGTCCCAGGTTCGATTCCCGGCTTGGGTCACTGTCTGTGCGGAGACTGCACATCCTCCCCGTGTGTGCGTGGGTTTCCTCCGGGTGCTCCGGTTTCCTCCCACAGTTGAAAGATGTGCAGGTTAGGTGGATTGGCCATACTAAATTGCCCTTAGTGCCCAAAATTGCCCTTAGTGTTGGGTGGGGTTACTGGGTTATGGGGATCGGGTGGAGGTGTGCGGTTGGGAAGGGTGCTCTTTCCAAGAGCCGGCGCAGACTCGATGGGCCGAATGGCCTCTTTCTGCACTGTACATTCTATGAATTCTATGAATATCGCCGTTCCTTCACTGTCGCTGGGTCAAAATCCTGGAACTCCCTCCCGATCAGCACTGTGAGTGTACCTATAACATATGGACTGCAGACGTTCAAGGAGTCAGCTTACCACCACCTTCGCAAGGGCAATTGGGGGTGGGCAATAATTACTGGCTTAGCCAGAGACGCCCAGATCCTGAGAATGAATTAAAAAAGTGTCGTTATTGCAAACCTCAGGCAGGATTGAAACTCACCAAAACACAGGTCACACACTTGAGGACAATGTTTTTTCATGAATGAGCGTCGCTTCTTACAGAATCCAAGTCGAGCCCAGGGATGGCACAGTCTCCTCTTATCAATACAGCCTGCAAGAGAAGGAGAGGGCATTGTGTGAGGGTGGCATGTTGCAATGGACATACCAGGTCAGAGAGTGGAAAATCACCCCGAGTTACGGCCGTCAATCACTCCCTCGCAGACCCTGTCCTAAGTGGGTGTGCACAGACGATGGGGGTGGGTGTGTACGAGCATTGGCCAGAACGAGAATCCCCCCTTTGTGGGGAGCATCTAAATTGAAAATAGTGACTTGGGAAAAGCAGTGCAGCCTAGCACGGGAAGGAGTGACACCTACTGGAGAAAACAGCAGCAGTAAAACAGCAATACAGGCCAGCCATTTAATCAGTCTTTTTTTAAAAACTTTCCTTTCACAGTAAAAATCGGAAGAGAGAAAGTTAAAATGGTGTGAGGTCAGGGGCTAATTGGATAACTTTCAGAGCAACAGGCCAGAAATGGCCTCCTTTACTGCAGTACAATTCTGTGAAAGCACTGGAAATAAGTACCAATATTTAAGTGAAGCCCATTACCCTGGCATGTTTTTATCATCAACAACATTAGATACAGAAAAAACAGCTGTAATAAAGGCACCATTTGTCTAACTCACCACATGGGAACAGACACATCTGTAATTCTCAGCATCCCGCACTAAGCAGGTGAGTAATAACTGTGCCAATTAAACAGCGCACAATTCCAGATGTTGTGAATTTACAATCTTATTTCCGCACACTTACCAAGGTCAGAAATTGAAGTTTCTCATTTCTTGAGTCATCATTTGGCCCCATGAAGACTATAATATCTTCAAGAGTCCCGAGAAGGTTCAACAACAAAGGTTTATTCAGTCACACAAAAGTAAAGGCTGCAGCGCTGCATACAGCACATAAGGCCCAGCCGGGGCTACCGATCGTGACGGTCCCAATCCGGGCCGGCTTTTCAGTGCCTTGGTTCACGAGCCTCAGCTGCTAGGCCTCCGCTCCTCAGGGAAGGGGGGGGGGGCCTTATTCCACGAGCCTCCTGGGGAGATCAATTGGCTCATCCCGTGAGTCTAGTGAGGATCATTACAAAGACAATCTTACAGAACAGAAGGGGGTTACTTGGCCCCTCATAATCTGCTGGCTTTTTGAAAGAACTATCCAATTAGTTCCCACTCGCTCCCCCTTGGCTCCTCGATCCCTGCAAATTTATTCTTTTCAAATATTTATCCAATTCCCCTTTGAAAGTTACGATTGAAACAGGTAGTGCCACATTCTGTAGACTGGCTGGTATGAATGATGCGCTACAAAATATCGAGTTTAAATAATTTATTATGAAATAACTGCGTGGTAAAGATGACTGGAATAAATCAATAACAAACTACTGACACTAACTAACTATTCTAGAGCTACTGCAAAATATGTCTATCCACCAACACGACTTACTCCCCACTCCCCTAGACACAGAGTCACCTGGTAGGTTCACACTGCCACCTGGTGGTCGGAGGTTGTGTATAATATTGTATACAGAATTGCTTTATCCATGTCATCACAGGTAATGCACTCCAGACTGTGGTAAATAGTAGTCATACCGTATAGTCTCTGGATTCCCCAGATGTCATCCTGCGTGATTCTTCGCTGTCCTGTAAACGTTGCGTTGGGATGCATCAACGCACTCGCATTGCGCGAGTGCATCAGCCCCAGTGCATGGCCAATCTCGTGAGCTGCAACCTGCACCAAATCATTCAGCCAAACGCCTGTCAACACAGCAGAGCAAAACCAATCAAATAGAGCAGGAGAGAAGGGGGCCAGGATTAACTGATAAACACTGAAGATCCTTTAATAGCAGGAGAATCCGTTGGTCACTTGATGAGAGATTAATCTCCCGGGACCTCCTCCTGCGACTCTCAGCCATGTCTCAGTGGCACCACTCTTGCCTTTGAATCTAAATATTCAGGGTTCAAAGAGTTACGGGCAAATCATTCAAGCTGGTGATTTGCTGAGGATCTGTCACACTTTCAGAGGTGCGAGCTTTTGGAGGAGATTTTAAAGCAAGGTTCAATTTCTGATCGAGGAAGGCAAGCCTGCTTCCCAGCCTCTGTACATGTTTTCCCAGCACAAAAGCTGAACTTGGGATATTGCTGAGCTATCCTGAAAATTCCCTACAGTTTTCCCAGTGGAATCCAAATTCAATACAGGCCAGGATTGGTTACCTCACAATGCCAAATATGCAATTCCCTGCAGTGAATTAATTTTCTTCTGATTTTAAAATTCCGGCCCTTCACTTTCAGAAGAGCCTTGCTTCCATATTCTTTAATATCATTTACTCAACAAAAATACATCAATCTCAGCTTGAGATCTTCAATTAACCTCCCAACTTCAACAGTTCCTGATTTAATGCGAACATATGAATTAGGAGCAGGAGCAGGCCACTCGGCCCCTCGAGCCTTCTCCTCCATTCAATAAGATCATGGCTGATCTGAATGTAACATCAACCCACATTCCTGCCTCACCCCCGATAACCTTTCACCCCTTCGTTAGTGCAGAAACTATCTCGCTCTGCTTTAAATATGTTCAAAGGACTCTCCTTCCACAGCCTTTCGAGAGACAGCTTTCCATACACTCACAACCCTCTGAGAGAAAATAATTCTCTTAATCGCTGTCTTGAATGAGCGGCCCTTATATTTAAAAAGCAACCCCTCGTACTAGATTCTCCCACAAGAGGAAACATCCTCTCCATATCCACCCTGTCAAGACCCCTCAGGATCTTCTATGTTTCAATAAAGTCACCTGTTGCTCTTCTAAAGCCCGGTAAAGTGACACGGTGGGACAGTGGTTAACACTGCTGCCTCACAGTGACGACTGTGATATAAAATAGTTACTTTAGAGATATTAGTTACTGTAATGTCGAGATAGGCCAGTCTCATCCTGGTGAGTTCACAGACAAAGGATTTCAGACCGCATGGCAAAGCAAGGAGGAGGTGTGTCCAGCTACGGTGGGGAAAAGGATGTTGGGTAATAGGGGGCCAGAGGAAGGGATTGGAAGTGAGCCAATTAGGATGTATGGCCAGGTCAGGAGGGGTATAGGATGATCTATGGGAATCGTGTATGTGAAACTTGATGCCATTTGTGTGCATCAGTAGGGATTTCTTTGTCTTACACATTCACTTGATTCCGGAGGTACAGAAAGCAAGATGTGTTTTGTACCGCTGTGAATTGAGACAGACTTGCAAGTCAAATAAAATAACTAATGCTGTACCTGCAAATCCATCTCGACTTTTATTGAGGCCAGACTGACGGGTAAAGAAATTTATGTTTTGTCAACAGCGCCAGGGACCTGGGTTCGATCCTGGCCTTGGGTGACTGTGTGGAGTTTGCACTTTATCTCCATGTCTGCGTGGGTTTCCTCCGGGTGCTCTGGTTCCCCCCCCCCAGTAGGTTTGGTGGGGTTATTGGGCCTAGGTAGGGTGCTCTTTCAGAGGGTTGGTGCAGACATGATGGCTGAATGGCCTCCTTCTGCACTGTAGGGGTTCTATAGTTGCAAGCCCAGCCTGTGCAGCCTTTCCTCACAAGGCAATGCCCTTCTTCCTGGTATTAGTCCAGTCAACCTCCTCTGAACTGCTTCCAATGCACTTTTCCTTTATTCGCTGAGTGATGTAGTGCTTCGTGGACAGCATAGCTCTAGTTTTAATATTGTTTCCCTGATGTAAGGACAACATAGAGTCAGAGAGTTTTACAGCACAGAAAGAGGCCCTTTAGCCCACTATGCTCATGCTAGCCATCCAGCACTATTCAAATCCCACGTACCAGCACTTGGCCCATTGTGTTATGGGCCAGGGTTTAGAGAACCCCAAAGTGTATCATGGAGTTCACCTGACCCACAACTTTTAATAGATTGTGGTATGGGGAGCACATGGCTCACTCTACAGGTGTGGGACAGCAGAAATGGACCAGAACTTTCTAAAACAAAACAATGTTTATTCTATGAACTCAAGTTAGCCTTTTTAAAACAAACAGTGAATATCTTAGCAACCATTAATTCAAAGATAACCCCCAAAGAATACAACACTAAGTAATCCTTTAAGCTGTCCTTTTACATCCAAAAGACTTAAGAAACCTTTAAACAGAAGCACATCAGGGTTTACATTCAATACTGAAAACATTTATAATTCTGAATTAACCAAATGATTACGAGATAGTCCTTCATGGCAGAGAGCTCAGCAGTACAGCTGCTTTGGCTGACTTCAGCTGCAACACACTGAAAAACGAAACCAAAAAGACAGACACACCCAAGCTTTCTCAAAGTGAAACTAAAAAGCTGAACCAGAGCTCAGCTCCACCCACACTCTGACATCACTGCAGTAACATGAGCAGCCAAACATTTCTTAAAGCGACATTCTCATGACAATAGCCTAGTTTGCCAAGGCATTAAATGCTTCATAAATATAGTGCAAATTGTTCCAACTTTGCCTGCTGTCGAACCCTATTAAATATCTACTTAAAATACTTGAAATGACTGGCTAATCCCATCTGGTCTGAATCTGGTCAGTTTACCCACAGCTTTCAATATCCCTTTGAATGCTTCCTCATGCTCCAGGTTTCCTAGTCTTCCTTGTGCTCCCAGATTCCTGGTCTCCCTCATGCTTATTGTTCCATCTGGAGCTGTACCTCCTCAGGGACGATCATCTTCCAACTTGGTCACCTGACACATGATCCCGGCCAGAAACAGGACTTGAAGCTGGGACAAAGCAAACATTAGGGAGATGCTGCCGGGCAAAACAAAACAGTTTTACTCATCATTGTCTTCATTTCCTTCTGCTACAGAAAGCTGGAATGACTTAGAGCCTTGGCGAAGGAAAGAACTTGCATTTATTACTCCCCTTTCACAAACTCAAAGGTGTCTCAAAGTGCTTGATGCCCAATTAAGAATTTTTGAGTCTTGTTGTAATGTAGAAACCACTGCAGGAAATGTGTGCCTGGCAAGCTGCCGTTGACTACAGTGTGACAATGAACAGATCATTGTAGTGTATCGAAAATTGCAGTGTGCATTTTGTCCATTTGAGGCTACCATACACACACGTACCAGCAATGGGAGTGAAAAGAATCCATAGTTTCACAGCACGTGCAACAGTTCTGTCCTTCCTGAATGTAGCTGAATCGTCTGTTCCTACCCAAGAACTTCACAATAATCTTTTTTTTTTGGTGAAGTTGGTTGAGAAACAGATTTTGGCCAGGACACTGCGGAGAACTCCCTACTCTGTTTGAATCTTGCTTTGGAGGGAGTGTGGTGAAGGTTTACCAGGCTGATTCCTGGGATGGCAGGCTGTCATAGGAGGAGAGACTAAATCGGCTCTGACTATATTCATTGATGTTTAGAAGAGTGAGAGGGGTTCTGATAGAAATTTATAAATTTCTAACAGGGTAGATTGAGAAAGAATGTTCCCGATGGTGGGGGAGCCCGGAACTTGGGGTCATAGTTTGAGGCTCAGGGACTGAGGATTGAGGTGAGGAGATATTTCTTCACCCAGAGAGTGGTGAATCTGTGGAATTCACTCCCACAGAAAGTAGTTGAGGCCAAAACGTTGTGTAATATCAGGAAGGAACTGGACATAGTTCTTGTGGCTAAAGGGATCAAGGGACATAGGGAGGGGGAGGCGGGATCAGGGTATTGAACTCGATGATCAGCCATGATCATAATGAATGGCGGAGCAGGCTCGAAGGGCCGAATGGCCTCCTCCTGCTTCTATATTCTCAGTTTGTTTCTAAGAATTAGTGCCATGAGTTCTGTTACGTAAGACTGAGAGAGGGCAGATGGAGGTCACAGTCAGCAGTCTGGGGGATTTTACAGGACTATCCATATTTAAGGTGGTTGGCATGTGTCGTGTTTTGTTAGCTGCTGGGACAGCCTTTGTCCCCCATTTTTTGGTGTAAGGCATACACACTCCGCCCATCCTCTTGGTAGCAAGTTCCCATAGTCTCAGCGACAATACCACCACCCCAGCAGCCCCCAGAATCTCAGCAGAAGCCCTTTCCCCCCACTCATATGGTCCCCTGTATCAATGTGCCCTTTACATAGAACATGAACATAGAATATAGAGTGCAGAAGGAGGCCATTCGGCCCATCGAGTCTGCACCGACCCACTTAAGCCCTCACTTTCACCCTATCCCCATATCCCAGTAACCCCTCCTAACCTTTTTGGTCACTAAGGGCAATTTATCATGACCAATCCACGTAACCTGCACGTCTTTGGACTGTGGGAGGAAACCGGAGCACCCGGAGGAAACCCACGCAGACACGGGGAGAACGTGCAGACTCCGCACAGACAGTGACCCAGCGGAGAATCGAACCTGGGACCCTGGCGCTGTGAAGCCACAGTGCTAACCACTTGTGCTACCGTGCTGCCCGAAGTTGGTCACCCTGATAACAATGTATCAAATCATCTGAAAGATGGCACTCCCGACAGCACTCCCTCAGGACTGCACGAAGGGTTTCAAATTGGATTATATGTTCAGTTCCTTCAACAGGATTAATACGTATGACCCAGGGGCAAATCCGTTACCCACCATGAACACCATTTAGCATCAATACCTTGCTTCCAGCTGAACCGAGACTTCCCCAGAATCCAGAACTCATGATTGTCGAAGTGAATATCACCAAGTGGGGGCAGGAATGCGTGGCCCAGCTCGCCATTGAGTCCGTCAAAGCAGGGGTGAAGTGGGGCAAACCAGCAGTCGGTGTGATTGAACGTGTAGAATCCTGAAATGTATTTAAATTCAGCTTTAATAACAAGAATACAAATCACCCCCAAAGATAATGCTTCTCATAAACGATTTGGAGGAGAATATTTCTCGTTATGTTGTAACATTTGCTGAGGTGCGTGCTGATTTGAAAGGGAAACGGTTTGACAGAGGAAAGTTCAGAATTTAGCGGGTTGGTGACTAGCTGGCCCATCGAGCCTGCCCCACATCTCACTATGACTCAGGACTTCCTTCCACATCGCGCAATATCCCACCAAACCCTGAAGTCACGTAGGATTGCCCCAAATATGTGGACCAGAGTGGAGGAATTCCGAAAAGCAAGGGTGAAAAAGGAGAAGGGCTTGGGGGTGACATAAGTGAGGATCTTCAAACCCCAGAGATGATTCAGAGAAGCTTTATGACACTGGTCCCTGGTGTCAAAAGACTGAATGATGAGGAAAAGCGGCGGACAACAAATTAGTACATTTTGGGGTGAACATCACCCTCTCGATTGCTCCACCTTCCACAAACATTCAATCCCTCCGTCACCGTTGAACAGTGGCAGCCGCGTGTACCATCTACAAGATGCACTGCACGAACTCACCAAGGTTCCTTAGGCAGCACCTTCCAAACCCAGGGCCACTACCATCTAGAAGGACAAGAGCAGCAGATACCTGGGAATACCACCACCTGGAGGTTCCCCTCCAAGTCACTCACTACCCTGGCTTGGAAATATATCGCTGTTCCTTCACTGTCGCTGGTGCAACATCCTGGAACTCCCTCCCAAGCATTGTGGCATCTCAGCGGCTCAAGAAGGCAACTCACCACCACCTTCTGAAGGGCAACTAGGGATGGGCAATAAATGCTAACCAGCGACGCGCACATCCTGTAAATTAATTTTTTAAAAGTCTTCATTAAATGACAATCAGAAAATGGAATGGACTTTCAACTAAGGTTCTGGGATTTAGGAGCTGGAGGAGGCCATTAATCCTTCAAATCTGTTCCTCCATTCACTTGGATACTAGCTGATCTTAACCCTATCCAGCTGCTAAGTTCTTGAATGAATAATATCATAAGTCATTTTAAAAGGGAACATAGAACATAGAAAATACAGCACAGAACAGGCCCTTCGGCCCACGATGTTGTGCCGAACCTTTGTCCTAGATTAATCATAGATTATCATTGAATTTACAGTGCAGAAGGAGGCCATTCGGCCCTTTGAGTCTGCACCGGCTCTTGGAAAGAGCACCCTACCCAAACTCAACACCTCCACCCAACACCAAGGGCAATTTGGACATTAAGGGCAATTTATAATTGGCCAATTCACCTAACCCGCACATCTTTGGACTGTGAGAGGAAACCGGAGCACCCGGAGGAAACCCACGCAGACACGGGGAGGACGTGCAGACTCCGCACAGACAGTGACCCAAGCCGGAATCGAACCTGGGACCCTGGAGCTGTGAAGCAATTGTGCTATCCACAATGCTACCGTGCTGCCCTTGAGAACAAATAAATCTACACTATATCATTTTACCGTAATCCATGTACCTATCCAATAGCTGCTTGAAGGTCCCTAATGTTTCCGACTCAACTACTTCCACAGGCAGTGCATTCCATGCCCCCACTACTCTCTGGGTAAAGAACCTACCTCTGATATCCCTCCTATATCTTCCACCTTTCACCTTAAATTTATGTCCCCTTGTAATGGTTTGTTCCACCCGGGGAAAAAGTCTCTGACTGTCTACTCTATCTATTCCCCTGATCATCTTATAAACCTCTATCAAGTCGCCCCTCATCCTTCTCCGTTCTAATGAGAAAAGGCCTAGCACCCTCAACCTTTCCTCGTAAGACCTACTCTCCATTCCAGGCAACATCCTGGTAAATCTTCTTTGCACCTTTTCCAAAGCTTCCACATCCTTCCTAAAATGAGGCGACCAGAACTGTACACAGTACTCCAAATGTGGCCTTACCAAAGTTTTGTACAGCTGCATCATCACCTCACGGCTCTTAAATTCAATCCCTCTGTTAATGAACGCGAGCACACCATAGGCCTTCTTCACAGCTCTATCCACTTGAGTGGCAACTTTCAAAGATGTACGAACATAGACCCCAAGATCTCTCTGCTCCTCCACATTGCCAAGAACTCTACCGTTAACCCTGTATTCCGCATTCATATTTGTCCTTCCAAAATGGACAACCTCACACTTTTCAGGGTTAAACTCCATCTGCCACTTCTCAGCCCAGCTCTGCATCCTATCTATGTCTCTTTGCAGCCGACAACAGCCCTCCTTACTATCCACAACTCCACCAATCTTCGTATCGTCTGCAAATTTACTGACCCACCCTTCAACTCTCTCATCCAAGTCATTAATGAAAATCACAAACAGCAGAGGACCCAGAACTGATCGCTGCGGTACGCCACTGGTAACTGGGATCCAGGCTGAATATTTGCCATCCACCACCACTCTCTGACTTCTATCGGTTAGCCAGTTTGTTATCCAACTGGCCAAATTTCCCACTATCCCATGCCTCCTTACTTTCTGCATAAGCCTACCATGGGGAACTTTATCAAATGCCTTACTAAAATCCATGTACACTACATCCACTGCTTTACCTTCATCCACATGCTTGGTCACCTCCTCAAAGAATTCAATAAGATTTGTAATGCAAGACCTACCCCTCACAAATCCGTGCTGACTATCCCTAATCAAGCAGTGTCTTTCCAGATGCTCAGAAATCCTATCCTTCAGTACCCTTTCCATTACTTTGCCTACCACCGAAGTAAGACTAACTGGCCTGTAATTCCCAGGGTTATCCATAGTCCCTTTTTTGAACAGGGGCACGACATTCGCCACTCTCCAATCCCCTGGTACCATCCCTGTTGACAGTGAGGACGAAAAGATCATTGCCAACGGCTCTGCAATTTCATCTCTTGCTTCCCATAGAATCCTTGGATATATCCCGTCAGGCCCGGGGGACTTGTCTCTCCTCAAGTTTTTCAAAATGCCCAACACATCTTCCTTCCTAATAAGTATTTCCTCGAGCTTACCAATCTGTTTCACACTGTCCTCTCCAACAATATCGCCCCTCTCATTTGTAAATACAGAAGAAAAGTACTCGTTCAAGACCTCTCCTATCTCTTCAGACTCAATACACAATCTCCCGCTACTGTCCTTGATCGGACCTACCCTTGCTCTAGTCATTCTCATATTTCTCACATAAGTGTAAAAGGCGTTGGGGTTTTCCTTGATCCTACCCACCAAAGATTGTTCATGCCCTCTCTTAGCTCTCCTAATCCCTTTCTTCAGTTCCCTCCTGGCTATCTTGTATCCCTCCAATGCCCTGTCTGAACCTTGTTTCCTCAGCCTTACATAAGTCTCCTTTTTCCTCTTAACAAGACATTCAACCTCTCTTGTCAACCATGGTTCCCTCACTCGACCATCTCTTCCCTGCCTGACAGGGACATACATATCAAGGACACGTAGCACCTGTTCCTTGAACAAGTTCCACATTTCACTTGTGTCCTTCCCTGCCAGCCTATGTTCCCAACTTATGCACTTCAATTCTTGTCTGACAACATCGTATTTACCCTTCCCCCAATTGTAAACCTTGCCCTGTTGCACGTACCTATCCCTCTCCATTACTAAAGTGAAAGTCACAGAATTGTGGTCACTATCTCCAAAATGCTCCCCCACTAACAAATCTATCACTTGCCCTGGTTCATTACCCAGTACTAAATCCAATATTGCCCCTCCTCTGGTCGGACAATCTACATACTGTGTTAGAAAAGCTTCCTGTACACACTGCACAAACACCACCCCATCCAAACTATTTGATCTAAAGAGTTTCCACTCAATATTTGGGAAGTTAAAGTCGCCCATGACTACTACCCTATGACTTCTGCACCTTTCCAAAATCTGTTTCCCAATCTGTTCCTCCACATCTCTGCTACTATTGGGGGGCCTATAGAAAACTCCTAACAAGGTGACTGCTCCTTTCCTATTTCTGACTTCAACCCATACTACCTCAATAGGGTGATACACCTTGAACTGCCTTTCTGCAGCTGTTATACTATCTCTAATTAATAATGCCACCCCCCCACCTCTTTTACCACCCTCCCTAATCTTATTGAAACATCTATAACCAGGGACCTCCAACAACCATTTCTGCCCCTCTTCTAGGAGGCGGACAAATACTTGAGGATGAGGAACCTAAAGGGTTACAGTCAAAAAGGGGAGAATCGGGGCTAAACATGCCTTCTCTTTTAAAGCGACAGCATTGCATTAAGGGCTGAATGGCCACCTTTTGTCATGTATGTTTCAATGATCCCATTATCCTTCCCTAACAAAGTTTTGTTAATTTCAGTACTGAAATTTTTAATAGACCCTCTAACAGCTATTTGGGGACGAGATTGTCCATGAAACAAGTGGGATGTTGTGATTGGATAAGGACATGGTAGGTTTAAAATGAATGGATGTGCTTTGATGGGCTGAATGGAGTTGAAATCTTGTAATTAATCTCCTGCTGCTCATCATTGTCCTTTGCACCCTTTCTGGCGGTGAACATGTGTGGACACCAGGTGAGCACATGGTCGGTTTTGGTTGTGACGCCCCACATAGTCAATCACCCCGACGAAAATGATGTCCCACGTGGTCAACCATCCTCCCAACAGTCACCCTAACTGTGGGAAAGGTGTCACAGGCAGTAGGGCCCGGATACCAGTGAGGTGACTGACCTAGGCTGGAGTCAACGGCAAAACGAGGGAACCGGAGAAAATATTTTAAAATAGATAAAAATAAGAATGTTCCTGATCCGAGCTGTGAATTCTGAACAAACGCTAGCTGAAGCTGTCAAGGCTGGATTTATTTTTAATTGGGTCCAATTCATTTTTTCCCAATTAAGGGGCAATTCAGCGTGGCCAATCCACCTACCCTGCACACCTTTTGGGTTGTGGGGGCGAAACCCACGCAGACACGGGGAGAATGTGCAAACTCCACACGGACAGTGACCCAGAGCCGGGATTGAACCTGGGACCTCGGCGCCGTGAGGCAGCAGTGCTAACCACTGCGCTACCGTGCTGCCCTCCAGACTGCATTCATTCTGTGTCGCGGTATGCTTCGTATCTCAGCTCGGGTAAAGATATCTTCCAATAGTGAATGAATTAATGGACCTTCTATAAACTATGAAATGAAATGAAATGAAAATCGCTGATTGTCACAAGTAGGCTTCAAATGAAGTTGAAAGCCCCTAGTCGCCACATTCCGGCACCCGTTCAGGGAGGCTGGTACGGGAATTGAACCGTGCTGCTGGCCTGCCTTGGTCTGCTTTAAAAGCCAGCGATTTAGCCCAGTGTGCTAAACCAGCCCCTGTAACTATGGGCAATGTTACTTCTCTACCCTGCTTTCTGGTTATTAGGCAGACATTTCTCCAGCTTTTCTGGAAACGAGTTAAGCAAAGTTCCCTTCCAGAGGCGGGGGTAGGTTCAGTCCCACTTCTTGGAGTGGTGAGGCGGGGTGGGGGAGGGAGGGCACACAAAAACTCTTCTTGATTTGAAATCTGGATGAAACTTGTGAATATTGGATCCATTCTGACAGGAACTCCAATGTCACTGAATTCTGCTTCAGGCCCACTTGAGGCACAAACTTCAGGGCAAAGGAAAAGACCGAAAATGACGGGCTGCAAATGCATCATTTCCCGAAGCATTCTTCCCACCCGGAGAACAGAAACAGCACATTTACCCCAAAATTCCGCAATGTAGGAGGAGGTTTGCATGAAGCTTAAATGTTGGCTGCGACCAGTTGGGCTAAATGACCTGTTTCCGTGTGGTACGTTTGATACAACTTGATGTTCATATTGGGATAATATAATAGCTTGATTGACCGTTGACTTGGGAAGATGGTGGCATCATGGTAATGTCACTAGACTAGTAATCTAGAGGCCCGGGCTAATGTTCTGGAGCCACGGGTTCAAATCCCACCTCGGCAGCTAGTGGAATTTAAATTACTTGAATAAATCTGGAATCAAAAAGCTGGTCTCAGTAATGGTGGCCATGAAACCATTCTCAATTGTCGCAAAAAACCATCTGATTCACTAATATTCCTTTAGGGAAGGAAATCTGCCGTCCTTACATGGTCTGGCCTACAGGGGCTGGTTTAGCACAGGGCTAAATAGCTGGCTTTGAAAGCAGACCAAGGCAGGCCAGCAGCACGGTTCAATTCCCGTACCAGCCTCCCCGAACAGGCGCCGGAAAGTGGCGACTAGGGGCTTTTCACAGTAACTTCATTTGAAGCCTACTTGTGATAATAAGCGATTTTCATTTCATTTCATTTCATGTGTCTCCAGACCCACAGTAATGTGGTTGACTCTGAATGGCTCTCTGAAACGATGTGGCAAGCCACTTGGTTCAAGGGCAATTAGGGATGGGCAGCAAATGCCGGCCCACTCAGGGCTGCCCATAGCCCATGAAAGAATGAAGAAAAAACCTCGAGGGGAATTTGGGCATCTGGACAGCATATCTTTATTATTAGTTCTCAGTTCCTGGACATTGGTGACAGGATCAGCAATTATTGTCTAGCTGCTAGTTGACCAGAGAAGGTGATGTGTATTCTTCTTGAACCAATGCCTAGGCTGGAGTCACAGATAGATCAGACTGAGTAAGGGTCTGTTTCCCCAAAGGGTATTTGCGAAACATTTGAGTGCTTACAATAATCCAGCAACCCTTTATTTCCAATTGAAGATTTAAGGGCAGGACTTGAACCCATGTTCTTATCATAGAATCAGAGAATTTATAGTGCAGAAGGAAGCCATTCGGCCCATCGAGTCTGCACCTGTCCTTGGAAAGAGCGCCGCACTTAAACCCACAAGTCCACCCTATCCCCGTAACCCAGTAACCCCACTTAACCTTTTTGGGACGCCAAGGGGCAATTTATCATGGCCAATCCACCTAACCTGCGCATCTTTGGATGGTGGGGGAAAACCGGAGCACCCGGAGGAAACACGGGGAGAATGTGCAGACTCCGCACAGACAGTGACCCAAGCCGGGAATCGAACCTGGCATCCTGGAGCTGTGAAGCAACAGTGCTAACCGCTGTGCTACTGTGCTGCCCAATCAGTCATCCAGAGTTTTGGGAGTGCTGGTTTCAGCAACATAACCACGGTGCCACTCAGGATGGAACACAAACACTAGTTTATAAACCTGAGGGACGAAAAGAAAGTCTCGCATTTATCTGGTGTTTTTCACCGGACATCATAAAGCACTTCACAGCCAATGAAACACTTTCAAGATGTAGTCATGTTGTAATGTAGGCATGTGACAGCTAATATTCACTCTGCAAACAGCACAAACAGCAATGTGATAACGACCGGATAATCTGTTTGCTGTGACAGTGATTGAGTGATTATGTCACGTCGCAAAGTCAACACATAGAGAGACAGCTTCAGAGAAAAAGAAATGGGAGAGATTTATCGAGCAGGCAGTGTCTCCCACCGATTTTGATATCTGCATCTTTCTGTGGCGGGACCTCTGTGAAGGTTAGAGGTGAGACATCACTCCACATTATAAAGGCGATTGCGATGGCCTTCCTGGTGTCTTCCTTATTCAGAGTACTCGGAAACTGCACAATCCTGTGGAGAAAAATCAAGAGCTTGAGGTTGGAGAAAGCATTGTCTCTATAACCTATCGGTTTACATATGGTCCCACATCATTTATATTTCACCCTTCAGGGACAGCAGATCTCACATCAGAAAGTTGAGTGGAGGGAGGAGGGTTGGGGGTTTGCGGGGGAGGGGTGGAGGACAACTTAATGGGCCCCTGGGCCAATCAGAGGCCAGCAGCGCTCCAGTACTTTGGGACAGACGGTGGGTCAATTTGGGTCGGTGTTTGATGGTCTGGTCAGCTGCCAAGGGGCTGGGATTTGTGAGGCCATGGTGGGAGGGCAGTTGATGGGGGAGGAGTGGTAAAGTCTTGAGAGGGACCCTGCCATTGGCCGAGGGGGCCCATTCAACATGTTTCTCTCCGCTGGAGTACAGTACTGATGTGTATAGGACTGTCACTGTGTAACACTGGGGTACAGTACTGGTGAGGACGGGTCTGTCACTGTATGATATTGGGGTACAGTACTGATGTGTATGGGTCTGTCACTGTGTAACACTGGGGTACAGTACTGGTGAGGACGGGTCTGTCACTGTATAACACTGGGGTACAGTACTGGTGGGGATGGGTCTGTCACTGTATAACACTGGGGTACAGTACTGATGTGTATGGGTCTGTCACTGTATAACACTGGGGTACAGTACTGGTGGGGATGGGTCTGTCACTGTATAACACTGGGGTACAGTACTGGTGGGGATGGGTCTGTCACTGTATAACACTGGGGTACAGTACTGGTGGGGATGGGTCTGTCACTGTATAACACTGGGGTACAGTACTGGTGGGGACGGGTCTGTCACTGTATAACACTGGGGTACAGTACTGGTGGGGATGGGTCTGTCACTGTATAACACTGGGATACAGTACTAGTGGGGACGGGTCTGTCACTGTATAACACTGGGGTACAGTACTAGTGGGGACCGGTCTGTCACTGTATAACACTGGGGTACAGTACTGGTGGGGACGGGTCTGTCAGTGTACAACACTGGCGTACAGTACTGGTGGGGACGGGTCTGTCACTGTATAACACTGGGGTACAGTACTGGTGGGGATGGGTCTGTCACTGTATAACACTGGGATACAGTACTAGTGGGGACGGGTCTGTCACTGTATAACACTGGGGTACAGTACTAGTGGGGACGGGGCTGTCATTGTATAACACTGGGGTACAGTACTGATGGGGATGGGTCTGTCACTGTATAACACTGGGGTACAGTACTGGTGGGGACGGGTCTGTCATTGTATAACACTGGGGTACAGTACTGGTGGGGATGGGTCTGTCACTGTATAACACTGGGATACAGTACTGGTGGGGGCAGGTCTGTCACTTTATAACACTGGGATACAGTACTGGTGGGGGCAGGTCTGTCACTGTATAACACTGGGATACAGTACTGGTGGAAACAGGCTGACATTCAATGGATTTACTATCACTGAATCCCCCACTGTTCACATCCCGGACCATGGCCCACCAGCTTGTTGGTGAAAAGAGCAGATTAAAGGCATCCTGTGGGTTAATGGTTACCCTGGTCAGCTAATTTCACGCTGTTTATTGCGCAAACACATGGACGGACCTGTGGCCGTCACATTCGGCTGTGGTAAGTGCAGAGTCTACCTCAGATTACTGTGGGAGGACAGGGTACCTCAAAAATCTGAGCAACAATTGAAGCTCGCTGCTTCACCCTGCTACCAAGCAGAAGCAACACGAGTGGTACTCGCCACTAACAGGATGCTGATCTACCTCCAACACAATTGAGTATTTTGGTCTATGAATTCCAGTGACAGTGTGATGCCAGGTATTTAGGCCATACATATCCAAAGACTGGCAGATCACATCAAACAGTATGTGCCAGCCACTCTTCACAACAGGCATGGTACCACCCTGGGCTTGCAAAACTCAAAACATACAGTGCCCTACATTAGGTGTGATTCTGCAATTGGACAACATTTGCTAAATAACTCTCAGTGTGCTGAGAATTATGCTGACAACCAATTTAAAATTGTCAGTTAGGCTTACAGTGTGGTGCATTTGTGTGTACATATGTTAATACACAGGGCCCTGTTCTTTGTAGACAGAAAGAACAATCAGGGTCAAACTACCTGGTGTAAATTGCAAACAATGCTTGGCAGTTAACTGTCAGTCACCTGGTGCATCCTCCATGGAAACTTCCCCAACAATCAGAGTCTACTTCCCAACCAATCATAGACTAAGTGCTGTCATGGAACAAGTGCAATGAAGGTTCACCAGACTTGTTCCGGGGATGGCGGGACTGTTGTATGAAGAGAGATTGGGCAAACTGGGTTTATATTCTCCAGAATTTCAAAGAATGGGAGGTGATCTCAACAAAGAAGGATGAAGGGATTGATTAAGAAGGAGAAAGTACAGTACGAAAGGAAGCTTGCAGGGAACATAAAGACTGACACTAAGTTTCTACAGATATGTGAAGAGAAAGAGATTGGCAAAGAGAAATGTAGGCCCCCTACAGACAGAAACAGGGGAATGCATAATAAGGGACAAAGAAATGGCTGAGCAATTGAATAAATACTTTGGTTCTTGATTCACAAATGAGGACACAAATCAGATCCCGGAAATATTGGAGAATGAAAGGTTTAGTGAGAGGGAAGAACTGAGGGAGATCAGCATCAGTAGAGAAATGGTGTTGAGAAAACTGATGGGATTGAAGGCGGATAAATCCCCAGGGCCTGAGAATCTGCATCCCAGAGTGCTTAAGGACATAGTGGATACATTGGTGGTCATCTTCCAGGATTCTATAGACTCTGGAACTGTCCCTGCAGATTGGAAGGTAGCTCACGTCACTCCGATATTCAAAAAGGGAGGTAGAGAGAAAGCAGGGAATTATAGACCAGTAAGCCTAACATCGGTAGTGGGGAAAATACTTGAATACATTATCAAGGACTTTATAGCGGAACATTTGGAAAGCAGTGGCAGGATCAGTCAGAGTCAGCATGGATTTATGAAGGGAAAATCATGCTTGACAAATCTGTTGGAATTCTTTGAAGATGTAACCAGTACAGTCGACAAGGGGGAGCCAGTTGGTGGGGTATATTTGAACTTTCAGAAGGCGTTTGACAAAGTCCCGTAGAAGAGATTATTGTGCAAAATTAAAGTGCATGGGATTGGGGGAAATGTATTGAGGGGGATAGAAAACTGGTTGGCAGAGAGGAAACAAAGAGTAGGGTTTAATGGGTCCTTTTCAAATTGGCAGACAGTAACTAGTGGGGTACCACAGGGATCGGTGCTGGGACCCCAGCTATTCAGAATATATATTAGTGATTTGGATGACGGAACAAAATGTAACATCTCAAAGTTTGCAGATGATACTAAATTAGGTGGGAGGTTGAATTGTGTCGAGAATGCAGGGATCTTACAGCAAGATCTGGACTGGTTGGGCGAGTGGGCAAATCAATGGCAGATGCAGCATAATTTGGTTAAGTGTGAGGTTGTCACTTTGGAAGCAAAAACAGGAAGGCAGATTACTACCTGAATGGTTGTAAATTGGGAGAGTGGTGTGTGTAGCGGGACCTGGGTGTCCTTGTGCCATTCGCTGAAGGTAAGCATGCAGGTGCAGCAGGTGGTAAAGAAGGCTAATGGTATGTTGGCCTTCATTGCGAGAGGTTTCGAGTACAGACGCAGGGATATGTTGCTGCAATTATACAGGGCCTTGGTGAGGCCACACATGGAGTATTGTGTGCAGTTTTGGTCTCGTTTTCTGAGGAAGTATGTTCTTGCTCTTGAGAGAGTGCAGCAAAGGTTTACCAGACTGATTCTAGGCAGGACTGTCATATGAGGAGAGATTGACTAGGTTAGGATTGTTCTCGCTGGAGTTCAGAAGAATGAGGGGACTCTCATAGAGACTTATAAAATTCTAACAGGACTGGACAGGGTAGATGCAGGGAAGAAGTTCCCAATGGTGGGTGTGTCCAGAACCAGGGGTTACAGTCTGAGGATTCAGGGTAAACCATTTCGGACAGAGATGAGGAGACATTTCTTCACCCAAAGAGTGGTGAGCCTGTGGAATTCATTACCACAGGAAGTAGTTGATGCTAAAACTTTGAATATATTCAAGAGGCGGCTGGATATAGCACTTGGGGAGAATGGGATCAAAGGCTATGGGGAGAAAGCAGGATTAGGCTATTGAGTTGAATGATCAGCCATGATCGTGATGAATGGCGGAGCAGGCTCGAAGGGCCAAAAGGCCTCCTCCTGCTCCTATCTTCTATGTATCTCATTGAAATCTACAAAATGCTTAAAGGAATAGACAAGGTAGATGCATGTAAGATGTTTCCCTTGGTTGGGACGTCTAGAACCAAAAGCACAATTTCAAAATGTGGATGCCCCTTGGGACTGAGATACCGAGAGATTATTTTAGAGTTGTGAATCTTTGGAATTCTCTGCCCCAGAGGCTGTGGAAGGTCAGTCATTGAGGATATTAAAAGCGGAGATTGATAGATTTCTGATTAACAATAATGTAAGGAGTTACGGGGATAGTGGGTGTAAACGGTATTGAAGTATGATCCATTATCGTATTGAATGGCCGAGCAGGCTCGATGGGCTGAATTGCCTGCTCCTGTTCCTATACATTACAGATTGTTCAAGGACAACACGGTGGTGCAGTGGTTAGCACTACTGCCTCACTGTGCTGAGGACCCAGGTTCAATCCCGGCCCCGGTCACTGTTCGTGCGGAGTTCGCACATTCGCCCCGTGTCTGCGTGGGTCTCTCCCCCACAACCCAAAGATGTGCAGGGGCAGCACGGTGGCCCAGTGGTTAGCACTGTTGTCTCACAGTGCTGAAGTCCCGGGTTCGATCCCGGCTCTAGGTCACTAACCGTGTGGAGTTTGCACATTCTCCCCATGTCTGCGTGGGTCTCACCCCCACAACCCAAAGATGTGCAGGGTAGGTGAATTGGCCACACTCAATTGGCCTTTAATTGAAAAGAAAAGAACTGGGCACTTTAAATTTAAAAAAAATTTAAAAACATTACAAATTGTCCTTTTCCCCTTATATCGATATTTTTGCAAAATGTCCCGATGTGATCCAGACGGCAAGCTTCAACATGTCTTATTTCAGCAATATTCAGGTTCCCTGTCACCAAACGACTATTTGCTCAATCTTTGATTTTTCCCCAAAGTGTTCAGATGCCAATTTGCTGAACTGACCCAGGAATAAATGCATCTGTATCTTTGGTACGGTCTGTCTATTGTCTCCTGCTCACTTACTTGTAGGTGATGTTGAAGTGGTCCCACTTGTGTAGTAAGGGGTTAATGGCATAGCGCTTCTGGCGTGGTAGGAACGTTTTGGGCAACTCCTCTGGTGTGGTAGGAATCTGGTATGCTTTTCTTAATGCAGCTCTGCCCTCTTCCTAGAAACACAATAGAAATGATTTGGCTAAATGACCATTAAAGAAGGTGGAGAAAGACGTGTGTCAATCTGACAGACTGTAAGAAAAGGAAAAATAAAAATCATTGAATCATAGCACCATAGAATTAACAGCTCAGAAACTGGTCACTCTGTCCAATAGTTTCATTGTGGTGTTCATGTTCCACACGCGCCTTATCCTATTTTGATTACTCTCAGTCTATCAACATAACCTTCCATTCCTTTCTCCCTCGTGTGTTAATAGGTTTCCCTTAAATGCATCTAAACTATTCACCTCAACTCTCTAGAGTTTAGAAGAATGAAGTGAGATCTAATTGAGATATACAAAATGCCTAAAGGTATGGATAAAGTAGACACGAAGCAGATTTTTTTTATTTTAATAATCTTTATTGTCACAAGTTGGCAGTTATTAACACTGCCATGAAGTTCCTAGTCACCACATTCCGGCGCCTGTTCGGGTACACGGAGGGAGAATTCAGAATGTCCAAATTACCTAACAGCACGTCTTTCGGAACTTGTGGGAGGAAACCGGAGCGCCCGGAGGAAACCCACGCACACACGGGGAGAACGTGCAGACTCCGCACAGACAGTGACCCAAGCCGGGAATCGAACCTGCGACCCTGGCGCTGTGAAGCCACAGTGCTAACCACTGTGCGACCGTGCGATGGTTCCTCTTGAATGGCATTCTAAAAGAAGAGTTCATAAGAGGTAGCAAATTTAAAACAGATTTGAGGAGAAACTACTTCCCCCAAAAGGTTGTGAATCTGTGGGATTCACTACCCCAGAGTGCGGTGCATGCTGGGACAGTGAGTAAATTTAAGGAGGAGTTAGACAGATTTGTAATTGGTAATGGGTTGAAGGGTTATGGAGAACGGGCAGGACGGTGGAATTGAGGCCAGGATGGGATCAGCCGTGATCACATTGAGGGTGTTAGGCTCGGGAGGCTACATTGCCGAGTCCCACTCCTGGGTCACGTGTTCTAGGGAGGAGATGCTCTGGCTGATTTTGCAATCCAATTATTGGCCTGTAACATTGTAGATGGCAGATGAGGAACATATCAGCCATGATAGAATGGCGGAGTAGACTCGAAGGGCCGGATGGTCTCATTCTGCTCCTATATCTTATGAACCGCTGCATATGGTAGCAAACTTCACATTCTAACCACTAAAAACAAAGGAGGCTTCAGTCCAGTGTCTGGGCCGTGACTTTGACAGAGTTAGCTAATTAGACCCACTCCCCTGTTCTTCCCAATCGCCCAGAAGATTTCGCCCCCACAAATAATTATCCAATCTCCTCAACACCATAAGAAGGAAAAGCAGGAGTGGACCATTCGGCCCTGGAGCCTGCTCTGCCTTTCAACACGATCATGGATGATCTGAATGTGACCTGAACTCCACTTTCCTGCCTAGCTCCCATAATCCTTCACTACCTGGTCAATTAAATTCTGTCTACCTCAGCCTTGAATATATTCAATGACCCAAACTCCACCACTCACTAAAGTAGACAATCGCAAAGATTGACCACCAGGGGCCTTTCACAGTAACTTCACTGAAGCCGACTTGTGACAATAAGCGATTATTATTATTATCTAAGGGAAGAAACTCCTCCTTACCTCTGTCTTAAATGGCAGGCCCCTTATTTTGAATCTGTGCCCCATTTCTCCAGATTCCTCCGCAATGGGAAACTATGGGCGGGATTTACCGGCCTCGCGCGAGATTTGCGACACTGGAGACATCTCGCTGAATTCAAGCGAACCTCGTGAGGTGTCACGATCTGGATCTCGTCCGCACTCAATCCCAACCGGGCGCGTTTAGTACTAGTCCACACAAACCTGTGTCACTTGGGGACTCTGCCAGGCGGTTTGGGACTCCTGGGTGGTCAGGGACAGCGTTGGGTGGTGCCCTGGTTCTCCGTCTGGCACCCAGGCACCTTGGCACTGCCAGCCTAGCACCTTGGCACTGCCATCCTGGAACTGTCAGGGTACCAAGGGTAGGGGTCTGAGGGGGGCCTTGGCCATGAAAGGGGGAATGAGGGGGCTAGGAAGGAGTTAAGGGCAGATATGGAAGGGCCTCATCAATGTTGGGGGGATGAAGGATGGGGATCCTGAAAGAGAGGGGGTGCCCAAAAGAGGCGTTGGGAGGGCTGAAAATGAGAGTGAAGCTCAGCCACCCCACAGTGGGGTGCAGACTCGATGGACCGAATGGCCTCCTTCTGCACTGTAAATTCTATCTAGAGGTCAGTATGGGCGACATTAGCAATCAAATTCTCAAGCCTCCTCAAGATTGCCTCTTAAGTTGATACCGTAACCCATTTCAGATAAACTCTGGACAAAAAACTCTCACAAATGCTCAGTTGCTACACTCTGGGCTGGTGCCCAGCCAATTCCAGCCCCTCTTGACCCGGAGTCACAACACAAGTGAATTAACTACTAATTCTTTGAAAACTACCCAAAGTCTTTGGCCCTTGGCAGCCCAATAATTACAGTCACCAGGGCTATAAATGTAAACGCTATTACTGCTTATTAATAATAAAAACTGCAATGAAATATGCAGCAAGTACAACTGGTTAACTATTATCTAATTCCTAATCCCCCATTTTAACTTGTCCTCTATTCACACACACACACACAAACAAAGACAGACAAACACAGATGGGAAGAAAGGGGTAAAGAAAATCATAAGTAAAAGAGAAAAAGTATTTGTTTCAGATTGTTGCTTCCAGCACCTTAAGCCACTTCAAACTCGACTTTCGGTCCGAGGCTTTGCTTAAGATTTATTCGGGCCTCTGTAGTTTCGGAAATACTTGACTCACAGCCTTTCTGGAGAGAGAGAGAGAGGGGGTCCTGGTCTTTGTTTGCCGCCAGTAATAGTTTTCCTGTAGATTCATTCATTCAGGTTCTCTGCAGTTCCAAAAAGTCCTAAGGACTCCCGCAATGACTCATCGGTGCGAGAGGTCTTTTCTGCTTCCAGGGAGATGATCATTCTTGGTGTTCTCTCCCGGGTGGGGTCATTGTCACGTTCAGCAGGCACCTGATGTTCGATGTCAGCTGCCTGCCCTTGACAAAGCCCGTCTGGTCCTCCGCGACTACCTCTGGCAAGCAGACATTCAGCCGCCTCGCCAGGGCCTTTGTCAGGATCTCTGTATCTACGAAGAGCAGCGAGATGGGCCTGTAGGACCCGACTCCGTTGGGTCTTTGTCCTTTTTGGGTATCAGCTATACTGAGGCTTGTGTTAGTGTTGGTGAGTCTGCAAACTCTCCCACAAGTGCGGGGTCAATGCTGGAGGGAATTCTTTGTAGAAGTCCGCCGGGAATCCATGCGCTGGGCTGAGCTTAATGCAGCTAAAGGTGGTGCAGGGAGCACACCTAACCAGAACGTGAATGAGCGGGTTCTTTCCGGAGGTGGGGGACGAATGCCAATGGCGCCAGGGAGACCCAGCCAACCTTACCCACCTGCTGTGGGCTTGGCCCAGACGTGTCGGGTACTGGGCGACCTTTTTTGAGGCGATGTCTAAGGTTGTGGGAGTGAGGGTGGAGCCATGTCCACTAGTAGTGGTCTTCAGGGTTTCAAATCAGCCAGAACTCTTTAGGGGGGGGGGGGGGGCGACGCCCTAGCCTTTACCTGCCTGATCGCAGCCGGAGAATCCTGCTCGGCTGGCTATCAGCAGCACCACCCATAGCTGCACATCCTCCCCGTGTGTGCGTGGGGTTCCTCCGGGTGCTCCGGTTTCCTCCCACAGTCCAAAGATGTGCAGGTTAGGTGGATTGGCCATGCTAAATTGCCCTTGGTGTCCAAAATTGCCCTTAGTATTGGGTGGGGTTACTGGGTTATGGGGATAGGGTGGGGATGTGGACCTTGGGTAGGGTGCTCTTTCTAAGAGCCAGTGCAGACTCAATGGGCCGAATGGCCTCCTTCTGCACTGTAAATTCTATGATTAAAAAAAAAATTCTATGATCTGTTTGTAAATATATCAGCTGATTTCGGTTTGTCTTTTTTAAGACGTGCTTGTTAGGTCAATTGGACATTCTGAATTCTCCCTCAGTGTACCTGAACAGGCGCTGGAGTGTGGCGATTAGGGGCTGTTCACAGTAACATCTTTGCAGTGTTAATGTAAGCCTACTTTTTTGTTTTATATATTCAGAGTACCCAATTATTTTTTCTCCAATTAAGGGGCAATTCAGTGTGGGCAATCCACCTACCCTGCACATCTTTGGGTTTTGGGGGTGAAACCCACGCAGACACGGGGAGAATATGCAAACTCCACATGGACAGTGACCCAGGGCCGGGATTCGAATCCGGGTCCTCAGCGCCGCAGTCCCAGTGATAACCACTGCGCTACATGCCACCCCTATGTAAGCCTACTTGTGACAATAATAAAGATTATTATTATTTTCCTTTTTTTGCACAATTTTGTAATATGCAATTTATGAATTGTGAAATAGCACTCTCAAACCTGCAATATTATCACTGGGCAGCAACAATGGAAAGATTAAAGTGATGGATAAAGGAACAGGAGGCCGAATGGGTAAGAATGGGGAGAGCTCCTCCATGGGGACATCCCTCCGGGCCCTAACCACGGCAGCGCTCCCATCCCACCAACTAGACACTCAACGAGCCCAGTGGTGATAGTCGTACTCCAGTCGTGGAACCAACTACGACAGCACTTCGGTCCAACCAAGACGTCTATTAATGCACCCGTCTGCAAAACCACAGGTTCATGCCAGCCAAAATGGACACCACCTTCAAACGGTGGAGGCAGGACGGGGGGACGTTGACAGTTAGGGACTTCTACTCAGACAACGGATTGACAATACTAGAGGAACTGACAGAGAGGTTCCAACTGACTGGGGGAAACAAATTAAGATACATGCAAATTAAAATCTTCCTACGTAGGGAAACAAAGCATACCCATGGCCACCACAATAATTGCTATTAGAGGACCTATTGGACACGGACAATCGAGGGAGGGATAACTGTGGGAACCTGTGTGGGCGACTACTGGGACAGGCATGCTCTCCACTGGATGAGACGAGAGGAAAATGGGAGGAATGTTTTGTAATTGGGTGGGGACTCTGGAGCGAAGCACTTCACAGGGTCAACTCCACCTCCACTTGCGCAAGGCAAAGCCTAATGCAGCTAAAGTGGTGCTCAGAGTCCACTTACCCAGAACCCGAATGAGCAGGTTCTTCCCGGAGGTGGAGGACAAATGTGAAAAGTGCCAGAGGGGCCCGGCCAACCACACCCACATGTTCTTGTCTTACCCCAGACTTGCGGGGTACTGGACAGCCTTCTCTGAGGCAATGTCCAAGGTTGTGGGGATGAGGGTGGAGTCATGCCCAAAAGTGGCAATCATCAGGGTATCAGAACAGCCAGTACTCTTTATGAGGGGGAAGGGCCGACGCCTTTGCCTCCCTAATCGCCTGCTGAAGAATCCTGCTTCGCTGGCGGTCAGCAGCACCCCCAAAGCTGCGGACTGGCTGTCTGACCTAGCGGAATTTCTCCAAATGGAGAAAATCAAATTCACCATCCTCAGGTCAGAAGAGGTCTTCCACAAAAAAATGGGGGCCTTTCACCAACCTGTTCCAAGGCCTTTTTGTAGCCAACAGCCAATAAGCCAGGGAGAGCCACAGAAGAACCACAGATGCAAAAAGAAAGAGAGGGGGGGAGGGGGGGGAGGAGGAGGGAGGATGAGAACAAAGAGGCACAGGACCCAACCATACCCAACACGAAACAGCATACGTAGCACCATGCCACCCCAACAGGCCCAGGCTGGATGATCCAATAAACAAAGAAGACACGCCAGACAACAAGAAGGGGAGGGACATCAGGGAGAAAGGGGGAGTTGGGATCAGGAGGCCAAGTCAAAGCAAGGCTCCCGTATCAGCCTCCCCGAACAGGCGCCGGAATGTGGCGACTAGGGGCTTTTCATAGTAACTTCATTGAAGCCTACTTGTGACAATAAGCGATTATTATTATTATTAGAGACATATGAAGTTTAACCGGAGTACACAATGAATAATCAATGCATACAGTGAATTGTAACCGATGTATATAGTTTCTGTGTATGTTCACTTTCATCTGTGTTTTGTATAAAAAGAAAAACCCTAATAAAAACATTTATTTAAGAAAAGAGAATTCCACAGGCTCCCCACTCTCTGGGTGAAGAAATTCCTCCTCATCCCAATCCCACATGGTCGACCCCGTACCCTCAGACTGTGACCCCTGGTTCTGGACACCCCCATCATTAGGAACATCCTTCCTGCTTCTACCCTGTCCAGTCCTGTTAGAATTGTATAGGTTTTTATGAAATTCCCCCTTCATTCTTCTAAACTCCAGTGAATATAATCCAAACAGACTCAATCTCTCCCCTTACATCAGTCTGGTAAACCTTAGCTGCACTCCCTCAGTAGCAAGAACATTGTTCCTCAGATAAGGAGACCATAACAACACTGAATATTTCAGGTGTGGTCTCACCAAGGATCTCCATAACTGCAGGGCATCCCTGCTCCTGTACTCGAATCCTCTCGCTATGAAGGCCAACATACTATTCGTCTTCTTTACCGCCTGCCGTACCTGCATGCTTACGTTCAGCGGCTGGTGTATGAGGACACCAAGGTCTTGTTGCACATTCCTCTCTCTCAATTTATAGCCATTCAGATAATAATCTGCCTTCCAGTTTTTGCTATCAAACTGGATAACCTCACATTTATCCACATTATACTGCATCTGCCATGCATGTGCCCATTCACTCAGCCTGTCCAAATCCCGCTGAAGCATCTCTGCATCCTCCTCACAGCTCACCCTCCCACCCAGCTTTGTGTCATCTGCAAATTTGGAGATATTACATTTTGTTCCCTCATCTAAATCATTAATATATATTGTGAAATGTTGGGGTCCTGCACTAGTCATTGACTGCCATTTGGAAAAAGACATAGAACATACAGTGCAGAAGGAGGCCATTCGGCCAATCGAGTCTGCACCGACCCACTTAAGCTATCACTTCCGCCCTATCCCCATAACCCCTCCTAACCTTTTTGGTCACTAAGGGCAATTTTATCATGGCCGATCCACCTAACCTGCACGTCTTTGGACTGTGGGAGGAAACCGGAGCACCCGGAGGAAACCCACGCAGACAAGGGTAGAATGTGCAGACTCCGCACAGACAGTGGCCCAGTGGGGAATCGAACCTGGGACCCTGGCAAGCCACAATGCTAGCCACTATGCTACGCCTTTGTTTCTACTCTTTGTTTCCTGTCTGCCAACCAGTTTTTAATCAATCGCAATACACTAAACCCTATCCCATGCATTTTAATTTTACACACTAATCTTGACTGGAGTGGCGTAGTGGTATTGTCGCTGGGCTAGTAATCCAGAGACCCAGGGTAATGCTCTGGGCGGCTGGGTTCGAATCCCACCACGGCAGATGGTGGAATTTAAATTCAATAGAAATTTGGAATTATAAGTCTAACGATGATCATGAAACTGTTGTCGATTGTTGTAAAAATCCATCTGCTTCATTCAAACCCTTTAGGGAAGGAAATCTACCCTCCTTATCTAGCCTGGCCTACATGTGATTCCAGACCTACAGAAATGTGGTTGATCCTTAAATGCTCTCAGGGATGGGCAACAAATACTGGCCCAGCCAGCAACGCCCACATCACATGGCCGAATAAAGAAAAAGAGCCATATTTCCCCAATCTCGGAGTCAGAAAATTCAAGAAACACTCAAGGAGGAAGCACGAAAAATCCAGGCTGACACTCCAGTGCAGAGGGAGTGCTATACTGTCGGTGGTGTTGTCTTATGTATGTAATCCGCCTGCTCAGATGGAGGTAAAAGATTCCATGGCATTCGTTTGCAGAATAATAAGGGAGTTATCTCCATTGTTCTGGGCCAATATTTTCCCCTCAGTCAACATTACATAAACGGATAATCTGGCATTATCTCTGCTGTCCGTGTGAGATTACTGTGTACTAATTGGCTGCTGCTTTTCCCATGTTACAGCAGAGACTCGTCTTCCAAAGTACTTAATCGGCTGTGAAGAATTTTGCTGACCGCCAGAGATTGTGAAAAGCACAACATAAATGCAAGTCTTTCTTTTAATTGCTGGTATTTTTAGAAATAATAAACATGTTTAAAGATAATTAGAAACACACACAGTTTACCATGCCCCGAGAAAAGCTTTGTTTGTGGCAATGTTCAGAATTATTTTTAATTCCTGAAGGTTCCAGCACAGTCCGGGAAAGTTCGGTGACCCTGTTGATGGAAGATTGGAAACCATGGAGAGAAATGACGTAAACATCGGCAGGGAAAGATTTATTCCGGTTACTATCAGAGCACGAATAGAAACGGCTCAGTTCTCCATGGAGAAGAGAAGGCTAAGAGGAGATGTGATAGAGGTGTTCAAAATCATGAGTGGGCTGGACAGAGCAGATAGAGAGGAACTGCTCCCGCTCGTCAAAGGATCAAGAACCAGTGGGCACAGATTTAAGGTGATTGGCAAAAGAAGCAAATGTGATGTGAGAGAAAGCTTTTTCACTCAGTGATGGACCATCAATTCATACGAGTCGAGTTGTAGAAGAGAACAGTGGTTTTAATAAGCTACGAAGTATGCCAGCCTGCTGCTGCTCCCGCACTGAGAGCTGGCCACAGGTCTGCCAATTATATACCTCCCCCGAGGGGCGGAGCCACAGGCAGAGCCAACAGAAGCAGTCAGTAACAGTGAATAAGAACAACAGTGAACATATATACAGTGGTGGATAACAGTAGGACGAATAACGGTAAATATATATATATAGTAGCAATACATGGTTCACCACACTCAGCAAGTGGTTGGGGTCTGGAATACGCTGCCTGGAAGTGTGGTGGAGGCGGGTTCAATCAAGGCATTCAAGTGGGCGTTGGATGATTACTTGAACGGAAAATATGCGCAGGGATACGGGGAAGAGGCAGGGTACAGGCACCACGGGAAAGTTGCTCGATTGGAGAGCTAGCGCAGACCCGATGGGCCGAATAGCCTCCTCCTGCACCGTAACAATTCTGTGATCCGGTGAAAAATGTCCCTATTTGTTATCTTATGTTGAAGTTGCAGTTAGAAAAAGGGGTGGAGTACTCATCACCAGCTTTCATGATCAGATGAAATCTTTATTATTCCATGAAAATAATTTTTCGAATAAAGGCAGAACTATGTCAAACTAATTTTCCGATTTCTGAAAGAATTAGGCTGGTTAAATTCCTTAATCTCGACGTGGCAGTTTTCTCTCAATAAAATGTTAACATTTCTTTTTGCCAGAATTGATTGTTTATTTTTTTCTGGGTGCACAAAGGATCTTTTTTGTAAACGTTTGTAAAATTCCTTCTTACCAGCTCAATCTTCCACGTTGGAAAAGCTCCAGCAGGACTGAGGAACGGCAAGGACACCCAGAGCAACAGGAACAACGGGAAACTCCAAGAAGATATTTCAAAATTGGACCCTTTGCAACAATGACCCGTTCCTAAAGATTTCCTGTGCATTTCTTTTTTTTTTCACTCGCCGAAACAGCTGGAAAGCGACCCTTCAATACACATAAAAACGTAATGTTTCGCCAAGTTGCTGCGAATATGCTCCGTTGGGTCTCTTTGAGCAGTGAGTTAGGAACAAATTCTTGCACATTTCGGTTCTGAGCTTCGTTACAAAGGGCGAACAGTCACAATGTGTCAGAAGTGGATGGTAGCCCTCGAAGGCAGTCTCCCTCTCCGTCTCACCTCTCCAGATTAAAACCAGCTGCAAGAAACTGGAGAGGACGCCAAAGGGGGGGGGGGGGGGGGGGATTCTTGCCAGCGCAGCACTTTTTGTCTCCTTATTTCATATGGTAATTATTGCTCCTTGTGGTATATTCCTGCCTGTGAAAGTGCACAGCAGGGGCTGCCTGTGTTCCGTATTACACTGAACAGGACAAATTTTACTTCTATTATGTCAGACTCCGAGATTGCCACTGGTGTTAATTCTGAAATTACATTGATTACTCCAGTGATTTTTGAATTTGAATCAGGTCGTGGTTTCAAGCCCCACTCTAGAGACGATGTGGAGATGCTGGACTGGGGTGAGCACAGTAAGAAGTCTTACAACACCAGGTTAAAGTCAACAGGTTTGTATCACTAGCTTTCGGAGCGCTGCTCCTTCCTCAGGTGAATGAAGAGATATGTTCCAGAAACATATATATAGACAAATTCAAAGATGCCAAACAATGCTTGGAATGCGAGCATTAGCAGGTGATTAAATCTTTACAGATCCAGAGATGGGGTAACCCCAGGTTAAAGAGGTGTGAATAGTGTCAAGCCACGACAGTTGGTAGGATTTCGATGGCCAGATGGTGGGGGATGAATGTAATGCGACATGAATCCCAGGTCCTGGTTGAGGCCGCACTCATGTGTGCGGAACTTGGCTATAAGTTCCTGCTCGGCGATTCTGCGTTGTCTAGAGACTTCAGCACATAACCGTAACATTCCAGTGCAGCATTTAGGGAGGACTACTGTTGGAAGTACATTACACAGTGATTACTCTCATTGTGGGACCTCATTAGGTGCAAAGGGGCTGGTTTAGCACTGGGCTAAAGAGCTGGCTTTGAAAGCAGACCAAGGCAGGCCAGCAGCATGGTTCAATTCCCGTACCAGCCTCCCCAAACAGGCGCCGGAATGTGGCAACTAGGGGCTTTTCACAGTAACTTCATTTGAAGCCTACTTGTGACAATAAGCGATTTTCATTTCATGTCAATTGGAATCACTTGAATTACGAGTGTGCGTGCTCACTCGAGTGGGCAAGACATTCAGTTAAAGCTTGATAGGCCTGTAAGAGGCAAGCTTCAAAAGCTGCATTGGGCAGTGGGTGCTTAACATAACCCATAATTTCCTCCCAATTGTACTCCACTCCTCTTCATCTGCCAGGGTCATGAAGTTTTAGAAAGTCCCTGTCCCTGTCAAATGTAACGGATTGCATGGGAATACTAGTTTGAGGTAACTGGGAAGGCAGTGGCATCGGGGCGTTACGACTGGACTAATCCACAGACCCGGGTTATCAATTCCACCGTGGCAGATGGTGAAATTTGAATTCAATAAAAATCAGGAATGAGAAGTCAAATGATGACCATGAAGACATTGTCGATCGTCGTAACCAACTGGTTGGCTAATGCTCCCTTCAGGAAGGAAATCTGCCATTCTTACCTGGTCTGGTCTACAAGCGACTCCTGATGCAGAGATTGACTCGGAATTAATTAATTAATTTTTAAAAAGAACTGATTTAGTGAAACATATACATTTCATTGAACCAAAAAGCTTATTATTTCATTTCTGGGACAAGAGGCAGGGAATAGGTTCTGCACTGGTGCAATAATTAATAAAAGCCAGAAGAGGGAGAGCTGTTAAGCCATATTTCAGTCGGAGGTTGCAGAGTTTTCTCAGGCGAGCTGGAAGCTGTAACGTGTCTGGAAAGAAAAACACCCAAGTTATGCTATGGAGAGATCGGTTCTTCGAGAGTGGAATCAATGATGACTTGAATAATAACTCTCCCCACCACTTCGACCACTCCTTGTTTAATCACATGTGGTCACCTACAGCTCATTACGGTCAACTCGCCAGGGACTCCACGATTGGAAGATTAAGCTCCAGCACCCTGCTGGAGCAATTAAAATTTGTTTTGGAATGGAATACTTTCCTCTGTGGTATTTTTGGAGGTGGGGTGGCATTTAATCAGGCAGGGGCACAGCGTGGGTGAGTGTTGACCTGCCACGTCCCTATTTCAGGTTGGATTGAGGATAGGGCAGAAAGGCTCACAGGCATTGTTCCTGCCTTGGCACCAATTGGGGCCCTTATGTAGACAATAACTGCCAAGTTAAGGGCCCCATCTGACCACAGATAGGATTACTGGCACCTCTTCCGCGGGGTCGCTGAGCAGGGTTGCTGGTCTCATTGGCCAGCAGGACCTCTGCCTCTGGGTTCCCTGATTCTGGGGGAAGGCACAACACTGCCCGTAAATATCTGATTGGGCAGGTTGCCTTAAAGAGGAAAATTTAAGTGGGCTAAGCTTGTATATGCTGGTGTTAGATGACTTGTTTGAAACACATCTTATCTTGACCGGGTCAATGTAGAAAGGATGTTTCCTGTTGAGAAAGAATCTGGTACTGGGGGTCACCAGGTGCCACCCATTTGGGACAGAGGTGAAGATAATTTTTTTCTGAGTTCAAGAGTGAGGTGGTGGAATCAAACTGTTTGAATATCTTTAAGGCAGAAAGATTTTAGATCAGCAAAGGTTATTGGGGTAGGCAGGAATCGAGAGTGGAGGTTACAATCAGATCAGGTGTGGTCTCATTGAATGGCAGGGTAGGTTCGAGGGGCTGAGTGGTCTGTTCCTGGTTTAACTCATTGTCCATGAGACCCACCTTCTGTCACCCAGGTCTCTCAGTGGCCATAAGAGGGGATAGGACAGAAACTAGAGAAAGATTTGGGGGGGGGGAATAAAGGACATCTGGCCAGGTGGCACAATTGGAGAGATACAGCACACATCTGATCAGATCTTGTATCATAGATCATATCATAGAATTTACAGTGCTGAAGGCAGCCATTCAGCCCGTCGAGTGCGCACCGGCCCTTGGAAAGAGCACCCTACCCAAGCCTCTACCCTCTCCCCGTAACCCCACCTCACCTTTTTGGACACCAAGGGCAATTTAGCATAGCCAATCCACCTAACCTGCAGTCTTTGGACTGTGGGAGGAAACCGGAGCACCCGGGAACCCACGCACACACGGGGAGAACGTGCAGATTCTGCACAGACAGTGACCCAAGCCGGGAATCGAACATGGGATGCTGGAGCTGTGAAGCAACTGTGCTAACCACTGTTACCATGCTGCCCTTCTCCATCTTAGTGACACAGCAGCCCATAAACTTCTGAAGAGGCAGGGAAAGGACTTTTAAAACAAGAGTTTGTAGTAAAGAACCTGGGGGGGGGGGGGGGGGGGCGGGGGGGGGTTCTTTGCATTCTGGCATGATCCTAGATCAGTGAGCAGAATGGATGAGTGTTTTCAATGATCCAACCAGATCTGACAGCAGATGGCTAAATCAAGCATCCAGTCACATCCTTTCAGACGTATGGAGATTCCGGGAATATAAGAGGGCAGTGGACTCGAGAGACAGAGGACATGATGAGTTGAGGCAGAACCCGACGAGACAGGATAATGGTTTGGTTGTGGTCCATCCCATCAACAGCCCACTGGCTGCAAATGTTCTGAGCAGACAATATCCAGTTGAACAGGATGAGATGATCGTCAGATGTCAAAACTGTCGTTCGCCCTGCTGCCTCACGGCGCTGAGGTCCCAGATTCAATCCCGGCTCTGGGTCACGGTCCGTGTGGAGTTTGCACATTCTCCCCATGTTTGCGTGGGTTTTGTCCCGACAACACAAAGATGGCAAGGTAGGTGGATTGAACACTAAATTGCCCCTTAATTGGAACAAAAATGATTTGGGTACTCAAAATTTATAAATTAAAAAAAAGACAAAACTGCCAGAAGAGAGCAAGGGCAGAGGGGGAAAAATACATTCATTATCGCTTCTTTCACATTACCAAATCGCCAAAGCTGCTTTACAGGACAAGTGGGAAGCCGTAAAGATGTTACAGGAGTTATGAACATATTGATATTCAGTCAATGACAGATCTGTATTCGTGCAGCACGGTGGCGCAGTGGTTAGCACCGAGGTCCCGGGTTCAATCACTGCTCTGGGTCACTATCCATGTTGAGTTTGCACTTTCTCCCCTTGTTTGAGTGGGTTTTGCCCCCACAACCCAAAGACGTGCAGGGTAGGTGGATTGGCCACGCTAAATTGCCCCTTAATTAGAAAAAATGAATTGGGTACTCTAAATGTATTTAAAAAAAATAAAATTTAAGGAAATGACAGATCTGCATCTCAACTCATTTTCCACTTATGTTCCACAGGGCAGCACGGTAGCACAGTGGTTAGCACGGTGGCTTCACAGCACCAGGGTCCCAGGTTCGATTCTCCGCTGGGTCACTGTCTGTGCGGAGTCTGCACGTTCGCCCACAGTCCACAGACTGCAGGTTAGGTGGACTGGATATGCTAAATTGCCCTTAAGTGTCCAAAAAGGTTAGATGGGGTTATTGGTTTACAGGGATAGGGTGGAAGTGAGGGCTTTAAGTGGGCCGGTGCAGACCCGATGGGCCAAATGGCCTCCTTCTGCACTCTATGTTCTATCCCTCAATACGTCATAAAAGAAAAATCTCTCCAACATAACTCTGGAGTCTTCAAATGACTGAGGGGCAAAGAGGAATGGCTGAGGGGGATTTGGGGAAATAGAAGCAAGAGGTTTACCTTGAACTGTGGAACACAGATTGGAAAGCAGAATAAATAAAAATCATCACAATCTGTACTGATCCTGTATGGTTTATTAAGTTTAACTGGACGATCACAAAAGTTGCCAAAGAGCGATCACACCATCAAGCAAAAGGATTTACAGGCAAGTGTCTTCCACATTCGTCCTTTTAAGACTTCCCTTCTCTAAAAATGGTGCAGGTTTAGGTCTGACTGACCAAAATCGGCATGATCACACACACACTTACATACACTGAGCTCAGGCCCACCGTCAACAGACAGGGGTAGGAATATGCAGCCTTTGTGCTGTAATGTAAAGTTATGTGCACCAACTAGTTCCATGGAAAAGGGTAAACAAGTGAAAACCAGAGTGATCAATAAGAGAAAATGTCATGGCCATGTAACCAACTTTTAAAAAAAATAAAAGTGGGTCACTCTGGCTCGCTTTGTCCTTCCTCGATAAAGGTCCTGGTCATTATACTTGGGATTAGTTAAGATGTAGACAAGTTTATTATTTCCCAACTGGATAAAGCACATATTGCTCCCCTCAAATCAGCTAACTGCATATAGAAATACCCTTGGGCCGTTCCCAAATACTTCAGATTTTAATCATTCATGATGTCCTCGTTTATGGGGCCATCTGCCAAACATACCCCCTTTGCCCAGTGGCCGTCACTGCAAAAGGTTGCTTGTGATTTTGCAACCGTCAGCCAGCGAACTGACATTCTTCTTTCCCTCTCACCATCACATTAACCAAAGACAAGTAGCAACACTGCGACAAGAATTTTTTGGTCACAAGAACTATTTTTTAAAAAAGACACTTTCGGCAATGCAACCACAGCTCAAAGAAAGGACCAGCAGTATCTCTTGATTGCACAGAAAATTCATTACAACAATGCCATCAGTATACATTTCAATCTCTATCAGGAACGTCCAGTTACATTCTATGTTCTATGGAACTACAATACACATATATAGTTGGAAAATACATTTCATGAAGTGAATGTGAAATAGGGCATGGGACAGGAGCTGCTTTGCACACTGGGCGCTGCCAATGAGGGGGAATACATAAAAATCAACTGAAATGAGGCGAAAGCAGGATTGTTTATCGATTGGTCTCCGTTGTTGGTGGTGCAGCCACACCCTTACAAATGTAGCTACTGCCATCTCCTAGGCAATGTCAAGTATACGGTGTAGTGACCAACACGGAGAGAGAGAGTCCGATGTGTTTCAGTGGGTGCCGCAGGGGGCTAATGGGTAAGCCCTGTTTCTCAGCATCTGGTCTCATAGATCCCGCTTCGCCCAATGTACCGGACCCATTTTATCACATCGTGATCGCTGTAGTTCAGCTTCGGCTCAAACACTTTAAGGTACCGCACCTTCAGTCCAGATGGAGCAAACGGGACCTGCGCAGAATAACAGGACAGATTTAGTACAATTGGTAGTGGTCAAAAAGAACAAAGCTGATAAAGCAAGATTACGCTGCTGTGATAATGGAGGGAAATCTACATCATCTGGGTGGAAAACAGAAATATGAAAAAAAGGGATTAAAAAAAAAATATATATATATATAATATAGAGAAAGAACAGCAAAGAAAAGTGTGAACCCATTAAAGACACATGCAGGCAGCAGTCTAGAATACGGCAGGATATTTAGAATGTCAAACTAGAACTAGGCAATTTGGGGTAAATGCCAGGAAGCATGTCTTTACACAAAGGGTAGTGGAAGCCTGGAACACGAGTGCAAGGCTGTCAGTTGGAAATTTCAGAGATCGATAGATTTTCGTTAAGGCAGGATATAAAGATTACAAACGAAGGCAGGTTAAAATGGAGTTAAAAGCAACTATAGCCAAAATAAATGGCAGTATACACTGGAGGGCTGTTGGCCTGGTTGTATGAAGTTGTAACGGTTAAAAAGTAAATTACAGACTTCCGGGTGCGGCTATGCAGAGCTAGGTCGCATATTCGGCAGCTCCTGCTTGGAACGGACTTTTGGGCTCTTTTACAGGGCCCCCACGGCATTTGTTTGACATTTCCCGGTGTGGGAAGAAGGCGGCAATATTCCCCCGACAGTGTCCCCCAGGAAGGGTATGTCTCTTGGTTGCCAGACACACGCAGAAACAGTGAAAGATTTGGCTGCAACTACAGGATAAACAGGGCCTCTTCCAGCATGCAGGCGGGGGAAGGGCAAGCTTAAAGCTGCAAGCTGACCTGAGGGCCTGTATCAAAGGTGAATTCTAGCAGCAGAGGGAACAACTGTGAAAAGACCTCATCAAGGCCACTGAAGGGACTTCCGGTTGCGGTGATGCCTAGCTAGCCGCACGCTTCGGCGGCTCCAGCTCCGATGGACCTTCGGGCTCTTTTAAGAGCCTCAACGGGGAATTTTTCGACGACGCAACCCGGTGTGGGGCGTGTGAGAAGGGAGTCCCCCCCCAAACGAAGGAGGAAAAAACCGGCGGCAGCGGCTGCAGCGCGAGGAATCGTCGACCAAAGGGTCAGAAAGAGAGAAGTACAAGATGGCGGCGGAGAAAGCGCAGGCGACATGGGGGCCTGAGCATGAAATTGTGAGACGGTGCGTGGAGCTGCTGAAGAGGGAGGTGCTGACCCCGTTGCTACAGGCAATTGAGGGGCTCAAGGAGACATTAAAGACCCAGGAGACAGAGCTCCGTGTGGTGGAGCAGAAGGTGACAGATACTGAGGACGAGATCCTGGGCCTGGCGGTTAAGACACAGACGCACGAGGCACTTCATAAAAAGTGTACTGAAAGGATCGAAGCCCTAGAAAATGGAGCGCGAAGGAAGAACCTTCGGATACTGGGTCTCCCTGAGGGTGTGGAAGGAGTGGACTGTGGAGCGTACGCAAGTACGATGCTGAGCTCACTGATGGGTGCTGAGGCCCCTACGGGCCCCTTGGAGGTGGAGTGGGCAAATCGGATTCCGGCGAGAAGACCAAAAGCGGGAGAACCACCCAGGGCGATAATCGTGCGATTTTACCGCCTTAAGGATAGAGAAGAGGTCCTGAGATGGGCTAAAAAGGTGCGGAGTAGCAGATGGGAGAATGCAGTGGTACGGGTATACCAGGATTGGAGTGCGGAGGTGGCGAGAAGGAGGGCGAGCTTCAACCGAGCCAAAGAGGTGTTGCATAAAAGGAAGGTGAAGTTCGGGATGCTGCAGCCGGCAAGACTATGGGTCACGTATCAGGAGAGACACCATTATTTCGAGACGGCGGAGGAAGCATGGACCTTCATCAAAGAAGAGAAATTGGATCGGAACTGAGGGACTGATGCTGCAGGAAATGTTATTGATAATGTTACGGTGGAAGTTAATTGAGAAGTAAACAGGGAAGGGGGGAGACATTGGGGAAATGTGGGCGCCGGTGAGGGGGGAAAGACGGGACATAGTTGGAGAATGGGGAAGGGGAGGGGGAGGGGAAAGGGAGCTGCGCCATAAGAGGCGGGTCAGGTAAAGGGATGTTCCCGCACCAGAAAGAATAAGGCGGGAAGACAGGCGCAAGGCGGATGGGAGTTCCCCACATGGGGAGGTCGAGGAGTGAGCAGGAGTAGCCGGGGTCAGTTGAAGTCAGCTGACTTACGGAAGTAATATGGGGGGAGCAATCAAGCTAGAAAGAGATCTAGCGGGGAGGGGAGGAGGGAGGGAGAAGGGGGGGGGGGGGGGACAACTGGGTTGCTGCTGCGGAAATCCAAAAGGAAATGGCTAAAGAGTGGGTGGGCGGGGATGGTGTGCGACGCTGGGGGAGCGAGCGGGAGCGCGGAGGCGGGATATGGGACTGGCCTAGAGAAGGTAATGGCTAGTCGACACGGGAGGGGGGCAGGTAGCCCCCTAGTGAGGCTGATCACATGGAACGTGAGAGGCCTGAACGGACCGATAAAAAGGGCCCGAGTGCTCGCGCATTTGAAAGGACTAAGGGCAGACGTGGTTATGCTCCAAGAGACGCACCTAAAGGTGGCGGACCAAGTTAGGCTAAGGAAAGGATGGGTGGGACAGGTGTTCCACTCAGGACTGGACGCAAAGAATAGAGGGGTGGCCATTTTGGTGGGGAAACAGGTCGCATTTGAAGCAAAGAACATTGTAGCAGATAGCGGAGGTAGATATGTAATGGTGAGTGGCAGGCTGGAGGGAATGGAGGTCGTGTTGGTTAACGTGTATGCCCCAAACTGGGACGATGCGGGATTTATGAGACGGATGCTGGGGCGTATACCGGACCTGGAGGTAGGAAACTTGATTTTAGGAGGGGACTTTAATACGGTGCTGGACCCGGGGCTAGATAGATCCAGCTCAAGGACCGGAAGAAGGCCGGCAGCGGCCAAGGTACTTAAGGGGTTTATGGACCAAATGGGGGGAGTGGATCCATGGCGATTTCTTAGACCTAGGGCTAGGGAGTATTCCTTCTTCTCCCATGTCCATAAAGTGTACTCCCGGATAGATTTTTTTGTTTTGGGAAGGTCGTTGATCTCTAGGGTGGAAGAAGCTGAGTACTCAGCCATAGCGGTTTCGGATCATGCCCCACATTGGGTGGACCTGGAATTAGGAGAGGAAAGGGAGCAGAGAACACTCTGGCGATTAGATGTGGGACTGATGGCGGATGAGGGAGTGTGTGCAAGAGTGCGGGGGTGTATTGAGAGATACCTGGAGGTCAATGACGACGGCGAGGTCCCTGTGGGAGTGGTATGGGAAGCACTAAAAGCGGTGGTCAGAGGAGAGCTGATCTCCATTGGGGCCCACAAAAGGAAAACAGAGGCCAAGGAAAGGGAAAGATTACTGGGGGAGATTTTAAGGGTGGATAGGGAATTTGCAGAGACCCCGGAGGAGGAATTGTACAGGGAGAGGAGACGACTCCAGACGGAATTTGACCTTCTGACCACCAGAAAGGCGGAGGTACTGTGGAGGAAGGCACAGGGGAGGAGGTATGAATATGGGGAAAAGGCGAGTCGCCTGTTGGCTCATCAATTGCGAAAGAGGGCAGCAGCGAGGGAAATAGGAGGAATTAGAGACGAAAGGGGAGACACGGTGCGAAGGGCAGGAAAGATAAATGAGGTGTTCAAGACCTTCTATGAGGAACTGTATAGGTCTCAACCCCCAGAGGGAGAGGAGGGGATGCGGCAGTTACTGGACCAATTGAGGTTCCCGAAAGTGGAGGAGCGGGGGGTGGTAGGCCTGGGGGCACCGATTGGGGTGGACGAGGTTATTAAGGGACTGGGAAGCATGCAAGCAGGGAAGGCCCCAGGACCAGACGGGTTCCCGGTGGAGTATTACAGAAAATATGTGGACTTGTTGGCCCCGTTGATGGTGAGGACGTTCAATGAGGCCAGGAAAGGGGGGACTCTACCCCCGACGATGTCGGAGGCGACGATATCATTAATTTTGAAGAGGGATAAAGATCCGTTGCAGTGCGGGTCCTATAGACCCATTTCATTGTTGAACGTAGACGCCAAATTGTTGGCAAAGGTACTGGCATCGAGGATAGAGGACTGTGTCCCGGGGGTGGTGCACGAAGATCAGACAGGGTTCGTAAAAGGGAGACAACTGAATGTTAACGTGCGACGACTATTAGGGGTGATAATGATGCCCCCAGTGGAGGGGGAGGCAGAGATAGTGGCGGCAATGGACGCAGAGAAGGCATTTGATAGGGTGGAGTGGGAGTATTTATGGGAAGTGTTAAGGAGGTTTGGGTTTGGGAACGGGTTTATTAGCTGGGTTAGACTTCTTTATGGGGCTCCAACGGCAAGCGTAGTTACAGGTCGACATAGATCGGAGTATTTCCGACTATATAGGGGAACAAGACAGGGATGCCCGCTGTCTCCATTGTTGTTCGCGTTGGCAATTGAACCTCTGGCCATGGCGTTGAGAGACTCCAGGAAATGGAGAGGGGTGATTAGAGGGGGAGAAGAACACCGAGTCTCGTTATATGCGGATGACCTATTGTTATACGTGTCGGACCCAGCGGGGGGAATGATAGAGGTTATGCGAATTTTGAGGGGGTTCGGGGATTTCTCGGGGTATAGGCTAAACATGGGAAAGAGTGAATTATTTGTGATACATCCAGGGGACCAGAGTAGAGAGATAGAAGGCTTGCCTCTAAGGAAAGTGGAAAGAAACTTCCGATACCTGGGGATTCAGATCGCTAGGAGCTGGGGAACCTTGCACAGACTTAATCTGACACGGTTGGTAGAACAAATGGAGGAGGACTTCAAGAGGTGGGACATGCAGCCTCTATCGCTGGCGGGCAGGGTGCAAGCAATTAAGATGATGGTCCTCCCGAGGTTCTTATTTGTATTTCAATGTCTCCCTATACTAATCACTAAGACCTTTTTTAATAAAATAGACAGGAGCATCACGAGCTTCGTGTGGGCAGGGAAAGTTCCGAGAGTAAGGAGGGGGTTCCTTCAGCGTAGTAGGGACAGAGGAGGATTGGCACTACCGAACTTGGGCGATTACTATTGGGCCGCCAATGTGGCAATGATACGTAAATGGATGATGGAGGGTGAGGGAGCGGCGTGGGAAAGACTGGAGAGAAAGTCCTGTAAAGGGATGAGTTTAGAGGCGCTGGTGACGGCGCCGCTACCGATCTCACCTAAAAAGTTTACCACGAACCCGGTGGTGGCGGCAACATTGAATATCTGGGGACAGTGGAGGCGACAGAGAGGGGTGCGGGGAGCCCTGGTGGGGTCCCCAATCAGGAACAACCATAGGTTCGCCCCAGGAAGAATGGATGGAGGATTTCAGAGCTGGTTCCAGTTGGGAATTAGGAGGGTGGGAGATTTATTTATAGATGGGACTTTTGCGAGCTTGGGAGCATTGGAGGAAAAGTATAAGTTGCCCCGGGGAAATTTCTTGAGATATATGCAGGTGAGGGCATTTACTAGACAACAGGTGAGGGAATTTCCATTGCTCCCGACACAGGGGATACAGGACAGGGTGCTTTCAGGGGTGTGGGTCGGAGAGGGCAAGGTGTCAGAGATTTACCGAGAGATGAGGGAAGAGGGGGAGGAGTCGGTGGGCGAACTAAAAGGAAAGTGGGAAGAAGAACTAGGGGAGGAGATAGAGGAGGGTATGTGGGCTGATGCCCTAAGCAGGGTAAATTCCTCTTCCTCATGCGCCAGGCTTAGCCTGATTCAATTTAAGGTGCTACATAGAGCACACATAACGGGAGCAAGATTGAGCAGGTTCTTTGGAGTGGAGGACAAATGTGGGAGGTGTGGCGGGAGCCCGGCAAACCACGCACATATGTTTTGGGCATGCCCGGCACTGGAAGGGTATTGGAAGGGAGTGACGGGAGTGATTTCGCGGGTGGTGAAGGCCCGGGTCAAACCAGGCTGGGGGTTAGCTCTATTTGGAGTTGCGGAAGAGCCGGGAGTGCAGGAGGCGAAAGAGGCCGACGTTGTGGCCTTTGCGTCCCTAGTAGCCCGGCGCAGGATCCTACTCATGTGGAAGGAGGCGAAACCCCCCGGACTGGAGGCCTGGGTAAATGATATG
The DNA here is from genome assembly GCF_047496885.1 of Scyliorhinus torazame. Lineage (NCBI taxonomy): Eukaryota > Metazoa > Chordata > Chondrichthyes > Carcharhiniformes > Scyliorhinidae > Scyliorhinus > Scyliorhinus torazame. The sequence continues at coordinate 16,477,438 of NC_092720.1, read as the reverse complement.
GCGGGGTTCATTAAACTGGAGCAGATAAAGTTTGCCCTGAGAGGATCGGCTCAAGGGTTCACCAGGCGGTGGCAGCCATTTCTCGACTACCTAGGGGAACGTTAGAGGGAAGACAGATGACCAGCAGCAGCAACCCAGGGGGAGGGGGGGGTTTAGTTTAGGTCAAAAATAAAGGGGTTTTGTTACTTGTGTATTGTTTAAAATTTCTGTATTGTTATTGTTGCGTTTGCTTTGTAAGAGGGGAAAAATTGTTGTTTGGGAAAAAATTTTCAATAAAACATTTATAAAAAAAAAAACTAAATTACAGTCTCCCCCAACACTCCATTCATTACCCCAAAGCAGAAACAAGACAAAACTCCAGCAGTACAAGGGAACCGACACTTCGAGAGGGACAGTGGATTCATCGCCAGTTTAAAGGACAAACGCAAGGGGCAGCACGGTGGTTAGCACAATTGCTTCACAGCTCCAGGGTCCCAGGTTTGATTCCCCGCTGGGCCACTGTCTGTGCGGGGTTTGCACGTTCTCCCCGTGTCTGCGTGGGTTTCCTCCGGGTGCTCCGATTTCCTCCCACAGTCCAAAGATGTGCAGGTTAGGTTAGGTGGATTGGCCATGCTAAATTGCCCTTAGTGTCCAAAATTTCCCTTAATGCTGGGTGGGGTTACTGGGTTGTGGGGATAGGGTGGAGGTGTGTACTTGGGTGGGGTGCTCTTTCCAAGAGCAGGTGCAGACTCGATGGGCCGAATGGTCTCCTTTTGCACTGTAAATTCTATGTAAGTGAGAAAAATGACCGACAGTGCGCAAATCTCCAGAAACATTATTAAAGGAATAGGTAATAAAATTACAGATGCATTAGCCATCACTTTCCAATGCTCCCTACATTTAGAAACAGTGGCCTTGAATTGGGAAAAGTAGAAATGTCGCTCTGCTCAGCTGTGTTGTCACAGCCACAAAAGTCTTTGCTGCCCTCTGCCCAGCCTCACAGACAGAAAACTGACATCTTGAAATGTGAGAATTGTAGATTTTTTAAAAACATGCACACAGAATTCAGAAATAATCAGTAAAACACACGTTGCTTCAGTGCCTTGCAGACTATAATTGTACTTGCCTCAAAGTTCATGGAGATGGGTGGACGAGCCCATTTCTTCTTGTCATTCGTGGGTAGAAGCTCGATCTCAGCACTGATCTGTGATTCCTTCATTCCTGCCATTCGTTTAATCCTGCGGGAGTCAGTTGAGGAGGAATTCATGAATTCATCTTGTGCTTTCCAAATGCAAGTTACGACACAGCAAAATAGAAAGCACTCCTTCCACCATGCAGACAGCCACTTGACTTGACCAGAACAATATAAAGTAAGAATTTTCCAGAATTATCTAGATTCTGGAGTGTTCCCAGTGGATTGGAAGACTGGAAATTTAACACTGCTATTCAAGAATGGGGGAAAGAGGAGAACGCAAACAGGTGACAATAGACCATAGCCTGACATGAGGCAATAACAGAGGTGCGATCAATAGGCATATTTAAAAAAAAAAATCATAGTATGAATCCAAATGGATTAATGAAGGAAAATAATGTTTGACAATTTTTTGCAGTCGTAACGAGTACAGTCGATAATGTGGAGATAGTGTTTAAATTTTCAGAAAGCATTCAGCTACTGCACAAGAGATTGTAGCAAAATTAGAGCTCATGGGGTTGGAGTAACGTGGTAGCATGGATTGAGGATTGGTTTACACAGAAAATAGGGAGCAGGAAAGGGCCACATGGTAGCGCAGTGGTTAGCACTGCTGCCTCACGGCTCCGAGGACCCATGTTCGATCCCGGCCACAGGTCGCTATCAGTGTGGGGTTTGCAGTCTCCCCATGTACGCGTGGATCTCACCCCCACAACCCAAATATGTGCAGGATATGCTAAATTGCCCTTTAATTGGAAAAAAAAAGAATTGGATACTCTAAATTTATTTTTATAAAATAAGGAGCAGGAAGATATGGATCATTTTGGGTTGGCAAGCTGGGACTAGTGGGGCATCACAAGAATCAGTGCTGGGCCCTCAGCTATTTCGCTCATATCCATTACTGCAACATAGGTAGGTGGGGCAGGAAACTGTTCAAAGGAAACAAAGAGGCTGTAAAGAGATTTAGATAGGTGAAGTGAGTTTGGCACTAAAGTGGCGGATGGAATATGTGGAGAAATGTGAAGCCGTACATTTCAGTAGGAAACCAGCAAAACAGAATATTTTTTAAACGTCGAGAATGTTGGTATTCAGAGGGTGCACATGAATTATAACTAACAAGCATGCAGAGCAAGTAGGAAAACAATTGATATGCTAGCATTTATACAGAGGGATTGCAGTATAAAAGTAAACTAGTTTAATTATATTGTATAGGGCCTTAGTGAGATGATACCAAGTATCGTGTACAGTTTTGGTCTCCTTATCCAAGGACATAATCGTCTCAGGAAACAGCCATTGGGATAATTTGTGGCATAAGGAAATGTCCCCATGAGGAATTAAGTATACTACTATATTGAATACAGTTTAGCAGAATGAAAAATATAGAATTCTTAAGGGCTTGACAGGATAGATGCTGGGAAGTTGCTTCTCCTAGCTCGAGAGTCTCAAAACTACGAGGCACAGACTAGGAAGGTCGGCACGGTGGCACAGTAGCTAGCACTGCTGTCTCACAGCACCAAGGGGCCGGGTTCAATTCCGGCTTTGGGCGACTGTCTGTGTGGAGTTTTCTCCCCATGTCTGCGAGGGTTTCCTCCGGGTGCGCCGGATTCTTCCCCCAGTCCAAAGATGTGCAGGTTAGGTGGATTGGCCATGCTAAATTGCCCCTTCGTATCCAAAAGGTTAGGTGGGGTTACAGGGATAGGGTGGAGGCGGGACTTAAGTAGGGTGCTCTTTCCATATGCCGGTGCAGATTCAATGGGCTGAATGGCCTCCTTCTGCACTGTATGGATTATGTGATTCTATGAAGAAGGGTCAGCAATCTGGGGCTAAAATGAGATGACATTTCTTCAAACTGTTGCGAACCTTCAGAATTCTGTACCACAGAGGACTGTAGACAATTAGTCATCAAAAGTTCATTTAATTCAGTGATTGACAGATTTTTTAGATACAAAAGAAAGCAAGGGAAACTGGGATAGTGCAGAAAAATGTTAGCAGGTAGAAGATTAGCCACAATTTTCTTAAATGGTGGACCAGGCTCAAGGGGCTGGATGGCCTAAATCTGCTCCGGTTTCTTGTGGCCGATGTAATATTCTGCTCCTGTTACCTTAATAGAAATGGCTACATATACTAGGTTTGACAATATAACTCGTCATTCTCGAAAAGGACAAAAGTTAGTTGTCTTTGAATAGTCAAAGAAAGAGCTGCTATAGCTCCATGCACAAAATACCAGCACTTGTTGAATGTTGTTTCACACGACCCAACACTGCCCATATTCATCAGCAGGAATGCCCATACACAAAGCGTGAGACTGTGTTTCAAACAGCACCACCTAATCTGCTGCATTTAACATTAAATTCATTTTGCTCGAAGCTAAACCTGCCCAATTAAAATTGAAAGCAACTTTTACAAAATGCACAAAGGGATGTAAACATATTCTCTACGATTCACTGCTGTTGTTAGGAAAGCAAAGGTAGTTTTAAGAGATTTATATTTGCATTGGTAAACATTAGAAACAAGGTATAGTTAATAAGTGGGTTTAATTTAATGTTTGTGTGCCTGGAAGAGTAAAATCTATAGTTAGATTCATGCTGGAGAAAGGTTTTTGTATGCGTCGGGCTTGGTTAAGTTCCAACTGGGTTTCTATTGTGCTTAGTGAGGGCTACGGCATGAAGAAGAAATGAAATGCATAAACATGTGAGAGTTGCATAGCAACTGGAAGCCATTGTAAGGATTAAAAAAGCTGTTTTAGTTGAATTTGTGGGCATTTGAAGACAGGATCTTGGGGCATGAACATTTCTCAACTCCGCCAGAAGTGTCTGGACAAAGGCAGCATGGTGGCGTAGTGGATTAGCCCTGCTGCCTCACGGCGCTGAGGTCCCAGGTTCGATCTCGGCTCTGAGTCACTGTCCGTATGGAGTTTGCACATTCTCCCTGTGTTTGCGTGGGTTTTGCCCCCACAATCCAAAGATGTGCAGGGCAAGTGTATTTGCCACGCTAAATTGCCCCTTCATTGGAAAAATGAATTGGGTACTCTGAATTAAAAAAAAAAATAGTGTCTGGACAGAACGGGAGCTGCAAAGAGGCAGGCTTCCTAAAGTACAAATTACAGTCCACCCAACCTGGGAATTATGCCGGGGGGTGGGGGGGGGGGGGGGGGAGGAGTGTTTAAGGCGACTGAAATGAAGACAGAGACCAAGGTACTGTTTAGAACAAGTCAAGAAAGAGTAACCAAAAGTGTTCCGAGTTAAGGAGACAATCATTGCAACTAGATTTAAATTGGACAGCAGACTTCATAGGTAGATGAAATGTCTGACGTCATTTTAATGCAGTCTCTGAGTATAGAGTGTTAAAGCAATTGTGAACAGATTGTACAGCTGTCAATTGGGATTGTGTGTGCTAATGAGACCATTGTAGATGTACTTTGTAATATTTATCTTTAAATCTACGTGTATCTGTTAAGCTAATTGGATGGGGGGGGGGGGGGGGGGAGAGAACAGAGTATTGTATAATAATCCAATCTTTCACGTTTAATAAATGTTTTTCTTGTTGTTAAAAGTAATCAGCGGTCCTATGGACTCTGTCCCTCCACATTTATTTTAAAAAGCTAAAAGTTACGGTGCTTTGAGCCCAGGGTTCCATTCTGGGATCTTCCCCGCCCAGTTATATCATCAATTGGTATTGTAACATACGTCATCACTATATTTTTTAATCTTTAGGTATTTAGCGCATGTTGAACACATCAGAATTAGGCAATCCGAGATTATGGGTTCGAGGCAAAGCAAAGACATTAATTGGAAAGTCTACTGGTGCTGAGTGAGTATAGTTTTGCATAGAAGGTACATCTCACAAGGAACTGTAACAAGAGCTGCCTTTTCTTTGACGTTAATGTTAGATGAATTGGACATTCTGAATTCTCACTGTGTACCCTAACAGGTGCCAGAATGAGAACGACATGGGGCTTTTCACTAACTTCATTGCAGTGTTAATGTAAGCCTACTTGTGACACTAATAAAGATTAATGGGTGTCACTGACTAGCCCAGCATGTATTGCCCATCCCAATTTCCACCCCAAAAGGCAGTGGGGTGAACTGCCTTTTGAGCCACTGTATGTACACCCACAGTGCTTTTAGGGAGGGAGTTCAAGATTTTGACCCAACAGTGAACGAACGGCAATATATTTCCAAGTCAGGATGGAGTGTGGCTTGAAGGGGAAACCTGCAGGTGGTGGTGCTCCTATGTATCTGCTGCATTGTGCTTCTAGATGGTAATGGTCATGGGTTTGGAAGGTGCTCGAAGGAGTATTATGGAGTTGCTGTATGTGCATCAGTGATGGAAGGAGTGATGCTCAAGGTGGATGATGAGGTGCTAATCAAGGTAGACTACTTTGTCCTGGATGGTGTCGAGCTTCTAGAGTGGTGTTGGAGTTGTACTCATTCCAGACAAGTATTCCATCACACTCCTGATTTGTGTCCAGTAACTTGACCTTCACTAATTCTATTGATGGAATTTTCAAGTATTGCCAATCATGGCGGTCATCAGTGTATCCACGAATGCAGTTACATCACATTTTCCTTCATATTTTAGGGATTATCATAGAAGTTACAGATCATAGAAGTTAGTGCAGAAGGAGGCCATTCAGGCCCATCGAGTCTGCACCGACTCTTGGAAAGAGCACCCTACCCAAGGTCAACACCTCCACCCTATCCCCATAACCCATTAACCCCACCCAACACTAAGGGCAATTTTGGACACTAAGGGCAATTTATCATGGCCAATCCACCCAACGTTCACATCTTTGGACTGTGGGAGGAAACCGGAGCACCCGGAGGAAACCCACGCACACACGGGGAGGATATGCAGACTCCGCACAGACAGTGACCCAAGCCGGAATCGAACCTGGGACCCTGGAGCTGTGAAGCAATTGTGCTATCCACAATGCTACCGTGCTGCCCAAAATGAGGTGTTGCAATGTGCTTTGACCTCAAGAGCCTTGAGTTCAAAATAAGGATAGAAGGAAGGTGTTGGAGTCTGCTGACTATCCAATGTTCCATGGAAAACCACTCAGTACAGTTCCTGATTAACAGGTAGCTCCAGTACAAAACTGTCTTTCCAATTAACATGAGTAGCAATGTCAAATGGTACAAGATGTAGGAAATTGGTTGCAGCAGGAATTGTTCTTCTGGACAAGATCAGAAGGAGCTGTTTCCAACTTTGGGAATATCTATTTTAGACACCTGACATTTTCAGTCGTGTTATGAATGAGAGATTTTCCAAGACTAAGGTTATACTTTTAAGAAAAGACAAAATATTCTGGTAGAAGAAATTATTTCACTGAAATCTTTCCAGATACATGCTCATGTGATTCGGCAGCCATGAGGACTGAAGCCAGGTTAAAACTCAAACTGAAGTGCTAGTTTCTAAAAAGGTGGAGCAACTGTCTGTTGAACAAACAATCTCACTCTCAAGTTGGGAGAGTGGCCGGGGGGGGGGGGGGGGGGGGGGGGGGGGCACACAGAGGTGGAGGAGTGAGAGGGAGTGAGAGGGGGAGCAAGCGTGAGGGGGGGCTTCTGGACAAAGCAGCAGAGAAGCTCCTGTTGTGTCGAGCAGGAGTGTTTGTGTGTCAACTACCAAGTAGAATGCTAGTGAGAATGGGTTCCCCGTTTGAAGAGATGGGACCGGTGTAGATACAAAAACCTGGTATTCACCAAAAATAATTCAAATATACTCAGGTGGATTGAGGGGACTTTAAAAAGGACACTAGAACACTCTTCCCAGCTGGGCAAGGAAGAGAGGAGTGACTGTCGAATCTTGGACTTTATCAGAAGGCTACAGATTTGCAGTGTGTCAGAGTAAAAGTATAAATGCAGAGTGGATTTTAGCTAGTTATTGGGTAATAATACCTTTTCTGCAATTTAGTGCATTTATGGCCTGTAAAATAATGTTTAGTTTGTTTACAATAGAAGTCTTAAACCTTGAAATCTTCTTTGCATAGGTCACTGGGAAATTCATTAAAATCTTTAAAAGTTGTCCATCTGTATGGCGATTGCATAATTGAATATAATTGAAACTAATTAAACTTTGGATAAGCAATTTTGTGACTCCTGCAATGCACAAGTATAAAGACAATACTTGAAGATTGAAACAGTTTAAGGTCACTTACTTCCAAACAATGGCATTCTCACTAGCCTTGTACTTGGCTTTCCCTTTCATGCAGATGACCTGCACTCCACTGGTGTTAAGTGGCGTTGGAATACGCACCTGCAGGACAAGAGCAGAACTAGTCAGCAGAGGAAATCCAGCAAATTGGCAGGGTGAGGAAAAAAGTACATACCCCCAGTCATGGACTACCATTACTGCACCCTTTTTCAAAGAAAAGTCTCCTGCCTTTCACACCATCCAAGACTGTCCCTATGCTCCTCCCTACAATTTTTCTGCTGCTGAACTTCTTGAAGCCTGCTTGAGTTTAGTTAGAGGAGATTCACCAGGATGTTCCCAAGATTAGAACAATAAATTATGAAGAGAGGTTGGATAGGCTTGGGTTGTTTTCCTTGGAGCAGAGTAGATCGAGGGGCAACCTGATGGAGGTGTACAAGGTTATGAGGGGCATGTTAGGGTGGATCGGAAGCAGCTGTTCCTCTTAGTTGAAGTGTCAGTCACAAGTCCAAGGTGAGGGGCAGGAGGTTTAGGTGGGTGTGAGGGAAAATATCTTTAACCAAGAGGGTGGTGACAGTCTGGAATGCACGTCACAACATTCAAAGCTATAGGCCGAATAGGATTAAGTAAGTAGGTCAGGTGTTACTCCAGGGTGGAGGGGGAAAGAGGGAGTGAAAGGGAAGGGAAGAGAAAGGAGGAGTGCAATCTTTCCAGTCAGTGTAGACTTCATTAATCGTATCTGGGCTGCATTTGCAATTCAGTGGGAATGCATCATGATGTCCAATTTGGTAACAAGTATGGGAAAGAAAAAGAATGATTAGTGAAATAGTTAGAATTGCAGGACCAGTCAATATCGATAAAGGCACTGACATTTCCGGTGTGCAAAACTCAGTTCTGTTGAAGAGTGACAAATCTGAATCCTCAGAATTTGCCTTCTACCTTTACATGGGCTGTGCAATTCCAGCATTTCATATTCTTATTGTGAAGCTTTTCTCGTGCTTCGGGTTATTGAGAATTCGATAGACTGAAGATGTATGTGGAAGGAGTCCTGACCTGCTGGCTAACGGCCAGTACAGGACGAGGTGCACTGCACCTCTGTTAAATCTGAAATATGGGCAGCCAAGTACAAACACCATTATTGAGGCACTTTGGGAAAGGGCCAAGACCCATAGAACAGATCACAAAAGCTGATAAAGAGAAGGAACATTGGAGTATAAAGTCGACCCTGGTCTTAAAGGTCGGTTAAGAAAGAGCCAGCTGGAGTTCTGACATGCTGGGAAAAAGTAGTCAATATTAGGAGATGGTGTCATGCTTTGTTTCAACAGAGCTCAATAAAAATAAGCAAGCAGTTTGATTAATCTATGCTTTCTAACTCTCCTCCCTCCTCCCCCCCCCCCCCCCCCCCCCCCCCCCCCCCCCAAATGCCAGGGCCCTAAGCTTTAGACTTTCCTCCCTAAACTTTTCTGCCCTCTCAACCTTTTAAAGGGGTCCCAAAAATATACCAAGCTTGGAGTCGTCTGTTGTAATAGCTCCTTACGTGACGGTGTCAATACTTGTTCAACAACATTTCAGTGAATTGTCTGGAAATGTTTTACTACATTAAGCGTGCTATACAAATGCAGGCAATTGAGACGCTTGGTGAATTTTACCAGATGGTATTTCACACGTATACTTCACCATGTTTAAAATGTTTCCTCAGTTTGATGCCGATCTCTTATCTGGGTGCCCATAAGTGGAAGCAATTAAAAGCATTTCCATACTTGTTGCTATACAAGTTCCTAATCTAAAGACAGCAAAGCATTAATCTCCAAATACTCCAAGCCTGAAATATACAAGGAATGCATAACCCTTTAATAAATTGCGAGACACGTTTGCCACCTCCAGGTTTGCGAGTACCTGGAGCTCTTTCTACTGCCAGACCAACTCGTGCACCACCTAGTCATTTCCCGGTGAATCATTAAAAGGTGCCATCAGGGGAAATGCTCCGCCCAAGCAACAGTGAAAATACCAAGAGTAATTACACAACAAAAAACAAAAGTAATTAATTGGAGTTGGGATATCTCGAGTTATGAAAGATGCTCAAATTCAGTGTCACAATCAAGTTTCCTTCAGAATAGTTATAGCACAGGAGGAGGCCCAATGAGCAATTCACCCCAGTGCCACTCCCTTGCCTTCTCCCAGTAGTCTTACATATCTTTCCTTTTCGAGCACAAAACAATTGGGAGAAGGAAAAACAAGAGCCAACAGAACGATCATCAAGACTGGGGTACTGGATGGAAATATTGCAGAGGACACCACACAAAAGCAGCATGTCCAGCAATGGGAAAAGCAGTGCACTAACTGCCAGAAGTGAAAACACTTTGCATGCAAGTGTTTTGCTAGAAGAAGAAAAGCAAGATTGTTCCTAGAGATGTAGGACGACGATCCTGCTGAATCACTCTACACCTTAGAACATGGCACCGTCAAGCCTCAAGGGAGAAAAGGATTTATGACTGACTATTGGAATGATGATTGCAGAAGGATAACATCAAATTAATACAAAGTATCAGGTAGACACTAGTGTTATGTACAACATTATGGGTTGGAAGGTGTACGACAGGACGCTCACCCCAAGGCAAACTAAACAGTGCCCAATGCAAAGGGAAATTTCCAAACTGCAGACACGGAACAAAATCCACTCATCTCAACTGAACCAAGTCAAAAGCTTGGACTGGTAACACTCCGTACCAGATGAGATTTGCAATGGCACAAAGCCACTGACAAGAACAAATCCTAAAATCTTAATTTAAATTTAAAAAAAAAAAAAATCAAACATGCAATCGGTATTAATTTTATATTTGCAGTGCATTTAACTGTATGCAGGTAGTGGGCATTAAAAGGGGATTCATTTGTGCTCCTTTGAATGGGAACAGGCTGTAATTGGTGGTTTGAGTTCAGAGGTGCAAACTTCATAGAATTTACAGTGCAGAAGGAGGCCATTCGGCCCATCGAGTCTGCACCGGCTCTTGGAAAGAGCACCCTACCCAAGGACAACACCTCCACCCTGTCCTCATAACCCAGTAACCCCAGCCAACACTAAGGGCAATTTTGGACACTAAGGGCAATTTAGCATGGCAAATCCACCTAACCCGCACATCTTTGGACTGTGGGAGGAAACCGGAGCACCCAGAGGAAACCCACGCACCCACGGGGAGAACTTGTGGTATCTATCTATAAATAAAAATTTATAAAAGTGCGTAAAGATCCGGCTCAAGTTCTATCCATCACTGCCAGGCTTCAGAGAATATTCCAATAGCTCATTCAGTAACCGGAGAGAAGAAAGGGGATGAAGTTTCAAGTGGAGATCTTGGGACATGATTCACTTCAAAATACTAATCATAACACTAACATTTGCTGGCTGTATATTTAAAGCATCATCACTTTTCTAAAGTCAGAGAAATGGATTTGGCTGGAGAAGCCCATTTTCTGCCAGCTGTATATTTAATCAAAAGCGTGCCCGGGCACGGTTGGATGTCATGCAGGCAGCATGCCCATGGGGAAGAATCTAAACAGAGCTCTGCACTGTAAAAGCTGACATGGGTCAAGCCGACTGGTCCCACGAAACCGAAGTATAAACTTTCTCTGGAATGGTAGCTCTCGAGGAAAATGAAATGGAATCGGCAGCTCACTGCAGGATCTGCATTTCAAGCAAAACACTTTCAACTGCAAAATTTCCCTTCAGGTTTGTCCAGAAAGCCTGCTCTCTCCCCCAAATACCACACCATTAAAAATAAAAACAGAAGTGCTGGAAATACTCAGCAAGTCTGGCAGCAAACGTGGAGAGAGAAATCGTTAATGTTTGAGGTCTGTGACCCTTCACCAGAACTGGAAAAAGTTAGAAACATTAATAAGTTGGAGCACGTAAAAGTGTCGAATGGTTTGAAGCTCACTTTTTAAAATCAGCTGTACTTAATCCCGACATTTATTTCAATGTCCTCCAATCCAAATGCCATGGCATTTTCCTTTCCAAATATACATGCTCTTTAGGGCTCCCTCAGTGGTTCAGCTAGTTAAGCCAGTGAGTAAACGGAACCACATTTAAACAGGTCTAATCTCCAACCCGTTAAATTATCTCGGCTGGGTATTACAAGTCTCCTCGACACCAGCGGCATGATTCATGCCCCCCTAGTTAATAGTCCAGTGAATCCCCCCCCCCCCCCCCAAAACAGAATGCCAGCACTTACTGCACAGATCAGAATTGGCTGCACTATGTATAGCAATACACCCAGAGAGACATTTGTGCCTTAAACAGAGCAGTGGAAGGAAACAAAATTGGTAGCAAAATGGATGGTATGGGGAGTTGTAGTGGGCATGCCACTCACATTGCAAGATTAAGGCACGTGCAAACCAGTAAAGAACTTACTGCTCAAAAGCATCAGAAAATCTTGAAGAGCAACTGTTGCTATAAAAACAGTTTAGTTGCCTTCAATCTGCATTATTCAATTCTACTTTAAAAGCTGAACATTTACATCAGCTTTGTTCCTTTGGCTTAAACAGAATGGATAAAAGATGGTTATTAACCTCAACTGAGTGCACTAACCGCCTGCGATTAAATTGTTCCATTCAGCTGGCTGGGCTTACTTCATTGTTTAAATTGCACATTTTGGTTTTCCATGCCATTAATTTAATACCAATTTCAGTTAGCGGTCTCCAATCATTATATTTACCGCAATGTTCACCTGAAGGTTTCTTTTTAAAAAGATGGTCGGGCCAAATTGTGGTCTCTTGGATGATAAATCATATAGCACAGCGGAAGGCCATTCAACCCATCATATCGGTGCAAGCTCTTTCAAACAGTTATCTGATTAGCCCCGTTTCCCCACATGCTTTCTGGATCTATTCATATTTTTCCCCCTCGAGTATTCATCCAATTTCCTTTTGAAAGTCATTAAATCTGCTCCCAGATGAATTCTGACTTTCTCGGCAGTTAATTCCATAGAATCAGAGAATACTCACAGCACAGGAGGCAATGCTGGCCCTCTGAAAGAGCAATTCATCTAATGCCACTCCCTCTCCTGTCTTTTCCTCTTCATCCTGCAAATTTCTCCTTTTCATGTACCTCCAGATCCAGTGACAACAGTTCCTCCTGAATCAAAACCCCACCAATCTGCCCTTAATCTTCTTTGCTGTGAGAACAACCTCATCTTCTCTAGTCTCTCCACACCATCAAAGCCCCTTATCCCTGGTACTCATGTTGTAACCAGCGCGACTTGCATTTCCTATTTATTGGCTTGTACTATTTGAATTTTGAGGGCTCAGAGGTTCTGAAGACCAGTTTCTAGCGCTGCTGACTAGCTGCTGGCTGCATCCCGAATTAGAACACTGAACTGGAAAATTAAAAAGAGCATGCGGCTAAACTTTGCAGGTGGCCCCAAAAACTCCATGGAACGCACACTTGTTCTCCACAAATCCCAACGTTGGACCTAAATTCAGCCTTAGAAGAAATTAATGAAATGAAATGAAAATCGCTTGTCACAAGTAGGCTTATCATAGAATTTACAGTGCAGAAGGAGGCCATTCGGCCCATCGAGTCTGCACCGGCTCTTGGGAAGAGCACCCTACCCAAGGTCAACACCTCCACCCTATCCCCATAACCCAGTAACTCCACCCAACACTAAGGGCTTCAAATGAAGTTACTGTGAAAAGCCCCTAGTCGCCACATTCCGGCACTTGTTCGGAGAGGCTGGTACAGGAATTGAACCGTGCTGCTGGCCTGCCTTGGTCTGCTTTCAAAGCCAGCGATTTAGCCCAGTGTGCTAAACCAGCCCCTGGTGTTAAATTAAGTTGGTGTTAAATTAGTAAAATTAAGTTATAATTATTGCAGTAGCTGGACAAAGTAAGGCTGCTTGCTTTAGATGATCGCACAAGAACTAGACCACAGATTTAAGATTCTAGTCAAGTTATTTAAGGGCATGTGAGGGCAGAGGGATGCGAGGGAGAATGTTTTTTAATATAGTGAGCAGTAAGGAGTTGAGTTTTGAAGTGATTAGGTGTGTAGATGAGGCCAATGCAGTTGATGTAGTCCAGATGGACTTCAGTAAGGCTTTTGACCAGGTCCCGCTTGGAAGACTGATCAGAGGCAATTTGGCAAATTGGATCCAAAATTAGCTTAGCGGCAGGAGGGAGGGGGGAATGGTCAAAGCTTGTTTTGTGTGACTAGAAACCGGTGTCCAGTGGTGTACCGCAGGGATCAGTGGCAAATGAAATTTCACCCCACAAAAGTGAGGCGATGCATTTTGGGAGGACTAACAAGACAGGGGAATTTACAATGAATGGTAGGACGCTAGGGAGTACAGAAAACCAGAGGATTCTGGAGGTGCACTCCAAAATCCCCGAATGCAGCAGGACAGGTGGATCCTCCACTTCTTGGGCAGCCCCTCAGGGTCAAGGGGCGGGTTCTGTGGTGTCCGAATAGTCCAATCCTGGATCCGCAGACTCTGCCACAGGTTTGGCAGGTGGTGTTTGCTGAGGTGGGTAGGACACTCTGGATTCTCGCTCTCTTTCCGCTGTTTACGTTTGGCCTCCGCCTGCTCCACCCTGCGACATTGGCGGTGATTGGCACCTTTGCGGATGCTTCTTCTCCAGTTTGTGCGTTTTAAGGCAAGCGATTCCCATGTGTCAATGGGGATGTTGCATATATTAGGGAGGCTATCAGAGTGTCCTTGTAGCATTTCCTCTGCCCACCTAGTGATTGCTTGCCATTGCAGAGCTCAAAGTAGAGCACTTGATTCGGGAGTCTTGTTTTGAGCATGCAAACAATGTGGCTCGACCATTGCAGCTGGTCGAGCGTGACTTAGTGCCACGATACTGGGGATATTGGTCTGGGAGAGGACGCTCACGCTAGCATGCCTCCCTGCCAGTAGATTTGCAGGATTTTGCGGAGGCAACGTTGGTGATGTCGTTTCAGGAATTTGAAGTGTCTGCTGTACATTGTCCACGTTTGTGATGCATACAGGAGAGCGGGGACCACGGCTGCTTGGTGCTGGGTTCGAGGTCTTGGTCTTCGAATACTCTTCCTCAGGCGATCAAAGACTGCACTCGCGCACTGGAGTATGTTAGATTTCATCATCAATGTCTGCTTGCACCGAGAGGAGGCTCCTGATGTATGGGAAATGATTCGCATTGACTAGTGGCTCATCATGGATCTTTATGGTCGGGGAGAATTTTGTGCAGCAGGAGCGGCTGGTAGAGAATATTTATTTTCCGGATGTTCAGTCCGATGCCCATTTTCTCATATGCCTCAGTGAATGCTTCAACAATGGTTTGCAGCTCGGCCTCTGAACGTGTGCATACAGGCGTCACCAGTGTACTGTGGCTCGATGACGGAGGTTGCAGTGGTCTTGGTTCTGGCCTGGAAGCGTCAAAGGTTAAGCAGTTTCCCACTTGTCCAATAAGTTAGCTCCACTGCAGCGGGGAGCTTCAGGATGATGGGGTGGAGTTTTGCTGTGAGGAAGATGGAAAAGAGCATTGGTTCGAATACACAGCTCTGTTCAACCCCAGTTTGCACATGTATTGGGTTTGTGGTGGTTCCGTTGGTGAGGATCACAGCTTTCATATCGTGGAGCAGGCGGAGAATGGCGAATTTCTGCAGACAGGTGAATTTGAGGAGTTTGCTCCACAGTCCCTCACGGTTGACACGAGTCGAAGGTGGCCAGAGGTTGTTGCTGCACCCTGCACTTTTTCTGGATTTGTTACCTGCTGAAGATTATGTCCATTAAGCCTTTTGATGGGTGGAAGCCACAGACTCAGGGATAAGGCGGTTGAGGAGTATTCTCGAAATGACCTTTCCCATGGCAGAGAGTAGGGAAATCCCTCTAATTTGCACAGTCAAATCAGTATCCTTCTTGAAGATGGTCATCGTTAAGACGGAGATCACCTGGCACGCTATCTTCCTTCCAGGCTAGGGTGATGAGGTTGTGGATTCTTGTCGAGACTACCTCTCGGCCCATTTTAATACTTCTGCGGGGATTCCATCTGTGCCAGAGGCCGTCTTTTTTGACCTCACAGAGCTGGGGTTGCACTGAGATGGTGGTGGATAGCGTGTTGCGGGATGTCGTCGAGGGCACTTGCGTTTTGGTTGAGGAGGTCCTCAAAATGCTGTCTTCAACGGGTGGTGTGTCTTTGATGAGCACCATTTTTTGGCTCTCAACGGGGTAGGGTCCCTGAATAGACAGACTGCAGATGGTTTTAATTACACCAAAAAAGCCGTGCACATTGTAGTTGACAGCGAACTGCTAAGCCTCCTGCGTTCTTTCCATCCACCATCTATTCTCTAGGTCGCGGTTCCTTGTTGCACCTCGGCCTTCAATTGCCTGTAGCTTGTTTTCTCTCACTTGCGTTTTAGTGGAGCTGCCAGTTCAGGAATGCCTTGCGCTTACCAGTCAAGGAGATCATGGGTCTTCTGATTGTTCCTGAACGCGCACCTCGCAGGTTCTGATTATGGTAGCTTTTAAGGTGAACTAGTTGCTGTGGGCATTGTGGCTCTGGTTCGTTGGTCATCGCCAGGTTAGCTGTGAGGCACTTACTGAGTAACACTTTCTTTGCACGGTCTTTGAATCCAGCGATATTGAGTCTCCCCCGGCCAAGTTTTTTCTGCCTGCACCGGTTCAGGGCCAGTGTGATGGAGATGGTCGAGCAGATTAGCCAGTCAGTCCAGCAGTCGCCGGTTCTGGTCATGGCGTGGGTGATGTGGACATCTTTGCGGCCCTTGCTCGGATGCTGTCTGCTGTTTCACAGCGCCAGGGTCCCAGGTTCGATTCCAGGCTTGGTCAGTCCGTGCGGAGTCTGCATGTTCTCCCCGTGTCTGCGTGGGTTTCCTCCGGGTGCTCCGATTTCCCCGGAAAGACGCTCTGTTAGGTAATTTGGACATTCTGAATTCTCAGTCTGTGTACCCGAACAGGTGCCGGAGTGTGGTGACTAGTGGATTGTCACAATAACTTCATTGCAGTGTTAATGTAAGCTTACTTGTGACACTGACAAAGATTATTATTATTAGTCTATCAGGTGTCAATGCTTGGGAGCAGGGGTGCTGGCAGGAGATGATCTGCATTCCCCTCTGGCAGAACAGGGTATTTGTGATAACCAGTTCATGTTCTCCTCTGTTTGCGCTGGTTTACCCCACACCTTCCTTGCCTAACAAACCTTTTCCAAAGGTTTGCATCTTTCCCGACTCTTGAAGTCGCCGAGGAGAATCAGCTTGTCTCCCTTTGGTATGTGGGACATCAATTGGTTGAGGCTGGAGCAGAATGCCTCTTTTGTCTCATCCGTTGCATCTAACGTTGGGGCAAAGGCACGGAGGGCTGTGGTGTGCTGCTTCTGGGCCAGGGTGAGCCAGAGTCATGAAGCATGCATTACTTGGCTAAAACCGATAAACTAGTTAATGCCAATTTTCATCCTTACGGACTTCTAAATAACATTTTTGAGCAGGCATCATTGGACAAGGGCCAGAGCAATCACAATTGATACTTTGTTCCTTTAAACTTGGATGCTCAGAACAACTGTAGTGATCGTACAGACAAGAGTCAAGCTACTCATTTGCAACAATGCTCGTGTCAAACAGACACACACTTCCCTGGGTCCAATCACACATACATACCATGTGTGCATATTTAAGATCCAAAAATCATTTAGACTTAGAAATACAGGAAGCAAGGTAACACAGGCAAAACAGCCTGTTTGAATAACATTTTCTCATTCCGATCTCGGAGCCAAAGCTGAACAGACTAAGTCAAAGAGCAGCATTCAGTACTGAAGTTTGCTGAGTCTGCAAACCACGTGCATTCTCAGGAATATGGGTTCAATCTGTAAACCCAGTCAGCTGCCAAGAAATAAAAACTGTTTGCATCTCTTTCCCAGCAGATGCAGATTCCCAACTGATTGTCAACATCTGGAACCAATATCATTTATGGAGACAGGGCAAAACCCAAAATGTCGAGAACTGCCAAGTGCACTTAGCTTAATCTTAGACTTTCAGAATTAAAGAGTGTGGCTAAGATTACCACAATGCGGCCCTCACTGGATTCTCAATTAAGGATAAATAATAGAATATCAGCTGTTCAACTCAAGACAACAAAAGTAGCTTTCCTGAAATACTTTATTCTGCAGCAAATCTTGCATCCCACTATTCATGTTTGGTATGAACCCCTCAAAATCATGACATCCTGGTAAAATAACTTCACGACCAAATCAACGTCCTCTCCAGTTGAGAGATTCAAAATACTGTGTAACAATAAACTTTTCCTTTCTGGCTCTTTTGCCAGACCTTGTACATCGGTGTCATCTGGTTACTGACTCTCCTACCAAAACAAACATTGTCTTTCTTACTCTATCAAACCCCTCATTTTAAACATCTCGATTAAACCTCTCCCTGAAATCTTCTCTGTACGAAGGAGAACAGTCCCAGCTTCTTCAGTCGCTCCACACAACCCAAGTCTCTCATTCATGGCAAGATTCTCTGCGACTTCCTAAATGGTAGTGCCCCAATTAAAAATGGTGTCCCAATTAAAGTAAGGTTAGATGAAACAAGAGAACTCTTCATGTAAAAAGGAGAAACACTTGCATTTATTCAGCACCTTTCAGGATATCCCAAAGCAGGTCACATTACTTCTTGTTCTATAGACAAACACAGCAGCCAATTTGCAACAGCAAACAGCGGAGATTATGACAGCTGTGGTGGTGGGCCTGGATCATTGGTATTACTCTTGCCCGAGTGAGGCGGATGTTAGTTCAGGCCCAAAGGCATGAGCACATTTTTATTTATTTAGTGAATTCTGGTCCTGTTGCGTTGAGTGCGGCTAGGCCGATGCAGAGTCAGTGGTTTGGATATTCAATGATGTGGTGCATAGTTTGCTCTCCCGCCTAATCCAAGATGACACTCTAATACAGTACCAAAGAAGCACTACACTTTCAGAGATGCCCTCTCAGATGACATTATATCTGGGCACCATCTACCCAGGTAAACTTAATACCATGGCACTATTCACACAGCAGCAGAGGTTCCCCCAACATCGAAACCACTATTCATTCCTCAACCAGTATCACTGAAGATGGGCAGCACAGTAGTCAGCACTGCTGCATCACAGCGCCAGGCACCCAGATTCAATCCCAAATTATAGAATTTTCAGTGCAGGCCATTCGGCCCATTTGAGTCTGCACCGGCTCTTGGAAAGAGCACCCTACCCAAGCCCACACCTCCACCCTATCCCCATAACCCCACCCAACACGAAGGGCAATTTTGGACACTAAGGGCAATTTATAGTGGCCAATCCACCTAATCTGCACATCTTTGGACTGTGGGAGGAAACCGGAGCACCCGGAGGAAACTCCGCACACACGGGGAGAACGTGCAGACTCCGCACAGACAGTGGCCCAAGCCGGGAATCGACTCGGGACCCTGGAGCTGTGAAGCAATTGTGCTAGCCACTATGCTACCGTGCTGCCCCATGTCTGTGGAGAGTTTGTACATTCTCCCATTGTCAGCATGGCGACTCCAAAGTCACTCCAAAGATGTGCAGGTTAGGTGGATTGGCAATGCCAAATTGTCCCTCAAGGTCCAACGGTTAGGTGGGGTTACGGGGATAGGGCAGGGGAGTGGGCCCGGATAGGGTGCTCTTTCAGAGGGTCGGTGCAGATGTGACGGACCGAATGACAGTCTCCTGCACTGGAGGGATTCTACGGAGACAACATGATGGCTTTATTTTCATTGCTGTTTGTGGGAACTTGGGTATGGAAATTGGATGCTGCTTTTCCTACCACAATGTGGAGATGCCGGCGTTGGACTGGGGCGAGCACAGTAAGAAGTCTTACAACACCAGGTTAAAGTCCAACAGGTTTGTTTTGAATCACTAGCTTTCGGAGCACAGCTGACCTGAGGAAGGAGCTGTGCTCCGAAAGCTAGTGATTCCAAACAAACCTGTTGGACTTTAACCTGGTGTTGTAAGACTTCTTACTTTCCTACCTCAGCCAGTACCCCAAATTCAAAAGTATTTCACTGATGTAAAGTGCCTCCTAATATCCTGTGGTCATGAAACATACAGTATAAATGAAACTTCTTTTGTTTATCGGTTCTGATGACACAGATTGAAAGGTAAACATTGGCCAGGAGATGGCGATCTTTTGCAAATACTGAAGAGGCAGATGAGATGAAGCCTCAGTTTAATATTTTATCAGAGGATGGCCCATGGTCTCCTGCAACATATCAGCCAAAATGGTCCACTCCGGGTTTGTAGTGGACCCTGACCAAGATAAAGTGAATCAGCATTGCAGGAAAATGAACAATGCTCAAACCTTGCGCTGATTAACAGAGAGTGCTAGACTGATTATACTGAGCAGCTGACAGAGTAACGCCTAGTTCTTATAAAGCACAAAGCAGCTAAGAAAGCACTGAGAAAACAAGTGTGGAAAACTTTACCTCAATCTTCTGAGCCAGCAGGGATGGTTTGAAGTTTGATTTAATCACAACTTTCACTTCAAGTTTAGTGCGACCTACTTCTCGGACCAATGGGATCACACGGAATGGCAAGATGATATCTTTAGTGGTTCGGTACCTTGAGAAAACAAACAACATAATCCTTTACAAATGGACAGAAATAAATGCACTCCACAAATGTTTTCTCCACAACGCAAATGTTCTTGCCACCACTTATGATACCGATCCATATTAAATGGCCTCATAGGTTGTCAGGTGAGCAAAACACTTGACAAAAGTTAAATAATAGTGGTTCTAGCAAGTTAAACACCATCAATAATGGACAGCGGAGGGAGCAACCTGAGCCAATCAACAGGTGTTTAAATACTATGGGTTTCCATCAGTCAAAATGAGCCAAAAGACAACCTTCATCTGTACTTAGCTCCATAACTCTGACTGTGGTAGGATTGATACCCCTGTATTAGATTAATTTTGCACTGTTACACAGGGGAGGCTTTACGTCTTATGTACAAGTCACAGAAAGACAACCTCAATATCGGAACTTACGCGGAATAAACTGTAAACCCAGCAATGCTAAATTGTAATCTTAGATTGAAGTTAGCTGTAATTAATTGAAGCATATCAGATTTGCAATATTTCGATGCATGGAAATGGCTGCAGTGCCCATGATTTAGGTTCTTTGGATTAGCATTGAACCCACATAGGATGGTGTTAACTGCATCATAGATTTTGTTAATAGTGCTAGTTAAGGCATCTGCCTGACCACCTCTGATTGCTCTATTAAGTGGAGATTAACCTTCACTTCAGTTTTGTATTCCGTCATAACTATTAACATGAAATGGAACCCAAAAATCTTCTACAGCATCTAAATAGTAAGCAGGTAGTTAAAGAGGGGGGCGGGGACACGTCTGTCCCACAATGACTGATTCCAATCGATGCTGGCTGGTTAATTAATAAGGCCGTAAGAAATATGAACAAAAGTGGACGGATTGGCCCCTGGAACCTGCTCCACCATTCATTAGGATCGTGGCGATAAGACTGAAGTCCATGAAGAAAACCAACAGCGAACTCATTTATGCATCTTGAAAACTAAATCAAACCTTCCGGCATATGCTGGAAGAAAAAAAAAAACACACATTCTAATATAAATGACTGGAATTTGAAATGCAATATTTTATATAGCATGCAGGATTCAGCATTCACTTGCTCTACAAAAGGCAGTCTAATTCCAGGATTCAGCTGTACAAATAACAAATTTGTTTTTGAAATCTGAAGCCATCCCCTGTGCATGCTTTCACCAACCCGCTTTGTTCTGCACATTACTGGGTGCTTACCTCATAAGTTCATATTCTCCATCTGGTGGGATAAAACTAATACTCCTTTCAGATTCAAACTTGCTGAGCCGCACACACTGATGGAACGTACAGTCATCAATTGCTATAGATTGTTTACCACTGCAGAATAAAGAGAAGGGTCCAGAATTACAAACCAATTGTGATTTATTTATTTATTTTTTTAAAACAGACCAATTATTGTACCCGGGTTTCTTCTTTTGTGTTAAGTGGCAGCATTGCACTGTGGCTCTGACGATGACAAACTTCATTCTCGAGGTTACACTGCCATCTGGACAACAGTGCAGGCTGCTTCAGAATTGGCACATCTACTCAATTATATATTAAAACGAGCATTTCTGCAATCAGTTCCTTCCAGCAACATGAACAAAGTATTGGATCAAAATGAGTTCAATGTGTTTTCACGGTTAGAAAACATCAAAGACCAGAAATGAAGATCCGTGTAATACAAACAGCCAATGATATTTTTGATTTATTCAGTTACACATTACAATTCACATGAGCCATGAGCACACCCCAGTGACCAGGTTCTGCCCGTTGGTGGAGGACAAATGTGAATGGTGCCAGGGAGGCCCGGACAACCACACCCACATGTTCTGGGCATGCCCCAGACTTGCTGGGTTCCGGACAGTCTTCTTTTACTCAATGGCCAATGTTGTGGGGGTGAGGGCGAAGCCGTGCCCAAAAGTGGCAGTCTTCGGGGTATCAGACCAGCCAGAACTATTCATGGGAAAGGGAGCCGACGCCCAAGCCTTTGCTTCTCTAATCACCCGCCAGAGAATACTGCTCAGCTGGCAATCAGCAGCACCACCCACAGCTGCAGACTGGCTGGCAGACCAATTGGAATTTCTCCACTTGGAGAAGATCAAGTTCACCATCCAAGGGTCAGAGGAAGGCTTCCACAAAGTGTGTGGCGGCCTTCACTAACTTGTTCTAGGACCTGTTTGATGCCAACAGCCAATAGAGCAGGGGACGGGGGGCTGGGAATGCACGGGAGCCAACGGGACCAGAGGGAGTGGACAAGAAAGGGAGGGGCTGGGAAAAAGGGAGTGGGGAGGTCGGAAAATAGCCGTTATAGAGGCCAGAGGGCCTAAAACAAGGCCACAAGAAAAGGAACCCCCAAGGAAGGGCTGAGAACAGGATTGGGGAGGAGGGGGTGGGCAATGCCCACATGTAAATAGCATGTACAATGCACCATTGTACAGTGAGGGACCCAGGAGAGGTCCCTGAAACAATGAATGAGTAAAATGCATCTTTTTACCAGCAATACCCCGAAGACAAACTGTAAACCCAATCATCATGAACCCACTCCCCTTAGGGTGGCACGGTGGATAGCGTTGCTGCCTCACGGCATCGAGGACCCGGGTTCAATCCCAGCCCCGGGTCACCGCCTGTCTGGAGTTTGCACATTCTCCCCTTGTCTGTGTGGGTCTCACCCCCACAACCCATAGATGTGCAGGGTAGATGAATTGGCCATGCTAAACTGTCCCTTAATTGGAAAAGAAGAATTGGGTACTCTTTATTTTTTTTTAATGAACCCACCCCTGCTTCTCTGAAAATCAAGTTCAATCAATTAATTCCACCCCCTTAACCAATGTTCCTAACCTCCCTCCCTCCGAATGGTTCTCCTACAGATTGCAGTCCCTCTCAGAACTCACTGTTATAATTATTTCAGTCTGTCTTCAGCTCTGCTCGCAGTATTGAGTCCACCTTGCCAAAGTCACAAATTACATCCTCTGCGACTGTGGTGCATTTTACCTCCCCGACTTCTTCAACCGGAGATGTTTCCTCTACCCTAATCCCACCCGTGGCAGATGTCTGGTCAGGCACAGGCTCAAAGTTACCTCATTTCAACTGAGCAAGTGCAAGCAAACACAAACAGAACTGAAGGTCTCTAGTCTCTCAGCTCACACTTGTTTTCTTCTCCCCTCTATAGATTGAAATGTACAGATGGACAGTCACAATGCCAAGATCTACAATGAGACATATGCATGAACCGTGAGCAACAAAGTGATTTCAGCAAAGCCAAACATAAATACAAGGGGGGGGGGGGGGGATTAATTTGCTTTTTTTCTTTGCAGACATGCCTGGATATTAGAAGCTCACAGTGCAATCTCTAGCACAGGCACAACTACTTGGGCTGCTGTTAAACATCTATTAGCAAGGGATATCCAAGCTTTTCCTCTTCAAAGACTGAATGGATTTGAATGTAGAGCCTATGGGCAACATATAAAGTTTATTTATCAAATATCATACAGATTTCCAATTCAGGATTTATCTATCAATCAAGAAATAAAAACAATCTTTTCAAAACCTCCCTAACCCAGTATGAACAGGGCAGCCGGGATAGAATTGCCAGGCCTCCGCAGTTACGTGCAGTTTGGACCATCAGTTACGTGGATTCTGGGAGAACAGATTTCATATCCCTCACCTTTTCGCACTCTCGTCAGCAGTTCCTTTGCCTTGTTTCTCGATAACAATCTTGTCATTCATCCCAAACTTGCACTCCGGCATTCCACTCAAGTAACTCTTCATTACTACCCTGCCCGAGACATGAGCACTTAGAACCTGACCTGAAACAAAAAGGGAAAGGTTTTTAAGTGGGAAGCAATACATCCTTTCTAACAACAACCACAAAGCTCAGTCCGCAGAGAGAAGTGGTCACAGCACGTGACATTTTAAAAGATTACAAGTTGAATTAGATTAGATAGAGCAATTAATTAAAATGAAACACCGGTAGCAGATCAGCCTGTGATCGCCTAGAAGAGAGATATTGACATTTTAGGTTCAGATTGGTCATCTGAATTCCCAGCAAATTGTCCTTAAATTTCATCTTTGCCACTTGTTGTCTAACAACACTAACACACTGATACAATTTAAGGTGGTCCACAGAGCGCACTTGACGGGGGCAAGGTTGAGTAGGTTCTTTGGGGTAGAGGACAGATGTGGAAGGTGCTCAGGGAGCCCGGCGAACCATGTCCATATGTTTTGGTCATGCCCGGCACTGGAGGGGTTCTGGAGAGGAGTGGTGGGAGCAATATCTCAGGTGGTGAAAGTCCGGGTCAAGCCAAGCTGGGGGCTAGCAATATTTGGAGTAGTGGATGAACCGGGAGTGCAGGAGGCGAAAGAGGCCGGCATTCTGGCCTTTGCGTCCCTAGTAGCCCGGCGAAGGATCTTGCTAATGTGGAAGGAGGCGAAGCCCCCCAGCCTGGAGAAATGATATGGCTGGGTTCATAAAGTTGGAGAGGATTAAGTTTGCCTTGAGAGGGTCTGCGCAGGGGTTCTACAGGCGGTGGCAACCGTTCCTAGACTATCCCGCGGAGCGTTAGAGGAAGGTCGGTCAGCAGCAACCTTTGGGGGGGGGGGGGGGGGGGGGGGGAGGAAAGAAGCCTGGGAGGGTGGATGAGCAAGAGATAACATGAAGGGTTGGGGAAACTGGCACATACGGGTGAGGGCCAGTGTACAAAGCTGTGTAAATATATCATTTTGCCATGTATATATCTTGCTCTGCGCGATTCCTCGTTTTTTTTTTGTTACGGGGGGGGGGTTATTGTTTGTAAGGCAGAACAATTGTGTTAAAAAACTTTAATAAATATATATTTTTTAAAACACTAACACATTTTATTCTTTCTGCACAGATTGTGCAGCTTTAACTGGATCTTGAGCAGCCCTTCAAATGCGCAATAATAATAATCACTTATTGTCACAGGTAGGCTTCAATGAAGTTACTGTGAAAAGCCCCTAGTCGCCACATTCCGGCGCCTGTTCGGGGAAACAGATTGCTTACTTCCACCTTCACAGCATTATTCATCCCTCAGTGCTCTTACCCTCACATCACCACCAAAACCTTCATCTTTGCCTGTTATCGTCTCTGGCCACAACTCCTTTCGCTCTAGGCAGCCACCCAAGTTCATCCATACTCAAGTCCTAACTCATGTACATCCCCGCCTACACATCTCATGCCAATCGGAGTCTTGCTCACCATTTAGTTCTGAGGACTGGTATACCACCTGAATGTCATAAACCTGCCGTTCCTCTCACCAGCATTATTTCCAGCACTGTGCCTTTATTTTTAAAAAAGCATCATTCTCATTTGGTATCCTGGCACTTTTGTCTTATTCAGCAGATGCTATCTGTACAACAGAGAATTTGGTATACGTTTCGCCTCTTTTTGGGCACAAATAGGTGCAATGCATACCAATTTTTGGAGACAATATCGATATTGGTCCTTGCTTTTTAAAAAAAAAAGTCATCCCTGACAGCTGTCCGAAATCGGCGTGGCATCAATTTCAATTCATAGTGAAGGATTCTCAAATGCTGCCCATAAATCCTACCCATCCGCACCCCTAATCTCCTGACCACCTTCACCCTAGTGTCTCTGGTCACCACCAAGTGAAATGAATGAAATGAAAATCGCTCATTGTCACAAGTAGGCTTCAATGAAGTTACTGTGAAAAGCCCCTAGTCGCCACATTCCGGCGCCTGTTCGGGGAGGCTGTTACGGGAATTGAACCGTGCTGCTGGCCTGGTCTGCTTTCAAAGCCAGCGATTTAGCCCTGTGCTAAACAGCCCCTAAGTGAGTGCCGACTCTATACCAGTGATGGGATGGGGCATTGTTTTGTCTCAAAAGGCAGTTGTTCCAGGCTGAAAGAAGCAGCGCTTAAGAGACTGCACTGCACACTGTATTGATTAAACTGTTTTGCTGAGATGTGCTTTTAACACCTTGATAAAAAAATAAACTTATGGTATAATAGCCTTGAAACTAAAAACATGCTCTGTCAGCTTGAAGAGCAAATTACTTTAGAATTACTGTTCGGAGAAAACCTAGGAAAATCTTGTGTCCAAATGGAGCAAGTTGCTTCTCTGCAAATCACTTCGAATGCCAATGAAAACCTCAACACAATTTAACTCAGAACAACAAATCAAAGTTAAATAATCTATTGCAGAGACCAGGATATGCAATGAACACATCATTGACATAGACAAAATCAATCGGGATTTAACTCAAGACTAAGTTGACACAGGATGAAATTAAAGAAATTTACTTTTGAAGCACTTTGAACAAAAAACTGGGGGAACAAGCCCAATGAAAATTACTTAATTGAACTATTTCCATTAGTTCAGTTGGTTAAAGAAATGAGTAACTGAATTGCGCAAACTAGAGGGGTCCCGGTTCAGTTCCTAGTTAACCTGCAGCCCCTTATGTCGTCTAGCCTATAGGTGACTCCAAATCCATAAACTGAGAGATTCACTCTTGGCTTCCTTCTGAAATGGTGCAGCAATCCATTTAATATTGAACAACACTGCTCCCCACACACTTGCCTGGTTTGTTACATCTACATCCCTTGACTGAAGTGTCCTGGGCTAAAAGAGAAGCCAACTTTCCTCTCCAGACTGCTATCCAGTAATTCCTGTTGGAATGTTTGTAGGATGGGCCATCAAAAAGACTAGCTTCCCGCAGTCAATAGCTTGTCCACGTTGAAGCACCAGGATGTACCTTCCTTGGTTACCCATGGAAAACCCTCTTATGGACTGACCTGATTAATACTACACTCCTGTATGCTTCACCCAATGCCGATATCTATGTATTTACATTGTGTTGCCCTATTATGTATTTCTTTTCATGTACTAAATAATCTGTTTGAGCTGCTCGCAGAAAAATACTTTTCACGGTAGACGTGACAATAAACAAATCCAATCAAATGAAATTGTTCCTGCTGAGGTTGGTTGCGCTGGGAGGCGGAGTCAAGTCAAAATTGCAAAACTTTGGGGGGAGGGAGAAACAACTAAATTTAACCTATCACGTACCCTGAGGTGACATTAGCAGATTGACACTCTCCAGGACATCCAGGAAGAGCTCATTGCGGCGGTACTTGATTCCTTCGCGTCTCCATCCAATCTGTCCTGTTACCTGGCTCGTGATCTGTGACTGTTCCTCCTTGGTCTGGAACAAAGAACATTTGTCTGATCTCAATTCAAGGTTTAGAACTAGACTCCAAAAAGCTTTACACGTGACACCAGGTTACTTCAGCGTAGCAGTCAACTGTGTTACAACATACCCACAGTGCTTTACACTGCAATGGGTCTTGGCACCGATTATCCCCTTCTTCGCTGGAAGACCAGGTTCAAGAGTTCAATAATTCAAGACATTTCTACAGCCAGTTTTGAGCGTCCACCCCCCCACCCTTAGACCACCACCACCACCAATAAGCAAAGCAGAAGCAGGCAGATTCTCCTACCTGGTGCTATAAATCAGGTCGTCAGTCACAGGTAGAGAAAAAGAAAGTATTACAGTAGGATTAGAACCAGGTGCGCCACACACAGGGTTAACAGGCAAGCAGTGAATAGAAGAGTTGATTTAAAAAAAAAAGAGAAAACAAGTTAGCTGAGAGCAGGTGCAACACTGAAAATAAATGATTTGCATTGAAACAGTTCTTCATCACGTCTCTTCTGGTCTACAATTACATTGAAGTGCAGAGACTTTTAGACACAAATGACCAGCTTCGGTTACAGTAACATTTAAAGCAAGGGCTGTAATTACACTGGCAGGCGATCCTGTACAAAACTCCTGAATTTATTCTAATACAACAATCTCAATTTCCATTGAGGCGCTAAGCCTACATTGTTCTGCACGCAATTGCACCTTCAGAATAAAAAGGATTTATACTGTCAGACCAACTAAGCTATTATTATTTTATTAAACGGCTGCAGAACAAGATCTACTTTTACCAACACATTACATTTAAAAATATCTGGCAAGTACTAGACTGGAAAGCTTAGGTTAGAGACACTAGTGGGCACAGTTTAAAGAGATGGGGTCTCCCATTTAAGATGAAGGTGAGAGGAATTCCTTCAGAGAGGATCATTAGCCTTTGGAATTCACTTCTGGAGGCCGAGTTACGACAGGTTCCCGACTGACAAGGGGATCAAAGTGGGTCAAAGGGTTTTGAGGAACTAGCAAGAAATTGGCATTAAGGCCGCAGTCAAATCAGCCATGATCTCATTGAATGGCTTGATGGGCCGAATGGCTCACTACTTATCTTTTTCTTTAAAACATTGAATTTTCCACTCATGCACTTGTGTGCAACGAGGGTGTACCTGGGTAATTCCTCTACATCCAGAATCTCACAAGATCCTATTGACCTGAAAATGTCAGGTTTGATTTCCTAGCGGCCGACCTAGGACTATTGAGACTACAAATAGCTTTCTGTACTCCTTTTTGGGCTTTTCTCTCTCATCTTCTACTTGCAAGGCGAAGGACGATCGCGGCCTCTGGAACAGATTTATTTTATCATCGTGCAGCTAGCTCATACTGAAGTTACAAATTTCTGTCAGAGTCAGAAAAATCCCCCGATCTCTACATTACACAGGCATGGAATTTGTCCTCCAGTATCGTGAGTTTGTCCCTGGAATCACAGCAGGAATTCCTTTTGGATTGGTCATTTCTTAAAACCTTCCATAAGACACCAGGAATCAGGTTAAATCAAACCACGCAAAAGGGAATTACAGTTATTTGAAGAGGAAGAATGTGCATTGTTAAAGGGAGAAGGTAGGGGAATTGCACTAAATAAATTGCTCTTTCAGAGAGCCAGTGCAGACACAAGGGCTGAATGGCCCCCGTCTGTGCTGCAGCAATTCTTGGGATTCTCAAATTGCAAGGTGGAAAAAGGCCACAGTCCATTTTGTTTGCCTACTGCCATCCATGTAAGATGACAATAATGGAGCAGTTGACTAATCATAGCCCTTTTCTATCCTCCCCTCACCATTGTCTCAAAATATGAAGAGGAGACTGGGAGGGTGAAATTCAGACACATTAAATAAATTGGAATGAATATAAAACTGCTGGCAACAACAAAAATCTCAAAGCTCTACACATTATGTTGAATAATTTCCTGCTGAGTCAAGTTGTGCACTCCACCTCCACCAGCAACAAATAATTCTAGCAACAAATAATTCTATCTGCGCCAGCCAGCCTTTCCAAATAGCAACTTATCAGGAGCACTGGCACCCAGTCCTGCCTGGAGCTTCCTGGAGAACTGCTGCGTCATCACTTCACTGCTGGGAATACAAACAAGGGACACTTCACTAGCAAGGCATGGCTATTCAGAAAACAGACACTCTAAAGAATGCATTTCAGCACAATATCTATTGCTAACAGAAGCCACTTTTACTCCTCATTCAACACTATTCAGAGTAAAAGAAACACGCAGCAGTTTAGAAAGTTGTTTCCAAGCTAGCTGATGTCAAGCAGAGTGGAATACAACAAACTTTAACATCCAGCAATGTTGTGTGCTGTACACATATGCGGCTTGAATTATGCAGGATTACTGCTCTGCAGTCAGTGACTCCCGCTAAAAATGTATATGAGATGCTGGATGAAGACAGAACCAAGCTCAGGTGCCTCACACCTAGTGTTACACATGAAGGCCAGCCACTTGGGGGAGGGTGGTCAATGTCACACTCCAACAAGTACTGTCTTCAGGAAAGGAGGGATGAAAACTTGAGGGGGTTAAAAATATTCCCTGAAATTGCTCCTCAATCTCAGAGAGACCTAGCAGGTTCAGTAGGATTAAAGCCATGTTATTGTGGATTTGGTGGCAGTTATAGAGTCTTCCGGGAAAGCGGCTTTATAACTAATTCTAGTTTAAATGTAGTCATCCTTTCCTCAGTAGCAAATTGCAGATTGCAATCCTGGGCAAAAACCACAAATAACTACATGTCAATATATTTAAACACTGGAGAAATTTTCTTCAGGCCGTCCAGAGTGCTGCTTACCTGACTTTTGATCCCTTGTTGGGTAATGAATGTTTTCAGTGCTCCAGTCTCAGAATTCTGTGGATAGCCAAAATCTAGGATTTCTGAGCAAACAAACAAAAAACCTTTCAACTACAAAGCCCAGAGGAAATAACTGAAAGTATGACGAGCAGGGACAGACTTTGGAACAGAACACAAGCTAAAGAAACTCATTCCAATTTAGTAATGCCCCTAGCTCTGCATTTAAAGCAATTAGAGGTGCTCGTTTACCCCAAAACTGGATTCACGTCACCATGCCAGTTAATACCTCCAATACCACGGGGTAATTTATTAAGTGGAAGCTCAGTGAGAAGATCAGTGGTATGCAGTTGGGTGAGCGGCAAGTGTCATGAGCCAACAAAGTGCCAACTCAAGGTCAGCAGCTGACCATGGAACCAATTTCACTGTATGGGCCAATTATAAATTGCCTTTGCTAACGCAGTCACCAAGGAATATGCATCCATTTAACAGCTCCCACTGTCATGGTCGAAGAGTAACACAATCTGGAAGCTCCATTTTAACAATTCTCAGCCTTATTTTCAAATCCTTCCAAGGTCTCAACAATCCTCCAATCTGAAATGTCATCCAGCCCCACATCACTCGCGATCTCAGTGATCGTATAAGTCTGATCTCACCCTTAAGGCTCCTTCAACTGC
Organism: Scyliorhinus torazame; assembly: GCF_047496885.1. NCBI lineage: Eukaryota > Metazoa > Chordata > Chondrichthyes > Carcharhiniformes > Scyliorhinidae > Scyliorhinus > Scyliorhinus torazame. The sequence goes on along the minus strand of NC_092720.1, from coordinate 16,446,853 downwards.
CAACACACCAAGCTCTGGAATTCCATCACTGCACCGTAACCTCGCTTTTCTCTTTTGAGGCACTCTGTAAAACCTTATTCTTCAACTAAGCTTTTGATCACCTGTCTTAACGTCTGATGTGGTTCTGTATTGATGGGCACTAGCGCCCATTAGACGACATTAAAGGTGCGATTAAGAGAAAGAAAACCCAAGCTTCGATGTCATTTCTCACTGCCGACTCGAATTGTCAGCTTTTTGAAAATATACTGGTTTCCGATACATCTTACTGTACTAATACTATTAAATTGCTGGGATTCTCTTCAAAAAAGTATTGTAATAAATTGTTATTCTTGAACACAAAATCAGAACACTCCAACCAAGATCGCCCATCACACAAGCTGGAGTGTGAACCTGGACTCTCCCTCGTTTGTATGACTTAGCCACTCCACCATTTTATATCCCAAGCCACGTGGCAGCAGGCCAGGAGGACAATTCAATTCCACTTAGAAGTCCATGTGTTTCAGCTCTGACTCAACTTGGACAACATTCTCCCTCCCACCATGTCCAGAAATTAGAACATTTAAAAAAAAAAACATCTTTTCAGGCTACTTGCATTGCTAGCAAGGCCAGTATTTATCCAACTCTAGTTGTCCTTTGTAAGGCAGTAGTGAACCACAGCAATCCATTGTGTGGTGAAGATGCACCCAGAGTGCTGCTAGGTAGGGAGTTCCAGGACTTTTGCCCAGTACCAAAGCTGAACTGCTAGCTGTCCAAATCAGGATGATATTGAGACTTGGAAGTGATGGGAGTTCCTTGCACCTGCTGCATTGCCCTAGAAGTGAAGGTTTTGGGTTTGGGGATGCTGCTGAATAATATTCCCCTTGAAAAATTCCCTTCCTTCACAAATAGCTACAATACTTGATAATCAAGAGGAACGTTATCTCTCACTACTGTCCGAAGTCTCCAATTCTACCTTGGTTGGAAATGGATCTTTTAAAGAATCACACACACACTACTCTTAAAATTAATTTACAGGATATGGCCGTTGCTGGTTAGACCAGCATTTATTACCCATCCCTAGTTGCCATTGAGATGGTGGTGGTGGGCTGCCTTCTTGGACCGCTGTAGTCTGTGGTGCAGGTACACACACTGTGCTGTTAGGGAGGAATTTCCAGGATTTCAACCCAGGGGCTATGCATGAACAGCGAGATATTACCAAGTCAGGACGGGTGAGTGAGTTGGAGCAACTCTTCCAGGTGGTGTTCCCAGGTACCTGCTGCCCTTGTCCTTCTAGATGGCAGCGATGGTGGGTTTGGAATGTGCTGCCTAGGGACCCTGCCTGCAGTGCATCTTATAGATGGTACTCACAGCTGCTACTGCATGTTGACTGTTGAGGGATTGAATGTCTATGGAAGGGGTGGCAATCAAGTGGGCTACATTGTCCTGGATGGTGTCGAGCTTCTTGAATGTTGTTGGAGCTGCATTCATCCAGGCAAGTGGAGAGTATTCCATCACACTCCTGACTTGTGCCTTGTAGAGATTGTGTCCACCGCTTCTGTTTTTTCCTACAAGTGGAAACATCCTCTCCCCGTCCACTCTACACAGGCCACACAGTATCCTGTAAGTTTCAATAAGATCCCCCCGCTCATCCTTCTCAACTCCAATGAGTACAGACTCAGAGGTCTCAACCGTTCCTCATTCGACAAGCTCTTCATTCCAGGGGTAATTCTTGTGAACCTCCTCTGGACCCTTTCCAAGACCAGCACACCCTTCCTTAGATACAATACTCCAAATGGGGTCTGACCAGAGCCTTATACAGCCTCAGAAGTACATCGCTGGTCTTGTATTCTTGCCCTCTCGACATGAATGCTAACATTGCATTTGCCTTCCTAACTGCCAACTGAACCTGCACGTTAACCTTAAGAGAATCGGGAACAAGGACTCCCAAGTCCCTTTGTGCTTTTGATTTCCTAAACATCTCCCCATTTAGAAAATAGTCTATGCCTCCATTTCTCCTTGAATTGAGTGATGGTAATGCCACAATGTCAAATGGTGTCGGTCAGATCCTCTCTTGTTGGAGATGGTCATTGCTTTGCGCTTGCGGGCACAAATGTTACTTGCCAATGTCAGCCTAAGCCTGGATACTGTCCAAGTCTTGCTGCATTTGGATCGAATCAGGCCAGGACCTACTCCGTTAATGTTATGGCGTTGGGGAAGAGTTATAGAACAAAGAGATCTAGGAGTACAGATTCATAGCTCCTTGAAGGTGGAGTCGCAGGTGGAAAGGGTGGTGAAGGCGGCATTCGGCATGCTTGGTTTCATTGGTCAGAACATTGAATACAGGAGTTGGGACGTCTTGTTGAAGTTGTACAAGACATTGGTACGGCCACACTTGGAATACTGTGTGCAGTTCTCGTCACCCTATTATAGAAAGGATATTATTAAACTAGAAAGAGTGCAGAAAAGATTTACTAGGATGTTACCGGGACTTGATGGTTCGAGTTATAAGGAGAGGCTGGATAGACTGGGACTTTTTTCCCTGGAGCGTAGGAGGCTTAGGGGTGATCTTATAGAGGTCTATAAAATAATGAGGGGCATAGATAAGGTAGATAGTCAACATCTTTTCCCAAAGGTAGGGGAGTCTAAAACTAGAGGGCATAGGTTTAAGGTGAGAGGGGAGAGATTCAGAAGGGCCCAGAGGGGCAATTTCTTCACTCAGAGGGTAGAGTGTGTCTGGAATATGCTGCCAGAGGTAGTAGTAGCGGCGGGTACAATTGTGTCTTTTAAAAAGCATTTAGATAGTTACATGGGTAAGATGGGAATAGAGGGTTATGGGCCAAGTGCAGGCAACTGGGACTAGCTTAATGGTAAAAACTGGGCGGCATGGACTGGTTGGGCCGAAGAGCCTGTTTCCATGCTGTAAACTTCTATGATTCTATTCTATGGAATGTTTTATTATTGGAGTCGTGAATGATGGACATTGTGTAGTCAGTGAACCTCCCCACTTCTGACCTGATGATGGTCACTGATGAAGCAGCTGAAGATTGTTGACCCCTTTTCTGATTTTGTATGAGATCAATTTTAAGAGAAAAACAGAAGCTAACTTGTAAAACTGGGTAATCCAACAGAGTTGCCTCAATTCTCAATGTGCAGGCAAGCTAAATTCATCCCAGGATGGGGCAGCATCAAGGCAGCTAAAATCAACTGAAATCTTCAGAGTAAACACAAATACAAAATATTTTCTAAACATTCCTGTTTAGAACCTAGTGAGCATGCTATGCTTATAAAGTTCCAAGTCAGTCATGTCAAAAGTACAAGATGACATGAAATTATTGAACGTACAGAATAGAAGCAAGCCATTTGACCCAAATGGTCTGTGCCAGTGGTTATGCTCCACTCGAGCCTCCTTTTCATCTCACCCTGTACGTATAACCTTCTTTCCTTTCGCCCCCAAGTCTAGCTTTCCTCTAACTTTCCCCAAATGCATATACGCTATTCACCTCAGCCACTCCTTCCAGTCGCGAGTTTCACATTTCTAACCCTGTGGGTAAAGAAGTTCCTCCTGAATTCTCAATCACGTTTAGTGACTATTTCAGATTGATGGTCCCTACAATCGGTCCCCAAGTAGAAACATGGTTTCTACCTTTACCCAATAAACTCCTTCCATAATCTAATTTTTGTGGGGGCAGGGATACGAGCAAAATAGTTATGGGAAAACCATCAGTGTCGTATTGCAGCCAATCTTAAAATTCCTCTAAACTCAGCCAGAATGTCAGCATTTTCTTCAGGTGTTTTTTCAAATTCATTCTTGTGGATGGGCATCACTAGCAAGGCATCCCTTTACCGCCCTTTGTCAGTTGCCCTTAATGTGGGTTATCTTCAACCATGTGAAGTTTATCCTGCATTCTAACCATGATAACAGCAGACTGATGAATATCTCAAGTGACAAGCTGGGGACACTTTTGAATATTACAAATGCACAATCCACATAAGATCACGAATGACAGAAGGAAAACCATTTATTCAGTGCTATTGTTTTATATTGTCTAATTATTCGGGTGTTCTCAAAAACTCCTGTTTTCAATCCCTCCATCTTACACTTACCGTCCAATAGCTCATAAATAAGGACAAAGTTGTTCTTGATGTTTTCTTCGCTGATCTTTCCAAAATACGAAGTCATGACATCACACATTTTGTACAGGAACTCAAAGACCATGGCCGCGTTAACATTCTGCTTGGTGACAGCAGCAAGCCAAATATTGGAACGCTTAACATGGAAGAAGCTGGTACGTGCAATGTTAGTCACCGGTGAGCGAACTTGTTGCCTTGCATGGATGACATTGACGCGGAAAGCATCCACTGCATTCCGTCTATAAACAGAAGAAAGACAACTCATTAGGCCACTTTGGATAAGTATTCATACAAATATGAATTTACGTTCAATTCCATTGAGATAGGAGAAACCTTGGGGACCTCAGGTGCTGTTGCTCTACTGGTGTAGTCCATACACTATAGAAATGGAGGATTTAAGATAGGAAGTTAATTTTGTGATGCCTGTAATCAACCATGTTAACTGTTCCGTTGTAGAGTTGCAGCTAGTACCTCACTCACCCCAGTTGCATATTCCATATTCTCTCCAGGCACCAGCCCTATTTAAACACGGCATAAAGAGAGTCAAGTTCACAATCATACATTCTGACAACAATTTGGACTTGTACAACATATGCATTTCAGAGGATGCAATTCCTTTCCAGTAACATGTTGCAATTCTTAGTTTCTACAATTGGAGGCTGCCAGCAAGCAATGCCATATTCATGTGGAGGGATGGGTACTATACCACATTTGCTTCCTGACCTACAGTAATTTGAAGGTTAATTTAGCACCTTCAAAAGCCGAAATCATAGAATAGAATCACAGAAAAATTATTTTTTGCACCAAGATATCACTCTAGTCCATTCATTTCTACTATACAGCATCTGGAAACGAGAGGAAGGTGGGTACAAACTTTTTTCCAGCTACCCACCTCTGAAGAGACATCCTGGATTATTGCATCTAATTTTACACTGATGTGCTATTATTTTCTACCAAAACCCAATTTAAAAGGAGGCAAACTCCACACCATCAAACAGAAGACAACTCCTTTGCAGTAGACATCCAACTGGCCCTATAATCACCAGTGACTGGCAAGTTAAATGGGGACAGTTTTGCATCCAAAAGGGTGCCTGCTTGATGATGGTTCACACACTGATGCAAAAGTGCTTGACCAAGATCTACATCAGATGGGATGAGATGACAATTCTGGAAAACAGTGATTAAAAAGCATCCCAACCTCATCGCATGTGAATCTCAACTGGAGAACCCATTGCATTTAAGAGAAAAGTAGGAAGCAGAGGACAATGGTGATAGTGGGAGGGGACAGTCAAGATTAGTTTTCAACTGGTTACCAAAGAGATTCTGTCGTCTCGGCTATCTGCAGCATTGCAATACTACTTTATTTACAAACAAATTTACAGCTTGAGCTCAAAAAATGCATTTTTAAAAGAAACATGGTCAAGCAATATACAATTATCAAACCATGCCGTTCTATGGATGTGCAGGCAGACAAACTGGAGGAAAAAGGTACACAAAAGCAGATGCTTCTGATGGATGAGGTGGCTTTCTGAAGTCAAGACTCACTCGAGTACAACATCAGACACACGTGAATCTCACTGCACTACTACTGAATCTGCTAACAGGGTCTTCTAAGCAGCACTGACCTAAAAAGCTAGCCCTGCAGTTGATTCTCAAGACACAGACACACATTTCTACCACAGGAGGGATTAAGAGGAATGAATCACTAAATAGGATAGCATTCAAGAGCAGGAATCCAAGCAGATTGGTGTTTCCTTAAACTGGGGAGGGGGTCAGGCCAATCACAGCAACCAATTGCCACCATCTCAGATTAGTTATATTAGGATGTGCAAATTAAGTAGCGTAAATTTCTTGCCAGATTTTATATTGTTCTTGTGCAGTCGACAACTACCAGAAGCTAAACTCACTAGATTTTCTTTTCAGTAGCAGCTGTTTGAACACCCCCCCCCCCCCCCTCCCCTTTCATCCCCATCTCTCCCTGGTAGTCTCAACCACCAAAACAACCATTTTCTTAGCTAGGTTCCTAAAATCCAGCTGGGTTTCATGGGCCTGGTCAACACCCTATCCAGGCAAGCGCTGCAGTTGAGCCACATAGCCGGAGTGTTGAGTCACGCCTGGACACTTGGTCACAGCTGGTGTGCAGGTGTGACACACTGCGATTTCCTTTGGGAGCTGGAGACCACTGTTGTACTTAACCACAAGTACAGGAAATATGGACATTTAGCTCCTTCTCCAGAGGCAGAGTTTGCACCATTAATGGGCACCAGTAAATAAATCTTTTGTTTTTTGTAAGAGAGTGCAAATTCCCTGTCCGGCAGTTAGGGGCATGAGGGGGAATTAAGTGAATACACCCAGTCGAAGCATAACAAGATCATTTGGCCCAATAGCTGTGCCAGCGCACCACAGGAGCCTCCTGCCACCCCTCTATCTAATCCAATCAGCGTACCTTCCTGTTCCTTTCTCCCTCAAGTCCTTATCTCACTTCCTCCAAAATGCAATTAAATCTCGTAAAAGAACTGATCTGAAGTCAATGTCAGTTAACTGCTGTTCAAATGCACTCCTTCCTCCCCATCCCTTAGTTAAGTGGCTACAGTTTATATTTCGATTTTACAACTTCCAATACGACCAAGATAAAGCTCACAGGTCAAATCACTGGTTAATTAGTACAAGATGACAAACGATGCTTACCTATTCCTAGTGCAGCCAATGAGCACATGATGAGATGAGGAAAAATGAGACGTCAGCAAGGAAGGGGAAATGACAGACCAACGAGAGAGAGGATTAGAATACACAAAGCACAGAAAGGAAAAAACACAGATGAGAAACACAAAGGACTACTCACAGAGATCTACAGGAGAACAATGGACAAGTGCGAGTGCTAATCATTAACATATACAAAAGCATTACAAAACAGTCAACAGATTAACATATCACTTATGCCTCATTCACACTGGCTTTGTGAACCTATGCATATTAGGCTTTACTAGCAAGTGGTCACCTCAAAAGGTTTTATCTTTGTGATGCTTCTTCAGCGCTGATAGCAGGGGAACAAAGTCCATGTTTGCGCTTAAAGCACCAGCTCTACAAAAAATTAACTGAATGTTCCATCACGACACGCCTACATCTGTTTTTGTGGGTCTAAGAATCTGTAAGACGTCTTACAACACCAGGTTAAGAATCTGTGATTAAGATGACGGTGTCAGTTTTTGAAGCTGAATGTTTTTGAAGTACATCGGTACCCGTTAGGCATTGCTACATGTTGACAGTTGTCGAGTTTTTTCTGGATTGCACAAGGGTGAAAGCACATCAGCATTAGAATAGAATTGCCCGGCCTATCGAGTCTGCAGCGACCCTCTGAAACAGCAACTTACCTCGGTCCAGTCCCCTGCCCTATCCCCGTAACCCCACCTAACTTTGGACTGAGACACGAAATAAGAGCACCCGAAGGAAACCCTCGCGGACATGAGGAGAACGTGCAAACTCCAGTCATCCAAGGCCAGAATTGAACAGGGACGCTGGCACTGTGAGGCAGCAGTGTTCTTTCACAATCCAACTGGACAAATGTCAAATGAAAAAATGCTTTCAATCTCGAGTGAGCTGCACAGAGAAGGCCGTTGGCTAGGACACCACAGACTAAGAAAGCGAGTCACACCCACTCCCACCTAAGGAGACTGCAGGTATAGAAACCTAAGTTTTCCCTGCATCTGTACCTGTTAGGCATTGCTACATGTTGACACTTGTAGAGTTTTTTCTGGATTACACAGATGCCTTTAAGATCAAGTGAGACAAGGTAAAGCAACCTTTTGACACAGTACGCCCATTTATTCAGCACTTCCCAGGTTCCATTTAGGCCTGACGTTTATCAGTTCAAGCAGAGCCTACAAAAACAACTGTGTCCAGTCTATAGCATAGTTCCGTGAGGCAGTTGTTTCATAGAAACCCTCAACCCGCTTTTGAAGTCTTACATATTTATGAAAGATTTGAAAAACAATTATAATACCAATTTATCAGAATATGGAACTCCCTGCAAGAAACTGCATAGTTTCAACGGGCAAGTGAATAAATATTTGAAGAGATACTGTAAAGATGATGGGCAAAAGCAAGGAAATGAGACGAGGGGACAGATCTTCAAGAGAATGTGCACAAACCGCATCTTCTGATGCAGAATTCCCCAATCTCAGCTGGAGTGCTATAGTTTTAGATCACTGACATGAATCACAGGTGGAAAAGCCAGAGCCGTTAACATCTGGTGATTATTCAGCTAATGTAGGGAAACAGCATGCAAATGCAGAGCAGCTCACACTGATGCAGACAGGGGCAGGGTGCCACTCAACTCGCTAACAAATGCGGTCATGACTCATGCAAAGAACAGCCATTTGGGAAACAGCCATTTAAGTCAATTTGAAACAGATTCCACAATTACAGGAACCCAAATTCAGAAGCATTAGCTGAATTTGATATTAAAGAATTATCAATCAGAAAGTGGTTCACATTGGTGACTTGGATGGTCAATTCCCAGCCCGAATTGGTGACTTGGATGGTCAATTCCCAGCCCGAGTACTTGATGCAGACACAAATAAAGTGACAATATGGAGAGTATGCCATTCCTCCGCACTAACTCAGTGCATTGAGTCATATTTGGCTCATCACCAGAAGCATACAATCTTATTTCATCTGCTCCATGGTGCAGGTGCCAGGCTCTTCTAAAGAGCTTCCTAATTAGTCCTACTCTCCTACGCTTTCCCCGCAGGCCTACAATTTTTTCTGTTTCCCTTTTGAAAGCTATTATTAAATCTGCTCCCACCCTGCTTTCAGCGATATGTTCCAGATCATAATTCACTGTACTAAAAAAATTAAAATCCTCTTTTGCTAATTACCTTAAATCAGTACACTCTGGTTACTGATCTTTCTGCCACTGGCATGTTATTCCCCGTTTATTCTAGCAAAAGGTCTCAATTTTAAACATCATGTTGGCCTCTCCATGTAACTGGAATAAGACCATAAGACATTGGAGCAGAATTCGGTCACTCGGCCCATCGAGTCTGCTCTGCCATTCAATCATGGCTGATATCTTTCTCAGCCCCATTCTCCTGCCTTTTCCCCATAACCCCAGATCCCCTTATTAATCAAGAATCTATCTCTCTGTCTTAAAGACACTCAGTGTTTTGGCCTCTACAGGCTTCTGCGACAAAGATTTCCACAGATTCATCACCCTCTGGCTGAAGAAATTCCTCCTCATCTCAGCTTTAGAGTAAGAAGTCTTGCAACACCAGGTTAAAGTCCAACAGGTTTGTTTCGGATCACTAGCTTTCGGAGCACAGCTCCTTCCTCATTTTCCTGAGGAACGAGCTGTGCTCCGAAAGCTAGTGATTTGAAACAAACCTGTTGGACTTTAACCTGGTGTCGTAAGACTTCTTACTGTGCCCACCCCAATCCAGCGCCAGCATCTCCACATAAGTTTTAAAGGATTGTCCCTCGAGACTGTGGCCTCGGGTCCTAGTTTTTCCTACTAGTGGAACATCCTCTCCACGTCCACTCTATCCAGGCCTCTCAGTATCCTGCAAGTTTCAATAAGAACCCCCTCATCCTTCCACACTCCAACGAGTACAGACCCAGAGTCCTCAACCACTCTTCATTCCAGGGATCATTCAGGGCCCATAACTGCTGACAATACTCTAAAATGGGCTCTGATGAATGCCTCATCCGTGGTACCATTCTAGTAAATCTCGCCTGCACCCTCTTCATGGTAAGGGTAATAAATATTTATTTTTCCTTCAGGGTTAATTTCCAATTGTATATCCATCTAAATTCTCAAGTTTGTTTTAGCCAGACTGCTGCAAGGTCATTCTGCCAAAATGTTTGCATAACCCACATAGCTTTAGGTTGCTGAAAACCCATTTGAAAACAGTAAAAACCACAGCATGTAGAAACCATAACACAATGCAGGTGCTAGACAGGGAGACGGTGAAGTTGAAACAAGACTATTTTTGAATCCGTTCCATTCTTTTCCACATCGGTTATAACTCAGATACAGTTGTGCTTAAAGCAGGGCTGCAGTGAAGCTGGAGTTTGAAGGGTTTAGTTCATTTTCACATTCAAATTAGAAGGCAGGAGACGTTGCTTCCAGTCAAAATGATTCTATTTTTCTTGCCCACCCTACCCCAGAAACCACTTTCGCCAATTTTGGCTTGCTGACTGAGATTTTGATCTCACTTTTGGTTGTGAAAACCTGAAAACCAGAGGGCAGCAGCTGAATAAAGTTAGAGCACCGCTCAAATTTCACAGTGCTGCAACTCAGCATTTTGGGAAAAGCACAGAAAGGCTAGCATGAATATCACAACGATTGCTGGGACCAGCAACAGTTCAGGCAATTGCCCCATTACAGTTTACTTCCTCTTTGATGTATCTAATTTCTCAGTTTAACAAGATTGAATTGCATCAGGTTAGAAACTTTTAAAAAAAATATATATATATAGTTTCACATATAGCCCCCACGAGCCATGTATACTGGAGGAAATTCTGCCCAACCTTTCCATTTGCAGTGCAAACACATACAGTTGCTTTCAAATTGCAAGTCATAACACAGGTCAGGCTGCTGACCGTTTCAAGGTTTGGAAAGATCAGTCGCCTGCCAGAGAGCAGGGAGTAATTTGGTTGACCTTTATTTTTAAAAAACACCCAGTCAAACAATGGTGGCCTACAGTGCTTTTATATGGTGTCCACAGGACTGCTGTCTCCACAAGTGCCCCAAGAAAATTCAGTTCTCGAGGTGGCTCCACATTCCTCGAGGCAGCTCTTTTACAATGTAACGTGAAGATACCTCAAAAGGTAAACTAGTTACCACAACAAAATGAGCTTCTCAGTATTAGGGGCTGGTTTAGCACACTGGGCTAAATTGCTGGCTTTTAAAGCAGACCAAGGCAGGCCAGCAGCACGGTTCAATTCCCGTACCAGCTTCCCCGAACAGGCGCCGGAATGTGGCGACTAGGGGCTTCATTTGAAGCCTACTTGTGACAATAAGCGATTTTCATTTTCATTTAACTGGCAACAGTACTTACCCAATGTCATCCCTATAGACTCGGGAGATGAGAACTTCCCCTTTGTGGTTGTAAATGAATAAGCCTCCAATCATGATAGAACCTTGGTTAATCCTCCCTTCCCATGCTGATTAAAATACCTGAAGCAAAGAAAACATTTTGATTAAAACCAAGTTTTGCCTCTTTAATTTGTGATGTATTTTGTCAGCTTAGAAAAAAAATAGCTGGATAGAATTTCTTCTCAGCACATTGTTATATTACAGAAAACCAGTTGAAGAATAGAACTGGAGCCAATTGTTTACACACTTTAGATTTATATAGTTGCACCTTACAGGCAAGAACCTCCTTCCACAAGAACCACAGTTTTAGTTAATTTTCAAGTGGGCTCAAGTGTACCCCGGTCAATGCCCACCACTTTCACTTAAATAAAATTAATATACAAGTAGAAGAGCAAAGTACGAGATTGTAATAACGACTTCTTGTGCAAACACAACTTAAATCAGCACATTGGTCTTGATTAGTCAGGTTCACTTTTCCAGAAATACAAACATTACCTGCAGCCTCAATCCCAAAAGCGAGTGCTAGTTACCCAACACTAGGCAGCACGTGACAAATTGTAATTCTGTGTCACCAAATAGCAAAACGTCCCGAGGCTCCACTGAGGGAATAGGATACAGGAGATCCAAAAACAGAAAAGGTTTAAAGCTAGGGCAGGTGACCAAAGGGATGGCTGAACAGATAGGCTTTTGAGATTTTTGATGGGGAAGAGAGACGCAGCAAGGAATAACTTGGGAAGCAACGCTGACAGAAATGAAGCAGAGGGAAGAGCAAATCGATTGGCATGTTAGATGGAAAAGTGAAGCTGCATGCTGACATTCAAACAGGGTTGAGGTGTGGAGCCCAAGTAAAGAATAAGTTTTGGCAAAGAGTCATTGGACTCGAAACGTTAGCTCTTTTCTCTCCCTACAGATGCTGCCAGACCTGTTGAGATTTTCCAGCAGTTTCTCTTTTGTTTCAGATTCCAGCATCTGCAGTAATTTGCTTTTATTGTAAAGAATAAGTTATTGGAAGAAAAGTACAGCACAGGAACAGGCCCTTCAGCCTGTGCTAACCATGATGCACACGATATTCATCAGTAAATAATTTCAACTCCTTGATTTGGGGGTGGATAGCAATGGAAATTACCAAGGACATGGGCAATAGACAGAGTGGCTGAATGTATATTTCAGATAAATTGAGTCTATGCAGAGTAACTGAAGTCTAAAGATATTGCAACACCACCACATGCAAATTCCCCTTCCAGTAGCCACACACCACGTGACGTGCAATTATCGCATCCTTCCTTTACTGTCACTGGATCAAAACCCTGGAACTCTTCCTATTACCACTGTGGGTGTGCCTACACCTAAGGCAGCTGCGCACCACCTTCTCAATTAGAGATGAACAACAAACACTGGCCTATCCAGTGACATCCACGTCCAATTAATAAATACATTTTAAAAATAGAAAGCTTGGGTGAGGGATTGTTAGCAATGTGAATAAGTTACCATTTAATGGTGTATAATGAAGGATTTGTGCTCAGCTAATAACCCTGGAATAAAAAACGGTCACTCAATCCATCAAGCCTGCTCTCTTACAGAACCATGCACAATCCAACAATACAGCAAACTCTACTCCACTCACTTCACCTCCCAAGACAGAGAAATGAAAATCGCTTGTCACAAGTAGGCTTCAAATGAAGTTACTGTGAAAAGCCCCTAGTCACCACATTCCGGCGCCTGTTCGGGGAGGGCGTTACAGGAATTGAACCGTGCTGCTGGCCTGCCTTGGTCTGCTTTCAAAGCCAGCGATTGAGCCCTGTGCTAAACAGCCCCAGATACACAGTACTTGCGAATTACGGAAGATTATCACAGCTCAAGGTGATTTCCCTGTTCTTGCACCAGAAAAATTCAACTCTGAACCATATTACGCCCAGGCCAAAATCCTTTTGTCACAGGAATCACTCGATCTTGTGGATGCTGCGAACTCAAACTAAGTTTTTTTTTTAAACTTCATTCGCCACAAGATAGTACAGAAGATGTTTAAGGGAAGCAATCTCCTGGTACAAAAAGCACCTTTTGTACATGGTCTCCAGGCTTTGTAGACCTGAGTTCATTCCTCCAATAGTGACTACACATTGGCTAGTGACTACTTCACTGGCCATGAAGCACTTTGAGATGCTCTCAAGTCATGAAAGTTGCTAAATGCAAGGCAGTCTTTTTTTTGTGGAAAATTACAAGATCACCCTCCTCCCTGCACCGTGCTGAAATCAGGACTCACACAGTCCCCTTTCATCTATCCTCTCCCAGTACATTGATACCTCATTTTTTTTTCCTTTCAACCTATCAACATGCTTTTAAAATCCACTCTGGGTTTCACCTACCATTCACCTCGTCTACCCTCATGTTATCAAACATGGAAATCTCCTGCATTATGGCATTTGCAGCAGCAATTGGAATCCATCCAAAATGAGGTTACCGATTAAAAATTACAGGAGCATTATCTGGCACAATTTACAACCTTTTCCGAATTATCTGCAGTGTTTCTGGCTGGATGCTTTAGCGCACACAGTCCAGCAGACGATTGGTCAGGTTTTATCCCTCCTCTTAGGCAAGGGAATGAATCGCTTTTGCATTGAGCATGACGATCACGGCGCCAGTTTGCAAGGTTTAAATATCACCGGTAAGAATGGCGATCCCCAATAAAACATAGACATGCTAAACTTGTCAACGCCCAGCGGTGGGTGGGTTTTTAATGCGGATATACTGTATCCGTCCTGAAACTGCAAAAATACCACATTAATACATAGGCAAATCGGATGCTGGGGTTCGAAAGTAACTCCAGCGTCGTCACATCAGCTGAATACAGGGCACATAATGCAGAAAACGGACATTCACTTTCAGCGTTACAATGTACCAATTTCCCAGACGGCATCTTTGCAGAAAAAAAATACTTCTGCGCCCTTGCGAAGGAAATCCGGCTCAATTCGACAGGCCTATCCCTCGCAAACACCTGCTGGCAAAGCCATCGCTCATCTCAACAGAGCCAATGAAAGGTTGCACTGTTCGAGGGGCGGTAGCTTCATGCGAAAGCAGCGGGATAAGGGTCAGATATCATAGCAATGTCCTGTCTCTCTGGTCGCAGCACCCTTGCTTTGCAATGGTTTACTTTTCGCCTCGCTGCTTTTATCCGTTTCCGATGCGGCCTTTTTTTTTTAAATATAAAAATGTGCAAGCCCGGGAGTGGTCTGTTCCCGGGGAATGAAACAAAATCTACAATGGCAGTTCCGAGAAACTGAAGCCTGCAATGCGACAAAGCAGCCCTGCCCCCTCAGCGGGAGCAAGCAAGCTGCCTAAACGGAGAGATACCAGTGACACACTTCGGCTGGCAGCGGACTCAAATCCTCGCAAAGGCAAGATTTCAGTCCAGCACGAAAAACAAACGCTCCTGCCGAGTCTTTACCGTTCAAAACTCAACAGGGATTATCCATAACGGAGATAATTATGTCTCGAGGCTTCACTTATAGTCATCACTGACCTTATGTTACAACCACAAATCAGTCCTGCCTGTTCGGGAGAAACAAGCAATTAAGATAAAGCCAGCTGATTCACTCATGCTCTTTTGGTCAGGAAATCTGATCACTCTTATTTGGTCTGGGCCAGTACGTGATTGCACTACCATACCAAAATGGCTAACTCTTAGCTGGCATAGAATTTACAGTGCAGAAGGAGGCCATTCGGCCCATCGAGTCTGCACCGGCTCTTGGAAAGAGCACCCTACCCAAGGTCAACACCTCCACCCTATCCCCAGTAACCCCACCCAACACTAAGGGCAATTTTGGACACGAAGGGCAATTTATCATGGCCAATCCACCTAACCTGCACATCTTTGGACTGTGGGAGGAAACCGGAGGACCCGGAGGAAACCCACGCACACACGGGGAGGATGTGCAGACTCCGCACAGACAGTGACCCAAGCCGGAATCGAACCTGGGACCTTGGAGCAGTGAAGCAATTGTGCTATCCACAATGCTACCGTGCATGTCAAGTGGTCTAACAAGCCACTCGATTGTATCCAGATCACTAAAAATACGTACTGCCAGATGTACAAGTCGTAAACCTATCACCTCTTTCTGGGCAACTAGGGATCGATAGTAAAAAAGGAATAGTCATCACAGGCTAGTGAACCTGCTCTGCCAATCAATCATCTTGGCCTTTATTGCAAGGGAATCAAGTACAGGAACAAAGCTTTGTTACAGTTGTGTGGCGAGACCACCTCTGAAACAGTGCACGCAAATTTCATCTCCAGATTAAAGGATGAATATACTTGCATTGGGGGCAGAGCAAATGTTTAAAAATTTGTTCTTGGGATGAGAAAGTTGTCCTTTGACATGAGACTGAGTAAACTGGGCCTACATTCTCTTGCGTTTAGTGGAGTGACAAGTGATCTCATTGAAACTTGAAAATTTCCGAAGGTGGTAGACACCACCCCCCACGGCTGGGGAATCTATAACACTGGGATAAGACATTTCTGCACAGAAAGGGTTGTGAATGTTCCAACATTGAACATATTTAAGGCTGATAAAGGCAGATCTTGTGTCTCTTAAGGAATCACGGGATATGGGGAGGGGATGGGAAAAAGTGGAGTTGAAGCCGCAGACTAATCATGATCGTATTGAATGGCGCAGCAGGCACGACAAGACACATGGTCTATTCCTGCTCCTACTTTCTTAAGTTCTTATTACCTCAGCTCCACTTTCCTCCACTATCCCCAATGATTCATTTGGTGTCCAAAGATCTATTGAGCTCAGTCCTGAATATACAATGATTGAGCATCCAAAGCTCTCTAGGGTAGAACCCAACATGAATGGAGACATTTCTCATCTCAACACAAATGCTTTAACCCCTTATCCTGAGACTATGACAAAGTTTTAAAATCTTTCTAAATACCAGCATTGCCAGTAATGCCCTCAACTCAGGAAATGTAGCAGTAAATTAAATAAATAACTCTGGAATAGAATCCCAAACTGGCCTCAGATTGAAGTCAAACAAGTAGCTTGCGGTCCTAAACCAATGCAATACTCCCATTGCAGCTCCACGTTAGTGAAACACAAATCCATTCTGCAGCGATGCTACGATTCTTTCAATATTGGTATGCACTATGAACCTCCAACTACTTCCAGGTATAGAGAAATGCCCAAATAGCCAAACGGGGTGGAAGCAGGGACGAGTGACATTTAAGGGGCATCTTGACAAATACATGAATAGGTTGGGAATAGAGGGATACGGACCCAGGAAGTGTAGATTTTAGTTTAGACGGGCAGCATGGTCGGCACAGGCTTGGAGGGCCGAAGGGCCTGTTCCTGTGCTGCATTTTTCTTTGTTCATCTACGGTCAAGATAACAAAGCCTCCTTTGAACACAAGAACTAGGAGCAGGCCCCATCTGGCCCCACTAGCCTGCTCCGCCATTCAATAAAATCACAGCTAATCTTTTTATGGACCCAGCTCCACTTACCCAGCAATGAAGGACAAAATTCCTTTTGCCTTCTTAATTATCTGCTGCACCAGCAAACCAACTTTTTGCAATTCATGCACAAGGACACCCAGGTCCATCTGCACAGCAGCATGCTGCAATTTTTTCCCATTTAAATAATTGTCTGTTTTGCTGTTATTCCTACCAAAATGGATGACCTCATATTTATCAACATTGTACTCCATCTGCCAGACCCTTACCCACTCACTTAAACTATCTGTATCCCTCTGCACACTTTACTCTACCACTCATCTTAGTGTCATCTGTGAACTTTGACACATTACACTTGGTCCCCAACTCCAAATCAACAATGTAAATTGTAAACAATTGCGGTCCCAAAACTGATCCCTGAGACACAACACCCATTTATCCCCACTCTTTGCTTTCTGTTAGTTAACCAATCCTCTATCTATGCTAATACATTACCTGTAACAGCGTGCACCCTTATCTTATGAAACAGTCTTTTGTGTGGCACCTTGTCAAATGCCTTCTGGAAATTCAGATACACCATATTCACTGATTCCCCACTGTCCACCGCATTCGTAATATTCTCAAAGAATTCCAATAAATTAGTTAAACATGACCTGCCTTTCATGAACCCATGCTGCATCTGCCCAATGGGACAATTTCTATCCAGATGTCTCGTTATTTCTCCCTTGATGATAGCCCACTACAGAATCTAAGATAACCAGCCTATAATTACCCGCCTTTGGTCTACCTCCTTTTTTAAAACATTGGCGTCATATTTGCTGTTTTCCAATCTGATGCAACGGCCCCAGAGTCCAGCAAATGTTGATAAATTGCCACAAGCATATTTGCTATTTCTCCTGCCATCTCTTTTAATACCCTGGGATGCATTCCATCAGGGCCAGGAGACTTATCTATCTTTAGCCCCATTAGCTTGCCCAACAGTGTCTCAGTGATAATGATCATTTTTAGATCCTCACCTGCCATCGCCTCCTTGCCATCCAATTTTTAGCATGTTGTTATTTCTGCCTTCCACTGTGAAGACTGACACAAAATACCTGTTCAATGCCTCGACCATTTCCTCATAATTAAATCTCCCTTCTCATCCTCCAAAGGACCAATGTTTACGTTAGCCGCTCTTTTTCATTCTATTTCTTTGTAGAAACATTTGCTATCTGTTTTTATATTCTGAGCTAGTTTACTCAATCTCTCTTACTTTTCTTTATAGCTTTTTTCATGGCATTCTGTTGACATTTAAAAATTTTCCAATCTCTAGTTTCCCACTAATCTTTGTCACTGCATGTATTTTCTTTCAATTTGATACCCTCCTTTATTTCCTGAGATATCCATGGCTAAGGGCAGCAAGGTGGCGCAAGTGGTTAGCGGCGCCGAGGTCCCAGGTTCCATCCCATCTCTGGGTCACTGTTTGTGTGGAGTTTGCACATTCTACCTGCGTTTGCGTGGGTTTCGCCTCCACAACCCAAACGATAGGCAGGATAGGTGGATTGGCCATGCTAAATTGTCCCTTAATTGGAAAAATGAAATTTATTTAAAAGATTATATCCATGGCTGATTAGCCCTTTTCCTACAATCCTTCCTCTTCACTGGCATATACTTTTGCTGAGCACTGTGAAAAATCACTTTAAAACTCCTTCACTGTCCCACCACAAAGTTTTTGCTCCCAGTCTACCTCCACCAACTCCTCCCTCATCCCATTTAGTCTCCCTTGTTTAAGCACAAGAGACTGATATTGGATTTGACCTTCTCACCCTCCATCTGTATTTTAAATTCAATCACACTGTGAGTGCTCCTCCGAGAGGATTCCTAACTACGAGATCATTAATTATTCCTGTTTGATTACACAGGACCAGATCGAGGATAGCTTGCACTCTCGTAAGTTCCATTACATACTGTTTGAGGACACCATCGTGGATACATTCTATGAACTCCTCCTCAAGGCTGCCTTGACCGACCTGGTTTGACCAATCGACATGTAGATTAAAATCCCCCATGACAACTGTTGTACCGTTTTTACATTCATCAGTTAGTTCTTTGTTTAATTCCCGCCCGACTCCAGGCAATGCTTTAATATCACCCCGGAGGTCCCACACAACTGCAGTGTTTGCCCTGAGGGGTGTAAATTTTGTACCAAATCTGGTGCAGTAAAGTGTATTCTATCCACATTTCCTTGGTACCAAAGAATGGCCAGCGACATCTATTCAGTCTTGGGACATGGTTATCCTTAGCATTAATTCCCCATCCCGAATTCGTATGCTACCTCTTTAGATAACAGCAGCCTTGCCTGGGCCACTGCTTCTCGCTGTCAGCTACATTTGGTGTGGGGCTGGAGTCACATATAGACCAGACTTAAGAATGGGCTATTCAAGCCTTATAATGAACACACGGGAAATATATCCAACCAATTAAGAGTTGCATTCAAATTCAGAACTCCAAAAGTGAAACTCATTGCACCAAACAATCCTCCCTTACATCCACATTTATATCGGAATTTACTACTGTTGGGTAATCCTGCATCCATCACATACTAAAGCTATGTCACATTTCAAAGCATCTATCACCATAGGACCTAGGATAAAAACATTACGCATCACTCCATTTTAGTGCGTAAAACCACAAATGGAGCTAGATGGGATATTCTTCAGTAATAAGTCTCCAGTGGGCTTTTACTTCGATATTACATATACTTCAATTTGAATTGAACTTGACACACTGAATTGAACTGTGATTGCACATGATTGACTGGCCTACAATCTTTGTTAAAATCAATGCCTCATAGGCTCTAGATGGTCCTCATGGGAGTGTGTAATGCCAGAGGTATGGAATGGTCAAGATCGCAAATATTTTATGCTGAAGGAGGAAACTGGGATGTGCCTAGAACAGTATGTTGAAATATATTTGCAGGAAAGCTATGCACAAAGCAATGAGTCAAATCTTCCACCAGAAACCTCACAATCTTGCAAAAAGAAAACTGCGACAATTGCAATCCTCCTTGTGGATTTCTTTGGAGCCAACAGGTGGGGAAAATGGGAAGATGGAAGAGCAGAAATAACTAAATAGAGGTCATGAGTTGAGCCATGGAATAAACATTCTCGCAATGGAGGATACCTCCTGCACTAAGGTCACCACTGCAGATGCCACCCTCAGTTTTGGCCTTGTTGCATAGCAGTGACGGCAACGTCTCCTCAGACAGGACTTGGCTAAAAGCAAAATATTGCAGATGCTGGAAATTTGAAATAAAAACAAAGTGCTGGGAAAATGCAGCAGGTCAGGCAACATCGGTGGAGAGAGAAACAGAGTTAACCTCAAGACCAATTTTTTAAAATATAAACTTAGAGCACCCGAAATTTTTTTTCCAATTAAGGGGCAATTTAGTGTGGCCAATCCACCTAATCTGCAACACCTTTGGGTTGTGGGGGCGAGACCCACGCAGCCATGAGAATATGCAAAATTCACAGAGACCTGGGGGCCGGGATCAAACCCTGTCCTCAGCGTTGTAGGCAGCAGTGCTAACCACTGTGCCACCATGCCACCAATTACCTCAAGTCCAACATGACTAAGTTCCAAACAAGGGTCTCATAGGACTCAAAATTATAACACTTTTCTCTCGCCACTTCATTTTAAAACTTCTGCAAGCGGATCTCAATTTTCCAGATAACTTATACCAATTCTGGTCCTGCCTGGTGACTCATGAAGAATGCTGTTCGATGAAGTGTAAATGGAAGGGTGGCAATATTGAGAGACATGATGCGATGAACTTTGAATCTCACACAAGCAAAGCATGACACAGCAAAGTGTATCATTGAGTGACCCTTTTCCTCGGTGCTGCCACGATCATAAGCAGCACTGTTAAACAGGACTGGAAGAGTTGGGGGTGGTGGGATGGGAGAGGGGAAAAGATTAAAGTGCTACCTTCTAAAAGCGAGGACTCCAGACAAAGACCCAACAATAAACGCTTTAGAATGGAGGTGCAGATCTGTGGAGTCACCATCAAACTAGACACTTCATATGAGGGAAACAGAGTGAACATTGGGTTCATCAACTTTGTCAGAACTGAGCTTATCCAGTGTCCCCTGTCCTAGTTTCAGATTCCAGCATCTGCAGTATTTTGCTTATTTTAGACATTTTGTAGATCCGTGTTGCAACAAACAACTCAAACTGAGCAGCCTGGAGCAATTCTCAATGGACAATGCCAGATTTAGGTTACAGCTCAAAGAAACAGGTAAAAAGCAATGGCATGATTACTGATAAAAAAAAACTTGCATACGAATGTTTCAAATAAATTGCATCAATCTAACTTTTACTTCCATTGCACACAGTAGGATCCCAACAGCAATGAGGTGAATGAGCAGTCTATTCTGTCTGGAATGATGTATTGACAAGAAATATTGGACATGTCATGAGAGTACCTTTCAGACATGGATGTTTAAGCAATGCACCTTTAAGAAAACAGTGATGTCAAAGAGTGGGTGGAGCTGGCTTTAGATCAGCCATTTTGCAGTTTAGCAGTTTGAAAAGAGCTTGGGAGTGTCTGTGTTTGCAGTGAGCTGGATCTCTGCCATGAAAGACTATCTCTGGATCATTTGGGTGATTTAAACTCATAATAGTAAAGCCTTTAACCTGATGTGATTCTGTTTAAAGGTGTTAAGTCTCTTGGAAGTTTGAAGGAACATTTTGAGGAATTATTTACTGTTGCAATATTTTCTGAGTTATCTTGAAGTAAGGGGTGTTAACAGATCCAATGTTTATTTAAGATGTTAAATTCAGTTCATGAAATAAACATTGTTTTGTGTTTAAAAACCCACGTGTCCATAATTGTAATCCCACACCTAGGGAACAAGCCGTGTGCTAGGAAAAGCAACAAATACATTAAAGGGGGAGGTCGGTTGAACTCCACGATACATTTTGGGGTTCTGAAAACGTCTCGCCCATAACAGACAGGACATGAGAATACTACTAATAATAATCTTTTGTTAGTGTCACAAGTAGGTTTACATTAACACTGCAATGAAGTCGCTGTGAAAATCCCCTAGTCGCCACACTGAGGGAGAATACGGAATGTCCAATTGACCTAACAAGCACGTCTTTCGGGATTTGTGGGAGGAAAATGGAACACCCGGAGGAAACCCATGCAGCCATGGGGAGAACGTGACAACTCCGCACAGAGAGTGATCCAAGCCGGGAATCAAACCGGGGCCCCTGGCATTTTGAAGCAACAGTGCTAACCACTGTGCTACCGTGAACTCAGCTCTTCGAATAGGGCCACGTGATCTTGGACTCATCCAAAAAATAGCATCTTTGATAATGTAGCACTCCCGCAGAAGTAGTAACTAGATTACTATTAATCCATAAACTTGTGACTCAGAAGGTGGCACTTGATCGGGGCAAGCTTCCAGTTCTTGATGTAGGCTGAGAAAGTGTGAAGAGGAAGAAAACCCGATTGGAAGAGGAACAGCAAAACAAAATTTAAACGAGGTGGTGCTGATTTGAAATTAATTTGGCAAAACTGGAAATGGTTTCAGAGCTACAGAGCTGCCCCTACCTGAAACAAATGCTCCAGAAAATGCTGCAAAATCCAAATTGCAAACTTTGCAGTTATATTATGCGATTTCCACTCTTTTTAAAAAAAAAAACAGCAAATCACAGCCCAATTTTTTTTTTTTTTTTTTAAAACTTGTTTTTCATTTTCAGTTATTTCTTAACTGGTTGCACTTTTTAAAACCATTAATTGTTTGCGCTGAGGAGCCTGATTTGTTATCTCTCAGGCAAATACAGAATTCAAACCCTGAAACAAGGCCATCGCATACAGTTATCTGATACAAATAAGACTTGTGCGCGTCATTCATCCACTGATACCAACATGCTTATAGAGCATAGGGTTCCAAAGAAGTCATATTAAACTCGAAGCATTAATGCTGTTTCTCTCTCCATAAACGCTAAGCCAGGCTGACTAAGTTTTCCCAGCAGCTTTCGGCTTATAGAGCACTTCAGCTGATATCATTTTTTCGACTGCTCTTGATCCATCACCTCAAACGTTTTTATCCACCTGTGACAGGTTTTCTGCTGACCTGTACTTTACCCCAGTGTTATTCAGCTCATCTTGCTCCCTCCAGACACAGGGAAGGACAAAATTTGTCAACTTTGCCAGCAGTCCTGCTTCACTGAGGTTTTTTTTGTCAAGTCCAACCTCAAAGGGAAAAATAAATCTCGAATTGTACTCGCAGTTTGTTTCACTGGTCAGAGAGCAGTTTCACAGCACCAAGGTTACTGTGCTGAATGAATTCCCAGTGACAAAAGTCACAAATTGAGGTTGGCATATGCTTCCCAAGACAGGCCAAGGACACTCTAACCCACTTCATTCTGGCAAAACAAAACAGTAAAATGGCTTGGTGCTCCCCAAAGTTTATTAAGCAGAATGCAGAAAATGTATCGATCAATAATCTGTTTGAACCAGATAGCTCTGCAGCTTCATTCTAATGCAGATTTTACAGGGAAATTGAAGGATCTACCCACCAAACTGTGGCACAGGGAGACAAAATTCTATTAAGCATTGCTTGGACTGGTTAATGCTGTCCTCTGATCATCCAGCTGAATGCTGTATGGAGCAAGCTAGCAAATCAGAAGAGGTCAAATGTCCCACAAGGCTAAACCAAGGATAAAACGTATTGAGCAACTAGAAAGCCAAACAACCAATTTAACCTTGTTACTCATCTTAAATAAGTTGAGACTGCCGGAAGTATTGCAATTGCATTGAGCAGAAGCAGAAACACACATCACTTTATTCTTCCCCAAAACAAAGTAGATTACAGTTATCAGACTGGCTATCAAAACCAATGAGCAGTAATCAAGTCTAAAATCAGCTAGGTTAGTAAATACAGCCAGCTTCACTACTTAAAGAATTACACCATCATTATTTCCTAGCTCTAGTACAAGACAGATATCCCATGCCAATAGTGGAAGGTCAATAAAACCGGTGACCATAGGAATAAAACCTCAGCAGCCTCAAACTAGACCAACCTCTTGTGAACAGTAACATTGGGATCACAGTATCAGAAAAAGTGTAGTGGCTTAAATGCAATTGAAGTGTGTGTCAATATCACATCTGACTAGATACTCTGAATTTAGCTGTGTTACTCCCAGCACGTACTCCACCCTGGTAATATACAGTTCAGAACCCAAATTTGTACAGGCAAAGCCTATAATTATACTAATAAAAAGGCATACTGCAAGAGCTGGAAATAGGGCAGACAACAGAGCCATCAAAATAAACTAATGGACCTCTTGTGGTATTGCTCACATCTTAGTTATGAAATGAAAATGAAATGAAAATCGCTTATTGTCACGAGTAGGCTTCAATGAAGTTACTGTGAAAAGCCCCTAGTCGCCACATTCCGGCACCTGTTCGGGGAGGCTGTTACGGGAATTGAACCGTGCTGCTGGCCTGCCTTCAAAGCCAGCGATTTAGCCCTGTGCTAAACAGCCCCTTAAGGTGCTTAGCTGTTAACAGAAACTGTTCCTTTAAGGGTAATGCTCCAAGTAAGCAGCTTGTAAAATTTCAGGTGGTCAATGATTGGCTTCTTTTTAAAAATATTTTTCACATGCAACAAAATGCAATATCTTGAATGAAATGAACACAGGTTCGGTACTATTATATACCATAAGACATAGGAGCAGAATTAGGCCATTCGAGTCTGCTCCGCCATTCAATCATGGCTGATATGTTTCTCATCCCCATTCTCCTGTCTTCGCTCCATAACCCCTGATCCCCTTGTTAATCTGAATTCTCCCTCAGCTGACTTGTGACAATAAAGATTATTATTAATCAAGGACTCAAGAGTGGTTATTGCTTCAAATGTGCAACCATCAGATCTCTCTGCCCAAATTCATATTCCAGATTTTGTAATCTAATTGTATTGCTACGGTGTCTTCCACTATTCAAGTTGATAGAGTAACACATCTGCCATTACACTGAAATGACGGTGTGGATTATGTTTGGGAGCATAAATATACAACAATGGCGATCGATTTGAGGTTGCTGCAGTACATTCAGCCTGGATATTGAAATTAATTTGACCTCCAAAACAACTTTACTGTTTAATTTTACAAAAAACTGGTTGAATAAATTAAAACATCAATCGACCTTCCATCGCTGTACAGTAAACCTAATATTTGGTGGATTTACAGAATATCACTTCTCTGCTGAATAGGACTAGGTATTGTAATCGGCAGCTATGATGCAACCACAGGTATATAAATCACATGGGGATCAGAATAAGTTTGTTACCTAATGTATTAACTGCACCTTTGACTAACAGGTCGAAACCTAATCTAATAATAATCATGAGGATTAATAATCAGAGTAGATGGGGAGAAGTGGTTTCCATTGGTAGAAATGTCAAAGACCAGAGGACACCCATTTAAGATGACAGATGCGAGGGAAGAATTCACTTGTGACAAGTGGTTAGAATCTGGAATGTATTAACCAAGGGTGTGATAGAGGCAGATTCACTCATGCCTTTCAAAAGGGAACTGGATAAGGACCTGAAGAGCAAATATTTTGCAGGCCTACAGAGAAAAGGTTGGGGTTGGACTAGCTGAGCTGCTGTTGCAGAGAACTGGCATGTATCTGAAGAACCAAATGGCCTCCTTCTGTGGAGTAACCATTCTTATGTTGTAATTTGGTAGATTTCAGAATGTGACATTTCACTATCTACATAATTGCAGAACTTAGCCACACAAATATGATGCAGGAAACTGCACTTTTCTATCAAATAGCTGCAATGAAGTGTATATTATAAAGCTTCAAAACAGCAGTTAACAAGTTGCAGTTAGGTCAACATTATTATTCAGTGAATCTAATTTTAGTATCTCAAAATTAACCAAAAACAGCACAAGTGCAAATTATTCACAGTAATAAGATCTCATCAGACAGGTAAAAGTACATACGGCATTGATCAAAACCAGGGAACAGAAAGCTATAAATTGGATCACCCATCTAAGCTGAGTTACAGTTAAGACTTCCTCAGTAAGGACAAAAAGGATTGGCTAGCACGACTGTTCCTAAATCACCAGTGTGGTGGGGATTTGCAACTCCCTGCCCGAAAAGGTGTTAAAGAGGCAGAAACCCTCATTTTTAAAAACACTGGTAAGCACTTTCAGGTGCTGTGATCTAGAAGGCGAAGTATTGAAAGGTGGATTAGAGTAGATACTCATTTTCAGCAGGCACAGGACATGATTGGTTGCAAATTCATGTTAAGTCATTACAACCAAATTAAGGTAGCAGTGGTTAGCACTGCTGCCTCATAGCGCATGGGACTCGGGTTCAATTCCGGCCTTTGGTGACTGTGAGGAGTTTTCACGTTCTCCCTGTGTCTGCGTGGGTTTCCTCCCACAGTCCAAAGATGTGCAGGTTAGGTGGATTGGCCATGATAAATTGCTCCTGAAGTGTCCAAAGGTTAGGTGGGGTTACAGCAATTGGGCTTGAAAAGTGGATTCAGGTAGGGAACACTTTCAGAGGGTCAGCTCAGATGGGCCAAATGGCCTCCTTCCGCACTGCAGGGATTCTAAAATAGGTGGCTGTTGAAACAAGGCAGCTCCAAGAACTGAGCGCAGGATCTAATTTCCACAAACAACCAGATCCCACTAACAGCGGTGAGATATGCAACCAGATAATGCGGGTTCTTTTACTTAGTGGCGTTGATTGAGAGGAGGAATAATAATATAATAATCACTTGTCACAAGTAGGCTTCAATGAAGTTACTGTGAAAAGCCCCTAGTCGCCACATTCCAGCGCTGGTTCGGGGAGGCTGGTACGGGAATTGAACCCGCACTGCTGGTCTTGTTCTGCATTACAAGCCAGCTGTTGCTCATGTGGCCTCCACTACCCTTCAATGAATAATGGGCCAGGTATCCTTGACACGTGCCAAAAAGGAGGGGGAGCGGCACCTCTGGCAGTGCTCCACTCACTCAGTACTGAGTACACAGAGCTCTGAGCCAGAAGGTGGGAGGGCTGCAGCGGAGGGGGCGGCACGGCTGGCAGCGGAGGGGGCGGAACCGCTGGCAGCGGAGGGGGCGGCACGGCTGGCAGCGGAGGGGGCGGAACCGCTGGCAGCGGAGGGGGCGGAACCGCTGGCAGCGGAGGGGGCGGAACGGCTGGCAGCGGAGGGGGTGCAATGCCCCTGGGGCTCATCAATGGCGACAGTGAGACAATTGCCCCCCACACCCCAGGGAGAGTCTAGGGACTCTTCATTTGACAGCCTCCCCCCAGGTCAGAGCTCAGTACGGATGGGATTTATCCTAGGATTCTCTGGGAAGCTAGGGAGGTGATTGCTGAGCCTTTGGCTTTGATCTTCGTCTACAGGAATAGTGCCAGAAGACTGGACAGCAAATGTTGTCCCTTTGTTCAAGAAGGGGATTAGAGACAACCCCGGTAACTAGACCAGTGAGCCTTACTTCTGTTGTGGGCAAAATCTTGGAAAGGTTTATAAGAGATAGGATGTATAATCATCTGGAAAGGAATAATTTGATTAGAGATAGATAACAGGGTTTTGTGAAGGGTAGGTCGTGCCTCACAAACCTTATTGAGTTCTTTGAGAAGGTGACCAAACAGGTAGATGAGGGTAAAGCAGTTGATGTGGTGTATATGGATTTCAGTAAAGCGTTTGATAAGGTTCCCCATGGTAGGCTACTGCAGAAAATACGGAAGCATGGGATTCAGGGAGATTTAGCAGTTTGGATCAGAAATTGGCTAGCGGAAGACGACAAAGGGTGGTGGTTGATGGGAAGTGTTCAGACTGGAGTTAAGTTACTAGTGGTGTGCCACAAGGATCTGTTTTGGGGCCACTGCAGTGTGTCATTTTTATAAATGACCTGGAAGAAGGCGTAGAAGGATGGGTGAGTAAATTTGCCGATGACACTAAAGTCGGTGGAGTTGTGGACAGTGCGGAAGGATGTTACAAGTTACAGAGGGACATAGATAAGCTGCAGCGCTGGGCTGAGAGGTGGCAAATGGAGTTTAATGCAGAAAAGTGTGAGGTGATTCATTTTGGAAGGAATAACAGGAAGACAGAGTACTGGGCTAATGGTAAGATTCTTGGCAGTGTGGATGGGCAGAGATCTCGGTGTCCATGTACATAGATCCCTGAAAGTTGCCACTCAGGTTGAGAGGGTTGTTAAGAAGGCGTACGGTGTGTTAGCTCTCATTGGCAGAGGGATTGAGTTTCGGAGCCATGAGGTCATGTTGCAGCTGGACAAAACTCTGGTGCGGCCGCATTTGGAGTATTGTGTGCAATTCTGGTCGCCGCATTATAGGAAGGATGTGAAAGCATTGGAAAGGGTGCAAAGGAGATTTACCAGGATGTTGCCTGGTATGGAGGGAAGATCTTATGAGGAAAGGCTGAGGGACTTGAGGCTGTTTTCATTAGAGAGAAGGTTAAGAGGCGACTTAATTGAGGCATACAAGATGATCAGAGGATTGGATAGGGTGGACAGTGAGAGCCTTTTTCCTCGGATGGTGATGTCTCGTACGAGGGGACATAGCTTTAAATTGAGGGGTGAGAGATATAAGACAGATGTCAGAGGTAGGTTCTTTACTCAGAGAGTAGTAAGGGTGTGGAATGCCCTGCCTGCAACAGTAGTGGACTCGCCAACACTAAGGGCATTCAAATGGTCATTGGATAGACATATGGACGATAAGGGAATAGTGTAGATGGGCTTCAGAGTGGTTTCACAGGTCGGCGCAACATCGAGGGCCGAAGGGCCTGTACTGCGCTGTAATGTTCTATGTTCAGGGTATTGGAGCAGAGGGGCCTGGGTGTTGGAGTGGAGGGGGGAGCGATGGGGAGTGGAGGGGGGAGCGATGGGGAGTGGAGGGGGGAGCGATGGGGAGTGGAGGGGGGAGCGATGGGGAGTGGAGGGGGGAGCGATGGGGAGTGGAGGGGGGAGCGATGGGGAGTGGAGGGGGGAGCGATGGGGAGTGGAGGGGGGAGCGATGGGGAGTGGAGGGGGGAGCGATGGGGAGTGGAGGGGGGAGCGATGGGGAGTGGAGGGGGGAGCTATGGGGGGGGGGGGAAGAGAGAGTGGAGGGGGGGAGCGATGGGGGGGGAGGGAGCGATGGGGGGGGGAGCGATGGGGCAGGAGTGGAGGGGGGCAGGAGTGGAGGGGGAGGGGGGGGCAGGAGTGGAGGGGGAGGGGGGGGCAGGAGTGGAGGGGGAGGGGGGGGCAGGAGTGGAGGGGGAGGGGGGGAAGGGAGGGGGGGGAATAGGGGGGGGGGGAATAGGGGGGGGGGGGTCTCCCCTTCACTGTCTGTCAGGCCCCCTCCATAACGCGGCGCCGCCCTTCACAAAATGTCCGCGTCCCTCTCTCCTCCCTCCCGCCGCCGTCGTCCTCACAGGCTCCCATCCCCGGTCATCGGCCGCCGGGCCTCCTCTCTACCTCCAGCTAGGCCGCTGCCCGAGCTCGCCGCCCGGCCGCTGCCCGGACTGTCCGCTCTCACCTTCCCGCCGCTTCCGCCCGCTCCTCACAAAATGTCCTCCACCTCCCCGCCTCAGGCCATTGCCGCCGGAGCACGTGATATCACGCAGCACGCACGGCGTCATGACGTTTCTGGCCCAGCCCCCGCAATGATAATGAGCTGTGACCACGCCCGCCGCCCATCAATACAGAATGAATGGTCACACTGCAGCAGTGAGGAGTGGACACAGAATGAATGGTCACACTGCAGCAGTGAGGAGTGGACGCAGAATGAATGGTTACACTGCAGCAGTGAGGAGTGGACACAGAATGAATGGTCACACTGCAGCAGTGAGGAGTGGACGCAGAATGAATGGTTACACTGCAGCAGTGAGGAGTGGACACAGAATGAATGGTCACACTGCAGCAGGTGATGAGTGGACGCAGAATGAATGGTCACACTGCAGTAGAGATTAGTGGACACAGAATGAATGGTCACACTGCAGCAGGTGATGAGTGGACGCAGAATGAATGGTCACACTGCAGTAGAGATTAGTGGACACAGAATGAATGGTCACACTGCAGCAGGTGATGAGTGGACGCAGAATGAATGGTCACACTGCAGTAGAGATTAGTGGACACAGAATGAATGGTTACACTGCAGCAGTGAGGAGTGGACACAGAATGAATGGTCACACTGCAGTAGAGATTAGTGGACACAGAATGAATGGTCACACTGCAGCAGGTGATGAATGGACGCAGAATGAATGGTTACACTGCAGCAGGTGATTAGTGGACACAGAATGAATGGTTACACTGCAGCAGTGAGGAGTGGACGCAGAATGAATGGTTACACTGCAGCAGGTGATTAGTGGACACAGAATGAATGATTACACTGCAGCAGTGAGGAGTGGACACAGAATGAATGGTTACACTGCAGCAGAGATTAGTGGACACAATGAATGGTTACACTGCAGCAGGTGATATAGTGGACACAGAATGAATGGTTACACTGCAGCAGGTGATTAGTGGACACAGAGTGAATGGTTACACTGCAGCAGGTGATATAGTGGACACAGAATGAATGGTTACACTGCAGCAGTGAGGAGTGGACGCAGAATGAATGGTTACACTGCAGCAGGTGATTAGTGGACACAGAATGAATGGTTACACTGCAGCAGAGATTAGTGGACACAGAATGAATGGTTACACTGCAGCAGTGAGGAGTGGACGCAGAATGAATGGTTACACTGCAGCAGGTGATTAGTGGACACAGAATGAATGGTTACACTGCAGCAGGTGATTAGTGGACACAGAATGAATGGTTACACTGCAGCAGGTGATTAGTGGACACAGAATGAATGGTTACACTGCAGCAGTGAGGAGTGGGCACAGAATGAATGATTACACTGCAGCAGTGAGGAGTGGACACAGAATGAATGGTTACACTGCAGCAGTGAGGAGTGAATGCAGAATGAATGGTTACACTGCAGCAGGTGATTAATGGACACAGAATGAATGGTTACACTGCAGCAGTGAGGAGTGGACACAGAATGAATGATTACACTGCAGCAGGTGATTAGTGGACACAGAATGAATGGTTACACTGCAGCAGTGAGGAGTGGAGGCAGAATGAATGGTTACACTGCAGCAGTGAGGAGTGGACACAGAATGAATGGTTACACTGCAGCAGATGATTAGTGGACACAGAATGAATGGTTACACTGCAGCAGGTGATTAGTGGACACAGCATGAATGGTTACACTGCAGCTGTGAGGAGTGGACACAGAATGAATGATTACACTGCAGCAGTGAGGAGTGGACACAGAATGGTTACACTGCAGCAGGTGATTAGTGGACACAGAATGAATGGTTACACTGCAGCAGTGAGGAGTGGACACAGAATGAATGATTACACTGCAGCAGGTGATTAGTGGACACAGAATGAATGGTTACACTGCAGCAGGTGATTAGTGGACACAGAATGAATGTTTACGCTGCAGCAGGTGATGAGTCGGCACACAATGAATGGTTCCACTGCAGCAGTGATGAGTGGACACAGAATGAATGGTTACACTGCAGCAGTGAGGAGTGGACACAGAATGAATGATTACACTGCAGCAGGTGATTAGTGGACACAGAATGAATGGCTACACTGCAGCAGGTGATTAGTGGACGCAGCATGAATGGTTACACTGCAGCAGGTGATTAGTGGACACAGAATGAATGGTTACACTGCAGCAGTGAGGAGTGGACACATAATGAATGATTACACTGCAGCAGGTGATTAGTGGACACAGAATTAATGGTTACACTGCAGCAGGTGATTAGTGCACACAGAATGAATGGTTACACTGCAGCAGTGATGAGTGGACACAGAATGAATGGTAACACTGCAGCAGTGATGAGTGGACACAATGAATGGTTACACTGCAGCAGGTGATGAATGGACGCAGAATGAATGGTAACACTGCAGCAGTGATTAGTGGACGCAGAATGAATGGTTACACTGCAGCAGGTGCTGAATGGACACAATGAATGGTAACACTGCAGCAGTGAGGAGTGGACGCAGAATGAATGGTTACACTGCAGCAGGTGATGAATGGACACAATGAATGGTTACACTGCAGCAGTGAGGAGTGGACGCAGAATGCATGGTTACACTGCAGCAGGCGATGAATGGACACAGAATGAATGGTTACTCTGCAGCCCTCATGAGTGGACACAATGAATGGTTACACTGCAGCAGGTGATAAATGGACGCAGAATGAATGGTTACACTGCAGCGGGTGATGAATGGACGCAGAATGAATGGTTACACTGCAGCAGTGATGAGTGGACACAGAATGAATGGTTACACTGCAGCAGGTGATTAGTGGACACAGAATGAATGGTTACACTGCAGCAGTGATGAGTGGACACAGAATGAATGGTTACACTGCAGCAGGTGATGAGTGGACGCAGAATGAATGGTTACACTGCAGTAGTGATGAGTGGACACAGAATGAATGGTTACACTGCAGCAGGTGATTAGTGGACACAGAATGAATGGTTACACTGCAGCAGTGATGAGTGGACACAGAATGAATGATTACACTGCAGCAGGTGATGAGTGGACACAGAATGAATGGTTACACTGCAGCAGGTGATGAATGGACGCAGAATGAATGGTTACACTGCAGCAGTGATGAGTGGACACAGAATGAATGGTTACACTGCAGCAGTGATGAGCAGACACTGTACTGAAACATTGGAAAAATATGTCATTTGAAACATGAAAGTAACACTGAGAATGCCTGAGACTTTTAATGAAAGTGAAAAGTCCCATAAAGGGTTAACCGCAGCAGCTTGTTTGAAATGCAGACAGCTTCACAGACATGAAGAAAAACAGCTCGGAACAATTCATTCCGATTTACAAGTTACAAAGTCATCCGATCGACTTAAATTCTTAAGTTTTATGAAAGGGAACAGTATTTCACAATTCTTTAAGCAATGAATTATTTTATTGAACAATTAAGCAGAGCAGGCAGAATCTAAGGTTTAAAATAAGGGACAATTGTTCAGTGTGAAAAGTTGCTGACACCAGTAATAAGATGAGACAACTGGTTTACAAATAAAGAAACCCATAAGGTGATAAGGTTACACTATAACATACACCATTTTGACGTTAAAACCTTTTAGAAAATGGCCAAGCCAGATAAGGATAGAGTCAAAGGGGGTCGCTTGAACATGACATTAGCTTGACCCAAAGATGACCCGGGTTGAGACTGAAAAAAACCATTTAAAAAGACATAAATCTGAAAAGTTACTGACGAAGACACAGACAAATTTATTACATGTCAAGCAAAGTGAAAAAGTTCAAAGTGAGTAATGGCGAGCTGGTGGAATGAAGCCGCGTTGTTGCAAGGGGCCACACTTCTAACCAATAGAAACTAGCTTTCAACTGTCAGGCTCAAGCAGCAGAAGGGAACCATTTGTCAAGGTCAGGCTGCACAAATTGCTATAAAAAGTCTGAAAATTGAGCAGAGCAGGAGAATCTTCCTGGGTGATGGGACGAGCAGCATCTGAAGGCCGAGCAACCCAGAGAAGTGAACAGAAGACCCAAAGTTAAAGAAAAACGATTGACTAGACTTGAAAGTCTTACAACTGGTCCGAACGAGAAAAGATCTTTTTACCTTTCTGTAAAAGTAGTTTTTATCTTTTTAATTTGAAAATAAAGTTAAGTTTAAATTGGTAACCTGAAAGAGTGGTTATTATTATTATTAGAAAGTTTACTCTCCTCTACTTCGCAAGCTGGACCCGTGTGTAAGCTACTGAGTGGTAAGTAAATGAAAGCTCCTGGGAAGATATGGATTATACCGAGGGATAACTTGAAATAATAGTTTGATCTGATTGGCATCCACCTAAGTCTGCCTAGGAGTCAGGGACAGCAAGGGAATCCCTGGATCACCATTTAGAATTACAGCACTCTTATTGACTATAGGGGGAATTCTAAGAATAGTGGTGAGGTTTTTACTTCAACACAGAATTAATGGTTTCACTGCAGCCCTGATTAGTGGACACAGAATGAATTGTTACACTGCAGCCAAGATTAGTGGACACAGAATGAATGGTTACACTGCAGCCCTGATTAGTGGACACAGAATGAATGGTTACACTGCAGCAGGTGATTAGTGGACACAGAATGAATGGTTACACTGCAGCCCTGATTAGTGGACACAGAATGAATGGTTACACTGCAGCAGGTGATTAGTGGACACAGAATGAATGGTTACACTGCAGCCCTGATTAGTGGACACAGAATGAATGGTTACACTGCAGCAGGTGATTAGTGGACACAGAATGAATGGTTACACTGCAGCAGGTGATGAATGGACACAGAATGAATGGTTACACTGCAGCAGTGAGGAGTGGACACAGAATGAGTGGTTACACTGCAGCCCTGATTAGTGGACAGAGAACGAATGGTTACACTGCAGCAGCGATGAGTCGACACAGAATGAATGGTTACACTGCAGCAGTGATCAGTGGACAGGCGAGGTACCAGAGTAGTGCAGGCTTATGAATGTTGTACCATTACTCAAAAGGGGTGCAAGGGATGGGCCATAAAATTATAGGCTCGTCAGTCTGACGTCAGTGGTGCACAAGTTATTGGAGTCATGTCTGAGAGATAGGATAAACTGTCACTTAGGACGGCATGGATTGATCACACAGAGTTTAGGGGCTGGTTTAGCACACTGGGCTAAATCTCTGGCTTTGAAAGCAGGCCAGCAGCACAGTTTAATTCCCGTACCAGCCTCCCCGAACAGGCGCCGGAATGTGGCGACTAGGGGCTTTTCACAGTAACTTCATTTGAAGCCTACTTGTGACAATAAGCGATTTTCATTTCATTTCATTTCGTTAGTGTTTTGAGTCTCTATGACTTTTCTCCAGAGCTGAAGAGAGAGAGAGAAATACATTCTGCTTTCTTACCTTTATGCCACTATTAGCACCTTCTCTAGTCTTCAATGCTGCCATTAACACTCCCTCTGTCTTGTGCCCTAAACATTGATCCCAATCTCTCGTTGCTCACATCTAGCCCAGACTTTCTATCTGCTCCACCCCTCAAAAACAGTATAAAATCAAGTTTCTCCCGCTACTTAGCTCTGAAGAAGTGTCATTTGACTTGAAAGGTTAACTCTCTCGCTCTCTCTACAGATGCTGCCAGAGACTTGTTGCGTTTTTACAGCAGTTTCTAATTTTATTGTAGCTATTTGACCCAGACATTTAGGAGGTGGGGTGCAGGATTTGCATTCTATCTGTCCCCCATTGTGACAGGGTGGCATGGTGGCACAGCGGTTAGAGCTGCTGTCTCAACGCGCCAGGGACCCGGGTTCGATCCTGTCCTCGGGTGACTGTCTGTGAGGAGTTTCCACCTTCTCCCCGTGTCTGCGTGGGTTTCCTCCGGGTGCTCCGGTTTCCTCCCACAGTCCAAAGACGTGCAGGTCAGGTGAATTGGCCGTGATCAACGCACAGGGTTGTGGGATAGTGTGGGGGAGTGGTCCGATTTAGAGTGCTCTTTCGTAGGGTCGGTGCAGACTCGATGAACCGAATGTCCTCCTTCTGCACTGTAGGGATTCGAAGGAGGTTCTCCGTAAGGTTCAGTGGCAATGTCTTTGCAATTCAATATTGGGAGACTGCAGTTTTGTTTTGCGTTGCCGGTGTGGTTAAATAAGATTGAAAAGAGATGTATGAGGGGCAAGTTGAACATAATCAAACCGTATAATACAGAGAAGTTAAAACACTGTATTATATTCCAATCATCTGAACACCAGGGTGACTCAGATGTTGCACAAAACCACTTGGGAGGTCATTTTGGCTTTGTGTGATAATGTGGTAACAAATTGACATCTCGTTTTAAACCTCGTCATTTTGCTTTCCATCGGCTTAAAGGAGACAGGTTTAGAGCAGGTACTTCGTTATCATCTGTCTTACATTATCGCACAAGGTCAAAATGATTCCTCGGGAACAGAGTTAGAAAACTGGCTACAAATATTGGATAGTCAGCATCATTTTGTGGGAAGATCATGTCTTCATAGAATTTCATAGAATTTTCATAGAATTTAGTCTTCGTAACGTCTTTAATTTTTTGTGGAAATAACAAGGGAATTGATGAGGGCAGTGCTGTGGATGTGATCCACATCGAAATATTTCAGTAAGGGATTTGATATGGCCCCACATGGCAGACAGATCAGAAAGGTAATCACCACCATTTACATTCCCTTTTGTCTTTTTGTCCACAACATCTCTGTCACTCCCTCCCCAACCTCCACCTATTGCTGGCACCCGTATCCAGCCCTACTGCTCCACCAATACCCCCCCCCCCCCCCCCCCAACAGTATAAATGTAATCCTGTTTCCAGTTCTCTCTGGCTCTGACGAAGTGTCTTCCAGTATCGAAACCTGAAAGTGTTCTCTCTTCAAAGATGCTGATGGACTGCTGAGAGTTTTCAGCATTTTCTGTTTCTGTTTCAGACTACAGCATCTGCAATTCGCTTTCTTTCCTAAAGTACATGTTACAGTCCAGATAACCAGGGAATTGGGATAAAGATTTTCAGTATGTTTCAAGTCAAAATGTTTTGCAATGCCCTTTTATAAATTATGTATATTTTTGGAAAAAATAAGTAGACTGGCAATTTTCTGTAAAATATCGAATGACCTAGTGGGGATTGACAGAACAATACCAACAACAATGCCAAAACATGAGGCAGCCATCCACACAAACTACAAAGACCTTTCCCAGACACTGTGTCAACAATCTTTCATCCCAAGGAGGGCAAGCCCCACAATGGAAGAAGCTGCCAAAGGAAATAGTCACAGCACCATCACTGCAAATCTTCACGATCCAACTTTAGATCATCTCCGTGGGCAGCACGGTTGCACAGTGGTTAGCACTGTTGCTTCACAGCTCCAGGGTCCCAGGTTCGATTCCTGGCTTGGTCACTGTCTGTGTGGAGTCTGCACATTCTCCCCGTGTCTGCGTGGGTTTCCTCCGGGTGCTCCGGTTTCCTCCCTCGAGTCCCGAAAGACGTGCTGTTAGGTAATTTAGACATTCTGAATTCTCCCTCTGTGTACCCGAACAGGCGCCCGAGTGTGAACGACTAGGGGCTTTTCACAGTAAATGCACTGCTGTGTTAATGTAAGCCTACTTGTGACAATAAAGATTATTATATTATTGTAACATTTCTAGGTTTTCATTTTCAGGACTACCATCTCAGCAGGTTATGTCAGGTACAACTGGTGCTAATAACATAAATGTTGCAGATTATGGATGTTAGCCTATGTTGCCAACATGACCAAAGCAGGCCATTCATTCGTCCTGACTGTGCTGGTTCTCTGTGAGAGCTACAGAGCGAATCCAACTCCCCCACCCGTGTTCCAGAGGCCTGAAACTCTACCAGAAAATTATCCAAATTGTTGATCAAATACTGCGTGCTTTGCCTGTTTGTCCTGGGTCCCTTAAGGGTCACCGATTGTCCCATATTTCTCGGTCAGCCTGTGGGGGGACAGAACGTGGGATTATCAGTTGAGTGATCTGAGCTGAACTGCAAGCCTGAGAATCGGCCAGAGAGAGATGATAAATTGTCATGTTTGTTTGCTTTAAACACTACTGCATCCACTCAGAACCCCCCCACCAGCACCACATAACCCCTCCAGTTGCCCCCCTGGCCCTCCCATTGGTCACCAGCACCAATCCCATCCTGGTCCCATGGTCGATGTGCATCTTATTTTATTTCTTAAGAGATGGTCATCCTGCCTGCCTCCACTCTCAGTCACGGCACTCCAGATCCTGGCCACTCCTTGCGGAATGATTATTTCCTCGCTCATGTCACCATCACTTCTTTTGCGAATCACCTTAAATTGGTGCCCTCTGGTTCGCAACCCTTCTGCCAGTTGAAACAAATTTTCTCGATCTACTCTGTCCCGATGACCCCATGATTTTGAACATTTTGAACGTAGGCCGGCAAGGTGGCACAGTGGTTAGCACTGCTACCTCTCAACGACAGAGGCCCCGGTTCAATTCCGGCCTTGGGCGACTGTGTGAACTTTGCACTTTCTCCGTGGGTTTCCTCCGGGTGCTCCGGTTTCCTCCCTCAATTCAAACATGTGCAGGTTAGGTGAATTGACCATGCTAAATTGCTCCTTGGTGTCCAAAGGTTAGGTTGCAGGGATAGGGTGGGGGAGTGGGCCCAAGTAGGGTGCCCTTTCAAAGGGTCGGTGCAGACCCGATGGGCCAAATGGCCTGTTTCTGTTCTGTAGGGATTCTGTGGTTCTCTGAGTGGGCCTATGCAGTGCGCTCTTTCAGAGGGTCAATGCAGACTTGATGGGCCGAATGGCCTACTTCTGCACTATCAGAATTCTATGTTTCAACCCCTCTCAACTGTCTCTTCGCAGGAGAACTTATAAACATATGAATTATGAGCAGGAGTAGGCCACTTGGCACCTGAAACCGGCTCTGATGTTCAGTAAGTTCATGTCTGATCTGACTGTAACCTCAACTATACATTCCCTCCAACCCCTGATAACCTATCAACCCTTGCTTATCAAGAATCTGAGACTCTGCTTCCGCTGCCTTTTCAGGAAGAGAGTTCCAATGACCCACGACCCTCAAAATTCTCATCTGTCTTATTTTTAAATAGCGGCCCCTAGTTCTCAGTTCTCCCCACAAGGGGCAACATTTTTTCCATGTCCCCCCTGTCAAGGCTTTTCAAGATCTTGTATATTTCAATCAAGTTGCCTATTACTCTTAACTCTGGCTTCCTCAATCGATTCATGCAACTGAACTCCCTCAACCCTACAACAATTCTCGTAACTCCTTCCACACCATAATCAAAGACTCCTCCTACCCCGGTTCTTCTCTCTTCCAACCTCTTCCACGGGCAGGAGATACCAAAGTTTGAGAACACGCACCAAGAGATTCGAAAACAGCTTCTTGCCTGCTGTTACCAGACTCCTGAATGACCCTCTTAGGGTGTGAACTGATCTTATGGACTGAACTGATCTTTCGACGCATCTTCTCTACAGTTGTAGCATAATACACCGGATACTTCGCCCACTGTCTATTGTCATGTGAGAGTACCTTTAAGAAGTGGGTATTTATAAAACATCTGTAGTGGATGTACTGTTAAGAAATGGGTGTTTGTCAGTGATGTCAGAGAGTGGGTGGAGCTGGGCTGTCTGCTACATGGTGTGTTTTAGTTTCGTGAGAGCTGGATAGCTGCAGTCACAGCAAGAAGGTGTATTAGTCTCTCTCTCTGCAATCTAAAGACTGTCTCCAGTTTCTTTGGTGATTTAAAAATAATACCTGTTTCTGTGGCGAAGTTAAACCTGATGTCTTTCTGTAAAAAGGTTTTTTTTTGGTCTTATGGATGTTGCAAGGAAAGATTAAGAGTTACTTACAGAGTACTGTATTCTTTGGGGATTTATTGGTGTTGATAGTTGTTAAGATAAAGTGTAATCTGATTTCATAAATAAACATTGTTTTAATTTAAAATTACTGTCGATCTTGGTTGAGTCACACCTGTAAAGTAGTCCCGTGTGCTCCCCATAACTACAATCTGTTAAAAGTTGTGGGTCAGGCGAACTTCGTGATACACTTTGGGGTTCTCTCAACCCTGGCCCATAACACTATGTTTGTATATTTTCATTATGTTTCTTCATGTATTTATCATATGTTCTATGTTTTCATGTATGGAGCGATCTGCCTGGACTGTACGCAGAATACTTTTCACTGTACCTCCGTACACGTGGCAATAAATCTAAATCCTTCACGCCCTTCCTAAGGTTTAGTGTCCATAATTGGAAGCAATATTCACTCGCTCCTGTCGACCGCATTTCTAGACGTGCCTTGTCCTTGATTCACCTCTTGTTCATGGACGCAAAGCAACAGCACTCACCACTGATCCCTAAAGAAAGCTATTCAAAAAGACCTAATGTCCTCTGGTGTGGATTTCCTCTTTCCTGAAACCTGAAACTAAGTCAAGGGTGTAGTATCCTGGTGATCACCAAGGAGATCAACGAATAAGCAGATTATTAAGCTAAGGAACTATTCACAGGGAGAGATAAAGCCTAACGTACTCCACCACTCCAAACTGGCAAGGAAAACCCACGCTCAGCCCCAGGATTTGAGCGCTTCTGGCCTGATTGGCCCAATGGATCGCATGCCCATCCAAGAACCCACCTCCCCTTAAAGGGCCTCACTGGCTCAAAGGGGATCTCCAGGCACCCAGCAGCAGGGCTGTCAGCAAGCATGGGCAGCACGGTAGCACAGTGGTTAGAACTATTGCTTCACAGCACCAGGGTCCCAGGTTCAATTCCCGGCTTGGATCACTGTCTGTGCAGAGTCTGCACGTTCTCTCCGTGACTGCGTGGGTTTCCTCCCACAAGTCCCGAACGTTCTCCGGTTTCCTCCCACAAGTGCTATTAGGTGAATTGGACATTCTGAATTCTCCCTCCGTGTACCCGAACAGACGCCAGAATGTGGCGACTAGGGTCTTTTCACAGTAACGTCATTACAGTGTTAATGTAAGCCAACTCGTGACAATAAAGATTATTATATTATTATTATGGCAGTGTTAGAAGTCAATCACATTCTCGCATACAGCGAGGCTAAGGGTGCAAATTTACGACCCCTTGCGCCGGTGGGATTTTCCAGTCCTGGCAAGATCAATGGCCTTGCAACATTTCCCAACCATGCCCACCTGCCAGGACAGTGCCATAAAATTCCACCCCAAGAGTGAAAGTTATCGTCCATTCAATTGATCTCTGTTGCTTTGCTTCAGTTGTGGAGAAAGATTGAGATGTTGGGGCTGGCCTCCTCGCTGAAGAGAAGGTTGAGCGGAGGATCGATGGAGGTACTAAAAATTGAGGCTCTGGACAAAGTAAAAAGGGAGAAACTGTTCCCATTGGAAGGTGGAGGGATTGGGAAACTAAGGGATCAACCTTATCAGGGCCAAAGGGAAAAAGCAACCAAGTGGCACTCGGTGACTTGCTTCTTCAGAGGACCAGCAGACGCATGATAGGGTGAGTGACTTCCTCCTGTGCTGTAACCATTCTATGTTTCTGCTGATTGCATCTGCGGAGGGAGGAGGGAGAGCGCATCACTCAACAGCACAGTGGGGAAGCATTGAATCACTGACAGCAACTTCCAGATTTCCGCATTACTCTGCACATATGCAGACTCCAGAAGTTGCGGTCCATTCCAGTGGAACTATGACAGTGAACGCTAAAAATGTTGCCATCTACACCACCACATAATCCAGACTATTATTAACGGGTTCCCTCTCCTCAGATATTTTTCCTTCCACCTCAATTCTGCAGACCACACCAAACTTTCGAAAACAATTCTTGAATCCTCCCCCAATTGAACGAGTAGAATATCTCACTGCTCAGCAGCTCTATGGCTGAAATCCATGAACACACAGGTTCTGCCTTTTACACACACTGCACTTGGTGGAATACCTATGGGTTTCGTACACCCGATCTTCCCACAATCTTGGGAGCATGAGGAGAGGATGTGCCGATCAACAACTGAGGCAGCAGGCAGCACTAGAGGGGTGAGTGGTCAAGAGGTAGCCATCTAGGGAAATCACCGGCGAAGAAGGCCAGTGTCAGTGTGTCCTCAGGATATGAACGAACCAGGGACACCGGAGGATCTCCGGGAAGCAGGCATTGGTATTTGCCAGATTCTACAGCAGGGCCCTCCAGCCACATTCATAGGCTGGAGCCACAGGGATTTATTAGGCTTCAACCCCAAACCTGTGGCCCTCAAAGTAACTGTGGTGATCAACGTTTTAACCACAATGCGTCCAGCATGCTGCCACACACGGATGTTTCAAAGAAGTTGACCAATGCCCACTTCTGTCATGTCAACGAATCAATCAGGTTCAACACAAATGATGCCAGTTAGGGGATGGACGTTGTGCCCATTGCTCAGTTGCCTGGAGTGTAAGGGATAGTTGACTGCACTCATGTTCCCTTTAGATCTCCTCTGAACATCCAGCGGCGCATGTGTAGTACAAACAATTCCACTCTATAAACATACAAATGAAGAATCATGCAGGTCTGTGCTTGTCTTACAGGGACTAATGACTCCCATGTTGTGGAACCTGCAGCCTCCTGAGCTTTTGAAGCCTCTGCCCAGACTGACCCGAGCATCGCCCAATGAAACCACCCCCGCCACATAATTGCAAGTGTGTGCCCACTGTTAGCCTGTTAAACTTTCAAATGGGTGCCAGTTTCCGACACAAAAGTAGAAGTGGAGCTCACTCCTGTTCTGCCATCGAAAACAGCTCATCACGGATTAAATTCTGCCCAATGATTCCTAATAGCACTTTGAAATGTTTTGTGATGTTAAAGGTACTGTATAACCAAGTTGTTGTTAACGAACATACTGGTATTGTTAAAGAATTGTTAAGGGAAGGCTCGGTGGCACAGTGGTTAGCACTGCTGTCTCGCAGCACCAGGGACTGGGTTCAATTCTGGCCTTGGGTGACTGTCTCTGTGGAGTTTACACGTTTCTCCCCGTATCTGCGTGGGTTTCCTCCGGGTGCTCCGGTTTCCTCCCACTGACAAAAAAAGATGTGCACGTTAGGTGGATTGGCTATGCTAAACATTGCCCCTTCGTATCCAGTGTTACAGGGATAGGCAGGGAAGTGGGCCTGGGAGGTGAACTCGATGGGCCGAATGGCCTCCTTCTGTACGGTAGAGATTCTATTCTATAACACATCCATTTAAAGAACAGTAATTTTCATACACGAATCCTCATTCCATTTGTGTACATTGATGTTTCTCTATTA
Organism: Scyliorhinus torazame; assembly: GCF_047496885.1. Lineage (NCBI taxonomy): Eukaryota > Metazoa > Chordata > Chondrichthyes > Carcharhiniformes > Scyliorhinidae > Scyliorhinus > Scyliorhinus torazame. The sequence continues at coordinate 16,404,363 of NC_092720.1, read as the reverse complement.
ATGAGTTGTCATCCACACTTTATACCACTCCTCTCTTGAAGGTGGCGCATCCTGCAGTAGGACATCTTCAAAGGTATATTCCACTGTCCCTCCCTAGGGCTATTCTGCGTGCAGGTTGACACGGTCTTCCAGGAATGAAAAAATAATAATTGCCCAAAGTTTGCAAGTCTCACCCCTATGTAGTGACTCCTGCTAGAAAATGTCCGTGCTTATGGTTTAGGAGCAGGTTGTAAATGGTTAACTAATGCACTTCAGGCTCAGCTGAAAAAGACGCTGGAAGGCAACAAGTAGTATGACTGCAGTACATACGAACATATGAGACAGGAGCAAGCCATTTAGCCCCTTAAGCCTTCTCTGCCATTCCATAAGATCATGTCTAATCTGATTGTAACCTCAATAGAGGGCAATAAATCTTCGTGCCTGCAGCAGAGGAGAGGAAAACATCACAATGAAAGAAGCAGCAAAGACCCATGATGATACATGCTTTATACTTTGATGTGCTGGCAGCTGTAACTCGGTTTGTATAAAGGCCCTTCGGGCCTTTTTGATTTCATCCTTACTGAATACCAACTCTACCCTCTTCCCATTAGAACTGCCAATTGCTGAAGAGTTAAGTACCCTTACCTGCACTGCCCGTCCTGGCAACATTGTTCCAGCTATTGATCTCTTCTGTATAAAAATATTTCCTGCGACCAATTATAACAATAATCTTTATTATTGTCTCAAGTAGGCTTACATCAACACTGCAATGAAGTTACTGTGAAATTATAAACTTCCTCTCACAATCCTGATCTTTCTTCGCCCATTACCAGGCAGTGGATGAATGTATCATATTAAGTACCTTATCTGCTTGAGATCTTGTCTGAATTGAGGAACCCTGGCTTACCATTCTGTTGTGCCAGAGATGTTAAATATGCTCTGTTCTCTACCTTAACTGCCCATTCTTCTGGGGTGCAGTCAAACTCAAGTGTTTTGAAGAAGCAAACAATGAAATCGTTCCCCTTTCGTAACATAGATCAGTGCACGACAAAGTAATCTACTGTTCGAAGTGCTTTGACGGGTCAGCACAGTGGCTAGCACCGCTTACCTCACAGGACCGGAGACCCGGGTTTGATTCCGACCTTGGGTGACAGTCGGTATGGAGTTTGCAGGTTCACCCAGTGTCTGCGTGCGTTCCTTCTGGGTGCTCCAGTTTCCTCCCACAGCCAGAGCCCATCTCGGGTTAGGTACAAGTCATGAAAATGCAGATCCCATATCAAGTGATCAAATGAATTGATGTAAAGAAATCATCTGGAACCATTTTATTAAAGTATACAACTTTGAGCTACAAAACCATCATTCAGAGTGGCATCTCGTCCCCAGATGATATATTTCTCTTGTTCAACTTAAGACCCAGTAACCGAATGGAGAGGTTTACAGATTGTGAGTTATTAGTGCAGCAGGCTTCCGTTTTCCGATGGGGTCTTTGTTCTCCGCACTGGGACTCCGATAGACAGTTCCTGAAGGATTCTGACTGTAATGATTCTTCTGTTTGTGGCTAGGACTGTCGAGAGGCTTCCCCAGTCATTAGGTACCTTTTGTGTTTGCTCTCAGAAGGGATGGGGAGCGAGGGGTTTGGGATGTCAGTGCTTGTGCTTTGACCCACACTGTTTTTTTTGTGTTGATTTCCCACATACTCAACATTGTAACATGACTCACAAAAGGAAAAGCTTGACACAACACAAATTTCAGAAGCTCTACAAAAGTGAAATCATCGGTTTTGTCCGTTTCTGCATGGAATATAAGGCTTGTGGTGCTTCTTCGAGGCTCGATGGGTTTTGTTGCAATTCATAGCCGTGTATTTATGACTGCCTTTAACGTAAAAAATAAAGCAAACCTTCCTGTCGCCGCCTTGAATAAGGTCTGCTCTTTTTCTTCTGTCTGGTTTCCAGACTATTTTATATTAAAAAAAAGACAGCTATCATGCCAATCACACAGGTAGGCACACAATTCAGCCGATGACTTTTCACTCTCTGCACCAACTGCTTTATCAGTCGATGTCAGAGGAAGTAAAATACCCCACAATTCTTTGCTGCATGACAAGGAAAGAAGCACACAAAAAGTTTGAGAAATTAGTTCAAAAGAAAGCAAGGTGGGAAACAATTACAGTCTCGTTTTGTTTTCACGACACACACTCAACAGATGCAGTTTGTTTCTCTCTCAAAAAAATAGAAAGAAAACTTACAATGGAAAAGGTGTTAGAAGAGGCAGACAAACAGGCTTTTGTCCACACTCGCCCACAGTCCAGTCTTGTGAGAGGGGTGGGGAAGGGAGGGAGCAGGACGGTGGTGCGGAAGAAGCAAAACAAATGGTTTTCGTTTATAAATTTGCAGATTAGTGCTGAATAAATACAGTCCTGTTCACACGTCAAATGTGCTACTCCATCACAAACAGGGCCTCAGTCCAGTTTTTTTTTTTTATTAGTTGCTCTGTTTTAGTAACAAGACAGAATAGATGGTGCTTTCTTTACAAAAAAAAAATGCAAATCAGTCACATGACATCCACAAAGAACTCACTGGGGTTTCCCATCGCCATTCTGAAGGACTGTCTACTTGCCGTGAGTTCTGGGGGCACCGTGGCCAGGTCGCGGACTGGAGGGGCCCCCGGGGGCGCCATCGCAGACTGTGGGGGCAACATCATGAGAGGTGGCGTGTACAGGGGCGGTAAACCCGGAGCCCCATAAGACTGGTGCGTGTGATGACTGCGCACACTTGCGGCCATGGAGTGGTGGCTCCGGTGGCTGAGGTTGCTGTGGTGACTGTGCTCACTGGCGGCGGCCGAGCGCTCACTGGCTGCCCGTTCCCGTCGGATGCCGCTCCTTGTGGTATGATCTGATTCACTGCCGCTGCCCCCGGACTTGGCGTCGCCTGCCTTGGGCTCCTTCTCTTTCCCTCCTCTCCTCTCACTCCCACTGCGGTTCGATCCACTGCTTCGACTTCCTGGAACAGAGAAGCAAAACAAAGAAGCATGAGAACGAGACAAGGGTGAGATGGGTGTTGGGGGGGGGGGGGGGGAGACAATGAGGTCACTTTCTCGAGTGTACTTAATAAAGCCAGTGATACCATTTGATTTATCATTTAATAGTCTAAACCCTTCATATTTAAAACATTTTTTTAGAGTACCCAATTCATTTTTTTTTACAATTAAGGGGCAATTTAACGTAACCAATCTACCTACCCTGCACATCTTTGGGCTGTGGGGGCGAAACCCACGCAGACACGGGGAGAATGTGCAAACTCCACACGGACAGTGACCCAGAGCCGGGATCGAACCTGGGACCTCGGCGCCATGAGGCAGCAATGCTAACCACTGCACCACCGTGTTGCCCATCTAAACCCCTCATGTGATCTTCCTGATGTGTCCATTCATGATTCCTTTTTAAGATTATGACTTCAGAGAGAAAACTCAACATGGAATATCACCTGTGTGTAATGGTTGAATTTCTGTGTCTTTTATATTGATCAAGCGCTATGTGATGGCCCAGAAATCACTGCAGTGTGGCATCTTGCAGGTAGACCTTTCCTCCTCTCCTCTCATTCTCAGTCAGTTGCCTTCCTACCTCTCTCTCTCTCTTGAAAATTCACGGGCTGGATTCTCCGCACCCCGACGCTGAAATCGGGTCTGGCGCCGGGCTGGAGAATCCATTTCCCCGCATGGAAATGTCCAGCTCCGCGGTCCGAGGCCGCCATGGAGCATGGCGCGGCCGCTGGAGGTCTCCGCCGCGCGCACGCGCGGCATCCGACCCGGAAGTGCGGGGGCCCGTATCTGCAGCAAAAGTGGCGAGATTCATTCCGGGTCCCTGCTGGCCCCCTGCAGGGTTAGTAATATTTCATAGAATTTACAGTGCAGAAGGAGGCCATTCGGCCCATCGAGTCTGCACCAGCTCTTGGAAAGAGCACCCTACCCAAGCCACACCACCCTATCCCCATAACCCAGTAACCCCACTCAACCAACACTAAGGGCAATTTTGGACACTAAGGGCAATTTAGCATAGCCAATCCACCTAACCTGCACATCTTTGGACTGTGGGAGGAAACCGGAGCACCCGGAGGAAACCCACGCACACACGGGGAGAACGTGCAGACTCCGCACAGAGTCTGTGGCCCTTTCACGCCAGGTTTTCTGGCGTGGAAGTCCAGAGTTTTGACGCCAGCGTGGGGACGTAGTCCCAAAAGCAGAGAATGTAGCCCCACGTCTTTCACCAAACGGTTGGCCACCCAACCTAATATCTCCTTTTGCAGTTTGGTGCCCAATGTTGTTTGATAATGCCCCTGTGAAATGCCTTGGGACATTTCAATATATTAAAGGTGCTTGATAAATGCACGTTGAAGGGTGGCGCAGCGGGTTAGCCCTGTTGCCTCATGGCGTCAAGGTCCCAGGTTCGATCCCGGCTCTGGGTCACTTGTCCGTGTGGCGTTTGCACATTCTCCCTGTGTTTGCGTGGGTTTTGTCCCCGCAACACAAAAGATGTGCAGGGTAGGGTGGATCGGCCAGGCTAATTTTGAAAAAAAGAATTGGGTACTCTAAATTTATATTTAAAAAGACGGTTCTCTCACCTTCACTCGGCTGGCTGCCGGCACTGCCCCCTCCATAAGTGAACCCGGTGACGTCGTGGTAGCCCGGTGGGTGTGGGTTGAACGGGTGCTGTGGTGGGTACTGGTACGGGAAGGCTATGGGCCACGGTGCTGCACCTGGGTGGGGGAGGGGTGCCAATGTGTCTTGATCTGAAGTGCCGCTTGATCCATCGTGGTCATTGAGAGTTAGATTAGCCATGTCTGTGGAAGTATAATAATAATTTGTATTGGTGTCACAAGTAGGCTTACATTAACACTGCAATGTTACTGTGAAAAGCCCCTGGTTGCTGCACTCCGGCGCCTGTTCGGGTACACACAGGGAGGATGCAGAATGTCCAATTCACCGAACGCACGTCTTTCAGGACTTGTGGGAGGAAACCGGAGCACCCGGAGGAAACCCACGCAGACACGGGGAGAACGTGCAGACTCCGCAGAGACAGTGACCCAAGCCGGGTATCGAACCCGGGACCCTAGCGCTGTGAAGCAACACTGCTAACCACTGTGCTACCCTGCCGCCCTTTTCTGGCTGCTAGTTCTGTCAATATCAGTGAAATCACCAAATGGCTGTAATCCCGCTATTTACTGCAGGTCCCTAATCACTGACTCGTACCTGATCAACAGGAGCAAGTATTCTGCAAACATTCTAGGCAGGCACTGAGCTTTGGAACAATCAGTGTTTAGTTTATTGTAGAACCTTCATCCCAAATCAGATGCTCTAGAATCACTTCCGCATATTCTATCTGATTCTCATTGTAATGTGCATTGACCTCCATAGTGTTAGCTCAATAACATATGAACAAGGAGTACGAATAGGCCATTCAGCCCCTCCAGCCTGCTCCACCAAATGATAAGATCACGGCTCATCTGATAGAAACCTCAAATCTGCACCCTACATACCCCCGATAACCTATCACCCCCGGCTTAACAAGAATCTATCCACACCTGCCTTAAAAATATTCAAAAACTGCTTCACCATCTTTTGAGGAAGAGAGGTCCAAAGACTCGTGACCCTCTGAAAAGAACAAATGCTCCTCATTTCCGTTTTAAATGGGTGATCGCTTACTTTTGAACCATGACCCCTTGTTCCAGATTCTCCCTCAAGAGGAAATATCTTATCTATCTATAAAGACCCCTCAAGATTTTGTACGCTTCAATCAAATCAGACATAGGAACAGCTTCTTCCCCACAGCTGCCAGACACCTCAATGACTCCCCCTCAGACTGATCTGTTCCCTGTAAGAACACCATTCTGAAGTCAGAACCCTGACTTCAGTCGTAATGAAGTGCTTTGAGAGGTTGGTCATGAAGCGCATCACCTCCACACTCCACACGCCTTTATCCACTGCAATTCGCATACCGCAACAAACGGTCCACACAGACGCCATTTCCCTGGACCTACACTCATCCCTAGAGCATCTCGACAACAAGGACTCCTACATCAGACTCCTATTTATTGACTACAGCTCCGCCTTCAACACCATAATCCCAGCCAAGCTCATTTCAAAGCTCCAAAACCTAGAACTTGGCTCCTCACTCTGCAACTGGATCCTCGACTTTCTGACCAACAGACCACAATCAGTAAGAATGAACAACAACACCTCCTCCACAATAGTCCTCAACACCGGGGCCCCACAAGGCTGCGTACTTATCCCCCTACTCTACTCCCTGTACACACATGACTGCGTGGCAAAATTTGGTTCCAACTCCATCTACAAGTTTACTGACGATACGACCATAGTGGGCCGGATCTCGAATAACGACGAGTCAGAATACAGGCGGGAGATAGAGAACCTAGTGGAGTGGTGTAGCGACAACAATCTCTCCCTCAATGCCAGCAAAACTAAAGATCTGGTCATTGACTTCAGGAAGCACAGTACTGTACACACCCCTGTCAGCATCAACGGGGCCAAGGTGGAGATGGTTAGCAGGTTCAAATTCCAAGGGATGCACATCTCCAAAAATCTGTCCTGGTCCACCCACATCGATGCTACCATCAAGAAAGCACAACAGCGCCTATACTTCCTCAGGAAACTAAGGAAATTCGGCATGTCCACATTAACTCTTACCAACTTTTACAGATGCACCATAGAAAACATCCTATCAGGCTGCATCACAGCCTGGTATGGCAACTGCTCGGCCCAGGACCGCAAGAAACTTCAGAGAGTCGTGAACACAGCCCAGTCCATCACACAACATGCTCCCTATCCATTGACTCGATGGGCCGAATGGCCTACTTCTGCACTGTAAATTCTATGATAATCTATGATTGACTCCATCTACACCTCCCGCTGCCTGGGGAAAGCGGGCAGCATAATCAAAGACTCCTCCCACCTGGCTTACTCATTCTTCCAACTTCTTCCATTGGGCAGGAGATCCAGAAGTCTGAGAACACGCACAAACAGACTCAAAAACAGCTTCTTCCCCGCTGTCACCAGACTCCTAAACGACCCTCTTATGGACTGACCTCATTAACATTGCACTCTGTATGCTTCACCCGATGCCGGTGTTATGTAGTTACATTGTGTACCTTGTGTTGCCCTATTATGTATTTTCTTTTCTTCCCATGTACTTAATGATCTGTTGAGGTGCTCGCAGAAAAATACTTTTCACTGTACCTCGGTACACGTGACAATAAACAAATCCAATCTAATACAATTCACAACGTCATGTGCTGCTCTTGTTTGGCCCTTGTTCCGCACTGTAACCAATCACTATTTGTAGATGTACCATTTGTCGATGTACTCTGTCGATTATTCTTTGTCTACTATGTACGTACTGTGTACGTTCCCTTGGCTGCAGAAAAATACTTTTCACTCTACCTCTGTACATGTGACAATATATATCAAATATCAATATCAAATCACCTCTCACTCTTCTAAGCTCCAGCGTATACAAGCCCCGCCTGTCCAACCGTTCCTCACAAGATAACCCGCCCGTTCCTGGTATTACTCTGGTAAATTTTCTCTGAACTGCTTTTTACATCCTTCCTTCAACAAGGTGATAAATGCTGTACACAGTGCTCCAAATATAGACTCACTTGTACCCTGTCCAACTTTTCATTTCTGGCTAGCTTTCTCTCGTACTCCACCAAATAGCAGCAACTGACACCCTCAACACAGGGAGAGTTCTTCATCTTCGAATGACATTTACAAACTACCTTCTACTTCCAGTACCCCGAGAGGCAGCGCAGGTGAAATTGCTGCAATATTCAGTGACGGAGAGTGATGGGTCACAGTGGGTCTACAACACCGGTCTGTGTGCTCGTCCGCTCAACATTGAGACACACAGCATGTGAACACCAATGCCCATTCCCTCCACTGTTCTTGCAAGTATTGTTGAAAAAAGAAACACGCTGTCAAAGTTTTTCATCTTGCACTCAGCCAGACAGACAAGAGAATCCATAATTCCGAAGGGAGAAACAATTTACACTGAATGCGAAAAGCCCATGCTAGCACAACTTAGAACATGTCTGAAGTTAGCTATCATTCCCCAATTGGACAGCACGTGCTGAACAACCCTGAGAGTGCCAAGAGTCACACTAACGTCCAATTTAAGATGAACAGACAGACTGTCAATGCAGCTCACTTAAATTTGCTGGAAGCTACATATATTTATGTGTGGGGACCTGTCCTCTGCAGGCAGAAAGAGCATGTCCAGGCATGGCACCTTTATTTTGACCTGGGGGACAATGTTCTCTCCATGCATTCTCCATGGCAATGCCTCAACCAATCAGAGTTGCCTTCCCAACCAATTTGCACCCTTTTCTCATACAGTATAAATTGTTGCCCCCTTTGAAATTTGGTATTCTGGCGCCTGTCCTGATGAGTGTAAGGCAAAAAGCTGCAACAGCCTCTGGCATGTCTGGGGTCTGTAATTAAAGCTAGTTTCTGGGGTAAGGCAGGGCGAGGCTGAGGCACCGCAGGTTTGAGACGCCACCATGCCCCAAAGACAGAGTTAGTGACTCACTGCCACAGAGGCTGCCGAAGATGTAGTAGCATTGCTCCGAGAAGGTGATTTTGTTGACAGTGTGTCGGATGTAGCCAGCTTTGAGGAGATTGCTAGCGTATTTTCGGGCCTCGCGTCGATCTGGGAAACCTTCAACGTGGTTAAAAAGCCAGTCAACAACATCCGAACCTGGGGGAGGCAACACAGAACGAGTCAGCAAAAGTGAGGAGGGCATTCAGCCCATCGTGACGGTGTTTGGTAGTTAATGAGTACCACCCCCCCCATCTCAATTTCTCTGCACTTTTCCCATGGCCTTGCAAAAAGTCCCATTCATGTGTTTATCAAATTCTCTTTTGAAATTTACTACTGAATTTGCTTCCACCATCCTTTCAGATAAGTGCGTTCCACAATAACCTTCTCGACTTAAGGGAATACAACCCTAGTTAATTCAAACTCTCCTCATTATTTAGCCATTTTAACCCCAGTACTTTAAACCCCAAATCTGATGTCACGGAATCACTGCCTCATCCATGGAATCCCAAGAGCGCAGCAGGCCATTCGGCCCATCGAGTCTGCGCCAAAAGAGCACCCTACCTAGGCCCACTCCCCCCGCCGTATCCCCGCAACCCCACCTAACCTGCACATCTTTGAACTGTGGGAGGAAATCTGAGCACCCAGAGCAGACACAGGGACGAATTGCACACTCCACACAGTCACCCAATCCCAGAATTGAACGCGGGCCCCTGGCGCGTTAGGTAGCAGTGCTAACCACTGTTGCAGCTTGCCGCCCCTCATCTGTCTGACTCTCAATAAAATTGCCTTGACCTTTAACATGTTAGCTCAATAGCAATCGGCAGCAACTAACATCTTCAACACGGAACGGCCTCAATGATTAGGGGCTAATCGAAAAGCAGAATACTGTGGATGCTGCAAATCTGAAATGAAAACAGGAAATGTTGGAAACACTCAGCAGATCAGGAAGTATCTGCAGAGAGGGAAACAGAGTGAGCTTTTCAGGCCGATGGCTTTTCATCAGAACTAGGAAAAGGTGTCATAATAGAATCAAAGAATTTACAGTGCAGAAGGGGGGCATTCAGCCCATCAAGTCTGCAACGGCCCACTTAAGCCCACACCTCCACCCTATCCCCGTAACCCACTAACCCCACCTAACCTTTTTTGACGCTAAGGGGCAATTTATCATGGCCAATCCACCTAACCTGCACGTCTTTGGACTGTGGGAGGAAACCGGAGCACCCGGAGGAAACCCACGCAGACACGGGGAGAACGTGCAGACTCCGCACAGACAGTGACCCAGCGGGGAATAGAACCTGGGACCCTGGAGCTGTGAAGGAACAATGCTAACCACTATGCAACCATGCCGTCCACCGTGTGAGTTGGGGAACCTACAAGTTTTTCCAATTGATGAGCTAAGGTTATGCGGAGGGGGGGGTTGCAGTCTCCCCCGCCATTGTTTACCTCATTATCACTCATCAAAGGCATTGTTTGTTGGGCGGCACGGTGGTGCAGTGGTCAGCACTGCTGCCTCACGGCCCTGGGTCACTGTCGATGTGGAGTTTGCACATTCTCCCCGTGTCTGCGTGGGTCTCACACCCACAACCCAAAGATGTGCAGGGTAGGTGGGTTGGGGGTTGGTCACACTACATTGCCCCTTAATTGGAACAAAAATAATAACTTGGTACCCAAAATGTAGAATAAAAAGAAGGCACTGTTTGCAAAGCTGGGTCAATGGCTGGACCCAACATACCTATAAAAGCGTTGGGGATCGTTATTTTAAGCCACATTCGGTCGCGGACCTCTAAGCCCGATTCTGGTGATGCCATGGCTTTGACGATGGTGACTATATCACTGTGGATTGATAAGTGAAAATCGTCGAATCCTGGAAGGAAAAGAACACAAATAGATCCCACTTCAAATGAGCAATGGTGCAGAGCAGTGCAGTGCTGTTAGGCTAGGATAAGGGATGATATAGCGAGCGTAGAGAACAGGCCATCCTCAAGTGTCGAATTTGCGGTAAGCATTATCCATTCCAGAACACCCAGCACCATGAAGGATCCTGATTTCTGGCTTACTTCATCAACTCTAAATGACACTATTCAGTTCATAGTCTTCATCACTCAATACAAATCATTTTTTTTTTTGCCACTGGCTGTCACTGCTGCAGGTGAAACAACATTCAATAAAACCATGCCAGCGACACCTACTGGTGAACAAAAATCAGTGATGCAGCAAATTAGTCAAGACTTGGATCTTTCATCATGATGGGAATTGCTTCCAATTCTTGCCGGCAGATTGCTGGTCCATTGGCATGTCCTGAATCTCGGAACAAACACGGAACTCTGCACGCGCTTGTTCTGGCAGGAACACCCAGAGAATTTGGCCCTTAATTTATTGTTTGACGGGATGTGGGCATCGTTGGGGAGGCCAGTATTTGTTGTCCATTCCTAACTGTCCTTGAACTGAGTACATTGCTGGGCCATTTCAGAGGGCTCCTGAGAGTCAACCACATTGCTGTGGGTCTGGAGTCACATGTAGGCCAGACCGAGTAAGTATGGCACATTGGTGAACCAGATGGGGGGTTTTAAATTAAATTCAATGATCATTTCATGCTTATTATTACGGAGATGAACTTTGTATTTTAAATTTATCAGTTGAATTTAAATTCCACCAGTCGCTGAGGTGGGATTTGAAACTGCGTCCCCCAGAGCATTAACCCCGGCCTCTAGGTTAATAGTGACCCCAACGTCCCCCTTAATATCGGTCACGCTCCTGCATAGAACATAGAACGTATCGTGCAGAAGGAGGCCATTCGGCCCATCGAGTCTGCACCGACCCATTTAAGCCCTCACTTCCCCCCTATCCCCTGAACCCAATAACCCCTCCTAACCTTTTTGGACACGAAGGGCAATTTTAGCTTGGCCAATGCACCTAACCTGCACGTCTTTGGACTGTGGGAGGAAACCAGAGCACCCGGAGGAAACCCACGCAGACACGGGGAGAATGTGCAGACTCCGCACAGACAGCGACCCAGCAGGGAATCGAACCTGGGACCCTGGTGCTAACCACTGTGCTACCGTGCTGGATAGGATACAAAGAGCAGAGAAACTTGGGGGAGGGGGGGGGGGATTCTGGCCTCATAATTCCCCTCACCTAACATTCTGCTCCAGTAAATCTCAGTGATTTCTTGCACAGTTTGCTCCTTGACCCTTCACTTCGGTTTCTCACGTACAAATTTGATACCGATGCACCGAATATTTACACAACCTGTTCTCTTTTCTGCACTGGTATGTGCTTTCCTTAACCAAGGATTGATGAGAGGTTACCGGGTAGAAATTCCTTTGTATTTCTGGTGTTACAGCACTGCACCCTCTGGACACACACACACACAAACAAACAAACACACAACACAAAGTAGAATGAAACAAACTGAGAGAAACGTAGCTCGGTGATTGGGGAAGCCATGCTGTGCAACACCAGGTGCAGCCAATGGTCACGTGCGGGTGGAACTTACGTTCGGTTTCTGGGATGGAGCTGGTGATGGAAGAGCTGGTGGAAGTAATGGTACTCATGGAGGGGCTCATACCATATGGCTGATAGGCTCCTGTCATGGCTGCCGTGTGCGACACCCACGCCGCTGGGTCGATGGGGCGAATGGGCTCACCTGACGAGGAGAGGAAGAAACAAGGAGGCATTAGTACTTGTGTAGCTTGATGGTCTGGGGTCATATCAGAATTTTAAACAGTTCTGAGTGAATCAATGCATGTATATATATGCATGCCTGTGTGTATAAGTGTGTGTGAGTGACATATGATTCATCATCCGCACTCAAGGAATTCATAGATTAACCAGCTAACTGCGAAAAGCCCCCAGTCGCCACATTCCGTCAGCTGTTCGGGAACAGGGAGGGAGAATTCAGAATGTCCAAATTACCTAACAAGCACGTCGTTCGGGACTTGTGGGATGAAACCAGAGCACCCGGAGGAAACCCACACAGACACGGGGAGAACGTGCAGACTCTGCACAGGCAGTGACCCAAGCCGGGAATTGACCCCGAGTCCCTGGCGCTGTGAAGCAACAGTGCTAACCACTGTGCTATCGTGCTGATCATTAAAAAAAACGCTCTTAGCAAAAGTTAGCAAGGGTCAGGAAGAGGACTCAATGGATTGAATGTATTGGAGACTGTGAAAGTTTTTTTTTTAAATGCATTTTATTCAAACTTGTATCAAAGTAGGTTATAGCAAATAAACACCCCAGGAATCATTCTTCTCAACAATCAACTATACAGTTTGTACACATTTTCCTCCTTTTTCACCCCCCCCCCTTCCCCCTGCGACGAACATCTCCTCAAACACGGTCACAAACATCCCCCACCTTTTCTCAACTCCCCTGCTGAGCCCCTTAACTTATACTTTATCTTCGCTAACCGCAGGAAGTCAGACAGGTCACCCAACCATGCTGCTACCCCCAGTGGCGATTCGACCGCCACTCCAGCAAAATTTGTCGCCGTGCAATCAGAGAGGCGAAGGCCAAGACATCGGCCTTCCTCCTCTCCATGAGCTGCAGCTTCTCTGAAACCCCAAATATCGTCACCAAAGGGTCCGGGTCCACCTCCCCCTCCACTATCCTGGCTAAGACCGCGAACACTCCCGCCCAGAATCTTCCCAATTTTTCACAACCCCAAAACATGTGCGCATGATTTGCTGGCCCCCGTCCACACCTCTCGCACTCATCTGCTTCCCCCTGAAAGAACCCACTCATTCTCGCCCAAGTCGTCTGCACCCTGTGCACCACCTTGAACTGTATCAGGCTCATCCTTGCACAAGAGGAGGTCCCGTCACAATTTACCCTTCGCAGTGCCTCACTCTATACTCCCCAATGTTTGTGACCGTGTTTTTCGTCAGTATTCACTCAGGAAAAAGATAATGTTGTGGAGGAGAATGCTGAGTCCCAGGCTAATAGAATAGATGGCATTGAGGTACGTAGGGAAGAGGTGTTGGCAATTCTGGACAGGCTGAAAATAGATAAGTCCCCGGGACCTGATGGGATTTATCCTAGGATTCTCTGGGAGGCCAGGGAAGAGATTGCTGGACCTTTGGCTTTGATTTTTATGTCATCATTGGCTACAGGAATAGTGCCAGAGGACTGGAGGACAGCAAATGTGGTCCCTTTGTTCAAAAAGGGGAGCAGAGACAACCCCGGCAACTATAGACCGGTGAGCCTCACGTCTGTAGTGGGTAAAGTCTTGGAGGGGATTATAAGGGACAAGATTTATAATCATCTAGATAGGAATGATATGATCAGGGATAGTCAGCATGGCTTTGTGAAGGGTAGGTCATGCCTCACAAACCTTATTGAGTTCTTTGAGAAGGTGACTGAACAGGTAGACGAGGGTAGAGCAGTTGATGTGGTGTATATGGATTTCAGCAAAGCGTTTGATAAGGTTCCCCACGGTAGGCTATTGCAGAAAATACGGAGGCTGGGGATTGAGGGTGATTTAGAGATGTGGATCAGAAATTGGCTAGCTGAAAGAAGACAGAGGGTGGTGGTTGATGGGAAATGTTCAGAATGGAGTACAGTCACAAGTGGAGTACCACAAGGATCTGTTCTGGGGCCGTTGCTGTTTGTCATTTTTATCAATGACCTAGAGGAAGGCACAGAAGGGTGGGTGAGTAAATTTGCAGATGATACTAAAGTCGGTGGTGTTGTCGATAGTGTGGAAGGATGTAGCAGGTTACAGAGGGATATAGATAAGCTGCAGAGCTGGGCTGAGAGGTGGCAAATGGAGTTTAATGTAGAGAAGTGTGAGGTGATTCACTTTGGAAGGAATAACAGGAATGCGGAATATTTGGCTAATGGTAAAGTTCTTGAAAGTGTGGCTGAGCAGAGGGATCTAGGTGTCCATGTACATAGATCCCTGAAAGTTGCCACCCAGGTTGATAGGGTTGTGAAGAAGGCCTATGGAGTGTTGGCCTTTATTGGTAGAGGGATTGAGTTCCGGAGTCGAGAGGTCATGTTGCAGCTGTACAGAACTCTGGTCCGGCCGCATTTGGAGTATTGCGTACAGTTCTGGTCACCGCATTATAGGAAGGACGTGGAGGCTTTGGAGCGGGTGCAGAGGAGATTTACCAGGATGTTGCCTGGTATGGAGGGAAAATCTTATGAGGAAAGGCTGACGGACTTGAGGTTGTTTTCGTTGGAGAGAAGAAGGTTAAGAGGAGACTTAATAGAGGCATACAAAATGATCAGGGGGTTGGATAGGGTGGACAGTGAGAGCCTTCTCCCGCGGATGGATATGGCTGGCACGAGGGGACATAACTTTAAACTGAGGGGTAATAGATATAGGACAGAGGTCAGAGGTAGGTTCTTTACGCAAAGAGTAGTGAGGCCGTGGAATGCCCTACCTGCTACAGTAGTGAACTCGCCAACATTGAGGGCATTTAAAAGTTTATTGGATAAACATATGGATGATAATGGCATAGTGTAGGTTAGATGGCTTTTGTTTCGGTGCAACATCGTGGGCCGAAGGGCCTGTACTGCGCTGTATTGTTCTATGTTCTATGTTCTATGTTCTAATTGATCTCCATTCCCAACTCCGCTTCCCATTTCTCCTTGATCTTCACCACCCGCTCGCCTCCCTGCTCCCCCAACCACTTATATATATCCCCAATTCTTCCCTCCCCTTCCACATCCAGAAGCAGCAGTCGCTCCAGCAGGGTGCATCCTGGCAATCTAGGGAACCCCTTCCAGACCTTTCGTGCAAAGTCCCTAACCTGTAGATACCTGAAGTCACTACCCCTTGGCAGCTCTACCCTCTCCCTTAGCTGCTCCAGATTGGCGAACCCTTCCTTCAAATACAAATCCCTCACCTTGACCAGCCCCACTTCCCTCCACCTCCTGTATACACTATCCATCCCCCCCTGCTCAAACCCATGATTCTCGCACAGCGGCGTTAGCACCGACATCCCTTCCACCCTAAAATGCCTCCTCAGCTGATTCCATATCTTCACCGTGGACAGCACCACTGGGCTCCCTGAATACCTACTCGGAGCCATTGGCAATGCTGCCGTCACCATAGCCCTCAAACTAGACCCCTTATAAGAGTCTTCCTCCATCCTAACCCATTCTACCCCTTCTCCTTCCCACCACCACCGCACCTTGTCCACATTCGCCGCCCAATAATAATGAAGCAAGTTTGGCAACGCCAACTCCCCCTGCTGCCTCTGCCTCTGTAGCAGGGTCCTCCCCACCCTTGGCACCTTCCCCACCCATACAAAGTCAGAGATGATTGTGTCCACTTTCGAAAAAAGGCATTTGGTGTAAAGATCGGGAGAGCCTGAAAGATAAACAAGAACCTCGGCAGAATATTCATTTTCACCACTTGGACCCTCCCCACCAATGTTAAGTGCAGTGTATCCCACCTCTTAAGATCTTCCCTGGCCTCCTCCACCAGGTTCGTTAAGTTCCACTTATGGAGCCCCGTCCATTCCCTCGCTACCTGAATCCCCAAGTACCTAAACCTATCCCTCGCTACCGTAAATGACATACCCCCTAAATTAGCCCGCTGTGCCAGCTCATTCACCGGGAATACTTCACTTTGCCCTACATTCAGCTTGTATTCCGAAAACCTTCCAAACCTCCCCAACAGGCCCATAATCCTTCCCATACTCTCCAACGGATCCGAAACATACAGCGGGGGTCATCGGCATAGAGCGACACCTGATGCTCCCTCTGTCCTCTCATGATCTCCTGCCACTCTGCCGACCACCTGAGAGCCATCGCCAATGGCTCTATGGCCAGCGCAAACAGCAGCGGCGACAGCGGGCACCCCTGCCTCGTACCCATGTGTAAGTCAAAGCTTCGTGAGCTCATATTATTCATCCTCACCCTCGCTCTTGGCGCCACATACAGCAACCGCACCCATGCCACAAATCTCGGCCCGAACCCAAACCTTCCCAAAACTTCAAACAAGTACCGCCACTCCACCCGATCAAATGCTTTCTCTGAACCCATGGACACCACCACCTCCGGTACCAGAGCTCTCGACGGATTCATCACCACATTCAACAGCTGTCTTATATTACTCGCGATCTGCCTGCCCTTCACGAAGCCTGTTTAATCTTCTGCAACCACCCCCGGGACACAAACCTCTATCCTCCCCGCCAACAACTTAGCCAATACTTTCACATCCGTGTTCAATAGTGATATGGGTCGATACGACCCACATTCCACCGGATCCTTCCCTTTTTGGGGGATTAGTGTGATTACTGCCTGCTTCATCGTCCCCGGCAACTCCCCCTTCTCCGGCGCTTCATTAAATGCCCCCAACAGATGTGGTGCCAGGTCCGCCGCAAATTCCTTATAAAATTCTGCCGGGTACCCATCTGGCCCAGGGGCCTTCCCCGACTTCATTTCCCTGATACTATCCAGCACCTCCCTCAGCCCCAGTGGTTCCTCCAATGCCTGCCTCTTGGCTTCCTCCACCCGGGGAAATTCCAGCTCCAGCTCGTCCAGAAACCACCCCATGTCCCCCTCATCTCCTCCTGGGTCTGCCTCAAAGTCTCTGGTAATACTCTCTAAATGCCTCCTTTTTCTTCCCTGGCTCTGACACCACATCCCCAGCCCGAATCTTCAATATTTCCTTGGACACAGCCTGCCTCCGCAGCTGGTGCGCCAGCATGCGGCTCGTCTTCTCCCCATACTCGTATTGCACCCCTCTTGCCCTACGCAGTTGCCCTACTGCCCTCCCCGTTGTCAGTCTGTCAAATTGCCCCTGCAACTTTTTCCTCCTCCCCAATCCCTCCACGGTGGGCACCCTCGCATATTCCCTGTCCACCTCCACTATCTCGCTCACTAGACAGTCATGTTCCGCCCTCCTTTCCTTATTCGCAAGAACCATAAATATGAGAATTTCTCCCCGGACCACTGCCTTCAGTGCTTCCCAAAAAATGCCCGCCGACACCTCCCCATTCTGATTGAACTCCACATAATCCCGAATCGGCAACCACACCTTATCACAAAAACCTCCATCCACCAACAACCCCGAGTCAAACCTCCACCCCAGCTTCTGCTCTCGTCCCGTACTGAACCGAATATCCAGCCAGTGGGATACATGGTCCGAGATAACTATCCCCGCATACTCTGCCCCCTCCACCCCAACCAAAATCTCCCGACTCACTACAAAGTAATCAATCCTCGAATACACCTTATAGACGTGTGAAAAGGAATATTCCCTTCCCCTGAGTTCTGAAAGCGCCATGGATCCACCATACCCATCCTCTCCATAAACCTGCCCAGCTCCCTTGCCATTCGTACCCTACCCATCGACCTGGGGCTCGATCTATCCACCCTCGGCTCCACGACACAGTTAAAATCTCCTCCCATGATCAACTGGTGCGTGGCCAAATCCGGGATTGCTGCCAGCAACCCCCTCATAAAACCCACATCATCCCAATTTGGGGCATACACATTTACCAACACTACCGGTGCCCCTTCCAATACCCCACTCACAATCACATATCTCCCACCTGGATCCCCCACCTCCTTCGCACTCACAAATCCCATTTTTTTGCTCATTAAAATCGCCACACCCCTCGATTTCGAATCAAACCCCGAGTGAAAAACCTGCCCGACCCACCCCTTCCTGAACCTAACCTGGTCCTTCACACGGAGGTGTGTCTCCTGCAAAAAGACCACCCCCGCTTTCAAGCTCCTGAGGTGCGCGAACACCCGCGACCTTTAAACCGGCCCATTCAGTCCCCGGACGTTCCACGTTACCACCGTTACCGGAGGCTTGCGCCTCCAATCCCCTCTACCGTCCGCCATCTTCCCCACTTAACCCCTGCCCCTTTAATTCCACTCTGTACTTAGCCCATCCCAGATGGCCTCTTTCTTCACCCTTGACCATGTCATCTCTCACCCCCTGCCGCGTCGCAAACCTCCCCCTCCCCCCCCCCGCTTTTCCCTTTCCTCCCCCCCACTTCCCCTTTCCCCCCTCCCCTCGGCCAACCCCCTTGGCCTTCTCCCCACCACCTCACTTCCGTTCACCAGCATAACCTGCTAGCGCGGCTGCCCCTGCCCAAAGGCACATCCTAATGACCTCCACCTCCCTCCCCACTCCTCATCTCAAAGAAGAAGGCCCCCTGCTGGCCTTACCCTCTCCCACCCAAACATGGACTTCTCCTGAACTCCAGGCAGCCTTCTGCAAAAGCAAACAAACAGATGTGAAACACACACAGTCCCATAAAACAGGAGGGGGGATGGGAACATCCATCCCCACATAAACTTTTCACCCCTACAACTCCTTACAATCTCAACATTGAACAAACCCCCCCCCCCCCCCCCCCGCCCCCAAAAAAGGCGAAAACCCCCAATCCCTACACCCACTTCAAACATGCTCCCGACCATTACATAATGCCAGCACCCTGGTTCCCAAGCATTGTCCACTCAGTTGTCCTCCAGTTTATGCTCCTTAATGAAGTCTTCGGCCGCTTCTGGGGTCTCGTAATAATACTCCTGGCCTCCGAATGTCACCCATAATTTCGCCGGGTAGAGCACCCCAAACCTGATCTGCCGCCGGTACAGCACCGCCTTGGCCTTGTTGAAACCTGCCCGCCGTTTTGCCAACTCGGCTCCGATGCCCTGATAAATCCGGACGTTATTTCCCTCCCAGTCGCAGCTTCGCTTCTCCCTGGCCCACCGTACAATTTTCTCCTTCTCCACAAATTTACGGAGCCTCACGATCACCAGCTCTAGGCTTCTGCCTCAGAGACCTCTGTGCTCGGTCCACTTCAGGTGCCTTATCCAGCAACCCTTCTGCCACCAGTCCCGCCAGCATCCTCGGGACGTACCTCGTGGCACTCACACCTTCCACTCCTTCAGGCAGGCCTACTATTCACAGGTTCTGTCTTCTCGAGGGATTCTCCTGCTCCTCAACCTTTGCCCTCAACGTCTTACAAAGGTCTCCTAGGGGCCCCACCTCCGCCTCCAGAGCCACCACACGATCGCTGTGGTCCGAGATCACTCCTTCAATCTCCCGAATCTGTGACCCCTGCACCTCCAAACACCCCTCCATCCGCTCCAAAGTACTCTTCAGGGGTGCCACACCTTCTGCAATGGCCTTTGCATGATCCTCACGCATTTCTTTCCTCTGCTTATGGAATTCCTCCTTGATAAAAGTCATCAGTTCCTGTATCTGGGGCCTTGCAGCTTGCCCACCCCCCCCCTCCCACCTGCATCCTGGGAGAGGCTGTTGCTGCAGCACAAGACTGTTTCAACTTTCCAGCCAAATTTCTCACTGTTTTCTGCCGGGTCTGGCGATTCAGGAGACATACCATTCCAGGGGTAAACTACTCCTCTAACATTCACCTTCGCCTTTTCATCAAAATTCCACCCGGATCTGTGTGAATAGAGCCCTTTTCTGTGACTTTGAGCAGCAACAGCCCCGTATGTGACCACTCACTCCATGGTCACACCCGGAAGTCTGGAGACAGTGAAAGTTAACCTTGAGAGAAAGAGCTGCTGAAAACCTCCAAATAGACGCTGCCTGCAGTACCTGGAAGGGTTGGCCCGACCCGAATCTGACAGAAGAGCAGACCACATTACTTACTGGAATTGAATGACAAATGCAGACTCATGTGATATATGTGGAGGTATCTGGTTACAAAGTGTACTGTAACTCAGGCAGTCTTGGTTCTCCTGTTACACAGTGGAATCTTAATTATTCACAAGCCACCTAACCCACTGACCCATCAGCCACCGTCTCAATTATTGGCGAGGGAGTTGGGGTTCAGTTATGCATCAACTGAAGGCCAATCAGCTCAGCCCCGGGACTTCAGCTGCTTCACCAGTGACCTCCCTTCTGTCATGGAGGTCGGAAGTGGGTGTGTTCGCTGGTGGTTGAATGAAAATGAAAATGGCTTATTGTCACAAGTAGGCTTCAAATGAAGTTACTGTGAAAAGCCCCGAGTCGCCACATTCCGGCGCCTGTTCCGGGAGGCTGGTGCGGGAATTGAACCGTGCTGCTGGCCTGCCTTGGTCTGCTTTAAAAACCAGCTATTTAGCCCAGTGTGCTAAACCAGCCCCAGTGAAGATTGCGCAATGTTCAGCACCATTTGCAACTCCTCAGATAAGGAAGCTGTCGTTGTCAAAATGTAATGAAACCCGGACAACATTCAGTCTTGAAATGACAAGTGGCAAATACCATTCATGCCACACAAGTGCCAGGCAATGATCATCTCTGACAGGAGGGAATGTAACCACCTCCCCATGATATTCAAAGACATTCCCATCATCAAGTCCCCCACTATCAAAATGAAAAACAAAAGTCTCGCATCGTCCCAGAGGACCACAGGCTGCTTTCCCCCTTTGAGGGGGAGAGACGACCGGTGGTGATTTAACCCGAGGGTCACCACACCTCAGGCGAGGGGCAAGATTGGGAAGGCGGGACCTTCATGAATAACCTCAGCCGGTGCAGGAATTGAACCCACGTTGCTGGCCTCGCTCTGCATCACGAACCAGCTGCTAGCCAAGTGAGCTAACCGACCCTCCGACTACCAACACACTGGGGACTACCGTTAGCCAGAAACATATTTGGACCAGCCAGATAAATAATGTGGCTCCAGCAGCAGTTAATCAGAGGTCAGTAATGTACTTTCGGAATGTCCAAGGCCTCTCCAGCATCTACAAGTTACAAATGTGACGACATATTCTTCACTTGCCTGGGTGAGTGCAGCTCTAACAACACCAAAACGCCTGCACCAGCGAGGACAAAGCATCCCATTTGATTGGCATTCCATCCACCAGCTTAAAAATCTCTCCCTCCACCACAGAGGCAGCCGCATGTACCATCTACAAGATGCACTGCGGCAATTCACCAAGGCTCCTTCGACAGCACCTTCTGAACCTGAAACAGTTACCAGCTAACAGGACAAGGGCAGCAGGTATCACCATCTGCAAGTTCCCCTCCAAGTCGCACACCATCCTGACTTGGAACTATATTGTTGTTCATTCATCTTTGCTGGGTCAAAGTCCTGAAACTCTCTCTATAACAGCACTGTGGGGGTGCAATGGTTCAACAAGCTATATCAACAACACTTTCTCAAATAGAGATAGATAATAAATGCCGGCTTTGTAGAAACACCTCAGATGATTTACAGTGCACTGGATATCTTGATATCTGCCCCTCACCTTCCCCACCTGCGCCTCACTTGCCCCTCACCTTCCCCACCTCACTTGCCCCTCGCCTTCGCCACCTCACCCTTCCCCACCTCATCAGTCCCACACCTTCCTCACCTCACCTGCCCCTCACCTTCCCCCACCTCACCTATCCCACACCTTCCTCACCTCACCTGCCCCACACCTTCCTCACCTCACCGGTCCCTCGCCTTCCCCACCTCATCAGTCCCACACCTGCCCCACACCTTCCTCATCTCACCCATCCCACACCTTCCTCACCTCACCTCCCTTTCCCCATCTCACCTGTCCCTTGCCTTCCTCACATCACCTTTTCCTCACCTCACCCAATCCTTACCTTCCCCACATCACCTGCCCCTCACCCTCCCCACCTCATCTGCCCCTCACCTTCTTCACCTCACCTGTCCCACACCTTCCCCATCTTCCTCACTTCACCTGTCCCACAACTTCCTCACCTCCCTTTCCCCATCTCACCTGCCTCTCACTTTCCCTGCCTCACCTGTTCCAGAGTAAGCAATATGGAGGGTTTGGATGGGAATGGGCCAGTGAAACCTAATATCTTTGGGGGCACAGAACAGATAAGAACGTTGAGCTCTATTTAATCCCACGCTATTCTCTTTTCCCGTGACATCTATGAATTAGGAAATTAGATGACACTTGCTCCCAATCGTTAGCTAGTGATGCTTTGTTAGAAAAAATAAGAGGGAAGCACGGTGGCGCAGTGGTTAGCACTGCTGCCTCATGGCGCCGAGGTCCCAGGTTCGATCCCAGCTCTGGGTCACTGTCCGTGTGGAGTTTGTACATTCTCCCCATGTTTGCGTAGGTTTCGCCCCCACAACCCAAAGATGTGCAGGGTAGGTGGATTGGCCACGCTAAATTGCCCCTTAATTGGAAAAAATGAATTGGGTACTCTAAATTTATATAAAAAAAGAAAAACTAAGTGTGAGAACGAGTGGAAGAGAGAGTGAACACTTTTGATCAAGATGGGATAGGGTTAGGCAGTGATGCTCCCCATGATCGAAGTGTAAATGAACACAAATGCACACACAGTAGACCATTATACCAATGTAATCCCCAACACACCCAAAGTGCAACACCACACCAAGAGTTGAGTTTGTAATAGCCTTTATAGTAGTCCAAATGGTCATGGGTGTTAATAGATGTTCAGCACCCAAGTCACATGGCATCTAGGTTCTGTGTAATCCTGGAGTGAGCATCAACTGAATAGATGGACAACATTGAATTATCATAGACTGAATCATAAGTGCTTTTTGCATTCAACGATTTTAATTAAACTATTTGGAGTAGAAAGTATACAATACTTTTTTCAATTGTTCATTCCTGGGATATGTCAAGACGGGCAATTATTGTCCATCTGATTGTCTTGAGAAAGTGGTAGTGGGTCGCCTTCAACAGTTTCTGTTTGATAAAATTGAATGGTTGTTAGGTTGCTGGGGGGCGGTAGAAAAGTGGCATTAAGGTCGCAATGAGATCAGCCATGATCTTATGAAATGGTGGAGCAGGCTCGAGGGGCCGAACGGCCTACTCCTGCTCCTATTCCTGATGATCCTACCACAGGATGCTGGAGTTTATAATGGAATAAACGTTGGTGAGTAGCGCCCAAAGACATGGAGAGTTTTGGTACATTTTTCCAGATTTTAATGTTGCTCCTTTCCTCGCGAGCTCCTTCGTCTTATCCATTGTGGAAGCTACTTACTTCTGGGGAGCGTGAAGCAGGCTCGAGGTGTTGGGTCCCAGCATTTGGCAACAGTCAGCGTGATGGGCCTTTAAGGAAACAACCACAGCAGGTCTTAGGACTTCCACAAACCAAGTTCATAAAACCCTCCTCAAGACTCCAGAAACAAAAGGGTTAAGCAAAACGTCAGGATTTCAGCATCTGTTCCTCTTTGAACCGCCTCCCTGAAAACTGACAGGCACCGGGAGACTGGGCTGGGTTAGGAACAAAAAGATCTGGGAAAAATAGCCGAGTTTCATCCGCTGTCTGCCACGTTTGCACACAGCACACTGAACACATTTCGCTGTTTTAAATTGCAGGGAACATTTTAAAAGAACATTGATCGATTTCCTGTGGGTCTGCACATGGGAATTTAGGCCCAAAGGGTCTCTCTCTCTCAGGCTGCCTGTTTATTTCCCGACAGCTGCATCAGGACCCAAAGAAATGAAAAAAAAACCCACCAGAATTTATATATCACCTTTCACAACCCCTGGACATCCCAAGCCACTTCACAGTCAAGTAAATATTTCTGGAGCGTAGTTACTGTTGCTATGCCAAATTTTTTTTTAAAATTAAGGGACAATTTAGCGTGGGCAATCCACGTGCCCTGCACATCTTTGGGTTGTGGGAGTCAGACCTACGCAGACACGGGAGAGAATGTGCAAACTCCATACGGACAGTGAACCAGAGCCGGGATCGAACCTGGGACTTTGGCGCCATGGGGCAGCAATGGGGCAGCACTGGGCCACCGTACTGCCCTGCTATGCTGAAAACTAGGCAACCAAATTGTACACATCCAGCACCCAGGAACAGAATCATTATAACGATCAAGTTCATTTGGTTTTAGTGACGCTGGTTGAGGGATGAATGTTAACCATGACAATAAAGAGAAAACCTTCCTGTTCTTCTTCAACATAGCAGCTGTGGAGGGGGTTGCTGACACCCACCCGATAGGATAGACGCGGCCGTGGGTTAACTTTACCGTGCAGCCCTCCGTCAATATTGCGCTGGAATTTAAGCTCAAATTATGTGCTCAAGTCTCTTGGGTGGGGCTTGAATCGCCGACCTTCTGACGCCAAGGTGACAGTGATAGTCACTGAGTTAAGGCTCGCACTCTCGATCAGCTCCGTGACTGTGAGGAATTTGCTCTCTTACCCAGGCTTGTGGACGATTTCTCTCAGAACACGCACTGCGTCGTCATTGCTCATGTTCTCAAAGTTTATGTCGTTAACCTGAGAGGAAGGAAAGGCTGCGGTTATTCATCACGAGAACTGAGAGCGACTCCCTCACGGAGGGCATCACAGCCAAAATTAACCCAGTTTGCACGGGTGGACTTTTCGGCAGGAATCACTCAACGCTGCGGCGCCGACTTGTTCAGGCAAGATCAGGCATGTTGAGGCCTTCGACTGCCAACTGCATCCATGTCTCACCTCAACCATGTTCACACAGACTGGGGACATAAGGACATCAGAAGTGAAGCAGGAGGAAGACTATCCATCCCCTTGGGCCTGCTCTGCCATTTCATAGATTATCATAGAATTTACAGTGCAGAAGGAGGCCATTCGGCCCATCGAGTCTGCACCGGCTCTTGGAAAGAGCACCCTACCCAAGGTCAACACCTACACGCTATCCCCATAACCCAGTAACCCCACCCAACACCAAGGGCAATTTTGGACACTAAGGCAATTTAGCATGGCCAATCCACCTCACCTGCACATCTTTGGACTGTGGGAGGAAACCGGAGCACCCGGAGGAAACCCACGCACACACGGGGAGGATGTGCAGACTCCGCACAGACAGTGACCCAAGCCAGAATTGAACCTGGGACGCTGGAGCCGTGAAGCAATTGTGCTCACCACAATGCTACCGTGCTGCCCTCATGACCTTAATAAGGTCATGGTTAATATTCTACCTCAAATCTACTTTCTCACCCTGTCCCAAAATCCCATCGTTCTCTACAGAGCCCGAAATCTATTGGTCTCAGTCTTGAACATACTCAATGATTCATTGCCCTGTGCGTGAAGAAATTATCCATCATTTCAACCTTAAATGATTGATCCCTTATCTGAGGCTATGACTCATCAGTCTAGATTCTTTAGCCAAGGCAAACAGCCTCTCAAGCCCTCTTATAATTTCATATGTTTCAATGAGATTACCTTATTCTCCTAAACTCGTGAGAACGTAGGTCCATTCAACTTCTCCTCAGAGGACAACCCTCTCATCCCACGACTCAATCTTTAAAAAATTTAAAAATGCATTTAAAGTGCCCAATTCTTTTTTTTCCGTAATTAAGGGGCAATTTAGCGTGGCCAATCCACCGACCCTGCACATCTTTGGGTTGTGGGGTGAGGCCCACGCAGAGACGGGGAGAATGTGCAAACTCCACACGGACAGTGACTCGGGGCCGGAATTGAACCCGGGTCCTCGGCGCCGTGAGGCAGCAGTGCTAACACTGCGCCACCTGGCTGCCCTCCCAGGATACCCTTCCTCTAAGGCACACAAGGGACAAGAAGGGATTGATTCCCAGTATCCTAGTGCAGCAGGATCGTGGCTGTGATCATAAAAGGATCGGACCTGGAGCCTTCTTCCTTGTACATTTCAACATCACACCAGGAGCCAGATTTATCCACTCAGACACTCAGTCATCAACCAGCTCTTCCTGGGAGTTGTCAACCCTCCTTGAAATTTTCAGAGGCAACATCGCCTAAGATGGAAGTGCTACAGATGACTGATCAGAAGTGCCAGTGGGATACTATGACAGCGAGATGGCCGAGGTTGGTAGAGCAGGTATAAACGCCTCACCTGATTGGCGGTAGAATCGATATCAACGGACAAGAGAACGACAACAAGGCCAGCCAAACGATACCTGGTGAAGTACATTTCAGGAGCATAATAAAATTCCTACAGTGCAGAAGGAGGCCATTCGGCCCATTGAGTCTGCACCAACCCTCCGACAGGGCACTCCCCGCCCAAGCTCCATGACCCCACCTAACCTTCAAGATCCTCATGGCGAGAACGAAAGAGATTGTGATGGTCCAGGGCCAGTGGCCTAGAGTCTTGTTGTCCATTGCCCCGCAAAGGACTCGAGGGACAAAGTCGAAGGAAGTAAAAGACTGAGCTCCAGCACACTGCTGGCTCCAAAAACCTGGGAGGAAAATCATGAGGGAATGCTTGAAAAATCTGTAGTCTTGATCATTTTTATTCAACATGTTTCTTTGTTAACCAGTTTTAAAAATACAAACAAAGGGGGGGGGGGGGGGGGGGGGAATCACAAGGGGCGCGATTCTCCGAAATGGAGACAAAGTGTTCGCACCGTCGTGAACGTTGTCGCGTTTCACGATGGCGCGAAACAGGCGAGGGGACAACCGATTCTGGCCCCCATAGGGGGCCAGCACGGCGCTGGAGCGGTTCACGCCATTCCAGCCTTACATACTGGCGCGGACTGGGGGCGGCGCCAACCCGCGCATGCGCAGTGGCGAAGCGCCAACCAACGCATGCGCGGTAGACTCACGGAACGCTCCGGCCCCGACGCAACACGGCGTGGGGGTTCTGGGGCCGTAAGCGGAACAAAGTAGGCCCGGGGGGGGGGGGGGGCGGGCGGGGAGAGAGGCCGGCCCGCCGATCGGTGTGCCCCGATCGCGGGCCAGACCCCATCGGAGGGTCCCCCGGTGAAGGAGCGCTTGTCCCCACCCCACAGGCCACCCCGCGACCCTTCGCGCAGAGTTCCCGCCGGCAGCGACCAGGGGTGAACGATGCCGGCGGGACTCTGCCGTTTCCACGCAGCCGCTCGGCCCATCCGGGCCGGAGAATCGGCGGCCCTGCCGCGGACAGAGGCCCGCAACGCGCCAACAGAAATGGCGCCGATTCTCCGCACCTCGGAGAATAGCGTGCCAGCGTCGGGGCTCGGTTGCGGTTGAAGAAAAAAAGACTATGTGGTGTTTTTAATGTTCTCAGCACATCCCAAAGCATTTAACCAGCAATTAAGTACTTTTGAAGTCTAGCCCCTGTTGTAATGTGGAAAACCCCAGTGAGTTCCCATGGACAACAATCTGTTGATTATCCAATAGTGATATTGGCTGAGTTGCATTGAGTTCACAGCACAGGAAGAAACAACTTAGTGCAGCTGGTCAGTGCTGGTGTTTCTGTTCTGCACGAATCTCCTCCTGGCCGACTGCATCTCGCTCTGTCAGCACAGCGTGAGATAAGAAATAGGAGCAGGAGTAGGGCGTTGAACCATCGAACCTACTCCACCATCCAAGATCATGGCTGGCCTGATTGTGGCCTCTTGCCTGTCCACTCCCGCCTGTCTGCCCCCACCTCCCCACCCACCCACAATGACCCTCGCCTCCCTTGTAGATTGAAAATCTGCCCAAATTAGCCATGAATATATTTAGCGACCCGGACTCTGCTGCCCTCTGGGAAAGGGAATTGCAAAGACTGACTAACCTCCTCGTGCTGGTCTGAAATAGAAGATCCCATATTTTAAAATTGTGCCCCTACTGAGAGGAAACACCCCCTCAGCTTCCAAACTGTCTACCCCCTCTACTTCTGCTTCAGTTGTGTCCATACCACAGACTAATATCCGTACTCCACCAACTTTCATCTGGGCCATGATAGCTAAGCCAGGTGTGACCGACTGAGTGGGTCACTCTGATAATGAAAACTTTTAAATGAAAATAATCTAAAGACGGGTCTTGAAGATTTCGAGTGACGGGGCTGTGGCTGTTTCTATAGCGGCTTGGTCCATTGTGGGATTGACCTTGGGAAGAAAGATTGTGGATCTGTTGGGGAGAGCTTGCAGAGAGTCGCCTCGCTCCGGCGCCATCTTCTGGACATCTTTCAGGACCAAACTGGACCAAACTTTCAGGATGGACTGTCTGGGAAACAAATTGTCTCTGTAGTTTGTGTGGATGGTTACCTTGTGCTTTGTCATTGCTTGAGGCTACCAGCTAATTGTTTCCAGCAATTCCCACCTGATCATTCTATTTTTTTACTAGAACACGGTGAGCCTATTTATCTCCTTTGCGATGAATGTAAGAAACTAATATTGTTAAAATCTGTCTAAGGTGCATATAGACTGTATGACTGCTAGAGCAGTGATTAAGGTGTCATAAATGTGCGGCAATCATTGATTTACAGGTGACGTTTACTGCAAATTGATCTTGAGAACCATTTACTTGTTTACAGATAGCTAGCTAATGGAATATTATTTTGATTTGAAGGACCACTGGGGTGTAGATAATTTATGAGGGGTATTGTGATTGATCCAGGCTAAATAAGTCAAGGGACATCTTGTAAGAAGACAAAAAAATGCCTTACGCTTTGGGTACAGATGATGTAGTTAATGGGAGGAGCTAGTTTGCCTGAAGAGTCAGTAGGTCTTAGGATCGTCATCTGAACAGAGGTGTTTCAGTTTGGTCCTGAAAGGCTCTCTCCCCAAAGATTCAGCACAGAGAAAAGCAAGTACATCCTTGGTTGTTAAATTTATTCATGAGTGGTATTTAATATGTGTTGGTTTGCTTAAAAATGAAAAAAAAAAATGAAATGAAAATCGCTTATTGTCACAAGTAGGCTTCAAATGAAGTTACTGTGAAAAGCCCCTAGTCGCCACATTCCGGCGCCTGTTCGGGAATATAGGGAATACGGGAATATTAATTGGAATATAGTGGCAGATTTAGAAAGTAAATTAAAGTTTCTTGTTTTACTTAAGAACTGTTGTAACTGTTAACTGCAAAGCTATTCCTTTGTTGCTAATGTGGTTAATTCTGTGATTAAATTAATGTTTATTTTAACATGAAAGATCATGGGATACCTCTGGGTCAATGTTATTATTCACGTGGCGCAGTAACATTTCCTCCCAGTTCTACAAATTGAAAATAGTTGGGTTCTCGTTTGGTATGCCAACGCCCTCCTATGTTGTAGTGATTCCCATTCCAAATCCTAGATCAAGGATGTGACACTGGTGTAATTCCCACACTGATTCATGCAGCAGGCCTTGGATCAATTCAATCTTATTTAAATCTTTTGCAATATAAGGTTACCACACACAACCTGTTTACTTTAGGATTGGAGGAGCAATTGTTTGGTAAGCCAGAACTATGATATTTTTGTTGCGGTCCCAACGATTCCTCCTCAGAAATCCCAGAACCCCCTTCACTTTGGAATCCCAATGGCAGATTATTCTTCAGGTCAACTCCCAGGATCGGTTGTGTATCTATCTGTTGGAGACTTTATTTACAGAGCTTGGAGCTATCTGATAATGGATCCTTTTTGTTGATAATGCACATGACATCGCATTTTTGGCAATTAATTCCATCTCCCATCGGTTTTGCAATTCCAGAAGTTGACCGTTGCAGCGGACTGATACGATGTTGGGCTTTCCTTGGTGTTAATAGTCCTGTTTTTTAAAAACTTGTTGGCAAGGTCATTTATGTACATCAGGACGAGTAAAGGTCTCCACATAGGACCCTGGAGCAGTCCAAAGAGGATAACTCTCGAAGAGAGTCCCATCACACACCACTCAGAAATCTTTTATGTTTCCAAAAAGATCACCTCTCTAAACCCCAGTGAGTATAGGTCCAACCTGCTCAGTCTTTCCTCATAAGCCAACACCCTCCTCCCAAGAATCAGCTGAGTGCACCTTCTGTGAACTGCTTCCAAAGCAAGTATATCCTTCCTCATGTAAGATGGCCAAAACTGCACACCATACTCCAGTAGCAAGATTTGCCTACTTTTATAGGCCACCCCTATTCTACAATTGTACAGGGGATTGGTGAGACTACACATCATTAAGTATGGTTTCAGTCTCCTTATTTAAAGAGGGATTTGAGGCAGTTCGGAGATTGTTCGCTAAATTCATTCCTAGGATGAAGGGATTGTTTTTATAGGGACAGGTTCAACAGGGTGGGTCTTTATTTAATTGGTGATCAGAGAGATAATCTTACTGAAACATCTAAGATTCTGAGGGGTATTGACAGGGTAAATACTGAGAGGATGTTTCCCTCATGGAGGAACCTAGAATTGGGGAGGAAGAAGGGGGATGAGGGGGAAAGAGTTCCAAAAAGTACAAAATAAGGAATTTAAGATGAGGAGGAATTTTCTTCCCTTGTGAATTCTCTTCCCCAGAGATCAATGAAGGCTGGGCCATTGAGTATATTGAAGGTTGAGTTCATACATTTTTGAACGACAAGGGACTTGAGGGCTTTGGGGGGAAGGGGGGGTGGACACAGGTAATTCGAGTTAAGGCTACAATCGGACCAGCCATGATTTTATTGAATGGTGGAGCAGATGCGAGGTTCCGTTCCTATTTCTTATGCAACACTATCTTTCTCCAGTTTTGGGTCCATGTTTCATCCTCCCCCCCCCCGCCCCCCGCCCCCCAATGAATTTAGTGAGTGTGGCCCAGGGACTCACCTGCAGCAGCATGTCCCCGGGCTCGATTCTGCCGTCCGCCGCCACAGCTCCTCCCTTCATGATGGACCCGATGTAAATCCCTCCATCGCCTCTCTCGTTACTCTGGCCCACAATGCTAATTCCCAGGAAATTGTATTTCTCTGAAGGGAAAAATGTGAATGTCTAAGTACACAGTGCGTACAACAGAGACTGACCATTCAGGGCATGCTCGTGCTTATGTCACCCCTCTGCCCCACTCCACCCCCTGTATATCCTTCTATTCCTTTCTCCCTCATGCATTTATCCAGCTTCCGCTTAAATGCACCATTGTCCCGACCATTCACTGTGGTAACAAGTTCCACATTCTCAAGGTAAGGAAGTTTCTCCTGAATCCCCCGCTGGATTTATTTGTGGCCATCTTCTATTTAAGGTCCTGGTTCTGGTGTCGCTGCAAGTTTTTAAAAATTCATTTACGGGATGTGGGCTTCGCTGGTTAGGCCAGCATTTACTGCCCATCCCTAGTTGCCCTTCAGAAGGTGGTGGTGAGTTCTTTTCTTGAACCGCTGTAGTCCTTGAGGTGTAGGTACACCCACTGTGCTGTTAGGGAGGGAGATGCAGGATGTTGCCCCAGTTAACGAACGGCCGATATATTTCCAAGTCAGGGTGGTGAGCAACTTGGAGGGGAACCTCCAGGTGGTGGGGTTCCCAAGTGTCTGCTGCTCTTGTACTTCTAGATGGTAGTGGTCGTGGGTTTCGAAGGTGTTGTCTAGGGGACCTTGGTGAGTTCCTGTAGTGCATCTTGTAGATGGTACACACAGCTGCTACTGTTCGTCGGTGGTGGAGAGTTTTAATGTTTGTGGAAGGGGGAGTAATCAAGCGGGCTGCTTTGTCCTGGATGGCGTCGAGCTTCTTGAGTATTGTTGGAGCCGCACTCACCCAGGCAAGTGGAGAGTATTCCATCATACTCCTGACTTGTGCCTTGTAGATGATGGACAGGCTTTGGGGGCTCAGGAGGTGAGTTACTCGCCGTAGGAAGTGAAAATATTTTCTCTACATTTACCTCCTTAACCACTTTCATAATAGTACAGATCAGTATCTGGTCTGGTCTCCCCTCAAGTTTCCTTTTACTAAAGAAAAGAGCCCAGCTGTTCAACCTTTCCTGATAGGAAACGTCTCTCACTTCTGTGTCATTTCACCTACTCAAGTGTCTCTACGTCCACGTATGGTCTAACCATGGTTCTGAACAATTTAACATTACTGCTCTGCGATTGAGGGCAGTGCCTCGAGAAATGAATTCCAGTGCGAAGCTCGTTTTATTCTGAGTCTTCATTAAGCTTTGTTGCTACTTTTAGTGATCTGCGAATCTGCATCCCAGATCCCTCTGCCTCGCGATCCCGTTTTGTTATGTCTTTCCAAGCAGTGCTCATCCTCTTTAATCATCTGACCAAAATGTACCACCTCACACTTTTCCTTATTGAAGCTCGTTTGCCAGTGACATGCCCACTCTGCGGGTTTACTGCTATCTTCCTTTACATTGCCGCAGCCTTCCCATGTATTAACCACACTCATTAATTTAGAGTCATCGGCAATTACTGAATTTGTATTTCCAATTTTAGAGTCAAAATTTCTTTCTATGAATGGTGAGCGACAACGGTCCTCGCACCGATCGCCACGGAAGGCGGAAGGCAAAGGCGAGAGCAGGCTATTGAGTTGAATGGTCAGCCATAATCATAATGAACGGCGGAGCAGGCTCGAAGGGCCGAATGGCCTCCTCCTGCCCCCTTTTTTCTTGCGTTTCGATGTTGCGAACGTGACGACCGTTTGCCAGTCTGAGCAATCCCTACTCCCAGTTTTCAGATTGGTGTCCAGCTTGCTATTCATTTTGTTGTATATCCCCTAACTCCAACGGCCCTTTGAAAATGCAAATGCATTTTGTCTCCACCCTTAACCGTTTCCCCTTCACAACGTTGGTCAAACGTGGCCTTCCATTCTGATATCTGTGCTGATACTTATTGTATTTTAGGTTTCTAGATGTTTTTCCAATACATTTTTGATTATCTTTCCTGTCTCTGACGTTAAGCTTATAGATCCCAGGATCTGTTCTGATCTCCCCTTTTTACATATTGGCTCCCCGTCACTTTGATGGCAGTCTTCCTTTTATGCTAATTTTTATTTGTATACAATATCTCTGCTATTTCTTCCTTAACTTCATTCAATTGGTACAGGTGCAATCCATCTGGTTCAGAGATCTTATCTTCTTTAAATTTGATTAATTTATTAACTATAACCTCACTTTTTAACCTTAAATGCTTTTATCTCTTCTTTTTTATTCCTTCTTCTAAAGATGTGCAGGTTAGGTGGATTGGCCATGGACCCGGGTTCGATTCCCGGCTTGGGTCACTGTCTGTGCGGAGTCTGCACGTTCTCCCCGTGTCTGCGTGGGTTTCCTCCGGGTGCTCCGGTTTCCTCCCACAAGTCCCGAAAGATGTGCTTGTTAGGTGAATTGGGCATTCTGAATTCGTCCTCCGTGTACCCGAACAGGCGCCGGAGTGTGAGAACCAGGGGATTTTCACAGTAACTTCATTACAGTGTTAATGCTAGCCTACTTGTGACACTAATAAATATTATGCTAAATTGGCACTTAGTGTCCAAAAGGTTAGGTTGGGATACGGGGGGGGGGGGGGGGGGGGGGAAAGAGAGAGAGAGAGAGAGAGAGAGCAGTGGTTAGCACTGGGACCACGGCGCTGAGGACCCGGGTTCAAATCCCGGCCCTGGGTCACTGTCCGTGTGCAGTTTGCACATTCTCCCCATGTCTGTGTGGGTTCCACCCCCACAACCCAAAATATGTGCATAGTAGGTGGATTGGCCACGCTAAATTGCCCCTTAATTGGAGAAAAATAATTGGGTACTCTGAATTTTTAAAAAATAAGGTTGCGCTACGGGGAGAGGGTGGAGGCATGGGCTTAAGTAGGGTGCTCTTTCCAAGGGCCAGTACAGACTCAGTGGGCTGAGTGGCTTTCTTCTGCACTGTAGGGATTCTATGATTCTAATGGCTATGCCCACCATATTAGTCTCCCTGGTAAGTAGTGTGGGAAATCAATTATTAATACTGAAGTGTGTGGCATGGGTGAGGAAGTCATAAAGTTTGAAGCAATAGACTGATCTATTTAAAGCGATTGGCAACAGAATCCGGGGGAAGTAAGAATTAGTTTTCCACAGCAAGTTACTAAGACCTGAGACGCACTGTCTGAAAGGGTAATGGAAGCAGGGTCAATAGTAACATTCAAAAGGAAATTGCATATGTACCTTCAAAGGGAAGAAATAAGCAGGGTTATGGTTTAAAGGTCGGGCAGTGGAACTAACTGGATAGCTCTTTCAACTATAGGCTGGATGAGCAGCATGGCGGCACAGTGGTTAGCACTGCTGCCTCACAGCGCCTGGGAGCAGAGTTCAATTCCGGCCTTGGGGGACTGTCTGTGTGGAGTTTGCACGTTCTCCCCGTGTCTGCGTGGGTTTCCTCCGGGTGCTCCGGTTTCCTCCCATATTCCAAAGATGTGCAGGTTAGGTGGGGTTACAGGGATAGGGTGGGGGTGGTGGACCTAGGTAGGGTGCTCTTTCGGAAGGTCGGTGCAGACCCGCTGGGCCGAATGGCCTCCTTCTGCGCTATAGGGATTGTATGGACCGAATACTCTGCTACTGCATTGCAAGTAAAGTTGCCACTGTCCCAGATGACCATGGGCTGCTTTCCCCCTTTGAAGGGGTAGAGCTGACTGGAGGTGATTTAACCTGAGGATCACCACACCTCAGGCGAGGGGAGAGGTTGAGAATAACCTTCATGAATAACGTCAGCCGGTGCGGGAATTGAACTCGCGCTGCTGGCCTCGCTCCGCATCACCAACCAGCTGCCCAGCCAACTGAGCAAAATGACCCCCACCGCATTGTAAAATTCTACGTGACATGTTCTTTCAATCCTTGTAACGCTCTCCTTATCTGTAACACACGCTGCATAATCGGAACCACACATCCGTCAGCTTTTGACTCTCTAGTAGGGTGATTTCTGTAAATGAACTTTACAAGTTCCCCCTCCCCGCACAACCGCCTGATCAATTCTCCCAGCCTTTCCCCTCCTTCGCCACTCCCCTCCCTCCCTGGGAGAGGAGAATGAACTTACCCATGTTTAAAGTGACGGTGATAATGTTGAGGGACATGGTGGAGTCTGTGATGCTGCTAAACGAGGAGGACTGAAAGAAAACAGAAACATCAAAGGATTAATCCATCAGCTTCCAGCAACATTTTCAAGACGGGGAAATCACAGGGACCCTCCCCAGGATCTCTCTAAGGTACAGAGTAACTGGAGCAGAGTCCGAATTGTTGTGTTGTGCTGCTTTGGATAACACTGGCTGCTACTTGATGCAGTCTTAACTAAAGGATGCTCCAGGCTCTGAAATGAGTTCAACGTGTTTATTGAACTATTACCACAGTTCTCAAATGAGTTCGACTCTCTGCTAATCTAACTGTAGTAACTCAGCCTAACTGTGCCAGCTTGCTCTAAGCCACGTGCTGGGGTGTGAGGCTGCTGATCAACCCTGTCTAACTCTCTAGATGTCTGTCTGTGGAAAGAGGCAGTGTGTTATAGTGTTTATGTCATGCCCCCTTGTGGTGATGCCACCTCTGACTGCTCATTGGTTGTCCCCTATTCTGAGTGTTCATTGGTTGCATGTTTGCATATCACGGCAGGAATCAGGAAAAATTGGATGATTGTTTTCCACATGTGAACAGTGCACACAAGCTCAGAGCATTTCTCCTTTGCAGGTTCCTTACTGGCCTTCAGCCTGACCAAAAGGACTCATGTTTAGCAAAACATTTAGTGGATGCTAGGCAGTCTGATGGCCTCACAGTGGTGTACGTCTTTACAAAGAGATTATCAGCAGGTAATTTGGCCAAGGCAAACCCGCAGCTGAGCCAGATCCTAGAGGGAGCTTTACTCTGTATCTAACCCCGTGCTGCACCTGTCCTGGGAATGTTTGATGGGGACAGTGTAAAGGGAGCTTTACTCCGTATCTAACCCCGTGCTGTACCTGTCCTGGGAGTGTTTGATGGGGACAGTGTAAAGGGAGCTTTACTCTGTATCTAACCCCGTGCTGTACCTGTCCTGGGAATGTTTGATGGGGACAGTGTAGAGGGAGCTTTACTCTGTATCTAACCCGGTGCTGTACCTGTCCTGGGAGTGGTTGATGGGGACAGTGTAGAGGGAGCTTCACTCTGTATCTAACCCCATGCTGTACCTGTCCTGGGAATGTTTGATGGGGACAGTGTAGAGGGAGCTTTACTCTGTATCTAACCCTGTGCTGTACCTGTCCTGGGAATGTTTGATGGGGACAGTGTAGAGGGAGCTTTCCTCTGTATCTAACCCCGTGCTGCACCTGTCCTGGAAATGTTTGATGGGGACAGTGTAGAGGGAGCTTTACTCTGTATCTAACCCCGTGCTGTACCTGTCCTGGGAGTGTGTGATGGGGACAGTGCAGAGGGAGCTTTACTCTGTATCTAACCCAGTGCAGTAAGTGTCCTGGGAGTGTTTGATGGGGACAGTGTAGAGGGAGTTTACTCTGTATCTAACCCCGTGCTGTATCTGTCCTGGGAATGTTTGATGGGGACAGTATAGAGGGAGTTTTACTCTGTATGTAACCCTGTGCTGTACCTGTCCTGGGAGTGTTTGATGGGGACAGTGTAGAGGGAGCTTTACTCTGTATCTAACCCGTGTTGTACCTGTCCTGGGAGTGTTTGATGGGGACAGTGTAGAGGGAGCTTTACTCTGTATCTAACCCCGTGCTGTACCTGTCATGGGAGTGTTTGATGGGGACAGTGTAGAGGGAGCTTTACTCTGTATCTAACCCCGTGCTGCACCTGTCCTGAGAATGTTTGATGGGGACAGTGTAGAGGGAGCTCTACCCTGTATCTAACTCCGTGCTGTACCTGTCCTGGGAGTGTTTGACAGGGACAGTGTAGAGTGAGCTTTACTCTGTATCTAACCCCGTGCTGTACCTGTCCTGGGATTGTTTGATGGGGACAGTGTAGAGGGAGCTTTACTCTGTATCTAACCCCGTGCTGCACCTGTCCTGGGATTGTTTGATTGCGACAGTGTAGAGGGAGCTTTACTCTGTATCTAACCCCGTGCTATACATGTCCTGGGAGTGTTTGATGGGGGCAGTGTAGAGGGAGCTTTACTCTGTATCTAACCCCGTGCTGTACCTGTCCTGGGATTGTTTGATGGGGACAGTATAGAGGGAGCTTTACTCTGTATCTAACCCCGTGCTATACATGTCCTGAGAATGTTTGATGGGGACAGTGTAGAGGGAGCTCTACCCTGTATCTAACTCCGTGCTGTACCTGTCCTGGGAGTGTTTGACAGGGACAGTGTAGAGTGAGCTTTACTCTGTATCTAACCCCGTGCTGTACCTGTCCTGGGATTGTTTGATGGGGACAGTATAGAGGGAGCTTTACTCTGTATCTAACCCCGTGCTATACATGTCCTGGGAGTGTTTGATGGGGGCAGTGTAGAGGGAGCTTTACTCTGTATCTAACCCCGTGCTGTACCTGTCCTGGGATTGTTTGATGGGGACAGTGTAGAGGGAGCTTTACTCTGTATCTAACCCAGTGCTATACATGTCCTGGGAGTGTTTGATGGGGGCAGTGTAGGGGGAGCTTTACTCTGTATCTAACCCCGTGCTGTACCTGTCCTGGGATTGTTTGATGGGGACAGTGTAGAGGGAGCTTTACTCTGTATCTAACCCCGTGCTATACATGTCCTGGGAGTGTTTGATGGGGGCAGTGTATAGAAGTTACAGTGCAGAAAGAGGCCATTCGGCCCATCGAGTCTGGGCAGGCCGTTGGAAAGTGCACCCTACCTAAGCCCACGCCTACACTCTATTCCCATAACCCCAACTAATGTTTTTGGACAGTAAAGGTGCTATTTAACATGACAATCCAACTAACCTGCACTTCTTAGAGGAAGATTTACTCTGTATCATATATCAGATGGGTCTGCTCGGTAACAATATTGGATGCCTGACATGTAAAACCTCCTATTCTGCGCAAGTTAATGTCTTTCACCTTGTTGAGTACAAAATAAGTGGATTGTGACACCTGTACTTACGAGGCTGTAAGTCAGAAAGAGACAAGGAATCTACCAACCCTTTCGATCCGCGGGATCCGGGGTTTCCGCCGTCGCCGTTTGTGTCGTCTCATGAGTTTGGATGAGTTGCTCTGTTCTGTGGAGCTGCTGAACCTGCGAAGAAGCAACGACTGTCAGAGGCTCTGTGTTCAAGAGCCATTTCTAACCTTGGCATTGGGTTCTTGTCCGAGATGCTGATTCTAGCTG
The DNA here is from genome assembly GCF_047496885.1 of Scyliorhinus torazame. Lineage (NCBI taxonomy): Eukaryota > Metazoa > Chordata > Chondrichthyes > Carcharhiniformes > Scyliorhinidae > Scyliorhinus > Scyliorhinus torazame. Next base: position 16,366,092 of record NC_092720.1, on the reverse strand, counting down.
GAGTTACAGCTCACTGGTTTTACCTCTCGCTGGTGGCCAACACTTGTCAGATAGCAGCTGTCAGTCTAGTCGCCAACCCATTTTTAATCAGTGTGCACACACCAGGTTAACGGAATGCTGTGTTTTGGATCGAAGAGGCGGGGGAGGAGTGAAGTTCCAATCGTTCAGAGACTTGGTCAGACCGCACCTGGGTGAGCTGCGTTCAGGTCTGAGCACCTCACCATAGGAAGATGATGATGTTGACCTGGAACATATTGGTCCGTGGGTAAATGTGGGCCCGGAATATCTCGGGAGAACTCACTCGCTCTTTTTCAAATAGCGACACGGGATCTTTTCTGTCACCTCAGAGGGTAGGTAAGGACTTGCTTAAACGCCTCGTCCAGGTGACGGCACCTCTGACAGTGCAGCACTCCATCAGCGCGGCACTGGAAATGCCAGCCTGGGTTTTGTGCTCAAGTCTCAGGGATAGGACTTAAAAGCTTGTAACTCCACAGAGAGATTTTCAGGGTTACCATCTTAACTGAGACGCCACCTAACCCAGTGCAGAGTGGGGACCAAACCGGCGGCCATTAAGGAAGTGTGGAAAGGGGGCCAAGCTGGTTCCTGATGGTTATGTAGTGACTCTGGTAAGGGGAGCGGCACAATGGTTAGCACTGCTGCCTCACAGCGCCAGGGACCCGGGTTCGATTCCCCACTGGGTCACTGTCGGTGTGGAGTCTGCACGTTCTCCCCGTGTCTGCGTGGGTTTCACCCGGGTGCTCCGGTTTCCTCCCACAGTCCAAAGGTGTGCAGGTTAGGTGTATTGACCATGCTAAAATTGCCCCTTTTTGTCCGACGGTTAGGTGGGCTTCATGGGTTACGGGGATAGGGTGGGAGGGTGCTCTTTCAGAGGGTCGGTGCTGGCTCGATGGGCCGAATGGCCTCCTTCTGTAGGGATTTTACGAGATAATTTAGATATTGGTTATCTGTGCTCATGCACAAAGGGGATGGGTAAACTGGTCAAGGAGTGGTTGGTGGAAATGTACCCCTGCAAGACCTTACTGCTCGAGGAGAAAAATCTGAGGGGAAAAAAAAGCGTAATGTGACAATCTGAACATATCACTTCCTTCTGGGAGCTGCTGTAGACCATGTTCACCAGCAGAGGGCAGGAGACATCGCAAACGATGAAGAGTGCTCAACAAATTTACACGGAATGCTACAATTGATGAACTTTTCTCAAAGGTTCCTGCACAGGCGTAACAACATAGATTTATATAGCATCTTTAACTCGCAAAATGTCCTCAAGTACTGCACAGGAACACAAACAAACAAAAGTTGACACTAAGGGTGCTGGCAGGTTTTTTTAAGAGCGTCTTATAAGCAGGAGAGAGTAAGGTGGAGAGGTTTATAGTGCAAAGGTTAGGTGGTTTGGCCACGCTAAATTGCTCCTTAGTGGCCAGAAAGGTTAGGTGGAGCTACGCAGATAGGGTAGGGCCGTGGACCTGGATGGGGTGCTCCTTCGGAGGGTTGGTTGAGACACGATGGGCCGAATGGCCCCAATCTGCACTGTAGGGATTCTATGATCGATGATGATATGGAGACAACCAGCACCAGCTTGGTCTGCTCTGTGCTCCGCATGCACCCCCTTGCAAAGATACCGCCAGCACATGGACCAACCTTCGCTGAGGCATGGTTCCAGTCACACGCCCTCCCTGCACCGATGCAGATAAATAACCCTCTTCACACCCACCAGCTGCATTCTGCAGTGTGTGACTGGAGGGTCGTGGATCAGTGAGTAACACTGTTACCCGTGACGGCTGTGCCCTTATCTAACGTGTCACATGCCGCCCCCCCCCCCCCCCCCCCCCCCCGCCCCCACACTGCTGAATGTTCAGTGTCACCGGCAATTCGTCCGTGCACCTTTTTGCATCTCTGCAGTCCTTGGATTTGTACGCTCGTGGAGTTAGATTTCTGATCTCCCACAACACGGTTCCTTTCAAACCCAGTGTCCATAAAGCACACACAACATGCAGTACAGGAGCAGGCCTTTCAGCCTATCTGGTTTATGCCGGTGTCACACTCTCCTTCTCTCGCCCTGCTTCAACCCCCTTGGTGTAGCCTTCTGCCACTTTCTGCCTTGTGCGCTTACCTAATCCCCGCTTAAACACTCCAACCGCGTCATTCCGAAAGTCCGATTTTACAATTCAAACCCTCGCCGGAGTATCTCCGCTGGTTGCATTTATATAGCGCCTTTCAGGATGCCCCCCCCCCAGCCGACGAAATGTTTTTGACGTGTTGTCACTGTTGCCATGCAGGAAACTGGCAGCAAGCTTGCGCACAGCAAGATCCCACAAACAGAGATAATAATGAGACACCCGTTTTAACGATCGTCGCACTGGCTGACAATTAAAACGTAAATTATAAATCAATATTGGTCAGGACTCAGTGCAGAACTCACTGTGGTCCCACTTGCAATGCCCTGTGTCAGCCTTCCCAGCAGCCTCGCGGCCGGAAATCTCTCCTACCTGCTGGTGGAATCGTCCTCGTCCGAGTCAAAGAAACTGGTGGTCTCCAGCTCGCTGCTCATCAGGGTGGAAGAGCTTTCATAGCCGCCAGTCTCGTGCCGTCTCTCCAGCTTCGCGTGGCCGTTGACTCGGGGAACTGTGGGCAAGAGGCCAAAGATCAGAGGTTAAAGCTCAAGGTGCCTGCGGGGAGGAAATAAAAACTACCCCAAGCATTAAACAATCAGAGGTATACCCAGGCACTCGGATAGACAAATAGATGCCCAGAACCCTCCTAAGACTGATGATGTCAACATCTCTCTACCAGCAAGACAATACAACAGCTGGTGAAACACTCCCTCACAAGGTTAGGGTAGATGCTGAGAGGTTGTTTCCCCATGTGAGAGTATATAGGACCACAGGGCATAATGCCAGACTAAGGGGTCACCCATTTAAGACCGGGTTCGATTCCGGCCTCGGGTGACTGTGGAGTCTGCACATCCTCCCCGTGTGTGCGTGGGTTTCCTCCGGGTGCTCCGGTTTCCTCCCAGTCCAAAGATGTGCAGGTTAGGTGGATTGGCCGTGCTAAATTGCCCCTTAATGTCCAAAAGATTAGGCGGGGGGGAAAGCGGAGTTGAGGAATATTGTATCAGATCAGTCATGATCTCATTGAACGGCGGAGCAGTTCCGATTGGCCAAATGGCCTGCTCCTGTGTCTTATGGTCGTGGAGGGACGATGCGGGTCTTGGGTTGGCCTATATTTGACCCCAGTCCCTCAGCGCTGTCCTCTGAAATGCCTGGCAAGCCACTCCGCTGAGGGAATTTCGTGATGGGCAATATAATGCTGACCTTCAACAAGTAAAGTGAGATCCCACTGCTGTTTGTGGGAGTTTGTGGTGTCAAGCTGGCCGCTGCTGCTCTGACTTTGCAACAGGAACCACTCTTCAAATGTTCCCCCCCCCCCCATTGGCTGGAATGAACCACTGAAATCCTGAGGTTGTGAAAGGCGCTACAGAAATGCGGGTTTGTCGGTTTTATCGTTTATTCACTTAGCCTGAGTTGGTACACTCTCCAGCTCTACATTTGTACAGGCAGTGTGTTACCTGCCTGCTTACCATTGGCTGGGGGCTAATGACAATCCCACAATCCCGTGGGAGTATGAGCTTCCCCAATGAGGGGGGGGCGGGGAAACCATTAGTAAACTCCATGTATAAATAAAGCTGGCCAGTTCAGGAACCAGCAGGAGGAAGTATGTAGCAAGGGAAGTTGCTGCTGCTGCTGTTATATATATATATATATGTTATTGTAAATAAAAGTTATTACTTTGTATCCTTAAAACTCGTGCTGGATTCTTCGTGGCCCTCACAAAACTGGCGACGAGGGTTAAGTGAATAGCTGTCTACATTGCTGAAGCCACCTCCCTGGATTTTTGTTGGATACAGGTTGGAAGTTGTTTTCTATTATACCATGCCTCTGTACGGACGTTTGGATGTTTTTGATGCTGCGCTGGAAAGCTGGAACCAGTACGCACAACGGATGCGTTACTATTTCCGGGCAAACAATATCACCGAAAACGAGTGCCAGGTGGTCATATTGCTCACCGCCTGCGGCCCGCGTACGTTTGGGGTGATTAGGAGCCTTACGTACCCAGCTGCGCCGGACACCAAAACGTTTGATGAATTTGTGAATATAGTGGGCAACATTTTAACCCAACCCCGTCCACGATAGTCCAGCGTTACCGGTTTAATACCGCTGAGAGGACCCCTGGAGAATCCCTTGCCGATTTTCTATCCAGGCTACGCAGGATTGCGGAGTACTGTGACTATGGTGAGACCTTGTCAGAAATGTTACACGACCGTTTGGTTTGCGGTATTAACAATGCGGCCACCCAGAGAAAGTTGTTAGCCGAGCCAACATGACTTTTCAACAGGCCATTCAATAGTATTGTCCCGGGAGAGCGCAGAACGAGGAGTGCAGGAGCTACAGGGAATGGAAGTGCATGCCTTGGGGTGCATCCCCTTCCGTCCGAAAACGTCCCCCCGCACTCCTGCGGTACCTTGGGTGAGGTGACGTCCGGACCGACGCCAGTGGTCGTCGGACATTCCTCCCCGAAGGGAGCCTTCTCCAGGACCAATGGATGAGGAGCCATGTCTGTGTCAGACTTGTAGGCGCCGACCCCGTCGCGGACGCCGGTCCTGGGGGCGCCAGAGGCGCCGTCGCTCCGACCGAAACTGGGACCAGCCCAGGGGCCGTACCTTCTATGTGGATGAACCTGCGGCGACTACTCCTGAGGACGTGGAGACGGAGGACGACTGCCTGCAGCTGCATTGTGTGGCAGCTCCCCGTGTGGCCCCCATTAAGGTGACAGTACGGGTCAATGCCACCCGCTTGAGATGGAGTTGGATACTGGCGCAGCGTCTCCGTGATCGCCCAGAGGACATTCGACCGCATCAAGCAGGGTATACAGACCCTTACATTAACCAACTCACAGGCCAGGTTGGCCACCTACACGGGGGAACCACTGGACATTGCAGGAACTACAATGACCCCTGTTGTTTATGGACGCCAGGAGGGGCGTTTCCCACTTATCGTGGTGCGCGGCCATGGGCCCAGCCTGTTGGGTCGGGACTGGTTGCGCCATTTGCAGTTGCAATGGCAGCACGTCCTCCAAACAGTTTCTGAATGGTTGACTGAGGTGCTAGGACGATACCCAGATGTATTCCAGCCTGGTTTGGGGAAAATAAAAGGGGCCGTAGCACGTAGCCAAGTCGAACCAGGAGCCACACCGCGTTATTTCCGGGCGCGCTTGGTGCCTTACGCCTTGCTCGAGAAGGTAGAAGGGGAGCTCACTTGTTTGGAGAGTTTGGGTATTATCAGGCCCGTCCGTTTTGCTGACTGGGCAGCACCAATTGTACCTGTAATGAAGCCAGATGCCACAGTTCGCTTGTGTGGCGACTATAAACTTACAGTGAATACGGCTTCCCGACTCGACCAATATCCAATGCTCGCATAGAGGATCTCTACGCGAAGCTTGCAGGCGGACTCTCGTTCACAAAATTAGATATGAGTGACGCCTACCTACAGTTGGAGCTGGACCTTGCCTCCCGACCATATGTAACGATTAATACACACCGGGGCCTGTAAGAATATACACGGTTGCCCTTTGGAGTATCCTCTGCCTGCGCTATTTTTCAACGTGTTATGGAGGGCATTTGAGAGGTTTACCCCGTGTCGCTGTCTACTTAGATGACGTTTTGATTACAGGGACGTCGGAGCAGGAACATTTGGAAAATCTGGAGGCTGTCCTTAGACGCTTTTCGGAGGCTGAGTCTGTTTACGTCGCACAAAGTGTGTATTTCAGGCAAAGGAAGTAGTCTACCTAGGTTATCGGATGGACCGCGAAGGTTTGCATCCCGTCGCAGAGAAGGTGCGTGCGATTCAACATGCCCCCGCCCTGACTGACACTTCGCATCTTCGTTCTTTTCTCGGTCTCGTAAACTATTACGGGAAGTTCCTCCCCAATCTGGCAACTACGCTGGCCCCTTGCACCTTCTGCTAAAGAAAAATCACACCTGGGTTTGGGGTCAGCCACAAGAAACCGCTTTCCGGCGGTAAAGCAACAATTGTCGTCGTCTGGTTACTAACCCACTATGATCCTGGAAAGCTTTTGCTCGTCACGTGACGCATCCCCGTATGGTATTGGGGCTGTCCTGTCCCACAAGATGGAGAATGGGGCCGAGCGACCGATAGCTTTCGCCTCCCGCACATTGACTGCAGCGGAGAAGAAGTACGCGCAGATCGAGAAGGAGGCCTGGCAGTGGTTTCTGCGGTGAAACGCTTCCACCAGTACGTGTATGGCCGCCATTTCACTATCGTGACTGATCATAAGCCTCTGTTGGGACTTTTCAGAGAGGATAAGCCAATACCGCCCATTGCTCCGCACGGATCCAGTGCTGGGCTTTGTTGCTTGCTGCATACGAGTATTCTCTGGAGCACAAACCAGGTACGCAGATAGCAAATGCCGACGCACTGAGCCGATTGCCTTTATCGACCGGCCCCATGTCGACCCCCACGACCGGTGAGGTGGTTGCAACCCTAAATTTTATGGACACCTTGCCTGTCACGGCATCACAGATCCGTGAGTGGACCCAGATGGAGCCAGTCCTGTCAAAGGTTCGGCACATAGTCCTGTATGGTGGGCAGCATAGACAGCTCCCCGGCGAGTTGCGGGCATTTTCCTCCAAGCTGTCAGAATTCAGCGTGCAAGACGGCATCCTCTTGTGGGGGACACGTGTGATTGTCCCGAAAAAGGCCAGGAGCTGATACTAACAGACTTGCACAATGGGCATCCAGGCGTGACCAAAATGAAAATGTTGGCCCGGAGTTATGTTTGGTGGCCAGGCCTCGATACCGACATTGAGAAGGTGGTCCAAAACTGCTCCATTTGCCAGGAGCATCAGAAGCTTCCGCCGGCCGCGCCCCTACATCACTGGGAATGGCCAGGGCGGCCTTGGGCGCGCTTGCATGCAGATTTTGCAGGCCCTTTCAAGGATCCATGTTCCTTCTATTAATTGACGCCCAGTCTAAATGCTGGAGGTGCATAAGATGCAGGGGACAACGTCCTGCGCAACAATTGAAAAGATGCGTTTGTCTTTTAGTACGCATGGCCTCCCCGAGGTGCTGGTCACGGATAACGGCACTCCATTCACGAGTGAGGAGTTTGCGAGGTTCATAAAGATGAACGGCATCCGCCATATCCGCACTGCCCCTTACCACCCGGCTTCAAATGGGTTGGCCGAGCGCGCAGTGCAGACATTCAAAAGAGGCCTAAAGAAGCAGTCTTCCGGATCAATGGACACGAGACTGGCTCGCTTTTTGTTTACGTATAAGACCACCCCTCATGCGGTGACTGGGGTAGCTCCGCAGAACTCCTAATGGGCTGGAGACTTCGCACCCATCTTAGTATGGTTTTCCCGGACATTGCGCAAAAGTACACCGCACACAAGAACGGCAGGGACAGGGATTTCCTCGGCATCGTGCCCAGTGGGTTCCTGGCGTAATCTTTCACCAAACGGGCCCTATATCGTACCAGGTGCAAGCCCAGGGTAGTCTCAGTGCAAACATGTAGACGACGTTCGGTCCAGAAGACTATCCCCTCCAAAGATTCCCCGCCCCCGGAGCTAATTTCTACAGCCGCAGAGACCAGAGACAAGGGAAGGTAGTCCTCACAATCTTCCACTGGTGCCTCACTCAAAGCCTGCGCAGGTCGTTACAGAACCGAATGGAGGTAGAGACGCTGACATGACGGAGGCAGCAGCCTCTGACTCCGAGATGGAGACACAGGACACATCAGAGGGGGATCCTCGGGTCCACGGGCCGTGATGTACAACCGTTATGCCGTTCATCACGGAAGCGCCGGTCTCCATCTCGTTACACGCCGCCTGATCCAGCGCCGCGTGCAACATGGTGTCCGACCTGCGGCAAAACAAGTCCGACGCCCTCCTTCGCCAGGGTCTTTGGTGGATTCCCTTGGACTTTGGGGGGGGGGGGGTGGAGGGATGTTATAACCTGCCTGCTTACCATTGGCTGGGGTCTACTGACAATCCCACAATCCTGTGGGAGTATGAGCTTACCAATGAGGGGGGCGGAGAAACCATTAGTAAACCCTAGTATAAATAAAGCTGGCCAGTTTAGGAACCAGCAGGAAGGAGTGTGCAGCAAGGGAAGTTGCTGCTGCTGTTATATATATATATGTTATTGTAAATAAATGTTATTACTTTGTATCTTTAAAACTCGTGCTGGATTCTTCGTGGCCCTCACAAAACAGTGCAAGTTGACAGCACAATGTAATATTAAGGAGATTGCTGCATTGTCCAAGTTCCCATTCTTTGGGTGCTGGATTAAATGGTGGTCGAGTCGAACCAGAAATGTCCCATTACAGTACTGATTATGCTTCAAAGCTACTTAAATTGGCAGTAAGGTGCTCGGGAGACACCCTGAGAACATGGAAGCAGCTATATAAATGCAAGTTTTTCTTTCTTTTATGACTTGGGGGAAAATTAAAATACTGCCACAAACACAGTTTCTTCCAATTCAGCATCACATTGTGTCGGCCTCACGAGAAACACAGAAAAGAAATGAAAGCTCTGCAATATGTCCAGTGTCTCAGAGTTCACCTGGTACCATGTCGTGTTATTCACCCTGGGGTAACACGGACTGCAGCTGGATGCAGTTGTACTGGAAAGCAGACACCAAACTTAGATGTTGGTTCAATACGATTTATTGAACCTCTGTAACAAGGCACACAGCTTGCTGTGGGTTGGCACTGCTACACTAAGTATACTAACTTTAACTAACTAGACCAGGCTAGCCCTGAGCCACGTGTAGAAGGTGCTAACTAATATATACACCCTGACTGTCACTACAGTTGTCACCAGTGGAAAGAGGCGGAGTGCTGATGCCTCATGTGTTTTATAGTAGGAAGCGCCCCTCTAGTGTTCTGTCTAGTGATTGGTTGTGTTCTGTCCTGTGTGTTGATTGGCTGTACTGGGTGTCTATCACTGTCTTTACCTCATGATGTGTGTGAGTGCATATTATGACAGTGTCCTGAACATAAGCACCACAAACAGATGAACTAGTCATTTATCTCCTTGCTTGTCACACTGCAGAAGATGGGATTAACCTACTCTTACTAAATTTAGTAAATTCCTCTATGGCGGTGGACATGAGTTCGCAAGATCTTTTGTCCGCTAACAATGCCGCATCCGACCTCCGCGGCGGAACGTGGGAGAGACCAGACTCCAGTACCAAATCCACAAAATGTGGTGCCTGGCCTGGAATCACAATCGTCAACTCACCCGCCCTCTCCTTCAAAGGGAAGAGAGACCCACCCACCACAAAAAAGTCAGGACGTGAATATACCTGGTGAGCACGGGAGAAAAAAAGAATAATCTTTAATCTCCGTGTGCAAAAAAAAACACTCCACGGATCTGCCCCCCCCCCCCCCCCCCCCCCGCAATCTACTCCATGAAAGCCAACACTGTGAGCAGTTTGTTAATAAAACCCGTATCACCCCAGTTTGGAACACAAACATTAACTAGGCCCACCGAGGTGCAGGCCAAAGACCCACTAACAATCCTACCATTGGGGTTCGCCAATTGGGGTCCATCAAGGTCTTAGCGGCAAAAAATTGCCTTTTTATTGATTAACATTGCCGGAAGTCGGCCCACACCATCAAAGCCCGCATGAAAAACTTGCTCCACCCTCCCCTTCCGCAACCTTGTCAGGTCTCTGACCCGCAAACGGGTCACCTGCAGAAACACCACATCGGCTTGAAACGTTTCAGGTGAGCAAATACCCTTGACCTTTTCACTGGCCCATTCAGCCGCCTTATTGACAACAAATTGGGGGCCTTGCATCCCATTTCCCGCTTATTATGGGCTATCTTCTCCCGCGGGAACAAAGAGAGGTCTTTGTGAGTCATGTGCTTGATAGATGGGGGAGGAGGGGGTTCTCCAGCAGGTGGCATATGTGGGCACTGCAACTGGGCATGAAGGGGGTGTGCTGGTGGGTGCCGGGGGTGCTGAGGAACAAGCACAAAGATTGGATATGGGGAGGGTGCGGGGTGTCAGCCAGTGATATGTTGGGGGGGGGGGGGGGTTGGAAATTCGAGGGGTGGCAAGCGGAACTGATGCCAGGAGAGGGGTGGAAACTTACCCGTGCAGCTCGGTGGAGGTCTTTGGTCTTCTTCCAACATTGGACGTCGGTCCTCCTGTATATGCACTGACAGCCGCTGCCACTGCCTCCCAGGAGGACTTGTGGACCCTGCGGTTGGTCCTCTGAGCCCCTCAGAGGAACAGGATGTCCTGTCTCGCATCCACAGCATTGCCAGGTCAGCATCCCCAAAGCAAGGAGCAGGCCAGTGCGCTGCCATGCTTGTGAGGTGTGCTGGGAGTGAGGTGTGCGTCTGGCGAATCAGACGACGAGACAGCCAGTGGGGGCTCATTTCCGGCACTGAGTGCCCTTAAATATTGGCCGCAATCTCGCCAAAGTGGCCATTGAGAAACACTCCGCCAATCGGGTCCAAAATAACACTGAGAAATGTTTCTATTAAATCGCACCCCCTAGTCTCAGACCCACTCCTCTCTCCCTCATACCGAATGTAAAACTCAATCAGATTCTGGTCGCTGCTATCTAGGGGAGCCTTTGCTCTCAGATAATGAATTGCTCGCGCCTCGTTGCACGTTTCTAGGTCTTGTATAGCCTGCTCTCTGGCTGGCTCCAGAACATGCTGTTTTAACAAACTATCCTGAAGACATTTTATGAACACCTCTCCTAGGCTACCTTTGCCCATCTTGACTTTTCCAGTCTTTCTGTAGATTAAAATCTCCCATGATTATTGTCATGCCTTTGTGACCAGCTCCAATTATTTCTTCCTTTATGCTCCACCCCAGCACGTAGCTATTGTTAGGGGGATCTGTACATAACCCCCTCAGGTGACTTCTTAAAAGCCCTTTTTACCTCTTTAATATTTTACACCTCTCCGTGCTTTTCCCACAATATATTATTATGGACAGCCAGAATGTATGTTAGACTGGGCTCGCACACAACAGCACTGTTTCTCAGAACCCCGTTCAACTTTAATTGGACTATTTTTAATTTAAAACATCCGTCATCGCTTCTTATCTCCTTTGACAAAGATATGAAACCAATCCTCTAGCAGAGGTCGCCTTCTGCATTAGTCTTTGTTTCAGGAACCGTAAAGTTCTCCCTCACCTCCATGCCCCCTCCCCACACTTCAGCAAGGTAAGCTTACCCCTGTACAGTCTGGCCCTATTTTAATGTTCCACCTCCTTGTTCTGGACGCCCTCCACCAGAGGAAATAGTTTATCTTACCTTAGTTTATCAACTTATCAGCTGCCCTAATCATTTTCAGCACATAAACATTAATCAGATCCCCCACCTCAAGCTCTCCTACACACAGCAGTTTAAACCCAGCCTATGCAACCTGTCCTCATGATTTCACCCTCTCACAACAGGCTGGAATACAAAGGGATGGGGAAGAGGAAGCTTCCCCCATCGAGACTGGAGCAGGGAAAACAAGTAACAATTAGCCACACAACAAAAGACAACTCCACAGTGTAAACAACACAGGCACACGCACAAACGGAATGATCTTTAAATCACGCTCAGAGTGATGGAACCAGGGGTTCTTTTTTCTGTAGTAACCCCAATCGAATTAAACTAGGGTTGTCCTCAACCAGCTCCCAGTGAGCACAGGACGTCACAGCACAAACCTGCCCCCGAATCTGACACCCTATCAGCAATCTCACTTCGAGGTGATGCAGAGCACGGGGAACTCCATGAAGAATGCGACCTGCCTGCGCACGAGGCTTGCCATCAAAGGACACCCTGTTTTGAACCACGGAGACCCAAATGGCACCTTGTGAGCTGAATTCCAGAAAAACCGTGGCCTGAATTAACATTAGTTCTCTCCGTCGCATGTCGACAGGATCGGGGGGGTGGGATTTACTTGAGAGTTGCACAGTCACGTGAGCCAGGACAGCCATCAGTAGCCACCTCAGGCACTCTGTGCAGTCCCAATCTCCCCAGCTGACTGGCCACCAGAATGGCCTATGTTTATTGTTCAACCAATATCTGGTCATTATCACACTGTTGTTTTTGGGAGCTGGCTATACACAAATTGGCTGCTGTGCTGCCAATATTAATAATAATCTTCATTGTCACAAGTAGGCTTACATTAACACTGCAATGAAGTTACTGTGAAAAGCCCCTAGTCGCCACACTCCGGCGCCTGTTCGGGTACACCGAGGGAGAATTCAGAATGTCTAATTCGCCGGACAAGCACATCTTTCGGGACTTATGGGAGGAAACCAGAGGAGCACCCGGAGGAAACCCACGCAGGCACAGGAAGAACGCGCAGACTCCACACAGACAATCTGGGAATCGGACCCTGGCGGTATGAAGCGACAGTGCTACCCACTGTGATATTAGTTTTCACAAGTGCTTCATTGGCTGAAGAGCACGCTGCGATGTCCCACGGTGTCACGAAAGGTTATTAAAATAACAGTTTCTGTTTTCCTGGTCCAGGGTTACAATCCCCAATTAAACCAGGGTCTCGAGGGACCGAGTGTCCTCCAGTTATGGCATTGCATTTTGCCCCTACAAACTGATGTAACGAGTTCCAGTTAAAACCGGTGTGGTTTTAGAAGTCGAGTGAGGCCATTGGTTTCGGCTTTTGTCCAACAGTAAGTGCAAGATCCTGAAATCAGGAGCTCAGGCTCACACATAAACATCATCGACCAAAGGTACAGTTAGCTGAACAAATCAAGGAGATGACGACAGGCCAGCTCATTAATCTTTCAGTCTCTCCTTAATTTGGTTAGAAGGAGCACACACAACCCCTATTATTGCTACTTAAGGACACTTTAAAACAGCTACAATTTAATCAGTCTCCAATAGTCCTGTCTGGCAAAGGATTCCACCCAAGGTTTGAACTGAAAACAGTGACTTGCCCTGCCAGCCGTGCTTCTGCCCCTCACCCTGGTTCTATATCTACTCCCAGGCTCCACACTTAGACACTGCTGCCAGACCCCACGGGCGGGCTCTGTACTCGGGCCCAGGCGAAACGGGCGGGCTCCGCCCTCGGGCCCAGGCCCCACAGGCTGGCTCCGCACTCGGGCCCAGGCCCCACGGGCGGTCTCTGTACTCGGGGCCCAGGCCCCATGGGCGGGCTCTGCACTCGGGGCCAGGCCCCACAGGCTGGCTCTGCTCCCAGGCCCCACAGGCGGGCTCCGCTCCCAGGCCCAGGTTCCACGGGCGGTCTCTGTACTCGGGGCCCAGGCCCCACGGGCAGGCTCCGCACTTGGGTCAAGGCCCCATGGGCGTGCTCCGCTCCCAGGCTCCAAGGGCGGGCTCTGCACTCGTGCCCAAGCCCCACGGTCGGGCTCCGCACTCGGGCCCAGGCCCCATGGGCAGGCTCCGCACTCGGGCCCAGGCCCCACGGGTGGGCTCCGCACTCGGGCCCAGGCCCCACAGGCAGGCTCCGCTCCCAGGCCCTACACGATCAGTTCAGGTATCAGGTTCCAAATGAAACCACACAACTTTCTGGACATGATGTAGCTGGTGAGGTTGGCATGTCACTGCTCCCAGTCAGAAAGTACCACAACAAAGACCCCACGAGGTATGCTGTCGATGGTTCTACCATCACAGTTGGGTCGAGCTATGAGGCAGAAGGGCAAGGGCTGGTCCACCAGACAAATGAAGGAAGAACAAAATTAGATATACTATATTTCTGACAGCCTCATGACGTCCCAAAGCACTTCTAAAACCAATTCAGCACATTTTGAAGTGTAGTTACTGTTCATAATGGAGGAAAAGCAAATTGTGCACAGCAAGATCCCATAAGCAGCAGCCAGAGAATGAGCAGGTCACTTGTCTCAGGGGTTGGTTGAGGGGTAAATATTGGTGGGCGGAGAATTCCCTTGCTTTTCTTCAAAGTAGTGATCGGGCATCTTTTACACCTCCCCGAGAGGGGAGATGAGGACTTAAGTTTAAAGTCTCGGGGGACAAATGGCACCTTCGACAGTGCCGTGCACCCCTCGTACTCCACTGGGAGAGTCCACCTGGAGTTTATGCTCACATTTCCTGTGTGGGACTCGAACCGGCAACTTCCTGGCTCGGAGGCAAGAACACTACTCACAGAGCTACAGCTCAAACTTGATGTTTGGATGAATGTTGGGTGTCAATTTATTGGTAATACCGCCACGATTACCGATTTTTAAGACACTGATTTTCTTGAAAGAGTGCAGTCTAAGAGGTGTGTGCTATATTCCTTGCCTTTTCCCCGAAGATAGCCAGATATGTAGTGTTGACAAAGAATATAAAAGTAAGAAGTTTAAATCAAAACAAATTTATTTTACACTACTAAAGTTGATTAGGTTCGCACACTTTACTGAGTTACAGATAAATTAATAATACTGAATCTGTAGTACAGTAATCAATATTCTATCTAACAAACTACACTATAACTAGACCTCGTGCTATATCTCTACAATCAATTCTCACTCTGCTTCTCATCATGTCCTCCCAGAATTCCTAGAGATGCTAACTTAGTAACGCCATTGAGTGTTTGATTTACACATAGTTTGAGATGTTAACCCTTTACTACACTGGCACTATACATATCATTACAGTGTGTAGTGCACCATCCATAAAAGAAACAGACATTTGTGATCCGGATGCCTCCAGAGCCCCGTGCGTTCATATAGAACATAGAACATACAGTGCAGAAGGAGGCCATTCGGCCCATCGAGTCTGCACCGACCCATTTAAGCCCTCACTTCCACCCTATCCCCGTAACCCAATAACCCCATCTAACCTTTTTGGTTGCTGAGGATAATTTATCATGGCCAATCCACCTAACATGCACATCTTTGGACTGTGGGAGGAAACCAGAGCACCCGGAGGAAACCCACGCAGACACGGGGAGAACGTGCAGACTCTGCACAGACAGTGTCCCAGCGGGGAATAGAACCTGGGACCCTGGCGCTGTGAAGTGCTATCCACTTGTGCTACCGTGCTGCCCTTGGAGGGTTCATGTGGATCTTTGGCCTTCACCTTAATTTGAGTCGTAGGAAGCAAAGGGATATCGAGTCATGGAGTCATTTACAGCTCAGAAGAAGGCCATTTGGCCCACTGAGTCTATGCCTGCTCCCCATAGAGCTATCCCCAATCAGTCCCACTCCTGCTCTCGATCCCCACAGGCGTGCTAGTTGATTTCCTTCAATCGTCCATCAAAATTCCTTTCAAAATCATTGATTGTTTCCGTTTCCACCACACTTGTGGACAGCAGGTTCCAGGTCATCACTAGTCGACGTGTAAAAAAAATTCTCTCTCACACTCCCCCTGCACCACGACCCAAAAATCTTAAATCGGTGTCCCCTGGTCTTTGTATCACTAGCAACTGGAAAGAGTTTTTCCTTAATCCTGTACACCTCTATCGAATCTTCCATCAATCGCCTTTGCTCCAAACAGCCTTTTCATGCAAATAACCCCACCGCGCTGCACTCGCGCGCACCCCCCCCCAATTCCTGGAACCAATCTGGCAAATCTCATCTGCACCCTCTCAAGAACCTTCCCAAAGTGTAGTGACCAGGGTTGGACATAATACTCTAGTTGAGGCTTAGCCAGGACTTTATAAAGCTTCGGCATAACTTCCCTGCTTGTTGTACCCAATGCCCCTATTTATGAAGCCCAAGGTATTGGGGGCAGTGCTGTATGGAGACTGGAATCTCTGAGGGAGAGCTGCTCCACACTACTGGCTTCCAAGGGCTGTGTAACTGTGCACTCTGCTCCAAGTTGTACCTGAGCGGGATACTGAGAGAGGTGCGGAGGGGTTTGTGCTCTCTATAAAATAATTCAATTAAAAAACACCTTTTAGATGAAAAATATATCCAGGACTGGAGCCCCTATGACTAAGCCCTGGATCAGCTCAGGCAAAGTGAACACCCCTCAGCCAGCCCACACAACTAGTTACATTCATATAGCACCTATAACATAATACAATATGGCAATGTGCTCCTCGGAAGGCTGGAGGCTAAATCAGGTATAGGGAGGGATTTGAAAACAAAGATGATAATTTTAAAATTGCGGGTGCTGTCCGACTCAGCTGATGTAGGTCAGGAAGCAGGGGGTTGACAGGTAAATGATACACACTTAAGTCTCCACAGGAATCAAGGCAGATTAAAGATTAATGGAGTCTGCACCACTCTTCCGCAGTAACCTATATCTTTGCTGTGTATTTTTAAGGCCCTCTTCGCTCCCACTGATTCTTGCAAAACTTTGTTCCTGAGGTCAAGCGCCTCGTTAGAAAGTGGTAAGGTATTTCCATTTTCTTCAAATCCAATTTCTGCGGCACCAGCTTCAGAAGCTCCCGAAAGACATGACTAAAGGTTGAGTAATGGGACAGACTCCTCTCCGCTAGTCTGATCAAAGGCCAGGGTGCACACACACACTGCTCGGCACATCAAAGAAAGGCTCAGCAAGGAACCCTGAGAAAGTCCTGTGTTCTGTTCAATGTCATTAAAACGAACTTACACACACGATCGGAAAAGGATTCATTCACCCTTCCACCTGTTCTGCCACACATGCAATGACACTGAAACCCGTGAGTTGCCAATTGAGGATTCCTTCTCACCTCAGCCTCAATTTGGAAGCCAGTGTGAAGGGCTCAGGGGCAGGAAGGGGAACTCCGGGGGTACGCCTGTTCAAGACTCCGAGGGCAGCATCTCCATCCTTAGGAAATCTGCTCCCAGCCCCCTCACCCCAAAATCTTCACAAGATCTGGGGCTCCCGTGTTCCCTGCCAATATCTCAGATGGGAGACCCGGCCATCGGACACATTCTGCCCAGAGAAACAGGAGGCGGTCACTCAGCCCTCAGGCAGGTTCCGTAATCATTAGATCACAGTTAGGAACATTGGTTCTGTGATTCTCAACTGACTTACAGATCGGAAATCTCCTCAGTTATATTACTGTACCCCAGTGTCACACAGTGACAGATCCATCCCCACCAGTAATGTACCCCAGTGTGATACAGTTCAGACCCGTCCCCAACAGTACTGTACCCTAGTGTGATACAGTGACAGATCCATCCCCACCAGTACTGTACCCTAGTGTGATACAGTGACAGACCCATCCTCACCAGTACTGTACCCCAGTGTGATACAGTGACAGATCCATCCCCACCAGTACTGTACTCCAGTGTCATACAGTGACAGACCCGTCCCCACCAGTACTGTACCCCAGTGTTATACAGTGACAGACCCATCCCCACCAGTACTGTACCCCAGTGTGATACAGTGAAAGACCCGTCCCCACGGGCAGCACGGTAGCATTGTGGATAGCACAATTGCTTCACAGCTCCAGGGTCCCAGGTTCGATTCCGGCTTGGGTCACTGTCTGTGCGGAGTCTGCACGTTCTCCCCGTGTGTGCGTGGGTTTCTTTGGGGTGCTCCGGTTTCCTCCCACAGTCCAAAGATGTGCAGGTTAGGTGGATTGGCCATGATAAATTGCCATTAGTGTCCAAAATTGCCCTTAGTGTTGGGGGGAGGTGTTGACCTTGGGCAGGGTGCTCTTTCCAAGAGCCGGTGCAGATTCGATGGGCCGAATGGCTGCCTTCTGCACTGTAAATTCTATGAAAAACCAGTACTGTATCCCAGTGTTATACAGTGACAGACCGGTCCCCACCAGTACTGTACCGCAGTGTTATACAGTGACAGACCGGTCCCCACCAGTACTGTACCCCAGTGTTATACAGTGACAGACCCGTCCCCACCAGTACTGTATCCCAGTGTTATACAGTGACAAACCCGTCCCCACCAGTACTGTACCCCAGTGTTACAGAGTGACAAGACCCGTCTCCACCAGTACTGTGCCCCAGTGTTATACAGCAACAGAACCTTCCCCACCAGTACTGTACCCCAGTGTTATACAGTGACAGACCCGCCCCCACCAGTACTGTACCCCAGTGTTATACAGTGACAGACCCGCCCCCACCAGTTCTGTACCCCAGTTTTATACAATGACAGACCTGTCCCCACCAGTACTGTATCCCAATGTTATACAGTGACAGACCCGCCCCCACCAGTACTGTACCCCAATGTTATACAATGACAGACCTGTCCCCACCAGTACTGTATCCCAATGTTATACAGTGACAGACCTGTCCCCACCAGTACTGTACCCCAGTGTTATACAATGACAGACCCGCCCCCACCAGTTCTGTACCCCAGTGTGATACAGTGACAGGCCCGTCCCCACCAGTACTGTACCCCAGTGTTATACAGTGACAGGCCCGTCCCCACCAGTACTGTACCCCAGTATTATACAGTGACAGACCCGTCCCCACCAGTACTGTACCCCAGTGTTATATGGTGACAGACCCGTCCCCACCAGTACTGAACCCCAGTGTTATACAGTGACAGACCCGTCCCCACCAGTACTGTATCCCAGTGTTATACAGTGACAGACCCGTCCCCACCAGTACTGTACCCCAGTGTTATACAGTGACAGACCCGTCCCCACCAGTACTGTACCCCAGTGTTATACAGTGACAGACCGGTCCCCACCAGTACTGTACCGCAGTGTTATACAGTGACAGACCGGTCCCCACCAGTACTGTACCCCAGTGTTATACAGTGACAGACCCGTCCCCACCAGTACTGCACTCCAGTGTTATACAGTGACAGGCCCGTCCCCACCAGTACTGTACCCCAGTGTTATACAGTGACAGACCCGTCCCCACCAGTACTGTACCCCAGTGTTATATGGTGACAGACCCGTCCCCACCAGTACTGTACCCCAGTGTTATACTGTGACAGACCCATCCCCACCAGTACTGTATCCCAGTGTTATACAGTGACAAACCCGTCCCCACCAGTACTGTACCCCAGTGTTATACAGTGACAGACCCATCCCCACCAGTACTGTATCCCAGTGTTATACAGTGACAAACCCGTCCCCACCAGTACTGTACCCCAGTGTTACAGAGTGACAAGACCCGTCTCCACCAGTACTGTGCCCCAGTGTTATACAGCAACAGAACCTTCCCCACCAGTACTGTACCCCAGTGTTATACAGTGACAGACCCGCCCCCACCAGTACTGTACCCCAGTGTTATACAGTGACAGACCCGCCCCCACCAGTTCTGTACCCCAGTTTTATACAATGACAGACCTGTCCCCACCAGTACTGTATCCCAATGTTATACAGTGACAGACCCGCCCCCACCAGTACTGTACCCCAATGTTATACAATGACAGACCTGTCCCCACCAGTACTGTATCCCAATGTTATACAGTGACAGACCTGTCCCCACCAGTACTGTACCCCAGTGTTATACAATGACAGACCCGCCCCCACCAGTTCTGTACCCCAGTGTGATACAGTGACAGGCCCGTCCCCACCAGTACTGTACCCCAGTGTTATACAGTGACAGACCCGTCCCCACCAGTACTGTACCCCAGTGTTATATGGTGACAGACCCATCCCCACCAGTACTGTATCCCAGTGTTATACAGTGACAAACCCGTCCCCACCAGTACTGTACCCCAGTGTTATACAGTGACAGACCCATCCCCACCAGTACTGTATCCCAGTGTTATACAGTGACAAACCCGTCCCCACCAGTACTGTACCCCAGTGTTACAGAGTGACAAGACCCGTCTCCACCAGTACTGTGCCCCAGTGTTATACAGCAACAGAACCTTCCCCACCAGTACTGTACCCCAGTGTTATACAGTGACAGACCCGCCCCCACCAGTACTGTACCCCAGTGTTATACAGTGACAGACCCGCCCCCACCAGTTCTGTACCCCAGTTTTATACAATGACAGACCTGTCCCCACCAGTACTGTATCCCAATGTTATACAGTGACAGACCCGCCCCCACCAGTACTGTACCCCAATGTTATACAATGACAGACCTGTCCCCACCAGTACTGTATCCCAATGTTATACAGTGACAGACCTGTCCCCACCAGTACTGTACCCCAGTGTTATACAATGACAGACCCGCCCCCACCAGTTCTGTACCCCAGTGTGATACAGTGACAGGCCCGTCCCCACCAGTACTGTACCCCAGTGTTATACAGTGAGAGACCCGTCCCCACCAGTACTGTACCCCAGTGTTATACAGTGACAGACCCGTCCACCCCAGTACTGTACCCCAGTGTTATACAGTGACAGACCCGTCCCCACCAGTACTGTACCCCAGTGTTATACAGTGACAGACCGGTCCCCACCAGTACTGTACCGCAGTGTTATACAGTGACAGACCGGTCCCCACCAGTACTGTACCCCAGTGTTATACAGTGACAGACCCGTCCCCACCAGTACTGCACTCCAGTGTTATACAGTGACAGGCCCGTCCCCACCAGTACTGTACCCCAGTGTTATACAGTGACAGACCCGTCCCCACCAGTACTGTACCCCAGTGTTATATGGTGACAGACCCGTCCCCACCAGTACTGTACCCCAGTGTTATACTGTGACAGACCCATCCCCACCAGTACTGTATCCCAGTGTTATACAGTGACAAACCCGTCCCCACCAGTACTGTACCCCAGTGTTATACAGTGACAGACCCATCCCCACCAGTACTGTATCCCAGTGTTATACAGTGACAAACCCGTCCCCACCAGTACTGTACCCCAGTGTTACAGAGTGACAAGACCCGTCTCCACCAGTACTGTGCCCCAGTGTTATACAGCAACAGAACCTTCCCCACCAGTACTGTACCCCAGTGTTATACAGTGACAGACCCGCCCCCACCAGTACTGTACCCCAGTGTTATACAGTGACAGACCCGCCCCCACCAGTTCTGTACCCCAGTTTTATACAATGACAGACCTGTCCCCACCAGTACTGTATCCCAATGTTATACAGTGACAGACCCGCCCCCACCAGTACTGTACCCCAATGTTATACAATGACAGACCTGTCCCCACCAGTACTGTATCCCAATGTTATACAGTGACAGACCTGTCCCCACCAGTACTGTACCCCAGTGTTATACAATGACAGACCCGCCCCCACCAGTTCTGTACCCCAGTGTGATACAGTGACAGGCCCGTCCCCACCAGTACTGTACCCCAGTGTTATACAGTGACAGACCCGTCCCCACCAGTACTGTACCCCAGTGTTATATGGTGACAGACCCATCCCCACCAGTACTGTATCCCAGTGTTATACAGTGACAAACCCGTCCCCACCAGTACTGTACCCCAGTGTTACAGAGTGACAAGACCCGTCTCCACCAGTACTGTGCCCCAGTGTTATACAGCAACAGAACCTTCCCCACCAGTACTGTACCCCAGTGTTATACAGTGACAGACCCGCCCCCACCAGTACTGTACCCCAGTGTTATACAGTGACAGACCCGCCCCCACCAGTTCTGTACCCCAGTTTTATACAATGACAGACCTGTCCCCACCAGTACTGTATCCCAATGTTATACAGTGACAGACCCGCCCCCACCAGTACTGTACCCCAATGTTATACAATGACAGACCTGTCCCCACCAGTACTGTATCCCAATGTTATACAGTGACAGACCTGTCCCCACCAGTACTGTACCCCAGTGTTATACAATGACAGACCCGCCCCCACCAGTTCTGTACCCCAGTGTGATACAGTGACAGGCCCGTCCCCACCAGTACTGTACCCCAGTGTTATACAGTGAGAGACCCGTCCCCACCAGTACTGTACCCCAGTGTTATACAGTGACAGACCCGTCCACCCCAGTACTGTACCCCAGTGTTATACAGTGACAGACCCGTCCCCACCAGTACTGTACCCCAGTGTTATACAGTGACAGACCGGTCCCCACCAGTACTGTACCGCAGTGTTATACAGTGACAGACCGGTCCCCACCAGTACTGTACCCCAGTGTTATACAGTGACAGACCCGTCCCCACCAGTACTGCACTCCAGTGTTATACAGTGACAGGCCCGTCCCCACCAGTACTGTACCCCAGTGTTATACAGTGACAGTCCCGTCCCCACCAGTACTGTACCCCAGTGTTATATGGTGACAGACCCGTCCCCACCAGTACTGTACCCCAGTGTTATACTGTGACAGACCCATCCCCACCAGTACTGTATCCCAGTGTTATACAGTGACAAACCCGTCCCCACCAGTACTGTACCCCAGTGTTATACAGTGACAGACCCATCCCCACCAGTACTGTATCCCAGTGTTATACAGTGACAAACCCGTCCCCACCAGTACTGTACCCCAGTGTTACAGAGTGACAAGACCCGTCTCCACCAGTACTGTGCCCCAGTGTTATACAGCAACAGAACCTTCCCCACCAGTACTGTACCCCAGTGTTATACAGTGACAGACCCGCCCCCACCAGTACTGTACCCCAGTGTTATACAGTGACAGACCCGCCCCCACCAGTTCTGTACCCCAGTTTTATACAATGACAGACCTGTCCCCACCAGTACTGTATCCCAATGTTATACAGTGACAGACCCGCCCCCACCAGTACTGTACCCCAATGTTATACAATGACAGACCTGTCCCCACCAGTACTGTATCCCAATGTTATACAGTGACAGACCTGTCCCCACCAGTACTGTACCCCAGTGTTATACAATGACAGACCCCGCCCCCACCAGTTCTGTACCCCAGTGTGATACAGTGACAGGCCCGTCCCCACCAGTACTGTACCCCAGTGTTATACAGTGACAGACCCGTCCCCACCAGTACTGTACCCCAGTGTTATATGGTGACAGACCCGTCCCCACCAGTACTGTACCCCAGTGTTATACTGTGACAGACCCATCCCCACCAGTACTGTATCCCAGTGTTATACAGTGACAAACCCATCCCCACCAGTACTGTACCCCAGTGTTATACAGTGACAGACCCATCCCCACCAGTACTGTATCCCAGTGTTATACAGTGACAAACCCGTCCCCACCAGTACTGTACCCCAGTGTTACAGAGTGACAAGACCCGTCTCCACCAGTACTGTGCCCCAGTGTTATACAGCAACAGAACCTTCCCCACCAGTACTGTACCCCAGTGTTATACAGTGACAGACCCGCCCCCACCAGTACTGTACCCCAGTGTTATACAGTGACAGACCCGCCCCCACCAGTTCTGTACCCCAGTTTTATACAATGACAGACCTGTCCCCACCAGTACTGTATCCCAATGTTATACAGTGACAGACCCGCCCCCACCAGTACTGTACCCCAATGTTATACAATGACAGACCTGTCCCCACCAGTACTGTATCCCAATGTTATACAGTGACAGACCTGTCCCCACCAGTACTGTACCCCAGTGTTATACAATGACAGACCCGCCCCCACCAGTTCTGTACCCCAGTGTGATACAGTGACAGGCCCGTCCCCACCAGTACTGTACCCCAGTGTTATACAGTGAGAGACCCGTCCCCACCAGTACTGTACCCCAGTGTTATACAGTGACAGACCCGTCCACCCCAGGACTGTACCCCAGTGTTATACAGTGACAGACCCGTCCACCCCAGTACTGTACCCCAGTGTTATACAGTGACAGACCCGTCCACCCCAGTACTGTACCCCAGTGTTATACAGTGACAGATCTGTAGCTAACAGTAGAACATGACTTTATGTTCTCACTCCAGATACAGCCTGATTCTGGATGGACAGAATCTTTACCTGTTTCACTGGCAGTTCTCATAATTAAGCCATATAAATATTTCTCAGACATACACTTCATTGATATCCCCCTGACAGGACCAGGCTGACAACCAGACAGCTGCACAACTAACTGAAAAGGAAATTGTTTAAGAGCCTTTGCATCTGTAGTGGAATCAGCCAGACCATTTTGCTAATGTTAGAAGTCTAACAAGACAGAAATTCCCTTGGTAAATTAAATGAGAGTGTCGGAGGAACTCTGTGGAAAGGATGTCTGAAAGGCGACTGAAATTTGTGTGCATGTTTCACCCTCTCTCTGAGGCTCATAGCTACCCAGAAGGATTGGGATTGACTTACAGTAACGAACGCGGGGCTGTGACTCTGGAAAACAGCGGACTGGATGTAGCGATAATAGGTTGCAGCAGCACAGGGGGACTCCCCTCGGACTGGATGAGGAAGGGGGCGACATGGATCCTCGTCTTCCTCTGCCCCTGAAACAGAGAAACATCATCCTGCGTGTGTGCCTCTCTCTCCTGCTTCACATGTAACTTTGGGCTATGCTTCAGTGAGGCCCCTTGGGGGTAATGCCCCTCCTGATTAAAGGCTGAGACCGTCCTTTCGGGAAGGATGCAGCGAGCAGCCAGGAGCAGCGGTAGGCACGGGCCGGAGATTACCGGTTGGTCAGCAGGCAAGTGGAGATCTCATCTGTCTTGAGCTGGAACCTCGGATGTTCGTTGCAAACTGTTTGTTCATTAACGGTGTAATCAAACTCGATCACCACTCCAAGCAGCACACGGATTGACATTGCATGTAACAGGCTCTCAAAGTCCAACCGCACTTGTAGACACTGGCTTGACTCTATTTGGGGACTTCCAACCCTTGGATGGTGTAACCCTCAGCACAGAAACTCCAAGTTTGCACAGGGCAAGATCTCTGAACCCTGAAACTGATGCCTGATAGTGATCATTGTAGTTCGCCCAAGGTGGATTTTCCAATGGAGAGTGGAGCTGGCAATCCAGCTGTGCCACGCAGTGTTGGGGTATGCTGATGTCCGATGTCGTTTCCGGTATGTTGTCCTTTTTAGTATGATGGCTGGTAAAGCTGAATTAAAAAGGTTGATGAACCAAAGCTGGAAGTATTTCCGACATCGTCCGCACTTATTTTAGATTGCCAGCATCTACAGTGATATGCTGTAGCTGAGAAGGTTAACCCCTGGGTTTAGACGGTCCTGCACACTGCCCACTCGATCCTGCTTTGCAGTTTGATCCAGGTGGCAAGGGAACAAACAATACAAATGTTAACGTTGACCCTGGGCCCCATGGAGGAGGTGTTTCCTTTCCCACTGAAGCTCACCCAACACACGGTAAGCAGCCCCCAGGAGACAGCACCATCTGACAGGAGACAGGAGCTCATCCTGCTGTCTTATCAGGCTCTGCAATCACTGGACCAATCACTGCTCGCTCTCTTCAGAAAGTGAACCAATCACAGCTCGCTCTCTGCAGAAAGTGAACCAATCACCGCTCCCTCTCTGCAGAAAGTGAACCAATCACCGCTCCCTCTCTGCAGAAGGTGAACCAATCACCGCTCCCTCTCTGCAGAAGGTGAACCAATCACCGCTCCCTCTCGGCAGAAGGTGAACCAATCACCGCTCCCTCTCTGCAGAAGGTGAACCAATCACCGCTCCCTCTCTGCAGAAGGTGAACCAATCACCGCTCCCTCTCTGCAGAAGGTGAACCAATCACGCTCCCTTTTTGCAGACACTGGACTAATCACAGCTCTCCTCCCATCACCACCCTTTACATGTCACCTCTTTTTGTCACTTGCGAATTTAAACACTGCTTTGGGTTAAAGGAGGTTTTGATATTTACTGGCTAAATTCAAGATGAAGTTCACTTTCTGCAGAGAGTGAGCTGTGATTGGTTCACTTTCTGCAGATGTCGGAAAGTTATCAATGAAGTGTACTTGGCAAACAATTATAGTGCAATATCTCAGATACCATTAACCTTGTCAACCCCTTAATAGTAATAATCTTTATTGTCACAAGTAGGCTCACATTAACACTGCAGTGACGTTTCTGTGAAAAGCCCCTAGTCGCCACATTCTGCCGCCTGTTCGGGGACAGAGGGGGAATTCAGAATGTCCAAATTACCGAATAGCACGTCTTTCGGACTTGTGGGAGGAAACCGGAGCATCCGGAGGAAACCCACGCAGACACGGGGAGAACGTGCAGACTCCGCACCATTAATGCACATCAGATTCCCATCACGTTATAAACCGTTCTCACTTCCTGCACAACCAGGTGGACCCCCAGGTTACAGAATGGGGCTTTAAAATCCAGTGATCGAAAACAAAGCTTTCATACAGCTGTCCCGCAGAGGAGGACGACGTTTGGCCCATCATGCCTGTGCCAGCTCTTTGGAAAGGCAATCCCATTCGTCCCACTCTCTCTGCTGCCCGAACATCCGCTGGCTCCCAAATGTTTCCTTTTCGAGTGTGTATCTAATTCCCCTTTGGAAGTAACTTTTTAAACTGCTTCCACCTCCCTTTCTGGCCGTGCCTGATTGCATACTGTCCAGTCACCTCAGTGACAGGCTTCTGACACGTCACACGCACATACCCGTGCACACACGCACACACATGTACACGTACACACACATGTAGTGGCCCTCATCACACAGAACAAGAAATCCTTAGTCCAACAACTCTAAGCCACTCTCAAGACAAGTGGTCACGCTTCGAACGCGACCGGTACAGTCGAGTCCAGTCCAGTTCCCACCAGCTAACCTCATACAAATTGGGAGCTTTGGATAACCAATAAACTAGATAACCAATGTGGAACTTGTAGCACAAGGATGTCCAGCATGGCAAGGATTAATGTGGGACCATAAACTGCCCACAGAATAAATCTACTGTCATGTGTTTCTCTATGTAGAGAGAGTCTGTGAAGTTCTGTGAGGGCGGTGCCTAGTTGGAGCTGTATCAGTTCATGTTCAACCACAGAAGTCTCTGGACCATTTAATGAGACACCAAACAACCTCTCAATAGAACTCATAACTGATTTTCCTGATTTTGTGATCAAGGGACACTAGGGTTAACTTTAACACCCCTTTCACCATCCCAACTGAGCTCAGAGATCCACAAACATACCAGCAATTGGGCCTGTGACCTCTCAATTGTGTAGCTCTCCACAAGATTGCATTAAGAGAAAGAAGAGTTTAGTGCTTTTCACAATCGCAGAACATTCCCAAGTGATTCAAGGCCATTGATTACTTTTTAATGTGTAGTCACTGTTGCAATCCATAGAATCCTCGCAGCGCAGGAGGCCATTCCGCCCATCTGCACTGACCCTCCAAAAGAGCACCCTACCTAGGCTCACTCCCCCCTATCCCCATCTAACCTGCACATCTTTGGACTGTGGGAGGAAACCGGATCCCCCAGAGGAAACCCACGCAGACACGGGAAGAACGTGCAAACTCCACACAGTCACCCAAGGCCGGGATCAAACCTGGGTCCCTGGCGCTGTGAGGCAGCAGTGCTCACCACTGTGTCAGCCCCAATTTGCACACAGCAAGCTCCCATAGGCAGCACAAGTGGCTAGCACTGTGGCTTCACAGCGCCAGGCTCCCAGGTTCGATTCCCCGCTGGGTCACTGACTGCGAGGAGTCTGCACGTTCGCCCCGTGTCTGCGTGAGTTTCCTCCGGGTGCTTCGGTTTCCTCCCATAGATCAAAGACGTGCAAGTTAGGTGGATTGGCCATGATAAATTGCCCTTAGTGACCAAAAAGGTGAGATGGGGTAATTGGGTTCCAAGTAAAAGGATGGAAGTGAGGGCTTAAGTGGGTCGGTGCAGACTCAAGGGGCCGAATGGCCTCCTTCTGCACTGTACGTTCTGTGCTCTATGATAATGACTGGATCATCCTTCTACAAAAAAAGGATTTGGAGGGTAAATATTGGCCAGCACCAATGTTCCCGCTAATGTTTTGGCATTATGCACGAGTGTGTGATCCCTTTAAAACTGTTGCAAAGCTGCACACACCCGTACAGGTTGTGAGTGGCTGCTTGTTGCCCGCGTGGTAAATTCCAGACGGCCGCAGGGCCACACATTCGCGCAGCTGAGCCGGAATGTGGGCCAGGACATTGGGGAGAATTCCCTTGCTTCTTTTCGAATCGTGGCACGGGACCTTTAACACCCGCCAAGAGGACAGATAGAGCCTGCCCGTAAACTTCTCATTCACACGTCTGACAGTGCAGCACTCCTTCAATGCTGCACTGGAAGTATCAACATAAATTTGGTGCTCAAGCCTCTGTCATGAAGAGGAAATCCAAATCTAACAGTAATATTTTCTCCGCACGCACGCATCTGCAGAGGTTATGTTCCAATCTGACACTCCCCAAGCCTCAATCAGCAATGGGACGGGGCTGTGAACACATCATGGTCAGAGGCTGGCACCGCAAAGTTGCAATGACCCCGGGGTTGAACTCTGTAAACTTTTCCCTCCCTCTCAATCGTGTATCTGACGCTGTTTAAACTGGACGCAGTCAAGCACCAACTCTTTCACACAATAAAGCTGCCACTCGGGGGCCATGTAACTCAATCCTTAATGCCTGAGTGTGTCCAATATAATCACAGGTGAGAGGGCAGAGACAGGGAAACCTTAGCAGTGAAAGATGCAGTAAATCCACTGTCCTGCCCGTCTTCAAAAGCACACCGTGGGATCGTGAACATCCATCTAAAAAGGAAGGCAGAGCTGAAACTAAAGTTTCAGCCGAAGAACGGACACTGAGACAAGGCAGCCCTCCCTCAGCATGCCCTGCAGGCAGTGGCTGTCAAGCACCTATCTGTTCTAATCACATTTTCCAGCACTTGGTCTGCGGCCTTGTATGCTGTGGCGTTTCAAGTGTTCATCTAAATGGTTCTTCGGGCCCAGTCAGCTGAAGGCACGGCGAGAACAAAGAACAAAGAAATGTACAGCACAGGAACAGGCCCTTCGGCCCTCCAAGCCTGTGCCGACCATGCTGCCCGTCTAAACTACAATCTTCTACACTTCCTGGGTCCGTATCCCTCTATTCCCATCCTATTCATGTATTTGTCAAGATGCCCCTTAAACGTCACTATCATCCCTGCTTCCACTACCTCCTCCGGCAGCGAGTTCCAGACACCCACTGCCCTCTGTGTAAAAAAAACTTGCCTCGTACATCTCCTCTAAACCTTGCCCCTCGCACCTTAAACCTATGCCCCCTAGTAATTGACCCCTCTACCCTGGGGGAAAGTCTCTGACTATCCACTCTGCCTATGCCCCTCATAATTTTGTTGACCTCTTATCCGTACCAGCCCGTACCAGCCTCCCCGAACAGGCGCTGGAATGTGGCGACTAGGGGCTTTTCACAGTAACTTCATTGAAGCCGACTTGTGACAATAAGCGATTTTCATTTCATTTCATTTTCATTTCATTTCATTTCGTCAGGTCGCCCCTCAACCCCCGTCGTTCCAGTGAGAACAAACCGAGTTTATTCAACCGCTCCTCATAGCTAATGCCCTTCATACCAGGCAACATCCTGGTAAATCTCTTCTGCACCCTCTCTAAAGCCTCCACATCCTTCTGGTAGTGTGGCGACCAGAATTAAATACTGTACTCCAAGTGTGGCCTAACTAAGGTTCTATACAGCTGCAACATGAGTTGCCAATTCTTATACTCAATGCCCTGGCCAATGAAGGCAAGCATGCCGTATGCCTTCTTGACTACCTTCTCCATCTGTGTTGTCCCTTTCAGTGACCTGTGGACCTGTACACCTAGATCTCTCTGAATGTCAATACACTTGAGGGTTATACTAATGGTTCACCAAAGGAAGTTGTTGAGGGTAGTCTCAAACTGTCAGAATTGGAGCAATCTAGACTATAGGTGGAGTTAGCCAACTGTTAGATTACCATGAGGCACTTCACCTGCCTGGACTGAATCATCACGAAATGAAAAATAAAATGAAATGAAAATCGCTTATTGTCACAAGTAGGCTTCAATGAAGTTACTGTGAAAAGCCCCTAGTCGCCACATTTCGGCGCCTGTTCGGGGAGGCTGGTACGGGAATTGAACCGTGCTGCTGGCCTGACTTGGTCTGCTTTAAAAGCCAGCGATTTAGCCCTGTGCTAAACCAGCCATCATTAAGGAGTTTGAGAGCTTTGAAGTGTAAGTGGAGCAGCCGGGACCTGCAGTGTTTTCCCAGGCTTGACGGTTTGTCTGGGAACGGTGTCCTCCCCCAAGGCTTCAAATTAATTGTCCTGTCAACGGGCCAGTGGTACAAGAAGCAGCCCGAATCAAAATCAGGTCGCAGGCAGGTACGGCTCACAATAGGAGCAAGAGGTACGAGGGAAGGAGCAGTACGACTCCTGGTCTGGGGGTGTGACAAAGAAATGGGACATGTCGGGGGGGGGGGGGGAGGAAATGTGTGTGAGAGAGAGAGAGCAAGAGGTAACACTGGAGTGGTGGGTAGAGCAGATGTGGAAAATATGTGGAGGAATAAGGTGGGGGTCAGAGAGAAGGGGTAAAGGGAGTTGGGAGGGGAGCAGGGAGGGAGGAAGAGAGCAGACGGTGATGGAGGGTGGAGGGAGTGGGGAGAACAGGTGGGTGGAGAGTGAGAAAAGGAGATCGTCAACACCTTTACAGAGAAAGTCTGGGGCTACACGGGGCACATTCCATTCATCCATGCTGGCACACTGACACCGTCGACCAGATTGTGCTTCGTTACTGCACCAGCAATTCCAGATCCCTAAAATCTAGCTCCACACAGGAATCCAATACCCAGCAGGAGCCCAGTGTCCAGCACCCCAAGAGGATGGGAGGGGTGGGACCCTGACATCCTGCAACATCCCAATGTCCAGTGCAGGCAGCACCCAGGAGGTGAAGGGAGGAGAGAAAACAGCACAAGGAAATAAATATGTGAAGCAAATCTTTGTGTTGAAAGGGTTAAAACGTGGCTAGGAGTGCAGTCAGGTTGTGGGGGAGGTGGGTGTGGTCATAAGCGAAGGGGCGGGTGGCAGTAGGGGAGTTGTCAGGGATGGGCGTGGTCGGGGGGGGTTGGTTAAGTTCCATCTGCGTTTCTATTGAGCTTAGAGAGGGCTAGGGCATGAAGAATAAATAGTCCAGCAGAGATGTTGCTCAGCGTCTGGGGCCTTGTAAGGTAGAGAAGCTTTTACATTATAGCTTAGATAATTTGGGCAATATGGTAGCATAGTGGTTAGCACACTTGCTTCACAGCTCCAGGGTCCCAGGTTCAATTCCCGGCTTGGGTCACTGTCTGTGCGGAGTCTGCACGTGCTCCAGTTTCCTCCCACAGTCCATAGATATGCAGGTTAGGTGGATTGGCCATGCTAAAATTGCCCTTAGTGTCCAAAATTGACCTTGGTGTTGGGTGGGGTTACTGGGTTATGGGGGTTGGGTGGAGGTGTTGACCTTGGGTGGGGTGCTCTTTCCAAGAACCGGTGCAGACTCGATGGGCTGAATGGCCTCTTTCTGCACTGTAAATTTTATGATAGTCTATGAATTTGATTGCAGTTGGAGATAGGGAGTGAGACAGAAGGCGGCTCTCACAGCTCCGCTAGAAGCAGAAGGCTAAAGAGGGAACACCTCTCTCGGCCTTGCTACAAGAAAAGTTATACTATGGAGGAATGGTAAAGGAAACAAATTCCAGAAACCTAAAGTCCAGCTAGTTAAGGAAACCGGAGAAATTAAGAGAAGTTTCCAATAATTCTGGAATTAAAGGAACAGAGGAAACTGAGAGCCAGAACCGATTAAAAGCAAATTACTGCGGATGCTGGAATCTGAAACGCAAGAGAAAATGCTGGAAAATCTCAGCAGGTCTGGCAGCATCTGTAGCGAGAAGAGAGCTAACGTTTCGAGTCCGATGACTCTTTGTCAGAACCGATTATTGCTCAATAAGGTCACAAGAGTCGAAAAGACCATGCGAGGCCAGAAGGATATCTGCAGTAGTGCTGAGGTTTGTGAGAAATTACAAGCGTTTGGGAGACATTATTTGAAATAATCGTGGAAACCTGTGGGCTGGACCACGGGCTTTGTGTAAGAGCAATTGAGACAAATGAATCCTGAAGGGGAAAGTGGAAAAAACGGAAAGCGAAACCTTGATGGAAACAGCGGAGGAAAAGCATAATTTAAAAGACGATTTGAAAGTGTGACTTTTGAAAGTGATATTTGAAATCACTGGTCTGGAAGCTGGAATTCAGTGAGTCAAGGTGGCTCATGGTATAAGAATCATCTGGGGGGATTCAGAGGAGAAATCCACAATCATTAACTTGATTTCAGAGAGGAGTGTGTCTTACCACAGTCACCTTGTGTGCTTAAAAGGGACTTTGTGTGTTAATCAGACCAGATGTACTTTGTAATCCATATTAACCGTTAGACTTGTATGTAATTGTGAATCTATAGGGGGAGTAAAGGAGTATTGTATTATAATCCAATTTTTTCATGTTTAATAATTTTTTTTTTTTTACATATTGCTGAAACTAATTTGCAGTCTTCTGACTCCACGTTTTATAAGAAAAGTTAGAGTCTTTTGAGCCAGGATTCCATTGTGGGATTTTTCCCATCCAGTTATAATATCAACTGGGATCGTGACAAGGGGGAAATGGGATTAATTGGATAGTTCTTTCAAAGAGCTGGCACAGGAGTAACGGATCAAATAGCCTCCTTCTGTGCTATGTGATACTCTGAAGTTTAGATCTTACATGATGCCGTGAATCTAATCCATTCTGGGAGAAGTGACTTTTGTGTTGGTTGCCGAGATAAAGCAATTCTATACAAGTCGAAGGGCTTCAGTCAGGACTGAGCAGAAATCCCCAATTAATGAACAATCACAGTAATTAGAGAGAAACATTAACTGAGGAGCCCATCCACCACCTGCGGCCAACTATTGAATTGCCTGCGTGTCAGCAGCAAACTTCAATTCAAAGTCCCTCTCGTGTTTGTTCAAGGGCCGTCTTTGTCTCATCCCGAGGGAGGCTGGGTCACCCCAGATTAGTGCTCCCATCTCCTCTGCTTAAAGAATAATAATGACCATACACTGGAGAACCAGCACACCCCCAAGCTACGTTCACGATCCAACCTGATCGTATCCCCTTAATTCGCTCGAGTGAGATAGAATGCACCTTCAGCTCAAATCAGACTCAGCCTTGAGGATATAAGATAGGGTGAATCTAACTAGTTAAAAAGCACGAGAAACCTGCCAACAGTAGGAATTTTCTGAGTGTTGGCATGTTCCTTTCTTATGGTTGAAGGATACATTTAAGTTTCTTTGACTGTCATTACTGACTAAAACTTGTAATTAAGTGTGAAAATAGACAACTGAAGCCAGCAAAAATAACTTAATTATGTAGCAGCCACAGCAGCTAGCTACTGACTTGAAATAATTAGTTGAACTGTTGCAGTCACTATAATAATAATCTTTACTATTGTCACAAGTAGGCTTATGTTAACACTGCGATGAAGTTACTGTGAAAAGCCCCTCGTCGCCACACTCCGGCGCCTGTTCGGGTACATGGAGGGAGAATTCAGAACGTCCAATTGGGTTTGTTTATTGTCAAGTGTACCGAGGGACAGTTTGTTTCCCCGCCGGGCGGAACCATGAGAGAACCACGCCATCGGGAACTCTGCCAGCTGCACTCGATGAATCGCCGCGGGGGCCTCTTTCAATGGCCCCCGACCAGCGCCACGTCGACTGCGCCCGCCCGATTGGCAGTGATTCTACGGGTACCTGATCTTGGGTTTGATGCTCATTCTCACCCCACGTCGATCTTTCTGCGAGCAGATCAAACACATCATTTAGTACATGAAAAGAAAATATAAAGAAAATACATGAAAGGGCAACACAAGGTTCACAATGGAAATACAAACACCGGCATTGGTGAAGAATACGGGAGTGTAGTATTAATCAGATCAGTCAATAAGAGGGCCGTTTAGGAGTCTGGTAGAAGAAGGGAAGAAGCTGTTTTGGAATCTGTTTGTGTGTGTTCTCAGACTTTTGTATCTCCTGCCCGATGGAAAAGGTTGGAAGAGTGAGTAAGCCGGGTGGCAGGGGTCTTTGATCATGCTGCCCGCTTTCCCCACTAGTGGGAGGTGTAGGTAGAGGTTTGTGTGATGGACTGGGCTGTGTTCACGACTCTCTGAAGGTTCTTGCGGTCTTGGGCCGAGCAGTTGCCATACCGTGATGCAGCCCGATAGGATGCTTTCTGTGGCGCATCTGTAAATGTTGGTAAGAGTTAATGTGGACATGTCGAATTTCCTTAGTTTCCTGAGGAAGTATAGGCGCTGTTGTGCTTTCTTGGTGGTAGCGTCGACATGGGTGGACCAGGGCAGATTTTGGTTGATGTGCACTCCTAGGAATTTGAAACTGCTAACCATCTCCACCTCGGCCCCGTTGATAGACAGGGGTGTGTACAGTACTTTGCTTCCTGATGTCAATGACCAGCTCTTCAGTTTTGCTGGCATTGAGGGAGAGATTGTTGTCGTTGCACCACTCCACTAGGTTCTCTGTCTCCCTCCTGTATTCTGACTCGTCGTTATTTGAGATCCAACCCATTATGGTCATGTCGTCAGCAAACTTGTAGATGGAGTTGGAACCAAATTTTGCCACGCAGTCGTGGGTGTACAGGGAGTAGAGTAGGAGGATAAGTACGCAGCCTTGCGGGGCCCAGGTATTGAGGACTATTGTGGAGGAGCTGTTGTTGTTTATTCTTACTGATTGTGGTCTGTGGGTCACAAAGTCGAGGATCCAGTTGCAGAGTGAGGAGCCAAGTCCGAGGTTTTAGAGCTTTGCTATGAGCTTGTTCACCTAACAAGCACGTCTTTGGCAATTCATCCAATAAGCATGTCTTTCGGGACTTGTGGGAGGAAACCGGAGCACCCGGAGGAAACCCACACAGACAGGGGGAAAACGTGAGGACTCCTCACAGACAGTGACCCAAGCCGGGATTCGAACACGGGTCCCTGGCGCTGTGAAGCAACAGGTGCTGACCACTGTGCTACCCGTTGATCCTAAGTGGACAGCATGGTAGCATAGTGGTTAGTACAGTTGCTTCACAGCTCCAGGGACCCAGGTTCAATTCCCGGCTTGGGTCACTGACTGTGCGGAGTCCGCACGTTCTCCCTGTGTCTGCGTGGGTTTCCTCCCACAGTCCAAAGATGTGCAGGTTAGGTGGATTGGCCGTGATAAATTGCCCGTAACTGTTCAAAAAGGTTGGGTGGGGTTACTGGGTTACAGGGAGGGTGGGAGCGTGGGCTTGGGTAGGGTGCTCTTTCCAAGAGCCGGTGCAGACTCGATGAGCTGTGTGGCCTCATCCTGCACTGCAAATTCTGTGTGATCTGTGTAATGTTTCTGAATGATGTAACTGCCCGAGATCTGTGTGCTCCAGCAATCCTGGCCTCTCGAGTATCCCTGACTTACATCACTCCACCGCTGGTGGTCATACCCTCAGCTGCTCATGTCCTAAGGTTTCAAATTCCCTCCCTACATCTCTTTCCCACTTTAAGACAATCCTTTAAAGACCTAACTCTTCAATCATGCTTTTGGTCACTTGCCCTAGTCTGTCTTGAGACTTGGTATTAGGTTTTGTTTCATAATTTCTCCCAGTGAAGCTCCTCAAAATGTTTGCTAGGCTAAAGGTTCACTGATCCAGCAACAATACCGCTCTGCCACTGCTTTCCCATCCCTTGGTGAATGAATCCGCTCCGCACTTTATTTGTTGCATTGCATTTAACCCAAGACAGATTGATCAGTGCTGTTGACCCCCCCTTCCCCGGGACTGCGATTCCACAAGCGAGTGGAGGCCAAGAAACAACGAGTGGAGCCGGCAAATAGGTCACAGGGACTCCCGCCACTCCCCGTCAACTGCACAAACGCCAGGAGACGGAAAACACGAAACATGGGAAAGGGACCGGAGTGGGGTGGATGCAGGCCAGTGGCTTCGTGGCTCACTGAGCACCGTGATCCTCACAAAGCCGAGGAGAGGGGGCGCTGTGCGGGCAACGGATAGATGAAGAATAAACGTATCTCAGCCGTGACAACACTCGGAGAGCGAGCAGAGTTCGCGGTGTCCCTCCATTAGAAAGGACATTTTCCAAGGGCGTTCGCGCAGCACCTCGCATCACCTTAAATCATCCCAAAATGCTACAAAGCCAATCGAGTACTTTTGAAGTGTGGCCCACTGCTTACACTTAGAAACCGTGACAGCAAATTTGCACACAGCAAGATCCCATAAACAATAATGAGTTCGGAGACCAATAACGTTTTTTTAAAAAGCAATGTTGGTTGGTGAATATTTCCAGGCGTGAGTCAATATTAATAAAGGGCCTCCCGTAAATATTGATAGTCCCAGGGCCTCTAAGAGTGAGAGTGGGACAGAGGGATACAGTTTCAACTGAGATTTGGGATTGAGAGAAATTCCTTTCTCAAAGCAAAGGCAACAACTTGCATTTATACAGCACTACGTCTCAACGTCTCTACTTCCTACGGAAGCTAAAGAAATTTGGCATGTCTGCATTGACTCTCACAAACTTCGACAGATGTGCCATAGAGAGCATCCTATCCGACTACATTCCAGCTCGGTATGGCAACTGCTCGGTCCAAGATCTCAAGAAACTGCGGAGTGTGGTGAACTCAGCCCAACGCATCACACAAACCTGCCACCCCCACATTGATTCTGTCTACACCTCTCGCTGCCTCAGGAAGGCAGACAGCGTTATCAGAGACCCCTCCCACCCAGGCATTGCCTTCTTCCAGACCCTTCCATCAGGCAGAAGGTACAGAAGTTTGAAGACCCGCACATCCAGACATAGGAACAGCTTCTTCCCCACAGCTATAAGACTCCTCAACGACTCCCCCTCGAACTGATCTGTTCCTTGTAAGAACACTATTCACGACGCCCTATGCTGCTCTTGCTCATGTATTTGCTTTGTTTGGCCCCTTGTGCCGCACTGTAACCAATCACTGTTTTGTCGATGTACCATTTGTCAATATTCTCTGTTGATTATTCTTGTGTCTACTATGTACGTACTGCGTACGTTCCCTCAGCTGCTGAAAAATACTTTTCACCGTACTTCGGTACATGTGACAATAAATCAAATCAAAAATCAAACCAGTGTCAGAGTCCTATCAGACAAAAACTGGGACTGAGCCAAAGGAGTAGCTATCAGGACAGGTGACTAAATGTTTGGTCAAAGAGGTAGGTTTCAAAGAGCTTCTTAAAGAAGGAGAGAGATGGAGAGGTTTAGGGACAGAATTCCAGAGCTTATGGTCTCAGTGTCTAAAGCATGGCCAGGATTTGGGGTTGATTAATAGCGGAGTCAAAGATGTAATTAAAATGAGTGTCTCAAAGAAACTGAGAGAGAGTTAGGAAATAGTGAATGGATGGAATGTATTCTCGGAGTATTAGAGACGAAAGCCCTGGAAAGCAAGAAAGGCTACCATTTCTATAGTAATAATAATTTTTATTAATGTCACAGGTAGGTTTACATTAACTGTGAAAATCCTCTAGTCCTCGCCGCACTCCGGCGCCTGTTTGGGTACATAGAGGGAGAATTACCGAACAGCACGTCTTTCGGGACTTGTGGGAGGAAACCGGAGCACCCGGAGGAAACCCATGCAGACACGGGGAGAACGCGCAGACTCCGCACAGACAGTAACCCAAGCCGGGAATCGAACCTGGGACCCTGGCGACATGAAGCAACAGTGCTAACCACTGTGCTACCTGCCTGTCAAGACCTCAGTGCATCCAAAAGAACTTACCGCCAATGGATATTGTTCATTTATGAACCAACTGAATGCTGCAATGGGGACACAATATATAGGTTCCCTCGTGGATGGTTGACCTGGCCCTCATCTGTGGCTAATTTGGGATTGTGTGGGAATGTAACATTTTGGCAGTGGTGGAATGCCAACCCCTAAACCCCACTCCCCACAAATACATTGAAAACTGCTGCACAAGCACCTAGTATTTGGCGGAAGCACATTTACAACCTCCCCCCGCCCACCTTTTAACACAGAATTACAACAAATCTGCAGAACAGTAACAGGCCACCCGGCCCAGCAGATGTTTGTGCTCCACCTACTCATCCTCCCATCCAATTTCATTCCATCCCATCAACATATCCTTCTGCTCCTTGCTCCTTCGTGTACATCCCCAGCTTCCCCTCTGTGCTATTCCCCTCAACCACTCCGTGGGGTGGAAATTTCCACATTCTAGTTACTCCCCGGGTAAAGAAGATTGTGGCGCGAATGTTACCTGCCGGCCCAGCCTGAACGTTGGCCAGGTCATGCAGGCACGGGCTGTTTCATCAGCCAAGGGATGGAGAATGGTACTGAACACCGTGCAACCATCAGCGAGTGTCCCACTTTCGAGCCTTACGACGGTGGAAATGTCTGTGGGTGAAACAGCTGAAGATTGTTGGGCCTATGACACTGCCCTGGGGAAACCCTGTACCGATGTCCTTGGGTCGAGATGACTGACCTCCAACAACCACAACCACCTTCCTTTGTGCTCAGTATGGCTTCAGTTTTGCCAGGTCTGGCTCCCAAACAGCGGAGAGGCAGCTGATTTGACCTGGAGCAGGAGTTGGGATCATTGGTAGTGTTGGTCTGGACAACCGGTTCCGTAGTTGCCATTATCCCTGTGGAATGTGCAGGTGAGTGGGGCGTCAGGTTGAGGGCAGCTTGTCATGGCCGAATTACATGAGCATCTTTCTCTGCCCATAGAATCCCTGATGTGGAGATGCCGGCGTTGGACTGGGGTGAGAAGTCTTAACAACACCAGGTTAAAGTCCAACAGGTTTGTTTCAAACACTAGCATTCGGAGCACTACTCCTTCCTCAGGTGAATGAAGAGGTAGATTCCAGAAACATATATATAGACAAATTCAAAGATGCAATACAATGCTTAGAATGCGAGCATTTGCAGTTTATTAAGTGTTTACAGATCCAGAGATAGGGGTAACCCCAGGTTAAAGAGATGTGAATTGTCTCAAACCAGGACAGTTAGTAGGATTTCGCAAGCCCAGGCCAGATGGTGGGGGGTGAATGTAATGCGACATGAATCCAAGGTCCCGGTTGAGGCCGCACTCATGTGTGCGGAACTTGGCTATAAGTTGCTGCTCGGCGATTCTGCGTTGTCGCGCGTCCTGAAGGCCGCCTTGGAGAACGCTTACCCGGAGATCAGAGGCTGAATGCCCTTGACTGCTGAAGTGTTCCCCGACTGGAAGGGAACATTCCTGCCTGGTGATTGTCGCACGATGTCCGTTCATTCGTTGTCGCAGCGTCTGCATGGTCTCGCCAATGTACCACGCTTCGGGACATCCTTTCCTGCAGCGTATGAGGTAGACCACGTTGGCCGAGTCACACGAGTATGTACCGCGTACCTGGTGGGTGTTGTTCTCACGTGTAATGGTGGTATTCATGTCGATGATCTGGCACGTCTTGCAGAGATTGCCATGCAGGGTTGTGTGGTGTCGTGGTCACTGTTCTGAAGGCTGGGTAGTTTGCTGCAAACAATGGTCCGTTTGAGGTTGCGCGGTTGTTTGAAGGCAAGTAGTGGGGGTGTGGAGATGACCTTGGCAAGATGTTCATCTTCATCGATGACGTGTTGAAGGCTGTGAAGAAGATGTTGTTGTTTCTCTGCTCCGGGGAAGTACTGGACGACGACGGGTACTCTGTCAGTTGTGTCCCGTGTTTGACGCTACGACAACGAATGAACGGACATCGTGCGACAATCACCAGGCAGGAATGTTCCCTTCCAGTCGGGGAACACTTCAGCAGTCAAGGGCATTCAGCCCCTGATCTCCGGGTAAGCGTTCTCCAAGGCGGCCTTCAGGACGCGCGACAACGCAGAATCGCCGAGCAGAAACTTATAGCCAAGTTCCGCATACATGAGTGCGGCCTCAACCGGGACCTGGGATTCATGTCGCATTACATTCATCCCCCACCATCTGGCCTGCAAAATCCTACCAACTGTCCTGGCTTGAGACAATTCACACCTCTTTAACCTGGGGCTACCCCATCTCTGGATCTGTAAACACTTAATTACCTGCAAATGCTCGCATTCTAAGCATTGTCTTGCATCTTTGAATCTGTCTATATATATATGTGTCTGGAATCCACCTCTTCATTCACCTGAGGAAGGAGCAGCGCTCCGAAAGCTAGTGTTTGAAACAAACCTGCTGGACTTTAACCTGGTGTTATAAGACTTCTTACCATAGAATCCCTGCAGTGAAGAAGTAGAGTACGAAGTCTTACAACACCAGGTTAAAGTCCAACAGGTTTGTTTCGGTGTCACTAGCTTTCGGAGCGCTGCTCCTTCCTCAGGTGAATGAAGAGGTCTGTTCCAGAAACACATATATAGACAAATTCAAAGATGCCAAACAATGCTTGGAATGCGAGCATTAGCAGGTGATTAAATCTTTACAGATCCAGAGATGGGGTAACCCCAGGTTAAAGAGGTGTGAATTGTCCAAGCCAGGACAGTTGGTAGGATTTCGCAGGCCAGATGGTGGGGGATGAATGTAATGTGACATGAATTCCAGGTCCCGGTTGAGGCCGCACTCATGTGTGCGGAACTTGGCTATAAGTTTCTGCTCGGCGATTCTGCGTTGTCGCGGGTCCTGAAGGCCGCCTTGGAGAACTCTTACCCGGAGATCAGAGGCTGAATGCCCGTGACTGCTGAAGTGTTCCCCGACTGGAAGGGAACATTCCTGCCTGGTGATTGTTGCGCGATGTCCGTTCATTCGTTGTCGCAGCGTCTGCATGGTCTCGCCAATGTACCACGCTTTGGGACATCCTTTCCTGCAGCGTATGAGGTAGACAACGTTGGCCGAGTCGCACGAGTATGTACCGCGTACCTGGTGGGTGGTGTTCTCACGTGTAATAGTGGTATCCATGTCGATGATCTGGCACGTCTTGCAGAGATTGCCATGGCAGGGTTGTGTGGTGTCGTGGTCACTGTTCTGAAGGCTGGGTAGTTTGCTGCAAACAATGGTTTGTTTGAGGTTGCGCGGTTGTTTGAAGGCAAGTAGTGGGGGTGTGGGGATGACCTTGGCAAGGTGTTCATCGTCATCAATGACGTGTTGAAGGCTGTGAAGCATCTTCTTCACAGCCTTCAACACGTCATTGATGACGATGAACATCTTGCCAAGGTCATCCCCACACCCCCACTACTTGCCTTCAAACAACCGCGCAACCTCAAACAAACCATTGTTTGCAGCAAACTACCCAGTCTTCAGAACAGTGACCATGACACCACACAACCCTGCCATGGCAATCTCTGCAAGACGTGCCAGATCATCGACATGGATACCACTATTACACGTGAGAACACCACCCACCAGGTACGCGGTACATACTCGTGCGACTCGGCCAACGTTGTCTACCTCATACGCTGCAGGAAAGGATGTCCCAAAGCGTGGTACATTGGCGAGACCATGCAGACGCTGCGACAACGAATGAACGGACATCGCGCAACAATCACCAGGCAGGAATGTTCCCTTCCAGTCGGGGAACACTTCAGCAGTCACGGGCATTCAGCCTCTGATCTCCGGGTAAGCGTTCTCCAAGGCGGCCTTCAGGACCCGCGACAACGCAGAATCGCCGAGCAGAAACTTATAGCCAAATTCCGCACACGAGTGCGGCCTCAACCGGGACCTGGAATTCATGTCACATTACATTCATCCCCCACCATCTGGCCTGCGAAATCCTACCAACTGTCCTGGCTTGGACAATTCACACCTCTTTAACCTGGGGTTACCCCATCTCTGGATCTGTAAAGATTTAATCACCTGCTAATGCTCGCATTCCAAGCATTGTTTGGCATCTTTGAATTTGTCTATATATGTGTTTCTGGAACAGACCTCTTCATTCACCTGAGGAAGGAGCAGCGCTCCGAAAGCTAGTGACATCGAAACAAACCTGTTGGACTTTAACCTGGTGTTGTAAGACTTCGTACTGTGCTCACCCCAGTCCAACGCCGGCATCTCCACATCGTGAAGAAGTAGGCCATTCAGCCCATTGAGTCTGCACCAACCCTCTGACAGAGCACCCCCGGTACGCCGTCAGCGGCACTGTTTTCCTCACCACATGCAACCCAGCCAGCAGCGGGTCACTCACCATGTTCATGACCTTCTTTCCGACGGAGCCGCTCCTTTCGCGAGGACACCGCCGACTCGGTCTCCGTCTCGTTGTCCAGGTTGTCCTGACTCCCGGCTGCA
Organism: Scyliorhinus torazame; assembly: GCF_047496885.1. Classification (NCBI taxonomy): domain Eukaryota; kingdom Metazoa; phylum Chordata; class Chondrichthyes; order Carcharhiniformes; family Scyliorhinidae; genus Scyliorhinus; species Scyliorhinus torazame. The sequence goes on along the minus strand of NC_092720.1, from coordinate 16,324,146 downwards.
TTGGCGCTGTGGGAAAACAATACATTTGTTTCAACAAAATGAAGGCCGCGAGTCAGAATCCCACATCATCGCCATGCGCCAAGCAGCTGGCAAGGTAAAACCCGGCAAACCAGTCACACTGTCACTGACGGCAATTTGTACATGTTAGCAACGTGGTTGCAGATAACGTCAGGATTATACAGCACAGAATTATATATATATCACTTTAAAATAAAAAAAGATATCGCAGGACTCAGGAAAAATGGTAGCAGAGTGAGATTTACTGAACGGCTCTTTCAAAGGACAAGTACGAGTACGATGGGTCAAATGGCCTGTGCCGTATGATTCTACCGAGGAGAGTCACTGGCGGTTAACCGGCAGAGTTGAGCGGCAGATTGAAAGGGGCTGAATGGCCTCCTCCTGTACCGATGCCACCCCCCCCCCCCCTTCCAAGGATGTTGATGGTGGGGGACTCGGTGCCAAGGGGAGATGATTAGAGATTCTGTCCTGTTGGAGGTGGTCGGATTGCTATCTGAAAAGAAAGAAGGTGCGAGGTTACCGGGATAAAGGCAGGGGAGCGGGGCGAGGTCGAATGCTCTTTCAGAGAGCCAGTGCACACTCGATGGGCCAATTGGCCTCCGTCCACACTGTAAAGATTCTGCGACGTTGTCATTCGCTGCCGCTTATATGTTGCGAATACCGATTGGCATGTATCAAACCCGGGCTGAATATTTTCCAGGTCTTGCTGCAGGCAGGTATGGAGGGCATTAGATATGAGGAGCGGTTGAATAAACTCGGTTTGTTCTCACTGGAACGACGGAGGTTGAGGGGCGACCTGATAGAGGTCTACAAAATTATGAGGGGCATAGACAGAGTGGATAGGCAGAGGCTTTTCCCCAGGGTAGAGGGGTCAATTACTAGGGGGCATAGGTTCAAGGTGAGAGGGGCAAGGTTTAGAGTAGATGTACGAGGCAAGTTTTTTTTTTTTTTTTACAGAGGGTAGTGGGTGCCTGGAACTCGCTGCCGGAGGAGGTGGTGGAAGCAGGGACGATAGTGATGTTTAAGGGGCATCTTGACAAATACATGAATAGGATGGGAATAGAGGGATACGGACCGAGGAAGTGTAGAAGATTTTAGTTTAGACGGGCAGCATGGTCGGCACAGGCTTGGAGGGCCGAAGGGCCTGTTCCTGTGCTGTATGTTTCTTTATTCTTTGACTGTTCTCCGTACTGCTTGACCACTTTCACAAAGCAATGTTTTCAAGGCATCAAGTGACCTCTATTACATTGCCCAAGAGGTCGTTCTTTAGCAGGGTGCAAAGGTCAATCGGCTATGCATCTGTGGGAGCATCACATCCAAACCAGATGCGGCCCTCGTCCGACCACCTCGCAGAAATTAACGTAGCAACGGGTTAGCGGCCACCTGCCAATGACCAGGAATCTGCACCCTCCCCAACCCAACGTTAATCAATAAGCTCACACCTCCAGCTCACAGCCACGGGGCATCAGGCAGTTAAACTATACTCTGGTGAAGAAGCAAACTGGGAGCTGACAGCCGCAGATACCCATTCAATTAAAACAAGACTATTCGGAGCAAAATCAGGAAGCATTTTCTAAGGGGTAAAGGAAAGCTGGAATTCTCCCCTCCAATCCTTTGCACAATACCCGTACCGACTTTGAAGCGTCTGCTGAAAGTGTAGGGACAGCGAAATTAACTCTGACTGGTCTCAATCAAAGCCGCAAACCGACAGCCCCTTTTTCTAAAGTTAATTTGTTCAACTGTGGTGGCTCACTGCCCCCTGGTGGAAGCAGCCAGTAATTCAGGAAACATTGCCATATCTGTCGAAACAAAGATTTGCAAAACATGATCGGGCGGTCAAGAGGGAGCTTTACTCTTCATCTAACCCGTGCTATACTTGTCCTGGGAGTGTCTGAAGGGTGGTGCAGAGACGACTTTACGTTTTATCGAAGTATTTGTATTTGTCGCAAAGGCATACTTTTCCTTCATACCCTTTTCCGACCTGTCTGCAGGTTTTGACATGGTGATCACACCATCTTCCGCCAAGGTCTCTCCACTGTTGTCTAACTGGGTGGGACTGCTCTCACCTGGTTCCCTTCTTATCTGTCTTATCTCAGCCAGAGAATCCTTTGCAATGGCTTCTCTTCCTGGACCCATACGATTAACTCTGGTATCCCCCATGTAGCTATCCTTGCCACCCACCCTCCTATTCCTCACTGGCAAGTTTCTCCTCACCGACATTGTCTGAAAGCAGAGCGTTGTTTTTCGCACATACGCTGGTAACACCCAGCTCTATCTCACCACCACCTCTCTCAACTCCTCCGCTGTCTCTACATTATCACACTGTTCATGACTGCATATTTCCACCTCAAGAACGTCACCTGACTTTGTCCCCGTCTCCACTCATCCGCCGCTGAATCCCTCATTCATGGCTTTGTTACCTCCAGGCTCGACTATTCCAAATCCCCCCCCCCCGGCTGGTTTTCCACATTCCTGCTTCTGTCAGGGGCACCCGGCTCCTGGCCTCTTACAGCCTCGGTTCAAACGGGCAAAAAGAAGAGCTGAACTTAAGAGGGGAGATGGAAGGAACGGCCCCTGACATCAAGGCAGCATTTGACCACGTGGGGCATCAAGGAACACTGACAAAATTGAATTCAATGGAAACCGGGGGAAACTCTCCATAGGCTGGAGCCATACCGTGCACCAAGAAAGGAGGTGGTCTCCATAGGCTGGAGTCATACCGTGCACCAAGAAAGGAGGTGGTCTCCATAGGCTGGAGCCATACCGTGCACCAAGAAAGGAGGTGGTCTCCATAGACTGGAGCCATACCGTGCACCAAGAAAGGAGGTGCTGATTGTTGCTCGTCAGTCATCTCAGTCCCGGAATATCAACAAAGAACAAAGAAATGTACAGCACAGGAACAGGCCCTTTGGCCCTCCAAGCCCGTGCCGACCATGCTGCCCGACTAAACTACAATCTTCTACACTTCCTGGGTCCGTATCCCTCTATTCCCATCCTATTCATGTATTTGTCAAGATGCCCCTTAAATTTTAAGTCACTATCGTCCCTGCTTCCACCACCTCCTCCGGTAGCGAGTTCCAGGCACTCACTACCCTCTGCGTAAAAAACTTGCCTCGTACATCTACTCTAAACCTTGCCCCTCTCACCTTAAACCTATGCCCCCTAGTAATTGACCCCTCTACCCTGGGGAAAAGCCTCTGACTATCCACTCTGTCTATGCCCCTCATAATTTTGTAGACCTCTATCAGGTCGCCCCTCAACCTCCGTCGTTCCAGTGAGAACAAACCGAGTTTATTCAACCGCTCCTCATATCTAATGCCCGCCATACCAGGCAACATTCTGGTAAATCTCTTCTGCACCCTCTCTAAAGCCTCCACATCCTTCTGGTAGTGTGGCGACCAGAATTGAACACTATACTCCAAGTGTGGCCTAACTAAGGTTCTATACAGCTGCACCAATACTTGCCAATTCTTATTCTCAATGCCCCGGCCAATGAAGGCAAGCATGCCGAATGCCTTCTTGACTACCTTCTCCACCTGTGTTGCCCCTTTCAGTGACCTGTGGACCTGTACACCAAGATCTCTCTGACTGTCAATACTCTTGAGGGTTCTACCATTATTGCAGGAATTCCCCAGCAGACTGTGATAAGTCCAATCAACTTGAGCTGCTTTATCCAACCACCCTCCCTCCGTCGTTAGGTCACAGTTTCCAGTTCCATTCACAACTTCACTGATACTGAAGCAGTCCACGCAGCACGACCTGGGCAATATCCAGGCTCGGACTGATATGTGAACAGTAACATTGGCGCCAGGCAAGTGCCACATAATAATCATTCCCAACTAGAGTCTAACCATCTCCCTTTGACTTTCAACAGGATTACCTTTGTTGAATTTCTCACCATCAACATTTTGCAGCCATCACTGACCAAAGCTTAATTGGATCCGCCATAGCAATACTGTGTGTACAAGAGGCCAAGAATTCCGAGTTGACTAACTAATTTGTTGACGCCCAAAGCTTGCCCACTATCTGAGCCACAAGTCAGGAGTGTTATGGAAGGCTCTCCACTTGCTTGGGTGAATGCAGCTCCAACAAGACTCAAGGAATTCGGCACCATCCAAGACAAAGCAGGCCCACTTGATTTGAACCCCATCAACCACCTTACGCCTTCATGCCCTCAATCAACAAAAGGGCAGCACAGTAGCATTGTGGATAGCACAATTGCTTCACAGCTCCAGGGTCCCAGGTTCGATTCCGGCTTGGGGTCACTGTCTGTGCGGAGTCTGCACATCCTCCCCGTGTCTGCGTGGGTTTCCCCCGGGTGCTCCGGTTTCCTCCCACAGTCCAAAGATGTGCAGGTTAGGTGGATTGGCCATGATAAATTGCCCATAGTGTCCAAAATAGCCCTTAGTGTTGGGTTGGGTTATGGGGATAGGGTGGAGGTGTTGACCTTGGGTAGGGTGCTCTTTCCAAGAGCCGGTGCAGACTCGATGGGCCGAATGGCCTCCTTCTGCGCTGTAAATTCTATGATAATCACTGACGCACGTTGGCAGCCATGTGCACCATCAACAAGATGCCCTGTGGCAAGGCACCTTCAACAGCAACCCCCTCCCCAAACCGGTGACCTCCGCCTAGGAGAAGAATGGCAGCAGAATCATGGGGACATCGCCTCCTGGAAGTTCCCCTCAGCCGCACATCACGCTGATTCGGAAATATATCGTCATTCCTTCACTGTCGCTGGGTCAAAATCCTGGATCTCCCTCCCTCACAGCACAGTGGGTACACCTACCCCTCAGGGACTGCAGCGGTTCAAGAAGGCATCTCACCACGGCTGTTCGAGTGCACTAAGAGATGGGCAAGAGATATTGATCTTGTCACTGATGTCCACATCTCGTCAGTGAATAAGAATAAGTGTGTTTGACTAGACAGTATCGACATAATGACCAGGCTATTTGGCCATTTGTACCACCCAAACCAAACCCAACCCTGTCCCCATTCTGTGGTCCATAAGACATTGGAGGATAAGGAGGCCATTCGATCCATCTGCTCCACCACTTCAATGTGATGATGAGTGATCTGATAATCCTCCACGTTCCCACCTTATCCCCATAACCTTCGATTCCCTGACTCATTAAAAATCCATCTATCTCAGTCTTGAATATACTTAAAGATCCAGCCCTTACAGCTGCCTGCGGTAAATAATTCTACAGATCCCGCCTGGTTCTACGGTCAGCGCATGGGAGCAACACCCTTTCATGAGCTAGGAGGTTTAGGACTGAGATGAGGAGAAATTTTCTCACTCGCACAGGATTGAAACTGTCTACCCCAGAGGGTTGCGAGTGATCCTAGAATTCTTATAGCACAGAAGGAAGTCTTTCAGCCCATTTTGTGCCACTTCCCTGCCTGTTCCCCATAGCCCTGAATCAACTCCATAGAATCCTCATGGGCCCATGGCCTCCATCTGCACTATAGAGTCTGCATCGACCCTTTGAAAGAGCACCTTACCTAGGCCCACTCCCCCGCCCTATCCACATAACCCCACCTAACCTGCACATCTTTGGACTGTGGGAGGAAACCGGAGCACCCGGAGGAAACCCACGCAGACACGGGGAGAACGTGCAAACTCCACACAGACAGTCATCCAAGGCTGGAATTGAACCTGGGACCCTGGCGCTGTGAGGCAGCAGTGCTAACCACTGTGCCACCATACCACCCATCTTTCCTTTTCAGAAAATGATCCAATTTCCTTTTGAAGGCCACGACTGAATCAATCTCTCAGGCATTGCATTCCAAATCCAGTTAGGTAATTTGGACATTCTGAATTCTCCCCCCGAACAGGCGCCGGAGTGTGGCGACTAGGGGCTTTTCACGGTAACTTCATTGCAGTGTTAATGTTAGCCTACTTGTGACGATAAAGATTTTCATTAAATCCTAATCACCCACTGCGTAAAAAAAGGTTTTGAGTATATTCCAGTCTGTGTTCCACAGATGTTTGGGCATAAGGAAATTGGGCTGAGACCAGGACAGTGGGGTTGGTGTAAAAGACCAACCCCGATCGTACTGACTGGTGGAGTAGGTCTGATCTGTGCGTCATACTCCAGCTCCTATATTTAACGTTCTTATGTTTTGTCCGTGACACGGGAGCTGTTTGTTTAATTACAAACTCACCATCGCTGAATGGTGAAACAAGGCAGTTCCGTCAGTAACGTAATAAGATAAACGGCGGGTTTGGAACCTGGGCCACAATGCATCGTCTGCAGCAGGACTCTATTCTCTCTAATCCGATAATGACTAGTATAAACCGGCCAGAAGCACAGCAACAAATTCCTAGAGCCCGGTCTACAAATACAGCAGAGGCAGTGGGGGGGATCGAAAGTTACCACAGCAACACAAAAAAAACCAAGAGTTAAAGGATCCATTTTCAATTCTTCGCATTTTTTTCTTTCAGCTAATTATTCAGCCATTAGTTTTGGTCTGAATTCAGGCAGCTGCTTGCGAGCTCCACGGGGCAGAGTCGCAAAAGGTCAGGCTTGGGCTGGCTGATCTTTCTCTTATCAAATCAGGTGACTCCATCCCGCCATCGTAAGCTGGGGTCTGGGGGGAGTCTGGTGGGTGGTCGCAGATTCGCATCATGCTGCGCGTCGCAACAACAGATCTTGAGGAAGCTCACGGGTCGTACCACACCTCCCCCCCCCCCCCCCCACCCCCCCCGGAAGGAGGGCATTCAGCCCACATCTTGCCTGTGCTAGCTCTTTGAAGCAGCTATCCAATCAGTTCCGCTTCCTTGCTCTTTTCCAGTTGCCCAGTCATTCCTACCCCATCGAGTTGATAGACTGATTTGATTTGATTTATTGTCACATGTACCAAAGTACAGTGAAAAGTATTTTTCTGCGGCAGAGGGAACGTACACAGCACGTACACAGCAGACAAAAAGAATAATCAACGGAGACCATTGACAAATGGCACATCGATAAACGGTGATTGGTTATAGTGCGAAACAAGGGGCCAAACAATTGGAGTATTTCACCAATTGCCTTTTGAAAGTTACACCTGGTAAAAACAAAAGGTGATTGTTCGACAGCACACCGAATGATACCTCGAGAACACCAGGATGCATTAGACGTGATTTGACTACATTGCGTCGCTCTGCTGCCCGACTTCCGTCCAATCACTGCCCCTGTGCCGACGGAAAGGGAAGCCATTTGGCCCCTCAACCCCGCTTTGCCATTCAAGCAGATCACAGCTGATCTGTGTCTCAGTTCCACTTACCTGCCTTTGCTCCATAAGATTGACACCACCCCCTCCCCCCACCCCTCTAATTTGCTTCAGCACCGAGAATTTAAAAAAAATTAAACATGAGAAAATTGGATGATGATGCAATACTCTTTTGCTTAGCTTAACAAATACACACAGATTTAAAGATTAACATGAATTACAAAGTACATCTTAAGCTACAATGGTCTCTCACCTTTTAAACACACAAGGTGACTGTGGCAAGACACACTCCTCTCTGAACTCAAGTGAATGTGTGTGGATTTCACCTCAGAATTCCCCCAGATGAATATTGTACCATGAGCCACCTTGTTTCTTGCTTGCTGTAGCTGCATGCTTGCTTTCAATGACCTGTGTACGCGGACACCCAGGTCTCTTTGTACATCAACATTTTCCAATCTATCACGAGTTAAATAATACTCTGCCATTCTGTTTGTCCAGCCGAAGTGGATAACTTCACATTTATCCAGGTTATTTTCTCACTCACTCAACTCGTCCAAGTCACTCCTCTTCACCACTCACATTCCTACAAAGTTTCGAGCCGTCAGTAAACTTGGAAACATTACATTTGGTTCCTCATCCAAACTGTTGATGTATGTTGTGAATAGCTGGGACCCAAGCACTCCATTAGTCACCGCCTGCCACTTCAAAAAAGACCCATTTATTCCGACTCTTTATTTCCTTTCTTCTAACCAATTCTCACTCCCTGCCAATATATTACCCCCAATCCAAGGCACTTTAATTCTACACACTAACTTCTGACGTGGGACTTTATCGAAAGCTTTCTAAAAATCCAAATACACCACATCCACTGGTTCACCCTTATCTATTCTACGAGGTTACATTCCCCCAAAAACTTCAGTAGGTTTGTCAGACATGATTTCTCTTTCATAAATTCATGTTGTTCTTGTCTCATCCCATTGATATTTTCTACGTGTTCTGTTGTCGCATCCTTTATAATAGACTCTAGCACTTTCCCTACTACTGATGTTAGACTGGCTCGTCTATAATTCTCTGTTTTCTCCCTCCCTCCTTTTTTAAATAGCGGGGTTACATTTGCCACCCTGCAATCTGCCGGGACTGTTCCAGAAGCTACAGAACTTTGTAAGATGCCAACTAACGCATACACTTTTTCCATGGCCACAGAGCAAAGCACTAAGCAAACTATTGGGATTAAAGGCAGGCAAGTTCATACGGCCTGATGGCCAACATCCTAGGCTCTTAAAGGAAGTGGCAGCAGAGATGGTGGAGGTTTTCTCTGGATTCTGGAACAGTTCCATTGGATTGGTAAAAGGCAAGTGTAACACGCCTATTCAAAAAGGGAGGAAGGCAAAAAGTGGGAAACTATAGACCAGTTAGTTTAACATCTGACATTGGAAAATTGATGGAATCCATTATTAAGGAAGTAGCAATGGGACAGCAGGGAGGTTAATCCATCAGGGCCAGCATGGTTTTGCGAAGGGTAAATCGTGTTTGACTAATTTGCGAGATTGCTTCGAAGATGTAAGAAGCAAAGTGGATAATGGGGTCCTGTAGATGTAGTGTGTTTCGACTTCCGAAAGGCATTTGATAACATGCTGCACAAACGTTGGGGGTAATATATCAGCTTGGACAGAGGATTGGCTAACCAGCAGAAAGCAGAGAGTGGGGATATGGATAGATTCGGTGAATGGGGAAAAATTTGGCAGATGGAATTTAACGTGGACAAGTGTGAGGTTATCCATTTAGGTCAGAGGAATAAAAAGGCAACTTGTTATCTAAATGGAGAGTGAAGTAGTTGATTCTGAGACTAGGGTTCTGAATCTTAATAAAGGAAACTATGATGATATGAGGCGTGAGTTGGGTATGATCGATTGGTGAACGTAACTTAAATGAATGACAGTCTATAGGCAATAGCAAACATTCTAGGAGCGCATGGGGGAACTGCAACAATTCTTTATTCCCGGAAAAGTAAAAAAGGGAAAGGTGGCCAATCCATGGAGTACAAATTAACAATAGTATTCAATTCAAGGAAGAAACATACAAATTGGCCAAGAAAAACAAGGTCTGAGGATTGGTAGCAGTTTAGAATTTAGAAAAGGACCAAGGGATTGATTAAGAAGGGGAAAATAGAGTACGAGAGTAAGCTTGCAGGGAACGTAAAAACTGACTGAAAAGGTTTCTATATGTACGTGAAGAGAAAAAGATTGGTGGAGACAAATGTAGGTCCCTTACAGTCAGGAACAGGGGAATGTACAATAGGGGACAAGGAAATCACTGAGCAACTAAACACATTCTTCACAAATAAGATACCAGAAATGTTGGGGAACGCAGGGTTTAGTGAGAGAGAGGAACTGAAGGAGATCAATATTACTAGAGAAATAGTGTTGAGGAAATTGAAGGAATTGAAGGCTGATAAATCCCCAGGACCTGATAATCTACATCCCTGAGTACTTAAGTGGCTCTAGAAATAGAGCATGCATTGGCTGTCACCTTCCAGGATTCTATAGCCTCTTAACAGTTCCTGCAGATTGGAGGGTAGCTAATGTAACTCCACTATTTAAAAAGGGAGGGAGAGAGAAAACAGGGAATTATAGACCACTAAGCCTGACGTTAGTAGTGGGGAAAATTCTAGAATCCATTATCAAAGGTTTTACAGCAGAGCACTTAGAAAACAGTGGCAGGATCGGACAGAGTCAGCATGGATTTACGAAGAGGAAATCATGCTTGACAAAACTACTGGAATTCTTTGAGGACGTAACTAGTAGAGTTCATGAGGGGAAGCCAGTGGATGTGGTGTATTTGGACTTTCGGAAGGCTTTTGACAAAGTCCCGCATGAGAGATTAGTGTGTAAAATTAAAGCGCATGGGATTAGGGGTAGTGTATTGAATCCCAATCTGAAAAACAACCGTTTCTCACTACTCTCTGTTTCCTGTCAATCAGCCAATTTCTTATCCATGTGCTTACTTTCCTTTTTAATCCAAGAGCTAGAAGTTTGCTCACAAGTCTGTGTATCAAATGCATTTTGAAAATCCACATACACAACATCAACAGCGTTGCCTTATCAACCTTCCCTGTTGCCCCCTCAAAAAGATCCAGCAAGTTAGTCAAGCACGATTTTCCGTTAATAAATCCATGCTGACTTTCCTTCATTATCCCACACTTGTCTAAGAGACTATTGATTTTGTCCAAAGCTATAGTTTCCAGAAGTTTCCGTCCCACTGAAATCAAACTGTCGTTGCTGGCTTTATCCTCGCACACGTTTTTGAACAAGGACGTAACATTCCCGAGTCTCCAGTGTCTAAGGAAAGCTGGAAGATAATCACTCCTGCCTCTGCAAATCCCACTCTCACTTCCCTCAGTACCCTAGGGTGCTGATACCCTATCAATTTTAAGTAAAGATAACCTTTCTAACGCCTCCGCCTTCTGAATTGTAAAGTCCACTAGGCTCCAGTTTTTCGGATGGTTTGGGTTTGGCCTCCGCCATCTACAGAGCCAGCAGAGAATGCATCCTCGCTGATTCCAATTGGCCTCTGCCATTTTACGCTCTAATGAGCATTGATTGGCAGCAGGCAGGGTATCCGCCTATCACCGGGAGGAAGTCCTAGCTTGGAGAGCTACCAGGTACAGCCACCCACCCCCCAACCCACCCTCAAAAGCCTTGCCTGTTCCCCCTCACAACCCACCAGGAGAGAGCATCAAATTCAGGCCCTAGTGTAATAATAATCTTTATTATATGTCACACGTAGGCTTACATTAACACTGCAATTAAGTTACTGTGAAAGTGCCCCCATCGCCACGTTCCGGCGCCTGTTCGGGTACACCGAGGGAGAATTCAGAATGTCTAATTCACCCAACAGCACGTCTTCCGGGACTTGTGGGAGGAAACCGGAGCACCCGGAGGAAACCTACGCAGACACGGGGAGAACGTGCAGACTCCGCACAGACAGTGACTCAAGCCGGGAATCGAATCCGAGTCCCTGGCACTGTGAAGCAACAGTGCTAACCACTGTGCTACCCTGCTGCCCATGTACCCCCTCACCTCAGCCTGGGTGGTATCTTCTTTCTTTGTAAAGTCAGATGCACATTTAATACCCCGCTCCTGTTCCTGTCTCAACATACAAGTCTCCTTTTTTATCCTTAATCGGTCCTACTCTTTCAATTACCTGTCTTTTATTAGATATACGCTGATAGGAAACCTTGGAATTCTCTCTTTTATTAGCTGCCAGTCTCTTTTCATGCTCTCTTCTTGCTTTTCTTATTCGCTTTCCCACTTCCCCTTTTATATTTAGCTTGATTCTCCGTTGTATTTTCTACCTGACTTACTTTTCATCATCAGCCCATCTCTTTCATTATCCAGGGAGCTCTGGACGTTTTTGTCCTTTTTTCCCTCTGACCGTGACATTGCCCACAATGCTCGCATTGGTCTGGCACGGTCTTTTCTGCCAACATTTGATTCCAACCTATTCAGGTAAACTGGTATCCCATTGGTTCACCATGATACCACCAGGAATGAGCGGCTTCCATCAGGTGGAGAGATTGGCAGGTGGAGAGACTGGAAAAGCTTGGGCCAAATTTCCTCCTTCTGCGCCCAAGGTTCAATAATTCTAATCCCCACCCCATCATGACACCCCAAACAGAGGCTCAACTCCACCAACGCTCAACACACCGGTCAAATTCTGAAGGGGAATGCAAGCAGTGCAATGGGTCCCAGTTTCAAATGTGGAATTGCCTGGTGTGCTTACTGGAAGGAAGGTGGTCGCGAATCTCCGATGCCCCCGGTCCGCTCGATGGGAGGAGGCAGATCCGACTGGCTGTCCGCGCACGTGGATCCAGTATCCGAGTGGGAGCCCTCCGCAGACACCAGCTGTAAGACAGGAATAATTTCAGCATTAAACCCAACAGCAGAACAGCTTCCAAGATTAAAATAGCAGACAGCTACACTATTTATTTCACCGTGACTACGCCGAGGTGCTTGACCGAGAGCAAGCGGGCACAGAGCTGAATTCAAGAGGAGATGACGCACATAAAGATGTACATTTATAGACTGCCTTTGATGTGATAATACAACCCAAGGAGCTTCCCACCAGCCTCCTCAAACACAACTTCACACGGACCCGCATGCCGTGACTTGAGGGCAGCGGCTGGTGGCTTAATGGAGGAGAGAGAGGGAGAGCGGTGAAGATGTTTAAGGAGGGAATTTCAGAGCTTAAGGCCCTTGCAGCTGAAGGCAAGGCTACCAATGGTAGGACAATGATGTACCCTCAATCATGACACGAGAGAGTGTACTTGTAAAACGAAGGCTTTAATAAACAGAGAACTTCGCCGGCCAGAGAGATGAGTGCTCGCTGAGCGCCACCCACAGGACGTCACCTTATATCCGGCCCCTGGGAGGCGGAGCCGGAGGCGGAGTCCCCCAGGGTTCCAAACCCGGTCTTAAAGGGACATTGCATGCACGATCTTAAAGGCACATTACCCATTCATCACAGGCAATTAAAATTCAGAATGCGCAAGAGATCAGATTTGTAGGAGTGCAGAAATCTCGGAGAGCCGCAGGACGGGTTGAATGTCCAGCGATAGTGATGGCCGAGGTCATGAATGGGTCTCAAACGCAGGGTGAAAATTTTAAATCTGTGGCGACGGAGGGCCAGGACCCAAGGTCAGCGAGCAAGTCTGAACAGCAACAAGTAGATGATCAGTTAGAAGGAGCAACATTATAGATGAGAGAGCACTACAGCATGGAAGACCATTTGGCCCATCATTTCTGCACTGGTTCTTTGAATGAGCTATCCAATTAGTCCCATCAGAGTCAGAGAGGGCTACAACACAGCAAAGGCCACTACAGCCCATTGCATCTGCGCCGAACATAAACAGGAACCTAAATATTCTAATCTCATTTCCCAGCACATGGCCCATAGCCTTGTCTGTCGCGACATCGCAAGTACACATCAAAATACTTCTTAAATGTTACGAGGGTCTCTGCCTCCACCACCCTTTCAGGCAGCGAGTTCCAGACTCCCACCACCCTCTGGGTGAAAAAGGCTTTCCTCACGTCCCCTCTTAAGCCTCCTCCTTACCCAACTGAAGTTCCTCAACCCCGCTACCTTTCTAATGAGACTCTTCAACATCCCCGCCAAGGCCCTGACCTGCTGTTCTGAAGTCCAATGCTCAGAATTAGCCACAATAGTGTTTTATAAACGTCTTTTAAAAATGGAAACCGCGTGTCGTCTGAAGAAAAAGTTTACATTTCATGGGGGCCATGACTTCACGCGAAGCCTGTCTTTTCTCATCCCAGCATCTTCTCTATTTTGGTTTGGAAACTTGCCGTAAAAACATTAGAAGATTTCCATCCATCACTGGTGCCCTGCTGAGATGGGAAAAAGGAGAATATTTTCCTCCAATTCATCCGCCCAAACTCACGCTTCACAGCCCTGCCTGGTCTGCGAAGTATCTGTTTGTTCTCTTCGGTTTAAAAATAAATAGCCATGAGCCAAGTGCAACGTTAAGAGTGTTCAGGGCTCCAGGTCTGACCAGTCGATTGCGAGCCGCGATCAGTTATTTTGAGGAAACTTCGATATGACACTGGAGCCTGTTAAACCTCTGCTGCCCGTTCAAACAGCTCTGTAAAGTGGCCAAATTGACAGAGGGTTATTAACAAGCAGCTCAGGTCACTGCACCATTGTTTCTCTGACCCGTTTTCTTCTCTCGCATGCGCTCAACTCTAACCCTAAGTCTTGAGAGGTGAAAAGGTTGTAACTCCTGTGACTCCCCGCTGAACTGTTCATGTCAACCTGCACACTTGCTCTGCCCCTGCTCCCTCAGTGTCACATGGAAATAAGACAAATGAGGAACTTGCATTCTTTTTAAAAATTCATTCCGGGGATGTGGGCACCGTTAACATGGCCAACATTTATTGACCATCCCTAGCTGTCCTCGAGAAGGTGGCGGAGAGCTGCCTCCGTGAGCCTCCGCAGTCCATGGGGTGACTATACTTCCACAGTTGTTAGGACATTGACCCAGTGACGATGAAGGATCGGCTGATGTAGTTCCAGGTCAGGATGGTGCATGACTTGCAATGTTACCACATGCCGGCAGTCCCAGGCAGAGACGGGAGGGGAGGTTAGCTAAACATCTTTAACAACCCAGGGCTCTTCACAGAGGTGAGAATGTGCCACTGTGCTGTAATGTAGATTTTTAAATCATTTTATGTTGGAGGAGTACTTGGGAGGGGGCATGCTGGCGCAGAGGTTAGCATTGCTGCCTCATGGCGCCGAGGTCCCAGGTTCGAGCCCAGCCCTGGGTCACTGTCCGTGTGGAGTTTGCACATTCTCCCCGTGTCTGCGTGGGTCTCAGCCCCACAACCCAAAGATGTGCAGGGCAGGTGAATTTCTGAAATCTTTCACTCTGATTCAGAGTTGGAGACATCCGCGGAGGGACCCAGGAAGTTTAACCTTCCAATGGGCTATTTCCCTGCTCCTCCCCGGGACCCTCCGTGAATGTCTCCAACTCGGAGTTGGAGTCAAAGATTTCAGACCCGGAAATGTTAGACAGAAAAAATCCAATTGGCCCAGCTGCCACCCCCGACTCGGCCCTCAACACCCCGACTCCCTTTCCTTCCCTCCGGACCACCCCCGACCTGAGCAGATTATCCACTCACACACATGCCCACCCCTCCCACCTACCCCCTCCTACTACTACTGTATGCACTGATGAACAACTGAATGTCAATTCTGAAATTCTTCAGCAGGTTGGCAGCCTGGTGGCGGCCAACGAGACAGCCAGGTTGGGGCACTGGTCGATTATCCCCACCCTGGTTTGCACTTTGCCACACTCGCACAGGGGTGAGTCACGGTCTCCCCAACGAAAGAGGCTGCAGCGGCAGGGCCCAACTCGAGTGCGAAACCTGTTCAGTTTGACCCATTCGCCACGGGGGAGGTTGAAGCCTGGGACCTCCACAGTGGGATCATCAACCGAGTGGTGATTCTGGGCTGTGTTGTTGGCTTTGCACCACAGGTCCTTCCACAGGTTGGCAGCAGAACTGCCTTGCTCGGGTAGGCTGGTCCAGATCATATGAGGAAAGGTTGAGGACGCTGGGTCTGTACTCGATGGAGTTTAGAAGGATGGAGGAGAGATCTTATTAAAACTTACAGGATACTGCGAAGCTTGGATAGAGTGGACATGGAGAGGATGTTTCCACTTGTAGGAAAAACTAGAAGCAGAGGGCACATCCTCCGACTGAAGGGACGATCCTTTAAAACAGAGTTGAGAAGGAATTTCTTCGGCCAGAGGGTGGGGAACCTGTGGAACTCTTTGCCACAGAAGCTGAGGAGCTCAAATCACTGAGTGTCTTTAAGACAGAGATAGGTAGGTTCTTGATTAATAAGGGGGTCAGGGGATATGGGGAGACGGCAGGAGAATGAGGATGAGAAAAATATCACCCATGATTGAATGGCTGAGCAGACTCGATGGGCGGAGTGGCCTAATTCTGCTCCTGTGTCTTATGGTCTTATTGGCCGTCTTGCGATGTGGCATTTTTTGGGTGAGTGATGTCTTCTACTAGCAGCTGATCCAGACTTTTGTGCCCTCATTCCAGTAATCGTGTCCCCTACCCACCTGTCACCCCACCCACCTGTCACCCCACCCACCTGTCACCCCACCCACCTGTCACCCCACCCACCTGTCACCCCACCCACCTGTCACCCCACCCACCTGTCACCCCACCCACCTGTCACCCCACCCACCTGTCACCCCACTCACCTGTCACCCCACCCACCTGTCACCCCACCCACCTGTCACCCCACCCACCTGTCACCCCACCCACCTGTCACCCCACCCACCTGTCACCCTACCCACCTGTCACCCCACCCACCTGTCACCCCACCCACCTGTCACCCCACCCACCTGTCACCCCACCCACCTGTCACCCCACCCACCTGTCACCCCACCCACCTGTCACCCTACCCACCTGTCACCCCACCCACCTGTCACCCCACTCACCTGTCACCCTACCCACCTGTCACCCCACTCACCTGTCACCACACCCACCTGTCACCCCACCCACCTGTCACCCCACTCACCTGTCACCACACCCACCTGTCACCCCACCCACCTGTCACCCCACCCACCTGTCACCCTACCCTCCTGCCAGCCCACCCACCTGTCACCCCACCCACCTATCACCCTACCCTCCTGCCAGCCCACCCATCTGTCACCCCACTCACCTGTCACCCCACCCACCTGTCACCCCACCCACCTGTCACCCCACCCACCTGTCACCCCAACCACCTGTCACCCCACCCATCTGTCACCCCACCCACCTGTCACCCTACCCTCCTGCCAGCCCACTCACCTGTCACCCCACCCACCTGTCACCCCACCCACCTGTCACCCCACCCATCTGTCACCCTACCCTCCTGCCACCTCACCCACCTGTCGTGATATCACTTCATGGAATATACAAATCAGTAAGTAACCAGGATGTAGAGCAGCATGTGACTGGCAGGTAGCTGTATGAAAGTAGGAATTGCAGCTGAGTAATACTTGCTGAATTCATAAAGCTGGTAGTCCAGATCTTGGAAGTCAATGACACAATCTACAACAGCCAAATCGACTGTGTTCAACGCGTCACCCATGTATCCAAACGTTCATAAGAGCATAATTAGGCCATTCGGCCCATCGCGTCTGTTCTGCCATTCGATCATGGCTGATCCCATCCTGGCCTTAACTCCACCGTCCTTCCCGTTCTCCATAACCCTTCAACCCATTACCAATTAAAAATCTGTCCAACTCCTCCTTAAATTTACTCACTGACCCAGCATCCAGCGCTCTCTGGGGTAGTGAATTCCACAGATTCACAACCCTTTAGGAGAAGTAGTTTCTCCTCAACTCTGTTTTAAATTTGCTACCTCTTCTCCTAAGACTATGACCTCTCGTTCTAGAATGCACCAAAGGTTGCATTGCAAAGATACATTGACATAGAATGGGCAGCACGATGGCAAGCACAATTGCTTCACAGCTCCAGGGTCCCAGGTTCGATTCCCCGCTGGGTCACTTTCTGTGCGGAGTTTGCACGTTCTCCACGTGTCTGCTTGGGTTTCCTCCGGGTGCTCCGGTTTCCTCCCACAGTCCAAAGATGTGCAGGTTAGGTGGATTGGCCATGCTAAATTGCCCTTAGTGTCCAAAATTGCCCTTAGTGCTGGGTGGGGTTACTGGGTTATGGGGATAAGGTGGAGGTGTGGAATTGGGTAGGGTGCTCTTTCCAAGAGCCGGTGCAGACTTGATGGGCCGAATGGCCTCCTTCTGCACTGTAAATTCTATGTAAAAAAGAAAAAATAGAAACGCGTAGAAAACTATAAATATTTTAACCTGGTGGACACAGTAGCAGGGTTACAAGAACCCACGAGAGCACCAATATACCAATCACAGCAGAAGACGTCAAGAATTGAGCCAGTTCGCGACCTACAGCAGATATACCCAGACAGATTTGACACTATAGGAAAACCTCTGGAGGTGATGCTGAACAGCATCTCAGAGAAGATGCGATTCCGTCGACTGACCCTCCTAGAAGGTGCAGTGTGCACATACAGGAGGAACTCAAGAACGGGTTGGACGGCATAGAGCAAACAAGGTGCCTGCCAAGGGAGACTGTGTATGGGCTAGGGATCTACAATGATATTGAGATGGTGGTGAGGATGTGGAAAGTGAGCCTGAGTCACCAACCACATCAGCACAAATAACCTCGACACCCTCGCGGGATTCCATTGTGCCTCTGGTCTAAATTCACAACAGGTTTGTTCACTATATGTTCACCCAGACTTTCTCCTAGTCACGGATTACTTTTCCAAGCTTCCAATCATCAGACAACTGAAAGATTATCTCTAGTGCATCTGTGGCGGTCACAATGGGTGCAATATTCAGTTTGTTCAGTGCCTCTGAACAGCTTATATTAGACAACAAGCTCCAGCACACTGGCAGACCTTCCAGGGACATCTGTGCGAAAAGGGGCATAGACCACATGACAGCCTCACCACACTATCCCAGATCCAACATGCGGATGCGGAACTGTCGAGTCTGCGCGTAGGACAGAAGGTTCGGGTCACACATCCTCCCCAGGGAACCTGGTCACCCACAGAAGTAATTCAAAGTCTGCAGTGAGCCAACATCCTATGAAGTCACAACACCAAATGTAGTGACGCCGAGGAGAAACAGAACTGCATAACATCCAGAGCTCCAACTGCATCCAAAACATATCCGGGGATGAACTGGGAAAGGGAAACTGTGGATGACCACCACGAAAACCACCAGCGCTCTGTTAATACACAGAACATCTATAGGTCAAGGACACCCCAGTGACAAGTCTGGATCTCACAAAGGTCATACCATCACGTGATCAATGAGGATTAATAAGCCACCTACACATTACACACTCTCTTAAACGGAGACCTATTCATGCACCTACCACCTCATTCACTTGCCCCCCTACCCACTTTCCTCACCCTCGCCTGCCATTCACCAGCATTCACAGTGACAGTTAAACTTGATGCAGAGGGGCAGCACGGTGGCGCAGTGGTTAGCACTGCTGCCTCACGGCGCTGAGGTCCCAGGTTCAATCCTGGCTCTGGGTCACTGTCCGTGTGGAGTTTGCACATTTCTCCCCGTGTTTGCATGGGTTTCGCCCCACAACCCAAAAAGATGCGCTGGGTAGGTGGATCGGCCACGCTAAATTGCCCCTTAATTGGAAAAATGAATTGGACACTCTAAATTTATTTTAAAAAACTTGATGCAGAAACCTTCCAGCAGAACAGCAACCTTCACCGTCATGTTTGTGGGCATGCAATTGACGTGAATCATGGATTTGAACAGTAACTAACTAGGACAATTCAAAGTGTGGTTTGGGCTCAATGACCTGATTCCACCCCCCGTGGGTTGCAGGTGCTCCATTGTCGAGTGTATTCAAAGCTGAGACGGATAGACATTTGGTCCCTCAGAGAATCAAGGTGTATGGAGAGCAGGGGAGAAGGTAGAGTCGAGGCAGAAAATCATCATTTTGAATATTGAAGCAGGTTTGGGGGGCCCAATGGTCTACTTACTGCTGCTCCTATATCCTTATGTTCTTACTGAAAGAGGAAATTAGGAAAAAGTGCTTTCACTGGAAGGAGGGTCATTAAGCAGAGGACACAGGTTTGGCAAAATGACCAGTGAGGGCGAGATGAAGGGATTTCATTTTACGAGCTCTGATGATCTATCACCCCCCTTAACGTCAGAACGTTGTGGCTCAAGGCCCTCTCCAAAACGTGAGCACAAGATCATGGCCGACACTCCAGTGCTGTGCTGAGGAGATGCTGCACTGTTGCAGATGCCAGTTCTCGGGTGAGGCATTAAACTAAGGCCCGTCTGCCCTCACAGGTAGATGCAAAATATCCCATTTATTTCAAAGACGTAGGGTAATGTCACCGGCGACTAATTCAGAATTCCTGGCAAATGCTTCACGCACATGGGTTCAAATGGCAGCTGGTGGAATCTAAATTTAAATTCAATCAATCAATCTGGCATACAAAGCTAGTCTCAGTAACGGTGACCATGAAGAACGATTAATTGTTGTTGAAACCCATGTGGTTCACTAATGATTAAGTGCCACATCAATGAGATTAGAGAATGCCTGATTGAGTCTTTTTCTGATTGGCAGGAGTGGAGTCCCCATGGGGTCTGTGCTGGGGCCTCAACTTTTTACAATTTATATCGGTGACCTGGATGAAGGGCGTGAAGTCATGGTCGCTAAATCTGCGGATGCCACAAAGATAGGTAGGAACGTATTTTATGAAGAAGACACAAGGAGGCTACAGATGGATCTAGGTAGGTTGAGTGAGTGGGCAAAATCCGACAGATTAAGTAAAATGTGAGAAACTGTGAAGTTGTTCACTTTGACAGGAAGAGTAAAAGAAAGCAGAATATTACTTTAACAGAGGACGGCTACAGAATTCCGAGGTGCAGAAGTATCGAGGTGTTTCAGTGCATGAGTCACAAAAGATTAGTATGCAGGTACAGCAAGTAATTAAGAAGACTAATGGAATGTTATTCTTTATTACGGGAGGAATTGAACATTAAAATAAGGACGTTATACTTCAGTTATACAGGGCATTGGAGAGACCACACCTTGAAAATAGTGTGTAGTTTCGTCTCCTTAATTAACAAAGGATGATGTGAATGTGTTGGAGGCGGTTCAGAGGAGCTTTACTACACTGATACCTGGAATGAGCGGATTGTCTTCTGAAGATAGGTTGGACAAATGGACTTGTTTCCACTGGAGTTAAGAAGAGCAAGTGGTGACTTGATCGAAGTGTATAAGATCCTGAATGACATTGACAAGATGGGCGTGGAAAAGGTTTTACTTCTTGCGGGTGAGTCCAGTACCAGAGGTCACTTTTAAAATTAGTGCTTTCCCTTTGAGGACAGAGATGAGGATAATATTTTCTCTCAAGAGGGTTGTGTGACTTTGGACCCAGAAGGTGATGGAAGCAGGATCATTGAATATTGTAAGGCAGAGACAGGTAGATCAAAGATTATCGAGGATAGATGGGAATGTAGAATTCAAAATGCATACAGGTCGGCCATGATGTTATTGAATGGCGCAGCAGGCTCGAGGGACCTAGTGGCCTACTTCTGTTCCTATTTCACACGTTTGTATGTGTGCACATTCGCCATGTCCTTGAGGGAAGGAAATCTGCCATCCTTACTTGGTCTGGCCTGCATGTGACTCCAGACCCACGGCAATGTTGTTGACATTCAATTGCCCTCTGAATGACCTAGCAAACCATTCTGTTCAAGGGCAATTAAGGACGAGCAACAAATGCTGTCGTTCTCGGGGAGAAAAAAAGAGGGGGGGAGCTATCCCCAGTTTCCAGGAGATATTAATCGCTTAATCAGAATCACAGAATCAGGCTACCTGGTCCTTAACACCTTACTGATTGTGGGAGCTTGCTGTGTGCACATTTGCTGTCTCAATTTCTACATTGCAACAATGGCTACACTTCACAAGTGCCACTGCTTGAAAGGGTGATGGAAGATGAATCAACAGTAAATTTCAGAACTAATTGAAGAAATATTAGAAAAGGTAAAACTGCAGAGTTTAACTCCACAAATTCATGTACATTATGTAATCCCAAATAACCTTGCCACTAAAAACGTCACGCAATGGATTGCTTTGAAGTGGAGAGTTTAAAGTTCAGGTGACGCTCCTGGTTAGTAAGATAATGTCGCTGTGCCAAGACAATATCAAAGCAGAAACTTACCCAAAAACAGAACGTGACCCGGTGTCTGGGATGGAGCGGGACCCCAAACTACTGCTGCCCCCTGGCCTGGGACCCCAGGAAGAGGCGGGGGAGGACACCTCTGTTGTCAGTCCTCTGGGTGGGTTGGCGACAGAGGTGGGACCAGCTGGTGCGGTGGGTGTATTGAGAGGGTTGGACACTGACAGTGATGGCCCGAAGGAGGTCATGGATCGGTGGAGGGCACTGGGGGGTGGCTCAGAGTTCATTTCCAGTGAGGTGGTGGATGCTCCCCTGCCCACCATTGGTTTCCTTAAAGTCCCTTGAAGGAGAAAGTGGTGGCACAGTGGTAGTCATTGGACTAGTAATCCAGAGACCCAGGGTAATGTTCTGGAGATCTGGATTCGAATCCCACAGCAGGTGGAGAAATTTTAATTCAATAGAAAATCTGAAATTAAAATGTTAATTAAACCATTGTCATAAAAATCCATCGGGTCACTAATGTCATTAGGGAAGGAAATCTGCTGTTCTTCTCTGGTCAACATGACTTCAGACCCACAGCAATGTGGTTGACTTTTAATTGCCCTCTCAAATGGCCTAGCAAGCTACTCAATTGCATCCAACTGTTAAAAGTCTACAACAAGCACCATCTACATTCGACCTCGGCATCAGAAATGACAATGGCAAACCCAGCTCTGTCAACCCTTCAAAGTCTTTCTCACTAACATTTGGAGGATTGTGCCTAAATTGGGAGAACTGTATCACGGACCAGTCTAGCAACAACCTGACATAGTCATACTCGCGGAATCATACCTTAAAGATAATGTCAAAGACACCGCCACTGGCAGGCCAGACCCAGCAGAGGTGGTGGCACAGTAGTATACCGTCATGAGGGAATTGCCCGGGAGGGTCCTCAACTTCGACTCCAGACCTCATGAAGTCTCACGGCATCAGGTCAAACATGCACAAGGAAATCTCCTGCTGATTACCATATACCACCCCTCCTCAGCTGTTGAATCAGAACTCCCCCATGGTGAACACCACTTGGAGGAAGCACTGAGAGTGGCAAGGGTTCAGAATGTCCACTGGGTGGGGGAACCTCAATGTCCATCTGCAAGTGTGGCGCGGTAGTCTCACCACAGAAGGAGCTGGCCGGGTCCTCAAGGACAGAGTGCTAGAATGGGGCTAAGTGGTGAGGGAACGAATTCGAGGGAAAAACATACTTGACCTCATCCCCACCAACCTGCCTGCTGCAGACGCATCCATGACAGGATTGGTAGGAGTGACGACCGCACAGTCCATCCATCGTGTTGTATGGCACGACCACCATGTTGAATGAGATAGATTTCGAACAGATATGACAACTCAAGACTGGCCAACCACGAGTCTCCATATTTCAGGAAGGATGCAGGTGCATGGTGAATGTTTACAAGGTTGGCTCCTGGGATTGTCCTATGGTGAGAAGTTGTATTTAACGCTGGGATAGACAGATATCCTGGGCCCAACCATTTTCAGGTGCTTCATCAATGACCTTTCTTCCATCATAAGGTCAGAAGTGGGGATATTCGCCGATGACTGCACAATGTTCAGCACCATTCACGACTCCTCAGATACTGAAGCAGTCCCTGTCCAAAGCAGCAAGGCCAGGACAATATCCAGCCTTAGATTGACAAGTAGCATTTGCACCACAGAGGTACCAGGCAATGACCATCTCACTAAGAGAATCTAACCATCGTCGCTTGACATTCAATGGTGTTACCATCAACTGAATCCCCCCTATCAACATCCTGGGGTGTTCCGCAAACATTCGATCCCTCCACCACCGACGAACAGTGGCAGCCGTTCAAGATGCACTGCAGGTACTCACCAACACCTTCCAAACCCACGACCACTACCATCTAGAAGGACAAGGGCAGCAGATTCCTGGGAACCCCACCACCTGGATGTTTCCCTCCAAGTCACTCACCACCCCGAATTGGAAATATGAAAAAAGAAAATGAAATGAAATGAAAATCGCTTATTGTCACAAGTAGGCTTCAAATGAAGTTACTGTGAAAAGCCCCTAGTCGCCACATTCCGGCGCCTGTTCGGGGAGGCTGGTACGGGAATTGAACCCGCACTGCTGGCCTGCCTTGGTCTGCTTTAAAAGCCAGCTAGTTAGCCCTGTACTAAACCAGCCCCTTATATTATATCACCATTCCTTCAATATCACTGTGTCAAAATCCTGGAACTCACTCCCTAACAGCACTGTGGGTGTACCTACACCTCAGGGACTGCAGCGGTTAAAGAAGGCAGCTCATTACCACCTTCGCAAGGGCAACTAGTGTTGGGCAATGAACGTTGGCCGGGCCAGAGGCACCCACACCCCATGAATAAATTTAAACGAAGCAACTCCGGAAATTCCTCGCTGAATAGCTGGGTTGCCATGATACATTCCAGCTGTCCCTTGGCCACAGATCAGAGCTGGTGCAGCTTATCTGGTCCATCAGCTCTGACTAAAGCCGGCACAAGTGTGACCCGAAATGGGTTGTGCTGGCTCAAGACGTTCCTCGCCGGGCTGCTGAGCGAGTGAAGGATCACGAGTGATTCCATTGCCGTCTCACAGTAGGGTGTTGGTGGTGGTTGCACTCTCATGAAGACCACCAGAGCCAGCCTCAACGCAGAGGCACTCAGGATATTTCTCAGCTTCTTGTGTTTTAAGGAGGGGGAAGTACGTCCAGGCAGGAATTCCATACAATTCTGGGAGACAGCTACGTGGCTCCCGGAGAGACAGAGGAGGACCTACATGAGTCAACTGCCGTCTAATTCAGGCAGGGCTGGCCATCTTGTTAGCCCCACATTTTTAGCCAGAGATCTTGGATTCTCTCTCGAGGTGGAGCTCTCCCCCATCAGGAGTGGCTATCATCTTGGTGCTGCTGCTGAGGAATCTTCACCGACACCAGAACGGGTTCATGTGGCTGGAGGAAAACAGGGCTGCTGAGATGACCAGAGTCGGGGACGTACTGAATGGCGGAGGAGTGGTCTGGATGTCACCGCAAGACGTGCGTCCCCGCACAGTATACAGTTCATGGTGAAAAATGTGGTGCTGTGTGCTCGCAGTGTCAAGGCAGCTCAACTCGCCCATCTGTAGCCATCTGGGATGGCCACTTCCAGAATGCAAAATGGGTGCTCGCAAAGAATGTAGGGAACTATGGACAATGTTAGGAAAGCAAGCAGGCACAGAGCCTGTACGTGTATTGGGACGGCAGCTCCCAGACAAGACTGAAACTGTAGGTCAATTAACATATTGATGGCCTATCTCCGGGAACAAAGGAAAGGCACTCAAGCAACCGATACTGCTCCAGACATCCCGGCCCCAGTTCCCCAACCGAAAGCACAAACAAAGCAAGGCCAACGGCCACCTAGGACACGCCCAGCCATCAGGGCACCCACCCCTTTATTGGTCAGGATCAATGCGAATGATCAAGAAATGGCCCAATTGATTGGGGCCAAGTTTAAGGCCCGCCCAAAAGCGCGCGAAGCCCCTCCGGGTGTAAGAAGGAACCCCCGAGAGAGAATCGCTCTCCTGGATTTGGCTCTCACAGCGGAGAGACCCGTCCACCTGCTGCACCAGAAGCAAGTAAGTCCAAGGTCAACGCTCGCTACCAGACGGATGACCTTAGCTGTTCTCCTTCACCACTTCGACCCCAGCAGCCTCAGATCCGAACAACGGCCATTGTTCCTCTGACTGAGTGGGCACCCGAAGCTAAGTATAGGCGTTAGCGGTAGAGATAGTTTAGTTTGTAGTACTTTGTGCATGAGTAGATCTTACTGTGTGTGTAAATAAATAGTATTGACTTTGAACTAACTCACTGGTGTATTGGCTCTTTGATCAGTATTCGGGTTTGAACCTTGTGGCGGTATCGAGAGATACCTGGAGACTCTAAAGCAAACATAATTAGGATTGAGGAAGGCGACCATATTGACCGCCATATTCATAACCAGATAAACAGAGCAACACATCCAAGCTGACTCCGCCACCGCACAACCGTCTTGTACAATAAATGGTAAGGTTGATTCACGGACTCTAGGCTGCTTGTAATTTCTGTGGCCTGGAGCTGGCCGCTTCATGACGCGACTCCTGGGCTTGGCCAAGGTGACCATTACAGACAACGGTCAGTCGAGGGGGCCATTTGGCCTCTCTTCCATGGTTATGTCCCTTTACCCAGCTGTCCCCGGAGAGACCTTCACTAATTAGCTGTCAGAAGATTAACACCCGCCCATGTTGGGCCAAGTACCTGCCTGCTTTGTGAAAACCAACGACTCCGGTGCCAGAATCTGGAACTCGCCAGATGTGCTAGCACCCAAACCAGAATACCCATAGAGAGGCCAAGGTCCCTTTAAAATACCGCATTCTCCTGACCCTCAGCCTAATAATAATAATCTTTTTATTGTCACAAGTATGGAGGTACTGTGAAAAGCTCCTAGTCGTCACATTCCGGCACCTGTTCGGATAAGCTGGTACGGGAATTGAACCCGCGCTGCTGGCCTTTTTCTGCATTACAAACCAGCTGTCTAGCCCACGGAGCTAAACCAGACCACAGTGCCTGAGGTTATCATACTGAACAGGCAGGAGCTGAGCTGGACGAGAGCAGATCAGCACTATGATCCCACGGTCTGGCACCCACAGAGTGAGGTGCCTAGCACTCCCCTGCGGATGGCCCAGGACAGTCTGACCATCACTTGCCCCCCGAGTGCTAGCCACCCTGCAAAACCCTGGGACCCATTCGAAGATATTTAATCAGGAGGTTGCAATAACCCCCCCCCCCCCCCCCACCCCCAGGCAGGTGAATTCTGAATCCTCCCAAGTCACCCAAAACATGCCTAATCCCAGGACCAGTCAAGGTCCTTACAGGCTCAATAAACATTGCAGCAGGGCACTGCCATTCCCCCTGGTAATTGTGTGCTGGATGTGCCAGTATGAATGAGAGAATGTCTGTACACTTCAGCACTTCCTATTAAATAAGAATCTCCCATGGGGAAGGCATGTCATAGATACATAGATACATGGAAGATAGGAGGAGGAGGCCTTTTGGCCCTTAGAGCCCGCTCCGCCATTCATCACAATCATGGCTGATCATCCAACTCAATATCCTGCTTTCTCACTATAACCTTTCATCCCATTCGCCCCGAGCACTA
This sequence comes from Scyliorhinus torazame, assembly GCF_047496885.1. Lineage (NCBI taxonomy): Eukaryota > Metazoa > Chordata > Chondrichthyes > Carcharhiniformes > Scyliorhinidae > Scyliorhinus > Scyliorhinus torazame. The sequence continues at coordinate 16,297,437 of NC_092720.1, read as the reverse complement.
TATCTAGCTGCCTCTTGAATATGTTCAATGTTTTAGCATCAACTACTTCCTGTGGTAATGAATTCCACAGGCTCACCACTCTTTGGGTGAAGAAATGTCTCCTCATCTCTGTCCGAAATGGTTTACCCTGAATCCTCAGACTGTAACCCCTGGTTCTGGACACACCCACCATTGGGAACATCTTCCCTGCACCTACCCTGTCCAGTCCTGTTAGAATTTTATAAGACGCTATGAGATCCCCCTCATTCTTCTGAACTCCAGCAAGAACAATCCTAACCTAGTCCATCTCTCCTCATATGACAGTCCCGCCATCCCTGGAATCAGCCTAGTAACCTTCGCTGCACTCCTTCAAGAGCAAGAACATCCTTCCTCAGAAAAGGAGACCAAAACTGCACACAATACTCCAGGTATGGCCTCATCAAGGCCCTGTACAATTGTCCTGGCCAGAGGACAGGAAGAAAATATATTTGTACATGTACATCAACTGGGCTATTCTGTAAAATTGTTTTTTTAAATGGACCACGGCTTCACCTTGACTAGCCGCGACTCATACCGGAGGAATTTCAGACCTCAGGCAAACAACAGAGTCGCATTATCTCGAAAGGTGCGAATGTCCCATCCTGGAACTGTACAAAACTTCTTTACCTTTCTAAAGAGGAATTGTGGCCGGACCACGGTTTGTCTGCAAAGGACAAAAAGGATCCTGACTCCCATTGAGCACCTCAACACTCCAGACATGGGAAAACGCATCCTTTCTCCAACATCCAGGAGAAGTGGGAGGTATGTCACTTGAGACCTCCCCCAAGCTGCTAGAACCTGTCATATTGCAGTATGGTCCTGAACTCAGGCGGTCGCTGTTTGACCTCCGAAGAGAAGCAGGACTGCAGGACAGCAGCCTGCCTCGATCTACCATTTCACAGCCAGCAGCAGAAAGAGCACATGTCCTGGTATAGAACATAGAAAATACAGCACAGAACAGGCCCTTCGGCCCACAATGTTGTGCCGAACCTTTGTCCTAGATTAATCATAGATTATCATTGAATTTACAGTGCCGAAGGAGGCCATTCGGCCCTTTGAGTCTGCACCGGCTCTTGGAAAGAGCACCCTACCCAAACTCAACACCTCCACCCAACACCAAGGGCAATTTGGACATTAAGGGCAATTTATCATTGGCCAATTCACCTAACCCGCACATCTTTGGACTGTGGGAGGAAACCGGAGCACCCGGAGGAAACCCACGCAGACACGGGGAGGACGCGCAGACTCCGCACAGACAGCGACCCAAGCCGGAATCGAACCTGGGACCCTGGAGCTGTGAAGCACTGTGCTATCCACAATGCTACCGTGCTGCCCTTAAGAACAAATAAATCTACACTATATCATTTTACCGTAATCCATGTACCTATCCAATAGCTGCTTGAAGGTCCCTAATGTTTCCGACTCAACTACTTCCACAGGCAGTGCATTCCATGCCCCCACTACTCTCTGGGTAAAGAACCTACCTCTGATATCCCTCCTATATCTTCCACCTTTCACCTTAAATTTATGTCCCCTTGTAATGGTTTGTTCCACCCGGGGAAAAAGTCTCTGACTGTCTACTCTATCTATTCCCCTGATCATCTTATAAACCTCTATCAAGTCGCCCCTCATCCTTCTCCGTTCTAATGAGAAAAGGCCTAGCACCCTCAACCTTTCCTCGTAAGACCTACTCTCCATTCCAGGCAACATCCTGGTAAATCTTCTTTGCACCTTTTCCAAAGCTTCCACATCCTTCTTAAAATGAGGCGACCAGAACTGTACACAGTACTCCAAATGTGGCCTTACCAAAGTTTTGTACAGCTGCATCATCACCTCACGGCTCTTAAATTCAATCCCTCTGTTAATGAACGCGAGCACACCATAGGCCTTCTTCACAGCTCTATCCACTTGAGTGGCAACTTTCAAAGATGTATGAACATAGACCCCAAGATCTCTCTGCTCCTCCACATTGCCAAGAACTCTACCGTTAACCCTGTATTCAGCATTCATATTTGTCCTTCCAAAATGGACAACGTCACACTTTTCAGGGTTAAACTCCATCTGCCACTTCTCAGCCCAGTTCTGCATCCTATGTCTCTTTGCAGCCGACAACAGCCCTCCTCACTATCCACAACTCCACCAATCTTCGTATCGTCTGCAAATTTATTGGCCCACCGTTCAACTCCCTCATCGAAGTCATTAATGAAAATCACAAACAGCAGAGGACCCAGAACTGATCCCTGCGGTACGCCACTGGTAACTGGGATCCAGGCTGAATATTTACCATCCACCACCACTCTCTGACTTCTATCGGTTAGCCAGTTCGTTATCCAACTGGTCAAATTTCCCACTATCCCATGCCTCCTTACTTTCTGCATAAGCCTACCATGGGGAACCTTATCAAATGCCTTACTAAAATCCATGTACACTACATCCACTGCTTTACCTTCATCCACATGCTTGGTCACCTCCTCAAAGAATTCAATAAGACTTGTAAGGCAAGACCTACCCCTTACAAATCCGTGCTGACTATCCCTAATCAAGCAGTGTCTTTCCAGATGCTCAGAAATCCTATCCTTCAGTACCCTTTCCATTACTTTGCCTACCACCGAAGTAAGACTAACTGGCCTGTAATTCCCAGGGTTATCCCTAGTCCCTTTTTTGAACAGGGGCACGACATTCGCCACTCTCCAATCCCCTGGTACCACCCCTGTTGACAGTGAGGACGAAAAGATCATTGCCAACGGCTCTGCAATTTCATCTCTTGCTTCCCATAGAATCCTTGGATATATCCCGTCAGGCCCGGGGGACTTGTCTATCCTCAAGTTTTTCAAAATGCCCAACACATCTTCCTTCCTAACAAGTATTTCCTCGAGCTTACCAATCTGTTTCACACTGTCCTCTCCAACAATATCGCCCCTCTCATTTGTAAATACAGAAGAAAAGTACTCATTCAAGACCTCTCCTATCTCTTCAGACTCAATACACAATCTCCCGCTACTGTCCTTGATCGGACCTACCCTTGCTCTAGTCATTCTCATATTTCTCACATATGTGTAAAAGGCCTTGGGGTTTTCCTTGATCCTACCCACCAAAGATTGTTCATGCCCTCTCTTAGCTCTCCTAATCCCTTTCTTCAGTTCCCTCCTGGCTATCTTGTATCCCTCCAATGCCCTGTCTGAACCTTGTTTCCTCAGCCTTACATAAGTCTCCTTTTTCCTCTTAACAAGACATTCAACCTCTCTTGTCAACCATGGTTCCCTCACTCGACTATCTCTTCCCTGCCTGACAGGGACATACATATCAAGGACACGTAGCACCTGTTCCTTGAACAAGTTCCACATTTCACTTGTGTCCTTCCCTGACAGCCTATGTTCCCAACTTATGCACTTCAATTCTTGTCTGACAACATCGTATTTACCCTTCCCCCAATTGTAAACCTTGCCCTGTTGCACGTACCTATCCCTCTCCATTACTAAAGTGAAAGTCACAGAATTGTGGTCACTATCTCCAAAATGCTCCCCCACTAACAAATCTATCACTTGCCCTGGTTCATTACCAAGTACCAAATCCAATATTGCCTCCCCTCTGGTCGGACAATCTACATACTGTGTTAGAAAAGCTTCCTGGACACACTGCACAAACACCACCCCATCCAAACTATTTGATCTAAAGAGTTTCCACACAATATTTGGGAAGTTAAAGTCGCCCATGACTACTACCCTATGACTTCTGCACCTTTCCAAAATCTGTTTCCCAATCTGTTCCTCCACATCTCTGCTACTATTGGGGGTCCTATAGAAAGCTCCTAACAAGGTGACTGCTCCTTTCCTATTTCTGACTTCAACCCATACTACCTCAATAGGGTGATACTCCTTGAACTGCCTTTCTGCAGCTGTTATACTATCTCTAATTAATAATGCCACCCCCCCCCCACCTCTTTTACCACCCTCCCTAATCTTATTGAAACATCTATAACCAGGGACCTCCAACAACCATTTCTGCCCCTCTTCTATCCAAGTTTCCGTGATGGCCACCACATCGTAGTCCCAAGTACCGATCCATGCCTTAAGTTCACCCACCTTATTCCTGATGCTTCTTGCGTTGAAGTATACACACTTCAACCCATCTCCGTGCCTGCAAGTACTCTCCTTTGTCAGTGTTCCCTTCCCCACTGCCTCACTACATGCTTTGGCGTCCTGAATATCGGCTACCTTAGTTGCTGGACTACAAATCTGGTTCCCATTCCCCTGCCAAATTAGTTTAAACCCTCCCGAAGAGTACTAGAAAACTTCCCTCCCAGGATATTGGTGCCCCTCTGGTTCAGATGCAACCCGTCCTGCTTGTACAGGTCCCACCTTCCCCAGAATGCGCTCCAATTATCCAAATACCTGAAGCCCTCCCTCCTACACCATTCCTGCAGCCACGTGTTCAGCTGCACTCTCTCCCTATTCCTCGCCTCGCTATCACGTGGCACCGGCAACAAACCAGAGATGACAACTCTGTCTGTCCTGGCTTTTAACTTCCAGCCTAACTCCCTAAACTTGTTTATTACCTCCACACCCCTATTCCTACCTATGTCGTTGGTACCAATGTGCACCACGACTTCTGGCTGCTCCCCCTCCCCCTTAAAGATCCTGAAGACACGATCCGAGACATCCCTGGCCCTGGCACCCGGGAGGCAACATACCTTCCGGGAGTCTCGCTCGCGACCACAGAATCTCCTATCTATTCCCCTAACCATTGAATCTCCTACAACTATTGCTTTTCCATTCTCCCCCCTTCCCTTCTGAGCCCCAGAGCCAGATTCAGTGCCAGAGACCTGGCCGCTAGGGCCTTCCCCCGGTAGGTCATCCCCCCCCAACAGCATCCAAAACAGTGTACTTGTTTTGAAGGGGAACGGCCACGAGGGATCCCTGCACTGTCTGCCTGTTTGTTTTTTTCCCCCTGACTGTAACCCAGCTATTCTTGTCCTGTACCTTGGGTGTGGTTACCTCCTTGTAACTCTTCTCAATCACCCCCTCTGCCTCCCGGATGATCCGAAGTTCATCCAGCTTCAGCTCCAGTTCCCTAACACAGTCTTTGAGGAGCTGAAGTTGGGTGCACTTCCCGCAGGTATAGTCAGCGGGGACACCGGTGGTATCCCTCACCACCCACATCCTACGGGAGGAGCATGCAACTGGCCTAGCCTCCATCCCTTCTTACCTGACAGAATATAGCTGCCCTGTGGACTAACTAGATCTCCGCCCTCCGACTCTGCTCCCAGTCAGCTACACTTTCTGTAGCTGTTAACTGGTATAAAGTTGCCTCGTCTACACTGCGAACCCGTGGAAAATTGGAACTTCAGTACTTGTGCCTCCAAACCCAATTCATCCCTGCCTGCCACCTCCCATCATGGATGTTCTCGCTTCTGGAAAGATGGGTCATTCTGCAGTGGTCAGCCGACCACCCTCTGAGGGACTACGCCATTGGAACTTTGCTTCTGGGCCCTGGACTAATGTAAAACCTGAACTCATTATTGCTGTGGTCTCCCTGTACCCTTTTCTCTGCCTTATCCTTCTTTTATTTTAGGAGTGCAAAAGGGACGGACGTCGTGAAACCTCTTTCCTGCGTTTCGTGTATATGTAAAATAAACCAACTCTCTTAATTTACCTTATCTCAGATTTCCTGCAGGGGTTATTATATTTATAGAGGATTAGAACATTCCAAACCAAAGGGTTGGGAAATATTCCCTCACTTATAAAGGGGGAAACAAAAATCAAAAACACCTTTCTGTTTCCAAGCAGGTCGTGACGTGAGAGGAGAAATCAGGGCTGGTTTGATTCACTCCCCTCCTGTCTCGAAGTTGGGTAGATGTGGACGGGGTGAATCCAAAGCCAGGGGACACGGTCTCAGAATAGGGGGGCAGGCCATTTGAGACTGAGATGAGGAGGAATTTCTTCACTCAGGGGATGGTGGCTCTTTGGAATTCTCCGCCCCAGGGGGATGTGGAGGCTCAGTCATCGAGCACATTGAAGACTGAGGATGACAGATTTCCGGCTATTAATGACATCAGAAGATGTGTAGACAGTGGAAAACATGGTGGGAGAGGTGGATAATCAGCCACGAATGGCGGAGCGGACTCGGCAGACCGAACGTCCGACTCCAGCTCCTATTTCCTACGCTCCTGCGGGGAAACTAAAACTAGGGGCCATAAAGTATCGACAAATAAATCCGATCAAGGAATTCTGGATAAGCTTCTCGACCTAGACAGGGGTGAGCATATGGAAATTGCCATGACAAGGGGTCACTCAGGTGAATAGCACAGATCGGTTTAATGGGAAGTCAGCCAAGTACATGGGAATGGAACACAAGAATATGTTGATATGGTGAGATGAGGCAAGGTGGGAGAAAGCTTGTGTTCAGCAAAAGACCAGCGTGGACCAGATAGGTTGAATGGCCTGTTTCTGCGCCACTCAATGCACACCGCCGCTGTTGAGATCACAAGCCAACTGAAAGAACGACTCACCCATGATACTACTCGGCCGTTGAAGCAGGGCAACTTGGCATTGTCATCGGATATCTCCTCCTTTACAACCCTGCAGGGACAAGGAAATGGTGTTAGTTTGACTGAAGCCCCCCCCACCACGGTCATTGTATCTGAGCCAGAAGGTTGTACGGTGGCGGTCAAGAACACAGTAATCAAGTTTAAGATACACCCGCTGAGATTCCCGATTAGGAATATTGAAGGGACACCTACACCTGGAAAATCCTAATCATCAAATGTTTACTTTGCGTCCTCTCATGATTCTATGCCAGGAGGAAATGGCCCCAACGTGTTCATGTAGCAAGGAAGGAAACCCCCCCCTCCCCTCCCCTTCCTCCACCCCTCCCCTTCCTCCACCCCTCCCCTTCCTCCACCCCTCCCCTTCCTCCACCCCTCCCCTCCCCCCCCCCCCCCCCCCTCCTCCAGGGTGGAATACTGAAGGGAATCACCTGCCCAACCGTTTCTGAAACCTGGCTCAGTAGGTACGGAACTCAACTCTGAATCAGGTCGTTGATTCAAGTTCCACTCCAGGGCTTCAAAAACATAATCCTGGTAGACTCTACGGCGTGGTACTGAGAGGGGGTCGCATTGTTGAAAGTACTGTCTTTCTGGTGACAAGTCAAGCCAAGGCTGCATCTGCCCTCAAACATTGAAACGTAGAAAATAGTTGGAGTAGAACATTCGGCCCTTCCAGCCTGCACCATCATTCAATATGATCAGGACTGATCATGCAAATTCAGTATCCCACTCCCGCTTTCTCTCCACACCCCTTGATCCGTTTATCTTCAAGGGCCATGTCCAGCTCTCTCTTGAATATATCAACAAACCGGCCCCAACAGCTTTCTGCGAATTCCACATGTTCTCAACTCTCTGAGGGAAGAAGTTCTTCCTCATCTCAGTCCTGAATGGCTTACCCCTTATTCTTAGGCTGTGACCCCTAGTTCTAGACCCCCCAACACCGGGAACATTTTTCCTGCATCCAGCCTGTCCAGTCCCATCAGGATTTTATATGTTTCTATGAGATCCCCTCTCATTCTTCTAAACTCCAGTGAGTACAAGCCCGGTCGATCCAGTCTTTCTTCATATGTCAGTCCTGCCATCCCGGGAATTAGTCTGGTGAACCTTCGCTGGGCACCCTCAGTAGCAAGAATGTCCTTCCTCAAACTAGAAGACCAAAACTGCGCACAATCCTCAAGGTGTGGCCTCAACAAGGCCCTGCATAACTGCAGCAAGACATCTCTACTCCAATACTCAAATCCTCCTGCTGTGAAGGCCAGGCAAGTGGGTGTAAAAGATCTGACATGCTTTTTCAAAGACGTACACGGGAGTTTCCCCTGGTATCCTAGAGAACACTTAAAAATAGATTAACTGGTACTTAGCACATTGCTGTTTAAAAACATAAGGAATAGGAGAAGGCATTCAGCCCATTGAACCTGCTCTGCCAGTCAATAAGGTGAAGGCAGATCTGTGACTCTTCCATCCTATCCCTTAGTGCCTTAAATCATCCAAAGTCCACTAAGGTGAATAATTTCAAATATTCAACCCACAGAGTGAAGAAATTTCTCATCTCGTCTTGTATGGCTGATCCATTATCCTGAGATTGTACTCTCCAGTTCGCGACTTTCCTGCCACAGAAAACCGCCTCTCAGCAGCTTCCCCGTCAAGGCCGAAGAACCTTAGAAGTTCACCTGCCATCCTTCTAAACTCCGGAAAGCACAGGCCCATTTTACTCCATCAAAAGACAACTGCCACCCCAGGAACCAATCTTGTGAACCATGGCTACGTCTTCTCGAAGGCAAGTCTATTCTTCCTTGGGTAAGGAAACCAGACCTGCACCCTGTACTCCAGGTGTGGGCTCGCCACAAGTACTCTTGCAATCAGCGGTGGGCAACCTGCGGCCCGGGACGTCACATGTTGCCCACCTGGGTTCGGAGTGGGGCCCACGAGACCCTTTGTTGACCGTTGTCCACGCGCAGGGTTGCCACATTCCGCTCATCTCCGTCCACTCAGTTTCTTTCCTACCGGTCTGGCTGAGGTTAATCGCAGGTAAAGCCAGGGCGAGTGAGGCGAGGTGCGTGCTGATTGCTCACAACACTGACTGTGAGGGCCATGCTCTCTCTCAGTGTTCAAAGTGTGAATATTTATTTTGTTTTAATCATTTAAAACAAATGATTATGCATTTTCTTTAACTCGTTAGGAAATATTTGTTGCGTTTTAAATGTATTTAATCTGATTCATGGGGTCATGGTTATTAAGAAGCCCAGTTTCAATGTTGCGGCCCATTGAGATGAAGGAGGGACACTCATGCGGCCCATTCACCAGCCCAGGTTGCCCATCACTGCTCTAAATGCCTGGAATAAGGGCTAGCATACCATTTTCCTTCTTACGTGCACGTGATTCATGTACAAGGACACCCATTATTCTGGTAAGACCTTACAATCCAGAGAAGATTTGCTGACTTATGCTCTTTTTTTCCCTTTGATTATGGGTTCAAAGAAGATGACCGGATTAGCCTCCATGTTTGGGAACACAGTTGGGTCGGGTTTGGAACGGCGAGTATCAGTTGTGGCACAGGCGGAGATGCAGTGATACACAAGCAAGATACTGCGATTCCTGGAAGAAAAACGGAATTTGCTGGAAAGACTCAACCGGCCAGGTGGCAACTGTGGAAAGAAAAACAGAGCAGACGTTTTGGGTTGATGACCTTTCATGGGTTCCGCTACTGTGAGGTTATTAAATCTATGCTACAGAAATCTATATCTCTCGAATACAACTGACACCCTGGGGCGATTCGCCCAGCCCCGCGCTGGGCCGGATAATCGGAGGAACCGTGCCACGACGCCGGCGCGCGATTCTCCGAGGTGCAGAGAATTGGTGCCATTTGCACCCGCGTGTTTGGCGCGGCACCGGCTGTGGGCCGCTGGAATCGGCGGGGCTGCCGATTCTCTGGCCCAGATGGGCCGAGCTGCCGCTCCTACACGACAGAGTCCCGCCGGCGCCGTTCAACCCTGGTCGCTGCCGGCGGGAACTCTGCGGGAACGCTCGGGAGGCGGCCTGTGGAGGGGGGGGGGGGGGGGGGTCCTTCGCCGGGGGGGGCCTCCGATGGGGTCTGGCCCGCGATCGGGGCCCAGCGATCGGCGGGCCGGCCTCTCCCTCGCTGGGCCTACTTTTCGCCGCGGCCGGCCCCTGAACACCGACCCCATGTTGGGTCGGGGCTGGCGCGCGCAAGAAGTTCCCCGCGCATGCGCAGGATTGAGCTGGCCCAACTGAGCATGCGCGGGACCCAAGGTGCTGCGTCTTTTACGCCGCGCCGTGTCTCCGACGCCGCGCTGAGGCCCCACCCCCGCAAATCACGCCACGCCCCTGCCAGCCCCACGGAGGCCCCAGAATAGGGGTCTGGGAACGGGCGCCGAGGCCGGAGTAAAACACTCCAGTTATAACTCTGGCGTCGGCACTTAAAACTCCCGTTCGGAGAATCCCGCCCCCTATATGAACCCTTCACAAACACCTTCTCCCAGAACCCTAGGAGGCACAGTATATTTATATGACAACTCTATGGTGCCATCTAGTGTTGAGATACATGAACATCATCTTGTTAACCCTTTACATTCCCTACACTACACATATCATTACCTACTCTGCCCAACCTTGGCATCCCATTTGATCCTGAACCTTATAACCCCATAGCCTCTCCATCACCAAGGCTGCCTACATTTTTAATAATAGTCTTTAATAATCTTTATCATCACAAGTAGGCTTCCATTAACCCTGCAATGAAGTTAAGGTGAAAATCCCCTAGTCGCCACATTCCGGCGCCTGTTCGGGTACTCAAGAGGGAGAATTTAGAATATCCAATTCACCTAACAAGCACATCTTTCGAGACTTGTGGGAGGAAACCGGAGCACCCGGTGGGCCGCTGGAATCGGCGGGGCTGCCGATTCTCTGGCCCAGATGGGCCGAGCTGCCGCTCCTACACGACAGAGTCCCGCCGGCGCCGTTCACCCCTGGTCGCTGCCGGCGGGAACTCTGCGGGAACGCTCGGGAGGCGGCCTGTGGAGGGGGGTGTGGCAGGGTATGGCAGTATGGCAGGGGGGGTGGGCACGGGAGCAATAGGTCAGAAGGCGAGAGCATTGAGGGAGAACTAGGGAATAGGGACAGTGTGGCTCTGAGGCAGAGCAGACGGGGAGAAGTTGCTGAACACAGCGGGTCTGGTGGCCTGAAGAGCATATGTTTTAATGCAAGGAGCATTACGGGTAAGGCAGATGAACTTAGAGCTTGGATTAGTACTTGGAACTATGATGTTGTTGCCATTACAGAGACCTGGTTGAGGGAAGGGCAGGATTGGCAGCTAAACGTTCCAGGATGTAGATGTTTCAGGCGGGATAGAGGGGGATGTAAAAGGGGAGGCGGAGTTGCGCTACTTGTTCGGGAGAATATCACAGCTGTACTGCGGGAGGACACCTCAGAGGGCAGTGAGGCTATATGGGTAGAGATCAGGAATAAGAAGGGTGCAGTCACAATGTTGGGGGTATACTACAGGCCTCCCAACAGCCAGCGGGAGATAGAGGAGCAGATAGGTAGACAGATTTTGGAAAAGAGTAAAAACAACAGGGTTGTGGTGATGGGAGACTTCAACTTCCCCAATATTGACTGGGACTCACTTAGTGCCAAGGGCTTAGACGGGGCGGAGTTTGTAAGGAGCATCCAGGAGGGCTTCTTAAAACAATATGTAGACAGTCCAACTAGGGAAGGGGCGGTACTGGACCTGGTATTGGGGAATGAGCCCGGCCAGGTGGTAGATGTTTCAGTAGGGGAGCATTTCGGTAACAGTGACCACAATTCAGTAAGTTTTAAAGTACTGGTGGACAAGGATAAGAGTAGTCCGAGGATGAATGTGCTAAATTGGGGGAAGGCTAATTATAACAATATTAGGCGGGAACTGAAGAACATAGATTGGGGGCGGATGTTTGAGGGCAAATTAACATCTGATATGTGGGGGACTTTCAAGTGGCAGTTGAAAGGAATACAGGACCGGCATGTTCCTGTGAGGAAGAAAGATAAATACGGCAATTTTCGGGAACCTTGGATGACGAGTGATATTGGAGGCCTCGTCAAAAAGAAAAAGGAGGCATTTGTCAGGGCTAAAAGGCTGGGAACAGACGAAGCCTGCGTGGAATATAAGGAATGTAGGAAGGAACTTAAGCAAGGAGTCAGGAGGGCTAGAAGGGGTCACGAAAAGTCATTGGCAAATAGGGTTAAGGAAAATCCCAAGGCTTTTTACACGTACATAAAAAGCAAGAGGGTAGCCAGGGAAAGGGTTGGCCCACTGAAGGATAGGCAAGGGAATCTATGTGTGGAGCCAGAGGAAATGGGCGAGGTACTAAATGAATACTTTGCATCAGTATTCACCAAAGAGAAGGAATTGGTAGATGTTGAGTCTGGAGAAGGGGGTGTAGATAGCCTGGGTCACATTGTGATCCAAAAAGACGAGGTGTCTTAAAAAATATTAAGGTAGATAAGTCCCCAGGGCCTGATGGGATCTACCCCAGAATACTGAAGGAGGCTGGAGAGGAAATTGCTGAGGCCTTGACAGAAATCTTTGGATCCTCGCTGTCTTCAGGGGATGTCCCGGAGGACTGGAGAATAGCCAATGTTGTTCCTCTGTTTAAGAAGGGTAGCAAGGATAATCCAGGGAACTACAGGCCGGTGAGCCTTACTTCAGTGGTAGGGAAATTACTGGAGAGAATTCTTCGAGACAGGATCTACTCCCATTTGGAAGCAAATGGACGTATTAGTGAGAGGCAGCACGGTTTTGTGAAGGGGAGGTCGTGTCTCACTAACTTGATAGAGTTTTTCGAGGAGGTCACTAAGATGATTGATGCAGGTAGGGCAGTAGATGTTGTCTATATGGACTTCAGTAAGGCCTTTGACAAGGTCCCTTATGGTAGACTAGTACAAAAGGTGAAGTCACACGGGATCAGGGGTGAGCTGGCAAGGTGGATACAGAACTGGCTAGGCCATAGAAGGCAGAGAGTAGCAATGGAGGGAAGCTTTTCTAATTGGAGGGCTGTGACCAGTGGTGTTCCATAGGGATCAGTGCTGGGACCTTTGCTCTTTGTAGTATATATAAATGATTTGGAGGAAAATGTAACTGGTCTGATTAGTAAGTTTGCAGACGACACAAAGGTTGGTGGAATTGCGGATAGCGATGAGGACTGTCGGAGGATACAGCAGGATTTAGATTGTCTGGAGACTTGGGCGGAGAGATGGCAGATGGAGTTTAATCCGGACAAATGTGAGGTAATGCATTTTGGAAGGTCTAATGCAGGTAGGGAATATACAGTGAATGGTAGAACCCTCAAGAGTATTGAAAGTCAAAGAGATCTAGGAGTACAGGTCCACAGGTCATTGAAAGGGGCAACACAGGTGGAGAAGGTAGTCAAGAAGGCATACGGCATGCTTGCCTTCATTGGCCGGGGCATTGAGTATAAGAATTGGCAAGTCATGTTGCAGCTGTATAGAACCTTAGTTAGGCCACACTTGGAGTATAGTGTTCAATTCTGGTCGCCACACTACCAGAAGGATGTGGAGGCTTTAGAGAGGGTGCAGAAGAGATTTACCAGAATGTTGCCTGGTATGGAGGGCATTAGCTATGAGGAGCGATTGAATAAACTCGGTTTGTTCTCACTGGAACGAAGGAGGTTGAGGGGAGACCTGATAGAGGTATACAAAATTATGAGGGGCATAGACAGAGTGTATAGTCAGAGGCTTTTCCCCAGGGTAGAGGGGTCAATTACTAGGGGGCATAGGTTTAAGGTGAGAGGGGCAAGGTTTAGAGTAGATGTACGAGGCAAGTTGTTTACGCAGAGGGTAGTGGGTGCCTGGAACTCGCTACCGGAGGAGGTAGTGGAAGCAGGGACGATAGGGACATTTAAGGGGCATCTTGACAAATATATGAATAGGATGGGAATAGAAGGATACGGACCCAGGAAGTGTAGAAGATTGTAGTTTAGTCGGGCAGCATGGTCGGCACGGGCTTGGAGGGCCGAAGGGCCTGTTCCTGTGCTGTACATTTCTTTGTTCTTTGTTCACCCGGAGGAAACCCACGCAGACACGGGGAGAACGTGCAGACTTCTCACAGACAGTGACCCTAGACGGGAATCGAACCTGAGACCCTGGAGCTGTGAAGCAACAGTGCAACCCACTGTTCTACTGTGCTGCCCACAGGCACTCCATGGCTTCACCCCTCCAGCTTCAAACACCTCTGAGATCGCTACACTCTTCTAATTCAGGCACCTTGCTCATCCTGGATTTTCATCAATTTACCAATGGTGAACTTAAGATCTGGAATCGCCTCCTTAATCCTCTCCGCCTTGCTCTCCTTCATTACTGGAGAAGGTTGAATGGCGGAGCAGGCTCGATGGGCCAAGTGGCTTACCTAATACGTATGTATGATAGAATCACAAAATCTCTACAGTACCAGAAGGAGGCCATTCAGCCCATTAAATCTGCACCAACCCTGCGAAAGAATACTCTAACTAGGCACACTCCTCTGCCTGTAATCCTTAGACACTAAGGGCAATTCAGCAAGGCCAATCCATCTAACCTGCACATCTTTGGACTGTGGGAGGAAACCGGAGCACCTGGAGGAAACCCACGCAGACACGGGGAGAACATGCAGACTCCGCACAGACAGTGACCCAGCGGGGAATTGAACCTGGGATCCTGGTTCTGTGCCGCCCATGTATCTTGCTGGTTAAAACCCTCCCTAACTGATCAAGCTTTTGATCGCATGTTCTAATACCTCCTTGGTGTCAATTTATTTTTTGGATAACCTTCCAGTGAAGTACATTGGGTACTACTTTAGAGATGCTATATAAATGCAAGGTGTTGTTGCTGTATGTGTACCATGTCTACTAAATTGCACCTGTTTGATCTCGGGATCAATTAAGGTCAACTAAACAGAACCTTCCATTTAGGAATCCTTACAGATTACTCTCACTCTGTTCCCCATTTCCAATGAACTATTGTCTGCTATCTGGTATATTTCTTACCACTAAGATTAGCTCTATTTTTTAGCTGAAGATCAGAATTACTTTTTCCAGTCATATTTCCAATACTGAGACTCCAAGGTCAGTGTGTCAACACTTTGATACAAGAAAAAAAAAGCTAATTAAATCAAAATGGAAGAGGGGGATAATTAGGGGAAATCCCTGTGCGCCACAGTTTAACGCCCTGACCCCTACCTTGCTCTCTCGACTGTTAATCAAGCATCGGGCAAAGCCAACAGACGCACAACTGGGCGTGCTATGCAGATTAAAGACCGCCTTTCGGGAAGGGAAAAAAAAAACCCTCTTCGGATTGCCCAACAGCACAGAGACAGGAAGTGGTACAGAGACAGGAAGTGGTACAGGGGCAGGGACGCTACGGCAGGAAATTGTGGTTAAATCACAAAAGTCACCACAGACCACACATCGCTGCAAATTGACTCCTTCCAAATTGAACGGGTTGTTACAGAGCAAATATTTGTTTGGAGCATTTTATTTCGCTCGTTACACTAACAATTCGGCACTTCTTCCACACACGATCGAGGCCCAGTACCGAGGGAACTGGGTGCCATCATTCAGTTGTAATTTTTAAAATAAATTTTAAGTGCCCAATTCCCCCCCCCCCCCCCCCCCCCCCCCACCCCCCCCCACAATTAACGGGCAATGTGGCGTGGCCAATCCACCTACCCTGCACGTACTTGGGGCATGGGGATGAGACCCACTGCAGACATGGGGAGAAAGTGCAAACTCCACGCGGACAGTGACCCAGGGCCGGGATCGAACCCGGGTCCGGGCCGTCGTGAGGCACTACTGCGCCACCGTGCCGTCCAGTTGTAAGGCCCCGTCTGCCTTCTCAGGAGGGATGTAAGCAATCCCTTGGTTCTGTTCAAAGAAGAACAGGGGAGTTCTCCCAGTATCCTAGCCAACACCCATCCTTCGACCGACAGCACTGAAATAGATTGACTGTGCGTTGATCTCACTGACTTTGTTCTTGGGCTCAAAGTTGATTCCGTGCTCCATAGAACAATGGCTGTATTGCAGAACTGTCTCATGGCTGGGAAGCATTGAGGTGCCTCGAGGATGAGGAAGGTGATAAAAGTTTGCGCACTGAAACAGCGCTTTTCACAGCCGGGGTCCCAAAGCTCTCACTAAAGCTGAATAGGTTCTTGCGAAGTGCAGTCACTGTGGTAATGGAGGAGTTGTGACAGCCAAGCGGCACACAGCAAGATCCCACAAATCGCAATATGATCATGACCGGATAATCTTTCTTAGTGGCTGTGGTTCAGGATGAATATTGGTCGGGACAGTGGTGAGAACTCCCCTGATCCTCTTCAAAATCGTGCCATGGGATCTCTTACATCCACCAGAGGGAACAAGGGGTGTTATTATAACATCTCATCACCAAAGACAGCACATCACTGACAGGGCAGCATATCTCGGATGTGCACTGCAAGTGTCTGCCTGGATTTTGTGCTCCGGTACCTGGGCATGCAGGAATTTGAAGCCACAATCTGACTCAGAAGTTGGCACCGCGCTTATGTAATTGCAAGCTGTTTGTCTGCTCCATTATTCCATCCTCACTTCACCCACTCCTCCTCCACACGGAGAATAATTGGCAGGAGATTAGTTCTAGTCTGAATGTAGGTGCTGTACTATACGCTGCACATTTCAGGCAGGCAGGCCTGTCGCATACTGGGAAGGAGATTGGTGTATTAAGTTTCAATGCCACAGCTTTATGTTTCGCAATTCTGACCTACTGTACACCTCCGATTTTCATCCCCCACCATTAGAGGCCACACCTTCAGCTGCTTGTGCTCCGAGCTCTGGAATTTCCTTTCTAAATCCCTCGACCTCTCTCTCTTTCCTCCTTTGCGATGTTCTTTAAAGCCTACCTCCTTCATCAAACTTTTGGCCACCTGACCCAAGATCTCCACATGTTGCTCAGCGTCAATTCATGTTCAAGGCGCTGTATAGTCGCAAGTTATTGTTGTTTAACAGAGAACTTCCACCGTCTTTCTGAATGCCGGGCTGCTCTGCTGAGTTTTCGCTCAGGTTGACATGCGTGGGGAGGAGAGAGAGAATGAAGTGGAGAATGAGAAATGGAGAAAAGCACTAATGGAGGAACACCAAGGTCCAAATCCTCTCACTCTATCCCAAAACCTGTGCGATCCATTTTAATACATATCTCTCACCTTACATCCCATTCTAATTTGCTTGCCCAATCTGGTTGAAGAGCACAAGACAAGCCCATCACAGCAGTCAGCCTAGTGAACTGAACCGTCTCCAATGAAGGTATATCTCTCCTAGTGAGGACACCAAAGCTGCACGCAGTACTCTAGGTGTGGTCTCACCGATGGCCTGTAAGATTGAGGCAGGATTTCCCTCCATTCCCCCTTGCAATAGTAGATAGAAGATACCGAGGAGAAGGAGGACACCTGGCTGACCAGGTCTGCGTTGGTGTTTACGCTTATGAGCTTCCTCACGGGAACCTTGGTCTTACCTTATAAGCCATGATGTGGAGATGCCAGCGTTGGACTGGGGTGAGCACAGTAAGAAGCCTTACAACAGCAGGTTAAAGTCCAACAGGTTTGTTTGGAATCAGTAGCTTTCAGAGCGCTGCTCCTTCATCGGGTGAGTGGAGACTCACCTGAGGAAGGAGCTAAGCTCCGAAAGCTAGTGATTCCATACAAACCTGTTGGACATTAACTTGGTGTTGCAAGACTTAGTGTATCCCTTTCTTCTTCACCCGGCTTCTGGTTAAAAGGCACCAATGCCACTCACTTTAAACACTCCATGATATAGCGTGTTCCACATTGAGTGGAGTGGGCCTACATTCTCTGACCGTTCGCAATGTGGAAGGTAATCTCAATGAAACGTGAAATTCTTAAAAAGCTTGATAGGGTAGATGCTGAGAGGCCTTAACCCTTTGGCTGAAAGGTCTAGAAATCAGGGTGACACTATCAGAATAAGGAGTCAGCCATTTCAGACTGAGATGGGGAATATGTTCTTCAGAGGCTCGTGCAATTGTAAAATCTCTACCCCAGGGGGCTGTGGATGCTCAGCTGGTGATTATATTTAAGACTAAGATAGTTAAGGTTTTGGACACAAAGGGTAGGTAACAAGGGGTACGGGCGTTGGTTGAGAAAGTGGCATTGACGGAGAAGGGGGTGGGACTGTGAAGCCTGCTGGGAGGGCCGTATGACCTACTCCTTGCTTCTACTTCTCATGTTCTTATTAATTCACAGGTCAAGGGCCAGCCTGTACAGAGACAATATCCTGCTGATAAACAGATGAACAAAACCGTCATTTTGGTCACTGTGCTTAATGAGAACAGGGGCGGCTGTGGCCTCTTGTGGAGCAGTGTTCAATTGTCAGTGTGCGGAGCACTGTACCATCCCCGTACCATCTGGCATCGCGATAAGTCAGCTCAATCATTATAGTTCCATCAAGTGTGTCAATAGAGAGCCTGCGAGCAAGAGAAAAATTGCCCAGCACACCATCGCACCCACTCCAGGCTGACTGCATTTTAAAAAGCCTGCGTCCTGGGTCAACAAGAGCAGCTGTCTGACGGGGGGATTGCTCGGGCTGCGGGGGCGTTGGGAGAGTTCAACAATGAAGGGATCTCCCGGAGAATATTTCATGCCCACTGCACATTGCTAATCCTGTGTTGCTCCGATTAGATCGAAAGGGTCAGAAGCCTGATATTAAGAATGGCTTGCATTAATACAGCATCATTGATGAGGTCAGGGCAGACAAAATGGGACTTGTATTTTGATGTGTCGTCCCTGCTGTGATGCAAGAAATGTGGCACCCAACAACGGACCAGAGAATCCACTTTTGAATGCTGCCGATTGAGGGATAAATATTTGCCAGACCACAGGGTCGACTTTGTCCACTTCTCTATAAAATGGAACTTTGGTGTCTTTAATACCGACTCAAGACAGCAGTGTTATGCATAGACAGTGCCAACCCCACCAGTACTGTACCCCAGTGTTATACAGTGACAGACTCGTCCCCACCAGTACTGTACCCCAGTGATAGACAGTGACAGACCTGCTCCACCAGCACTGTACCCCAGTCTTATACAGTGACAGATCCATCCCAACCACAACTGTACCAGTGTGATACAGTGACAGACCTGTCCCCAACGGTACTGTACCCCAGTGTTATACAGTGACAGACCCACTCCCCACCAGTACTGTACCCCAGTGTTATACAGTGATGGACCCACTCCCCACCAGTACTGTATCCCAGTGTTATACAATAACAGACCTGTCCCCAACGATACTGTACCCCAGTCTTATACAGTGACAGACCTGACGCACCATTACTGTAGCCCAGTGTTATACAGTGACACGTCTCCATCAATACTGTATCCCAGTGTTATACAGTGACAAACCCGTCCCCATCAGTACTGTACCCCAGTGCTATACAGTGACAGACCCGTCCCCACCAGTACTGTACCCCAGTCTTATACAGTGACAGATCCATCCCAACCACAACTGTACCCCAGTGTTACACAGTGACAGACCCGTCTCCACCAATACTGTACCCCAGTGTTATACAGTGACAAACCCGTTCCCATCAGTACTGTACCCCAGTGCTATACAGTGACAGACCTGTCCCCACCACTGCACTGTACCCAGTGCTATACAGTGACAGACCTGTCCCCACCTCTGCACTGTACCCAGTGCTATACAGTGACAGACCTGCCCCCACCACTGCCCTGATATTTACAATTCTGAATGCTCTCTATTATACAAGATTGCAAGTTTAGATACAGAACTACCTTGATGGATGTTTTTCGATAGTTTAAAAGGACACATTATGAAAATGTCACCCCTCCCCCAACCAGTGCACATTATTTAAATTACGGCAGCGCAGTGTGTGTGAATGAAACCAATGATGTCTGGGAGCTGCCACTTTCCATTGAGCACACTTAGTGATGTACGTAAAGAAGTACTCATGTCTGCTACATCTGTCCATCTGTCTGTCTATTGTTCCCCCCCAAAGTCATTGTGACAGCTCACAGAACAGCCAGCTCCTTGTGTGCTTAATGCACACAGAGAGAATCTCAATCGTTATCTCTGGGTAACATTTGAAAACTCTCTGCTCTTCTACATCTAATACTGAATCAGTGGGCTAGACAGCTGGTTTGTGATGCAGAGCGAGGCCAGCAGCGCGGGTTCAATTCCCGTACCAGCTGAGAATTCTGAATTCTCCCTCCGTGTACCCGAACAGGTGCTGGAACGTGGCGACTAGGGGCTTCTCAGAGTAACTTCATTGCAGTGTTAATGTAAGCCTACTTAAACATAGAACATAGAAAATACAGCACAGAACAGGCCCTTCGGCCCACGATGTTGTGCCGAACCTTTGTCCTAGATTAATCATAGATTATCATTGAATCTACAGTGCAGAAGGAGGCCATTCGGCCCCCTGAGTCTGCACCAGCTCTTGGAAAGAGCACCCTACCCAAACTCAACACCTCCACCCAACACCAAGGGCAATTTGGACATTAAGGGCAATTTATCATTGGCCAATTCACCTAACCCGCACATCTTTGGACTGTGGGAGGAAACCGGAGCACCCGGAGGAAACCCACGCAGACACGGGGAGGACGTGCAGACTCCAGACTTGTGACAATAAAGATTATTGTAAAACATTAAGTTACAAAGGAGACACTGAGATTATGGACAGGGCAAGAGGAAGGAGGTGACAAATACAATGGACAAAATATGAACTAGTGAGACAGATAGAGAAGAATGAGAGAAAGAGGCTGGACTGGACACAGTTTGGAGGAGAAAACTGGGGGAGTTTAAGGAAAACACAGTACAATGAATTAAACATGGGAAAAGAGACAGGGAAAGGCACAGAGAGACAATCTTAGACACAGAGAGAAATACAAGGAGATAGAGCATAATCTATAATCTTTTTATTATTGTCACAAGTAGGCTTACATTAACACTGCAATGAAGTTACTGTGAAAATCCCCTAGTCGTCACATTCTGGCGCTTGTTCGGGTACACTGAGGGAGACTTCAGAATGTCCAATTCACCTAACAAGCACGTCTTTCGAGACTTGTGGGAGGAAACCGGAGGAAACCCACGCAGTCACGGGGAGAACATGTCCACTCCGCACAGGCAGCGACCCAAGCAGGAATCGAACCTGGAACCCTGGCTGTGTGAAGCAACAGTGCTAACCACTGTGCTAACATGCCACCCTGACAAAGGAACAAAAAGATCAGGTAAAGCCACATTGTGGTGAACGTTTGTGATGTCAAATAAAACAGAAAGGATGGTCAAAGTTGGAAATGCTTCCCGAGGTACTGTCACTAAATTTCCACAGTAAAATAGTGGGTGGGTCAAATGTATATTAGTGATTCTGCTGTGTGAACAACAATATAAATAATTACTGTCCGCTGTCTTATCATATCCAGATCTCCCCCTTTCTCTTCTCCCTCCCCTCTCTGCCTGACACAGCGGTTCAGAGTGAGAGTGAATGTTAGCTGGAAACATTGTGACAGACTGTAATGTGCTACTAAAATAAGCACAGTCTTTGGGACCACAAGGCAAATCACCCTTGTGGTTGGCAAGGTCCTTAGAGAGTTGTACGACACTAGGCGTCAGTCGCGGCTCCGTAATTGGCACCCTCACCTCCCAGTCAGAAGGCTGTGGGTTCAAATTCGCTGTCCTCAGACAACCCAGTAACGAGGGTGTCCTGGACTGGTGTGTTTCAGGTGGAACTTTAAACCGGAGACCAATCTGCCCTCGCGGGCCGATGTGAAGGTTCCCAAGTTCTACCCGGTGTCCTGAGCTAACATTTATCCCTCAGTAAATGCTACTAAACCCAGACCGCCAATGTGATCAAAATCAGGGATGCTCAAGAGGCCGGATCTGGAGGAGCGCAGAGATCCCGGAGGGTTGTCTGACAGGAGGAAGTTACAGAGATAGGGAGAGGTGAGGAGGTAGAGGAATTAATAATCGCTTATTGTCACAAGTCGGCTTTAATGAAGTTACAGTGAAAAGCCCTTAGTCGCCACATTCCGACGCCTGTTCGGGGAGGCCGGAACGGGAATTGAACCCGCGCTGCTGGCATTGTTCTGCATTGCAAGCCAGCTTGTTTAGCCCACTGTGCTAAACCAGCCCCTAATTGAACATAAGGATGTGAATTTTAAGTTGTCTTTTCATTCTTTCATGGGATGTGGGGGTCGCTGGGGAACTGAGTGGCTTGCTCGGCCTTTTCGGAGGGCAGTTGAGACATTACAGTGGTTTTGGAGTCACATGTAGGCCAGACCAGGTAAGGATGGCAGATTTCCTTCCCTACAAGGACATTAGTCAACCAGATGGGTTTTTACAGCAATCGACAATGGTTTCATAGAATTTACAGTGCAGAAGGAGGCCATTCAGCCCATCGAGTCTGCACCGGCTCTTGGAAAGAGCACCCCACCCAAGGTCAACACCTCCACCCTATCCCCAGTAACCCCACCCAACACTAAGGGCAATTTTGGACACTAAGGGCAATTTATCATGGCCAATCCACCTAACCTGCACATCTTTGGAATGTGGGAGGAAACCGGAGCACCCGGAGGAAACCCACGCACACACGGGGAGGATGTGCAGACTCCGCACAGTGACCCAAGCCGGAATCGAACCTGGGACCCTGGAGCTGTGAAGCAATTGTGCTATCCACAATGCTACCGTGCTGCCCCTGTCCAGGAGCTGTGAAGCAATTGTGCTATCCACAATGCTACCGTGCTGTTTCATGGTCATTGTTAAGACTTTTAACTCCAGATTCTTTAATTGTATTCAAATCCCAACATCGAACCCTTGGTCTCTGGATTACTAATCCAGCACCAATACTATTTTGCCACTCGAGGAATTTCTTAACCGTAAGCTACTGAGGCCATGAAATATTAGAGGGACAGAACTTGGTGTGGTTAGGATATGGGCAGCATTGACTTGCATGAGTTCAGGTTTATGGAAGGTGGAGACCAGCAACATCACTCCCTCACCCACCAGGTGTACAGATATTAGTTCAGCTTCTTTTTGAATATCGGACACAAATTTACCCTTGCTGCATCTCTAACTCCATCCTAGAGGTGCTTGGATTTGTATTGCTCCTTCCATGACCTCAGGATGTGATGTAGGAAACTCGGCAGCCAAATATGCACACAGCAAGATCCCACAGACAACAGTGTGATAATGACCAAGCACATTGGCGGTCATACCTTCAGCTGCCTGAGCTCTAAGCTCTGGGGTTCCCTACCTAAACTTCGCCATCCCTCTCTTCCTCATTTAAGTTGCTCTTACAACCAACTTTTTAACAAAGCATTTGGTCCCCTATTCTAATACCTCCTTATGTAGCTTGGCGTCAATATTTGTCGGCTGACAACCCATTGAAGTGCCTTGAGGCATTTTACTATGTTAAGGATGCTCTATAAGCAAGTTGCTGCAACGAGACTGAATGGCAAAGGCTGAACAGGCATTATTCATTATTCGAGTGATCATTTTAGTATTTTCACGAATGGGCAGGAAATAATAGTGTGGAATCATAGAATGGTTAAAGCACAGAAAGAGGCCATTTGGCCCACTGATATTGTGCCAGCTCCCTGCTTGAGTGATTCAGCTCCTTCCACGCCCCATCCCTGCAAATTCTCTCTCTTCAGGTCCTTATCCCTTTGAGAACTTCGATTGAATCTGCCTCCCAGAAACTCTCAGGCAGTCCATTCGACATCCTAACCACTTCCCCAAATAGGAACAGTTTCTCCCTGTCTACTCGGTCTAGAACCCACACGATTTTGAACACCTCTCTTGAATCTCCTCTCAAACTTCAGGAGAACAATCCCGGCTTTTCCGTTCTTTCTACATAACAGAAGTTCCTCATCGCTGGAATCATTCTCATCACTTTTTCCTGCACCGTCTGTAAAGTCTTCACATCCTTGCTGAAGATGCCCAGAATGGGACGCTACACTCCGAGAGAGGCTGGATCAGTTTTATGAAAGGTCATCATAACTTTGTAGGAACCTGGTCCTGCCTCAAGACCACTTACTACCAATTTAAAACTGCAACAGAGTGGTCTATCACAGCGATGGGAAATCTAGGCGAGTGAGTGGGCCGCATGAGTGACCCTCCTTCATCTCAGTGGGCCGCAAGATTGAAATCGGGATTGAACACTAACCGTGACCCCATTAATAAAATTAAATACAATTAATACACAACGAGTATTTCATAGCAAGTTATAGAAAGTGCTTCATCATTCACATATTAATAGAACCGTTATCAACTTCAAACAATAAAAACAGAATAAATATTTATGCTTGATTGGACACAGGGGGAGTGCATGGCTCTCACATTCAGTGTTGTGAGCAATCAGCACACACCTCACTTTACTTGCTGAGTCAGACCAGAAATAAAGCTACGCTGATGGAAACCAGCAGAAAGTGGCAACCTGTTCCTGGGCAAGGGTCAACAAAGTGTCTCAGAACCCAGGTGGCCGCATGTGGCAGGTTGCCCACCACTGATCTAGCAGAAAGCTGGAGGAGTGGATTAGAGGGTCCAATGGTCTAATCCTGACAGAGTATAATACAGGCAACGTCAAGGACCCATGACAGGGTGTGGTCAAGGTTTAATAATGATAATAATCTTTACTGTCGCAAGTAGGCTGACATTAACACTGCCATGAAGTTTCTGTGAAAAGCCCCTAGTCGCCACGCTCCGGAGCCTGTTCGGGTACAACGAGCGAGAATTCAGAATGTCCAATTCACCTCACAGCACATCTTTCAGGATTTGAGGGAGGAAACCCACGCAGACATGGGGAGAACGTGCAGACTCTGCACAGACAGTGACCCGGGGCCAGGAATCGAACCTGGGACCCTGGAGCTGTGAAGCAACCATGCTAACCACTGTGCTACTGAGAGAACTTGAAGTTTCAGGTTGATGAAGAAACATTAACTCCATTTCTCTCTCTCTGCACGTGCTGTCTGATCGGTTGTGTATTTCAGCATTTCCGTTTGGATTTCAGATTTCCCACCTCTGCATTGATTTGTTTACATTAAAGGGTAAAAACTTTGAGCACAAACTTTGAGGTTATTGATCGAGGTGCTGAATTAAATCCAATAGCTGCAATGGGATGAAAATGAAATGAAAATCGCTTATTGTCACAAGTAGGCTTCAATGAAGTTACTGTGAAAAGCCCCTAGTCGCCACATTCCGGCGCCTGTTCGGGGAGGCTGGTATAGGAATTGAACCGTGCTGCTGGCCTGCCTTAGAATATAGAACATAGAAAAATACAGCACAGAACAGGCCCTTCGGCCCACGATGTTGAGCCGAACCTTTGTCCTAGATTAATCATAGATTATAATCGAATTTACAGTGCAGAAGGAGGCCATTCGGCTCATCAAGTCTGCACCGGCTCTTGGAAAGAGCACCCTACCCAAGCCCACACCTCCACCCTATCCACATAACCCAGTAACCTCACCCAACACTAAGGGCAATTTTGGACACTAAGGGCAATTTATGGCCAATCCACCTAACGTGCACATCTTTGGACTGTGGGAGGAAACCGGAGCACCCGGAGGAAACCCACGCACACATGGGGAGGATGTGGTCTGCTTTTTAAAAGACAGCGATTTAGCCCAGATGGGAACTAGGAACCAATCTGCAGTATCTGTGCAGGGAGAAACAGCAAGTTAACATTTCAAATTCAATTGGACTCTTCCCTCAGAAGAGCAGTAATACTGGACTCAAAGCATTAACTCTGTTTCTCTCTCCACAGACGCTGACCGACCTGCTGGGTCTGTCCAGCATTTTCTGTTTCTATTTCAGATTTCCAGCATCTGCAGTCTTGTGCTCGGTGTCCTGGGAAGGGGAAGGGAGCAAACTGCAGTTAGTAGAGGACAGGTCCCAGCCTGTCGCTAATCAGGTGTTAAAACCAATTGGAGAAAAATTCAGAAACCAGGGTAAAGGAGCAATTAAGAAAGTAAACAAACCACAAATAGGAAAGCGAGTGTTTCCTGTGTCCGCTGGGTTTTTGTAGCTGTGCGGGGGCCGTTTTTTGTGGAGTTTCAATTGTTTTTTGAGTCTCTTGTGCCAGTCATGGGGTTATTTTGAAAGGGTTACTGGAATTATGGCGATTTCCAGTGCACAAAGAAGTCTATGCTGGCATTATTCTCCCCTTGGTCTAATCCCTCACCCCTATCACTCCCCAGACTATTTAATATCCCACTCAGTCTAATCCCACACTCTTACTCACCTCCCAGCAACCCCCCCCCCCCTCCCATACCCTTTAATATTCCACCCTGAGCAACCCATCTCCCCTGCTCACTCCCCTTCCATCTAAATATCCAACCTTTGCCTCTGCCCACACTCCTGTTCACTCACCATGGATTTTAATATCCCTCCCAGTCTACTCTCTTAAGTCTCAGTAAGAAGACTTACGACACCAGGTTAAAGTCCAACAGGTTTATTTGGAATCACGAGCTTGCGGAGCGGGGCTCCTTCAACAGGTTAACATATCGCTCAGTCTTATTTCTCTCCCTGCTTGCTCTCTCCAGACTACTGAATATTCCACACTCCTATAACAATCCAATGCCTCCTCCATGCTACACGCTCCCCTTCATATCCCACCCTGGCAATTACTCTCCAGCTCACTCTCCATGTCCCATCCAGTGTAATTCCACTCTCCCGATCACAGGACTTGCGCATATTATAAACATATTGTATTGCGTACCCTAAACAAAGTGTAGAAGAGCTGCACAGAGCACATCAAATACATTAATAATAATAATAATAATAGTAATAATAATCGCTTATTGTCACAAGAAGGCTTCAATGAAGTTACTGTGAAAAGCCCCTAGTCGCCACATTCCAGCGCCTGTTCGGGGAGGCTGGTACGGGAATTGAACCCGCACTGCTGGCCTTGTTCTGCATTACAAGCCAGCTGTTTAGCCCACTGTGCTAACCCAGCCCCATCACGCAGCAGTATTGAATACAGTGCATCATAGAGAGCACAACAGATATGGAGTCATACGGCATCACGGCACAATTGTCCACAAAGGCTCGGACACAAAGCTCTGATTCACAGTTCAAGCTAATGAGAAATGAAACTTCCCATGGGTCAACCTTGCTCGGTTCTCGTGGCCGCACTTAAATCGCTTCTTTTCCTCTTATCACCACAGTTCCACCACACTCAATAAACATTCCAGGTGTTGTCTTAGACAAGGACTGGCTGACCTTTTTCCAAATATACAATACACGCTGAGTCATCGATCAGTAATTCAACCTCAGAGTGAGGTGACCATCAATTCAATTAAACAGGGATCATACACAGCCAACGTTAAAATGCTTCATCATCGCGGGAGCCTTCCCCAGGCCCCTGGAGCTGGATGGGGCACACAGAATCCTGGCAAGGAGGCCGAGGGCGAATG
Source organism: Scyliorhinus torazame (assembly GCF_047496885.1). Lineage (NCBI taxonomy): Eukaryota > Metazoa > Chordata > Chondrichthyes > Carcharhiniformes > Scyliorhinidae > Scyliorhinus > Scyliorhinus torazame. The sequence continues at coordinate 16,270,421 of NC_092720.1, read as the reverse complement.
AGCCGCCGAGGGCTGTGGTGGTGAGGTTTCACCCTTTCACCGACAGGGAGTGTGCCCTGAGGTGGGCGAAGAAGAAGCGGAGCAGCAGGTGGGAGAACGCTGAAATCCGCATCCACCAGGACTGGAGTGCAGAGCTGGCCAAGAAGAGGGCAGGATTCAACCGGGCCAAAGCGGTTCTCCATCGAAAGGGGGTGAAGTTTGGGCTGTTGCAGCCAGCGCGGCTGTGGGTCACGCATTACAGGGATGGTGCAGGCGGGAGGGATTCAGATTTCTGGATAACTGGGGCTCTTTCTGGGGAAGGTGGGACCTCTACAGACAGGATGGTCTACATCTGAACCTGCGGGGCACAAATATCCTGGGGGGGGGGGGGGAGATTTGTTAGTGCTCTTTGGGGGGGTTTAAACTAATGCAGCAGGGGCATGGGAACCTGGATTGTAGTTTTAGGGTAAGGGAGAATGAGAGTATAGAGGTCAGGAGCTCAGATTTGACGTCTCAGGAGGGGGCCAGTGTTCAGGTAGGTGGTTTGAAGTGTGTCTACTTCAATGCCAGGAGTATACGAAATAAGGTAGGGGAACTGGCAGCATGGGTTGGTACCTGGGACTTCGATGTTGTGGCCATTTCGGAGACATGGATAGAGCAGGGACAGGAATGGATGTTGCAGGTTCCGGGGTTTAGGTGTTTTAGTAAGCTCAGAGAAGGAGGCAAAAGAGGGGGAGGTGTGGCGCTGCTAGTCAAGAGCAGTATTATGGTGGCGGAGAGGATGCTAGATGGGGACTCATCTTCCGAGGTAGTATGGGCTGAGGTTAGAAACAGGAAAGGAGAGGTCACCCTGTTGGGAGTTTTCTATAGGCCTCCAAATAGTTCTAGGGATGTAGAGGAAAGGATGGCGAGGATGATCCTGGATAAGAGCGAAAGTAATAGGGTAGTTATTATGGGAGACTTTAACTTTCCAAATATTGACTGGAAAAGATATAGTTCGAGTACATTAGATGGGTCGTTTTTTGTACAGTGTGTGCAGGAGGGTTTCCTGACACAGTTTGTTGACAGGCCAACAAGAGGCGAGGCCACATTGGATTTGGTTTTGGGTAATGAACCAGGCCAGGTGTTGGATTTGGAGGTAGGTGAGCACTTTGGGGACAGTGACCACAATTCGGTGACGTTTACGTTAAGGATGGAAAGGGATAAGTATACACCGCAGGGCAAGAGTTATAGCTGGGGGAAGGGAAATTATGATGCCATTAGACGTGACTTGGGGGGGATAAGGTGGAGAAGTAGGCTGCAAGTTTTGGACACACTGGATAAGTGGAGCTTGTTCAAGGATCAGCTACTGCGTGTTCTTGATAAGTATGTACCGGTCAGGCAGGGAGGAAGGTGCCGAGCGAGGGAACCGTGGTTTACCAAAGAAGTGGAATCTCTTGTTAAGAGGAAGAAGGAGGCCTATGTGAAGATGAGGTGTGAAGTTTCAGTTGGGGCGATGGATAGTTACAAGGTAGCGAGGAAGGAACTAAAGAGAGAGCTAAGACGAGCAAGGAGGGGACATGAGAAGTATTTGGCAGGAAGGATCAAGGAAAACCCAAAAGCTTTCTATTGGTATGTCAGGAATAAGCGAATGACAAGGGACAGAGTAGGACCAGTCAAGGACAGGGATGGGAAGTTGTGTGTAGAGTCTGAAGAGATAGGCGAGATACTAAATGAATATTTTTCGTCAGTATTCACTCAGGAAAAAGATAATGTTGTGGAGGAGAATGCTGAGCTCCAGGTAAATAGATTAGATGGCATTGAGGTACGTAGGGAAGAGGTGTTGGCAATTCTGGACAGGCTGAAAATAGATAAGTCCCCGGGACCTGATGGGATTTATCCTAGGATTCTCTGGGAGGCCAGGGAAGAGATTGCTGGACCATTGGCTTTGATTTTTATGTCATCATTGGATACAGGAATAGTGCCAGAGGACTGGAGGATAGCAAATGTGGTCCCTTTGTTCAAAAAGGGGAGCAGAGACAACCCCGGCAACTATAGACCGGTGAGCCTCACGTCTGTAGTGGGTAAAGTCTTGGAGGGGATTATAAGAGACAAGATTTATAATCATCTAGATAGGAATAATATGATCAGGGATAGTCAGCATGGCTTTGTGAAGGGCAGGTCATGCCTCACAAACCTTATCGAGTTCTTTGAGAAGGTGACTGAACAGGTAGACGAGGGTAGAGCAGTTGATGTGGTGTATATGGATTTCAGCAAAGCGTTTGATAAGGTTCCCCACGGTAGGCTATTGCAGAAAATACGGAGGCTGGGGATTGAGGGTGATTTAGAGATGTGGATCAGAAATTGGCTAGCTGAAAGAAGACAGAGGGTGGTGGTTGATGGGAAATGTTCAGAATGGAGTTCTGTCACAAGTGGAGTACCACAAGGATCTGTTCTGGGGCCGTTGCTGTTTGTCATTTTTATCAATGACCTAGAGGAAGGCGCAGAAGGGTGGGTGAGTAAATTTGCAGACGATACTAAAGTCTGTGGTGTTGTCGATAGTGTGGAAGGAAGTAGCAGGTTACAGAGGGATATAGATAAGCTGCAGTGCTGGGCTGAGAGGTGGCAAATGGAGTTTAATGTAGAGAAGTGTGAGGTGATTCACTTTGGAAGGAATAACAGGAATGCGGAATATTTGGCTAATGGAAAAGTTCTTGAAAGTGTGGATGAGCAGAGGGATCTAGGTGTCCATGTACATAGATCCCTGAAAGTTGCCACCCAGGTTGATAGGGTGGTGAAGAAGGCCTATGGAGTGTTGGCCTTTATTGGTAGAGGGATTGAGTTCCGGAGTCAGGAGGTCATGTTGCAGCTGTACAGAACTCTGGTACGGCCGCATTTGGAGTATTGCGTACAGTTCTGGTCACCGCATTATAGGAAGGACGTGGAGGCTTTGGAACGGGTGCAGAGGAGATTTACCAGGATGTTGCCTGGTATGGAGGGAAAATCTTATGTGGAAAGGCTGATGGACTTGAGGTTGTTTTCGTTAGAGAGAAGAAGGTTAAGAGGAGACTTAATAGAGGCATACAAAATGATCAGAGGGATAGATAGGGTGGACAGTGAGAGCCTTCTCCCGCGGATGGAAATGGCTAGCACGAGGGGACATAGCCTTAAACTGAGGGGTAATAGATATAGGACAGAGGTCAGGGGTAGGTTCTTTACGCAAAGAGTAGTGAGGCCGTGGAATGCCCTACCTGCTACAGTAGTGAACTCGCCAACATTGAGGGCATTTAAAAGTTTATTGGATAAACATATGGATGATAATGGTATAGTGTAGGTTAGATGGCAACATCGTGGGCCGAAGGGCCTGTACTGCGCTGTATTGTTCTATGTTCTATTAGGACCGACACCACTATTTTGATACGCCAGACGAGGCGTAGACCTTTATCCAAAATGAAAAGCTGGACTCGAATTAGTGGTTTGCGGCAGGTTATGGGGATGCTGGGGAGTGGGAAGGGGCGATTTGATTTGATGTGTATGTTTTCTGGGTATGTGTATTGATTTGGGAGGGGCTGTTCCCTGCGTTTGAAGGGGGGTGTGGGGGCCGGAGGCCCTGGGCCTTTGGGGATCGGGGATACGCTGCAGGAGAAAGGAGCTGCGCCACAGGGGCCGGGGCCGGCCCAGGCAGGGAACGTGGGATTTTTCCCGTGGAAAGGGGGGGGGGGGGGGGGGAGACGGGACTTCGAGGGGAATTCAATCGGGGGATCGTCGGCGGAGGCGGGAGCTGCCAGTGTCAGCAGGAGTCAGCTGACTTATGGGAGTGGAATGGGGGGAGCAGGGGGGCTGGGCAATTGCCTGGCCGAGGGGAAGAGGGGGGATCTGGGTTGCTGCTGTACTGACTGAGGAGGAGCTGGAGGTAAGAGGGAGAGTCGGGGCGGGGAGCCCCCGTCTGGGGGGCTGGAGAGTGCGGGAGGCGTGGGCACGTGGTTGGCCTAAGAAAGAAGATGGCTAGTCAGCAGGGGGGGGGGGGGGGGGGGGGGTAGTCCCCCGATCCGGCTGATCACGTGGAACTTGAGAGGCCTGAATGAGCCGGTCAAGAGGGCCCGGGTGTTTACGCACTCAAAGGGACTGAGGGCAGACGTCGCTATGTTGCAGGAGACGCACCTGAAGGTGGCGGATCAGATCAGGCTGAGGACGGGATGGGTGGGGCAGGTCTTTCACTCTGGGCTGGATGCGAAGAACAGGGGGGTCGCAATCCTGGTGAGCAAGCGGGTGACTTTCGAGGTGGTGAGTATTGTGGCGAATAAAGGGGGCCGTTATGTGATGGTGAGTGGTAGGCTGCAGGGGGCCCAGGTGGTGAATGTATACGCCCCAAATTGGGAGGATGCAGGGTTCATGAAGCGCATGCTGAGCTGGATCCCGGACCTGGGGGCAGGGAACCTGATAATGGGGGAGGTCTTCAATACGGTACTGGACCCGGCACTGGATCGAGCTAGGTCGAGGTCGGACAGGAGGCCAGCTGTTGCCAAGGTCCTGAGGGAGTTTATGGATCAGATGGGGGGAGTGGATCCGTGGAGGGTTGCCAGGCCAGCGGCGAGAGAGTTATCCTTCTTTTCCCATGTGCACAAGGCCTATTCACGGATAGACTTCTTCGTGGTGAGCAGGGCGCTGATCCCAAGAGTGGAGGGGACGGAGTATTCGGCCATTGCGATTTCGGATCACGCCCCGCACTGCGTGGAGCTGGAGTTGGGGGAGGAGAGGGGCCAGCGCCCGCTGTGGCACATGGTTGTGGGACTGCTGGTGGATGAGGAGGTCTGTGGGTGGGTCCGGGGGTGCATTCAAAGGTACATGGAGGCCAATAATAATGGGGAGTACCGGTAACTGTGGTCTGGGAGGCGCTGAAGGCGGTGGTCAGGGGAGAGCTCATTTCAAACAGGGCTCACAGGGAGAAGAGGGAGCGGATGGAGAGGGAGAGATTGATGGGGGAGATACAGAGGGTGGATAGAAGATACGCGGATTCCCCTGAAGAGGGGCTGCTGAAGGAGCGCCGGAGCCTCCAAACGGAGTTTGATTTGCTGACTATGGGGAAAGCTGAGGCCCATTGGAGGAAGGTGCAAGGGGCAGTGTACGAGTATGGGGAGAAGGCAAGTCGGATGCTGGTGCATCAGCTACGTAGAAAGGAGGTGGCTAGGGAAATTGGAGGAATCAGGGACAGAGGGGGAAACACGGTGCGGAGTCCAGCCAAAATAAATGAGGTCTTTAGGGATTTCTACGGGAACCTGAACAAGTCAGAACCCCCGGAGGGGGGAAGAGGGGATGCGGCGGTTCCTGGACCAATTGAGGTTCCCGAGGGTGGAGGAGGGACAGGTCAAAGGTTTGGCGGCCCCGATCAGGATGGAGGAGCTGGTTAAGGGGTTGGGGAGCCCGGGGCCGAATGGGTTCCCGGTCGAGTTCTATAGGAAGTTTGTGGAACTGTTGGGTCCGTTGCTGGTGAGAACCTTCAACGAGGCGAAGGAAGAAGGGATTCTTCCCCCCACGATGTCTCGGGCGCTGATCTCACTTATCCTCAAGCGGGACAAGGACCCGCTGCAGTATGGCTCGATAGGCCGATTCTGCTCCTTAATGTCGATGCCAAGTTGTTGGCGAAGGTCCTGGCCACTAGGATTGAGGATTGTGTCCCGTGAGTGATACACGAGGACCAGACGGGGTTTGTGAAGGGCAGGCAATTGAATGCAAATGTGGGGAGGGAGGCTCCTGAATGTGAGAGGGGGGGGGGGGGGGGGGGGGGGGGGGGAGAGGCGGAAGTGGTGACGGCGGAGAAGGCCTTTGACCGGGTGGAGTGGGAGTACCTATGGGAAGTGCTGGGCAGGTTTGGGTTCGGGGAGGGGTTCATAGGGCTGGTCAAATTGTGTTGTACCAGGCCCCGGTGGCGAGCGTATTGACAAATCGGCTGAGGTCAGAGTACTTCAGACTGTACCGTAGGACGAGACAGGGGTGCCCCCTGCTGTTTGCCCTGGCAATTGAGCCGCTGGCCATGGCACTAAGGGATGGGGGACTTATTCATTGCTTTTGGCAGTCTGAGGGCGCTGGAGGTGAAATTTGGGTTACCCCCGGGAAATGCCTTCAGGTATATGCAGGTCAGGGAGTTTGTGAGGAGGCAGGTAGGGGAATATCCGCTGCTGCCTGCCTGGAGGGTACAGGACAGGGTGACTTCAGGTGCGTGGGTCGGAGAGGGTAAGGTCTCGGTGATATACCAGGAGCTGCAGGAGGCGGAGGAAGCATCGGTGGAGGAGCTGAAGGGCAAGTGGGAGGAGGAGCTGAAGGGCAAGTGGGAGGAGGAGCTGGGTGAGGAGTTGGATGAGGGCCTGTGGGCTGACGCCCTGGGCAGGGTCAATTCCTCTTCGTCTTGCGGCAGGCTCAGCCTGATCCAGTTTAAAGTGGTGCACAGGGCGCATATGACAGGGGCGAGCATGTGTAAGTTTTTGGGGGTAGAGGACAGGTGTGTGAGGTGTTTGGGGAGCCCAGCAAACCACGCCCATATGTTCTGGGCGTGTCCGGCGTTTGCGGGGTTTTGGAAGGGCTTCGCAAAGGCTATGTCCAAGGTCTTGGACACTCGGGTAAAACCGAGCTGGGGGATAGCGATATTTGGGGTGTCAGACGAGCCGGGAGTGCAGGAGCCGAAAGAGGCCGGAGTTCTGGCCTTTGCCTCTTTGGTAGCCCGGAGAAGGATCTTACTAATGTGGAGGGACGCGAAGCCCCCCAGCGTGGAGGCGTGGATCAATGACGTAGCGGGTTTTCTCAGGTTGGAGAAGATAAAGTTTGCCTTGCGAGGGTCTGTGCAGGGGTTCTCCAGGCGGTGGCAACCGTTCCTTGACTTTCTGGCGGAACGTTAGGTGGAGGTCAACAGCAGCAGCAATCCGGGGGGGGGGGCGGGTTTTCTTGTTTTGGTTTATGTAAGGGGCTTTTGCCCCATTTTGTTCTTAATTTGTTAAATCGTTTAAGGGTTAGAGGATTAAGTTGCTTGGTTTGTTGGCGTGTTGCCCTTTTTATTTTTATTTTGTATATTTTCTTTCCTTTTTTGGAGTGTTTTGTAAAAATTATTGAAAAACTTTGAATAAACATATTTTTTTAAAAAAATGCTTCATCATGGCTGACAGATATAATCACCAATATCAGGTGTCATCAAAGTCAAAGGACCCCGTTACCAATAAGAAAGTACTTGTATCCCTATAGCTCCAAAAAGTGCTTTACATCAATTGAATTCTTTAAAACAATGTATTCTTTTACTTTTTTTGTTACATAAAACGTGGAGGAACAGAGTCACAGGACTGCTAATTAATTTTAACACCAAGAACAAAGCAGTTATTAAACATGAAAAGTTGGATTATGATACTCTTTTATTCCCCACTTATCTTAAATACACACAGATTTTAAGATTAACACGGATTACAAAGTACATCTTAAGTTACAATGGTCTCATTATCACACAAAGTCCCTTTTAAGCACACAAGATGACTGTGGTATGACACACTCCTCTCTGAACCCAAGTTGGGGAATGCCCTAGTTCTAATTTGGGCTCCTCGAGCAGAGAAAATAGCTTTTATTGTATCAAATTCCTTCAGTACCGTAAGGACATACAGATCATGCCTCAACGTTCCAGGTTCAAGGCCAACTTGAAGCCAACTTCATGCAATGTCTCCTCACAATTTGGTCCTTTGAGATTTGGTGTCATTCTGGTGAATAGACGCTCTATCCCTCCCAAAGGCTAACGTGGACAGCACCCCCTTCCTGTGAAATTTCTATCACTGAAAATGTCAGCAGAATCGATGTTCTGGGAATGCCATCAGCTTCAGGCCTCATACAATCCTAATTGTCCTGACATGTACTCACATCACTATTCCCCTATTGTTACTGGGTGAAGATCCTGTAATTCGGCACCTAACAGCATCGTGGACGTACCGACACCACAAGGACTTTGAAGGTTTTATGGCCTTCGAAGGTGTGATTCATGTTTGGAGTTTGTGGGCATGGTACAGGGTAGCAGAGAGAATGTGTTGAGTTCGTGTGTACGCAGTTTGCGTCTGGTGCGCGCGCAGCATGCAAAGTGTGTGCACATCGAGTTTGCTTGTCTGCTTCAGGGTGGCACGGTGACATATCTCAACCCATTCCATAGCAGCATGAACCAAGGGGAGTGGCTGGGCCAAGTAGCCCCCACAGAGCCTGTGGGTGGAATGTGTTCTCTGGTAAGGATGCCACAGGCAAGGCCTGCATTTAATGTCCATTACTAGCTGTACTCATACTGTCTCTTTCTACAACTTCTGCTGTACTGCCGTTCTCACCAATGGTATTTATTAGGCGGTTGTTTCATGTGATCTTTGGGCTTGCTAAATCACTAGAGACTAATTAAGAGTCAACCACCTATTGTGAGACTGGAATCATGCAACGGCCAAAATGGTTGGGCACACTCTATTCGTTAAAGCATGTGCGCGTAGTCACGGATAGCAATCCAACAGCATTTACATCATATTATTTCTGGCGCCTGCTGACAAGTTTAAATCGGATTTGTCAAATTGAATTCCACAATTTACCATGTCGGGGATATGAACTCTTGAACCAGCGCCACAAGGCCAGCAAAGGCACAGCACGCCAGCTCAGTCTGTCACGAAGGCAATGTCGACACAGCTCATTTCCTAAGCCTTGCAGGGGTTCTGGGTCCCAGCAGAAAGGAGCTGCATTTATATAGCACCTTTCAATACCTCAGGATGTCCCAAAGCATTTTACAGCCAGTGAAGTGCTTTTTGAAGTGGATTCATTGTTGTGACGTGCGAGGGTCCTGGGGCACTGCGCCCCCTTGTTCAGTTAGAACCTCTGCGAGCTCTGCCCACTTTATACAGCGCACAAGATTAAAAATGTCAGGAATCCAGGAGACAGCCCTCATCGGGCCCACACTGAGGCCTCCGGTTCTCGACAAATACACAGAGCTGCACGTTAGAGCGACAGGGCTTTTGATTCGACGCCAGAGACCATTAGATTCCAGAAGCTGCCTGTCATACATCTCCGGTCAGCTCTCCACCACAAATATTCCAGACAGCAATTCCCATCGGAACTTCCTACTTGCTGCTCGATCAGCCAAAACCACTCCTGCTACACACACCCTATGAACAACATGCATTTAATTAAGGGGCATTAGCATTTTTGCCAAACAGAATTTGTATTTTGTTGCATGAATTCTCTACTCATCCCCAGGACATGGTAGGTGTTAAATCAATGGTCACAAGGTCAGGAGCTGGAGCAGCTTCTGGACAGATGTAGCACGGGGTTAGATAGAGAGTAAAGCTACAGGGCGGAATCCTCCCCACCCATGCCGGGTGGGCGAATCGCCGGGGCGCCGGGCGAGTGCCGCCACACCGCCCCGACACCCGCACGAGATTCTCCCACCCCCCCCACCAAACCAACGCCATGAGAATCACGGCTGGCCGCTCGGAGAATCGCCGCTCGCCTTTTGCAAAAGGCGAGCGGCGAATCTCCGGCCCGGATGGGCCGGGCGGCCGCCCCAACACGACAGGTTCCCGCCAGCGCCGTCCACACCTGGTCGCTGCCGGCGGGAACGGAGCGGGAATGCTGGGGGGACGGCCTGTGGGGAGGGGAGGGAGGTTCCTGCACCGGGGGTGGCCTCCGATGGGGTCTGGCCTGCGATCGGTGCCCACTGATCGCCGGGCGGGCCTCTCTAAAGGAGGACCTCCTTTCCACCGCCGCCCCGCAAGATCCATCTGCCATCTTCTTGCGGGGCAGCCTTGGGAAGAACGGCAACCGCGCATGCGTAAAATACGCAATGCCGCTCCTAGCCCCCCGGAGCTGGGAGAATAGGGGGCTGGGAGCAGGTTCCGACGCCGGTATGATACACTCCGGTTTTCACTCCGGCGTCAGGACTTTGTCTCCATTTCGGAGAATCGCGCCGACACTGTCCCCATCAAATACTCCCAGAAGAGGCACAACACGAGGTTAGATCCAAAGTAAATCTCCCTCTACACTGTCCCATCAAACACTCGCAGGACATGTACAACACGGGGTTTGATACAGAGCAAAGCTCCCTCTACACTGTCCCCATCAAACACTCCCAGGACAGGCCCAGCTTGGGATTAGAAACAGAGTAAAGCTTCCTCTACACTGTCCCCATCAAACACTCCCAGGACAGGTACAGCACAGAGTTAGATACGGAGTAAAACACTCTCTACACTGTCCCCATCAAACACCCCCAGGACAGGTACAGCACGAGGTTAGACACAGAGTAAAGCTCCCTCTACACTGTCCCCATCAAACACTCCCAGGACAGGTACAGCACGGGGTTAGGCACAGAGTAAAGCTCCCTCTACACAGTCCCCATCAAACACTCCCAGGACAGGTACAGCACGGGGTTAGACACAGAGTAAAGCTCCCTCTACACAGTCCCCATCAAACACTCCCAGGACAGGTACAGCACGGGGTTAGATACAGAGTAAAGCTCCCTCTACACTGTCCCCATCAAACACTCGCAGGACAGGTAAAACACGGGGTTCAATACAGAGTAAAGCTCCCTCTGCACAGTTCCCATCAAACACTCCCAGGACAGGAACAGCTTGGGCTTAGATACAGAGTAAAGCTCCCTCTACACTGTTCCCATCAAACACTCCCAGTACAGATACAGCACAGGGTTAGATACAGAGTAAAGCTCCCTCTACACTGTCCCCATCAAAAACTCCCAGGACAGGTAAAACACGGGGTTCGATACAGAGTAAAGCTCCCTCTACACTGTCCCCATCAAAAACTCCCAGGACAGGTAAAACACGGGGTTCGATACAGAGTAAAGCTCCCTCTACACTGTTCCCATCAAAAACTCCCAGAACAGGTAAAACACGGCGTTAAATAGAGAGTCAAGCTCCCTCTGCACTGTCCCTATCAAACACTCCCAGGACAGGTACAGCACGGGGTTAGATACAGAGTAAAGCTCCTTCTACACTGTCCCCATCAAACACTCCCAGGACAGGTACAGCACGGGGTTAGATACAGAGTAAAGCTCCCTCTACACTGTCCCCATCAAACACCCCCAGGACAGGACCAGCACAGGGTTAGATACAGACCTGCTTCCTGCTTCAAGAAGACCACCATCATAAGGTGCTAAAGAAGAACCAGGCAATGTGCCTCAATGACTACCGTCCGGTGGCCCTGACATTGACATAATGAAGAGCTTTGAGAGGTTGGTCATTAGGCACTTCAACTCCATACTCCCAAAATACCTTGATCCACTGCATTTCACATACCACCACAACAGGTCCACAGCAGGCACCATCTCACTGGCCCTTCCATCATCCCTGGAGCATCTCAACAACAAGGACTCCTACATCAGACTCCTATTTATTGACTTCACCACAATCCTAGCCTAGCTCATATCAAAGCTCCAAAACCTAGGACTTGGCTCCTCACTCTGCAACTGATCCTCGACTTTCTGACCCACAGACCACAATCAGCAAGAATAAACAACAACACTTCCTCCACGATAATCCTCAATACTGGGCCCCGCAAGGCTGCGTACTTAGCCCCCTACTATACTTCCTGTACACACATGACTGCTTGGCAAAATTTGGCTCCAACTCCATCTACAAGTTGTTTGATGACATGAGCATAGTGGGCCGGATCTCGAACAACGATGAGTCAGAGTACAGGAGGGAGATAGAGAACCCAGTGGAGTGGTGCAGCGACAATAATCTATCCCTCAATGCCAGTAAAACTAAAGAGTTGGTCATTGACTTCAGGAAACAAAGTACTGTACACACCCCTGTCTGCATCTTTTACACATTTTTTTTTTTTTTTTTTTACACAGAGGGTGGTGGGTGCCTGGAACTCGCTGCCGGAGGAGGTGGTGGAAGCAGGGACAATAGTGACGTATAAGGGGCATCTTGACAATACATGAATAGGATGGGAATAGAGGGATGCGGACCCCGGAAGTGTAGAAGATTTTAGTTTAGAACGGCAGCACAAGCTTGGAGGGCTGAAGGGCTTGTTCCTGTGCTGTACTTTTCTTTGTTCTCTGTTCTTTGCATCAACGGGGCCGAGGTGGAGATGGTTGACAGCTTCAAATTCCTAGATGTGCACATCACCAAAAATATGTCCTGGTCCACTCACGTCGAAGCTACCACCAAGAAAGCACAACAGCGCCTATACTTCCTCAGGAATCTAAGGAAATTCGGCATGTCCACATTAACTCTTACCAACTTTTACAGGTGCACCATAGAAAGCATCCTATCTGGCTGCATCACAGCCTGGTATGGCAACTGCTCGGTCCAGGACCGCAAGAAACTTCAGAGAGTCGTGAACACAGCCCAGTCCATTGCACAAACCCGCCTCCCATCCATTGGCTCTGTCTACACATCCCACTGCCTTGGGGCAGCATAATCAAAGTCCCCTCCCACCTGGCTTATTCACTCTTCCAACTTCTTCCATCATGCAGGAGACAAAGTCTGAGAACACGCACGAACAGATTCAAAAACAGCTTCTTCCCTGCTGTTACCAGACTCCTAAATGACCCTCTTCTAGACTGATCTGATTAATACTACACCCCTGTACGCTTCACCCGATACCGGGGTCTATCTATTTACATTGTGTACCTTGTGTTGACCTATTACGTATTTTCTTTTCATTTTGTTTTCTTTTCATGTACTAAATGATCTGTTTGAGCTGCTCACAGAAAAATACTTTTCACTGTACCTTGTTACACGTGACAACAAACAAATCCAAATCAGGAGTAAAGCTCCCTCTACACTGTCCCCATCAAACACTCCTAGCACAGATACAGCACGGGATTAGATAAAGATTAGAATCATATAATTTACAGTGGTGAAGGAGGCCATTCGGTCCATCAAATCTGCACTGGCCCTTGGAAAGAGCACCCTTGGAAAGAGCCCACGCCCCCACCCTATCCCTGTAACCTAGTAAACACAATTAATGTTTTTGGACACTAATGGCAATTTGTCATGGGCAGTTTCCTAGCCTGCACATATTTGGACTGTGGGAGGAAACCGGAGCACTCGGAGGAAACCCACGCAGACACGGGGAGAACGTGCACACTCCACACAGACAGTGACCCAAGCTGGGAATAAAACCTGAGACCCTGGAGCTGTGAAACAACTGTGCTAACCACTGTGCTACCATGCAGCTCTGTAGTGTAAAGGCCCATGGACAGGTACAGCACAGGGTTAGATACAGAGTAAAGCTCACGCGACACTGTCCCCATCAAAAACTCCCAGGACAGGTACAGCATGGGGTTAGATACAGAGTAAAGCTCCCTCTACACTGTCCCCATGAAACACTCAAGAGGACAGGTACAGCACGGGGTTAGATACAGAGTTAAGCTCCCTCTACACTGTCCCCATCAAACACTCCCAGGACAGGTACAGCACGGGGTTAGATACAGAGTTAAGTTCCCTCTACACTGTCCCCATCAAACACTCCCAGGACAAGTACAGCACGGGGTTAGATACAGAGTTAAGCTCCCTCTACACTGTTCCCATCAAACACTCCCAGGACAGATACAGCACGGCGTTAGATACAGAGTAAAGCTCCCTCTACACTGTCCCCATCAAAAACTCCCAGGACAGGTACAGCACGGGGTTAGATACAGAGTAAAGCTCCCTCTACACTGTTCCCATCAAACACTCCCAGGACAGGTACAGCACGGGGTTAGACACAGAGTAAAGCTCCCATCTACCCACATTAAAATTCACTTGGTTTTTATACCAGCAACCTGATGGTCTCATTTAGTTGACGGGGAACTTAGTCATTTGGACTCACAGGGAACTTGGTTGAGGTGGCAAAGTCAGTGGCACAGTGACACGAGAGCATCACAGTGGCACAGTGTTTAGCACTGCAGCCTCACAGCGCCAGGGACCTGTGTTTGATTCCAGCCTTTGGGGATTGTGTGTGGAGCGAACATGTTCTCCGTGTCTGCGTGGGTTTCTCCGGTCCTCCGGTGAAAGGGGCGGCACGATGGCATAGTGGATAGCACTGCAGCCTCACAGTGCCAGGGACCTAGGTTCAATTCCGGTCCTGGATGACTGTCTGTGTGGAGTTTGTGTGGAGGTGCATGTACACCCACAGTGCAGTTAGGAAGGAAGTTCCTGGGTTCTGATTGTGATTCGAACGTCTCCAAAACTCTGAACCTTCTGTGTTGCCTTTCCCACGATCACCCTCTGCAAATTTGGGCTCATCCGTATCTCTGTTTCCTGCACCATAATTGGCACCAAGTTCCAATCACCCATTCTCACCTCTGTGCTTGTTGCCTTACACTGGTTCAAACTCTTGGTAATCACTCGATTAAAAAATTATCTTCTCCTGTTCAAAGCCTGTTCTTGCTCCTTGCTTTCTCTCTAACATCCTCCAGCTCTTACCACACTCCCAAGACCTCATGTTTGTTAGCATACCTGATTCAATTCACATCCTTGATTTTAACCATTCACATTGGTGGTTGTGCCATCAGCTGTCATGGTAGCAAATGTCTGGAATTCTTTTCCAACACCTCGCCACCACTCTCTTCAAGATGATCCTTAAATCCTATGTCTTTCACTGCATTTTGGTCACCTTTCCTAATATGCGCCTCAGGAATCGGTGCTGTTATTTGTGACAGAGATATATATATATATATATAAATGATTTGGATGAGAATGTAGGAAGCATGGTTAGTATGTTTGCAGACGACACCAAGATTGGTGGCATAGTGGATAGTGAAGAAGGTTTTATAAGATTGCAACAGGATCTTGACCAATTGGGCCAGTGGGCCGATGAATGGCAGATGGCGTTTAATTTGGATAAATGGGAGGTGATGCGTTTTGGTAGATCAAATCAGGGCAGGACCTACACAGTTAATGATAGGGAGTTGGGGAGAGTTACAGAACAAAGAGATCTAGGAATACAGGTTCATAGCTCCTTGAAGATGGAGTCGCAGGTGGACAGGGTGGTGAAGAAGGCATTGAGCATGCTAGGTTTTATTGGTCAGAATATTGAATACAGGAGTTGGGACGTCTTGTTGAAGTTGTACAATACTTTGGTAAGACCACACATGGAATACTGTGTACAGTTCCGGTCACCCTATTATAGGAAAGATATTGTTAAACTAGAAAGAGCACAGAAACAATTTACGAGGATGCTACCAGGACTTGATGGTCTGAGCTTTAAGGAGGGGCTGGATAGGCTGGGACTTTTTCCCCTGGAGCATAGGAGGCTTAGGGGTGATCTTATAGAGGTCTATAAAATAATGAGGAGCATCGATAAGGTAGATCCCAAAGGTAGAGGAGTCTAGAACTAGAGGGCATAGTTTAAGGTGAGAGGAGAGAGATACAAAAGAGACCTGAGGGGAAATTTCTTCACACAGAGGGTGGTTAACATCTGGAACGGGCTGACGGAGGCAGTGGTAGAGGAGGGTACAATTTTTTCCTTTAAAAAGCAGTTAGACAGTTACATGGGCAGGGTGGGCAAAGAGGGATATGGGCCAAATGCGGGCAAGTGGGACTAGCTTAGTGATAGAAACTGGGCGGCATGGACCAGCTGGGCCGAAGGGCCTGTTTCCATGCTGCACATCTATGAATCTATTTCCTTCTGTAGCTCAGTGTCACATGTTGTCAGATAATGCTTCTGTGAGGCAGCTCAAAACATCGCACAACATCAAGTGCAAGTTGTAGTTTTCTCATGAATCACTCCCACTGCATGACAAGTTAGTGTTATACAGTGACAGACCCGCCCCTACCAGTACTGTACCCCAGTGTGAAACACTGACATACCCACACCCACCAGTACTGTACCCCAGTGTGAGACAGTGACAGACCCGTCCCCACCAGTACTGTACCCCAGTGTTATACAGTGACAGACCCGGCCCCACCAGTACTGTACCCCATTGTTATACAGTGACAGATCCATCCCCACCAGTACTGTACCCCAGTGGTATACAGTGACAGACCCATCCCCACCAGTACTGTACCCCAGTGTTATACAGTGACAGACCGGTCCCCACCAGTACTGTACCCCAGTGTTATACAGTGACAGACCCGCCCCTACCAGTACTGTACCCCAGTGTGAAACACTGACATACCCACCCCCACCAGTACTGTACCCCAGTGTGAGACAGTGACAGACCCGTCCCCACCAGTACTGTACCCCAGTGTTATACAGTGACAGACCCGGCCCCACCAGTACTGTACCCCATTGTTATACAGTGACAGACCGGTCCCCACCAGTACTGTACCCCATTGTTATACAGTGACAGATCCATCCCCACCAGTACTGTACCCCAGTGGTATACAGTGACAGACCCATCCCCACCAGTACTGTACCCCAGTGTTATACAGTGACAGACCGGTCCCCACCAGTACTGTACCCCAGTGTTATACAGTGACAGACCCATCCCCACCAGTACTGTACCCAAGTGTTATACAGTGACAGACCGGTCCCCACCAGTACTGTACCCCAGTGTTATACAGTGACAGACCCACCCCTACCAGCACTGTACCCCAGTGTTATACAGTGACAGACCCGCCCCTACCAGTACTGTACCCGTGTTATGCAGTGACAGATCAGTCCCCACCAGTACTGTACCCCAATGTGAGACAGTGACAGACCCGTCCCCACCAGTATTGTACCCCAGTGTTATACAGTGACAGCCCGTCCCCTGCCAGTACCGTGCCCCAGAGTTATACAGTGACAGACCCATCCCCACCAGTACTGTACCCCAGTGTTATACAGTGACAGATCGGTCCCCACCAGTACTGTACCCCAGTGTTATACAGTGACAGACCCATCCCCACCAGTACTGTACCCCAGTGTTATACAGTGACAGACCCATCCCCACCAGTACTGTACCCCAGTGTGAGACAGTGACAGACCCGTCCCCACCAGTATTGTACCCCAGTGTTATACAGTGACAGACCCGTCTCCACTAGTACTGTACCCCAGTGTTATACAGTGACAGACCCACCCCCACCAGTACTGTACCGCATTGTTATACAGTGACAGACCGGTCCCCACCAGTACTGTACCCCATTGTTATACAGTGACAGATTCATCCCCACCAGTACTGTACCCCAGTGTTATACACTGACAGACCCGCCCCCACCAGTACTGTACCCCAGTGTGAGACAGAGACAAACCCGTCCCCACCAGTATTGTACCCCAGTGTTATACAGTGACAGCCCGTCCCCTGCCAGTACAGTACCCCAGAGTTATACAGTGACAGACCCGTCCCCACCAGTACCGTACCCCAGTGTTATACAGTGACAGACCTGCCCCCACCAGTACTGTACCTCAGTGTTATACAGTGACAGACCCACCCCTACCAGCACTGTACCCCATTGTTATAGACAGATCTACCCTCGCTCTAGTCATTCTCATATTTCTCACATATGTGTAAAAGGCCTTGGGGTTTTCCTTGATCCTACCCGCCAAAGATTGTTCATGTCCTCTCTTAGCTCTCCTGATCCCTTTCTTCAGTTCCCTCCTGGCTATCTTGTATCCCTCCAATGCCCTGTCTGAACCTTGTTTCCTCAGCCTTACATAAGTCTTCTTTTTCCTCTTAACAAGACATTCAACCTCTCTTGTCAACCATGGTTCCCTCACTCGACCATCTCTTCCCTGTCTGACAGGGACATACATATCAAGGACACGTAGTATCTGTTCCTTGAACAAGTTCGACATTTCACTTGTGTCCTTCCCTGACAGCCTATGTTCCCAACTTATGCACTTCAATTCTTGTCTGACAACATCGTATTTACCCTTCCCCCAATTGTAAACCTTGCCCTGTTGCACGCACCTATCCCTCTCCATTACTAAAGTGAAAGTCACAGAATTGTGGTCACTATCTCCAAAATGCTCCCCCACTAACAAATCTATCACTTGCCCTGGTTCATTACCAAGTACTAAATCTAATATTGCCGCTCCTCTGGTCGGACAATCTACATACTGTGTTAGAAAAGCTTCCTGGACACACTGCACAAACACCACCCCATCCAAACTATTTGATCTAAAGAGTTTCCACTCAATGTTTGGGAAGTTAAAGTCACCCTATGACTTCTGCACCTTTCCAAAATCTGTTTCCCAATCTGTTCCTCCACATCTCTGCTACTATTGGGGGGGGGGGGGGGGGGGGGGCTATAGAAAACTCCGAACAAGGTGACTGCTCCTGTCCTATTTCTGACTTCAACCCATACTACCTCAATAGGGTGATACTCCTCGAACTGCCTTTCTGCAGCTGTTATACTATCTCTAATTAACAATGCCACCCCCCACCTCTTTTACCACCCTCACTAATCTTATTGAAACATCTGTAACCAGGGACCTCCAACAACCATTTCTGTCCCTCTTCTATCCAAGTTTCCGTGATGGCCACCACATCGTAGTCCCAAGTACCGATCCATGCCTTTAGTTCACCCACCTTATTCCTGATGCTTCTTGCGTTGAAGTATACACACTTCAACCCATCTTTGTGCCTGCAAGTACTCTCCTTTGTCAGTGTTCCCTTCCCCACTGCCTCATTACACGCTTTGGCGTCCTGAATATCGGCTACATTAGTTGCTGGACTACAAATCCGGTTCCCATTCCCCTGCCAAATTAGTTTAAACCCTCCTGAAGAGTACTAGAAAACCTCCCTCCCAGGATATTGGTGCCCCTCTGGTTCAGATGCAACCCGTCCTGCTTGTACAGGTCCCACCTTCCCCAGAATGCGCTCCAATTATCCAAATACCTGAAGCCCTCCCTCCTACACCATTCCTGCAGCCACGTGTTCAGCTGCACTCTCTCCCTATTCCTAGCCTCGCTATCACGTGGCACCGGCAACAACCAGAGATGACAACTCCGTCTGTCCTGGCTTTTAACTTCCAGCCTAACTCCCTAAACTCGTTTATTACCTCCACACCCCTTTTCCTACCTACGTCGTTGGTACCAATGCGCACCACGACTTCTGGCTGCTCCCCCTCCCCCTTAAGGATCCTGAAGACATGATCCGAGACATCCCTGGCCCTGGCACCCGGGAGGCAACATACCTTCCGGGAGTCTCGCTCGCGACCACAGAATCTCCTATCTATTCCCCTAACCATTGAATCTCCTACAACTATTGCTTTTCCATTCTCCCCCCTTCCCTTCTGAGCCCCAGAGCCAGACTCAGTGCCAGAGACCTGGCCGCTAGGGCCTTCCCCCCCCCCCCCCCCCCCCCCCCCAACAGCATCCAAAACGGTATACTTGTTTTGAAGGGGAACGGCCACGAGGGATCCCTGCACTGTCTGCCTGTTTGTTTTTTTCCCCCTGACTGTAACCCAGCTATTCTTGTCCTGTACCTTGGGTGTGGTTACTTCCCTGTAACTCTTCTCTATCACCCCCTCTGCCTCCCATTTGATCCGAAGTTCATCCAGCTTCAGCTCCAGTTCCCTAACATGGTCTTTGAGGATCTGGAGTTGGGTGCACTTCCCGCAGATATAGTCAGCGGGGACACCAGTGGTATCCCTCACCACCCACATCCTACAGGAGGAGCATGCAACTGGCCTAGCCTCCATCCCCTCTTACCTTACAGAATATAGCTGCCCTGTGGACCAACTAGATCTCCGCCCTCCGACTCTGCTCCCAGTCAGCTGCACTCTCTGTAATCTCCTGGCTCTCTTCTCACTCTTTGCGGAAATGTAGGAAACAAAATGAAAGGAGCACCTTACTCCCTCCTCACCTAACTCCCTCAGTCACCAAGCTCTCACTATAGCACTCAAATGCACCAAATTCAGCACTCCCTCAGTCACCAAACTCTCACTATAGCATTCAAATACACCAGATTCAGCACTCAGTGCAAAACCTCAGCACTCAGTGCAAAATTCAGGGCAGACCAGTCCCCACCAGAACTGTACCCCAGTGTTATACAGTGGCAGACCCGTTTCCATCAGTACTGTACCCCAGTGTTATACAGTGGCAGATCCGTCCTCACCAGTACTGTACTCATGTTATAGTGACAGACCTGTCCCCACCAGTACTGTACCCCAGTGTTATACAGTGACAGACGCATCCCCACCAGTACTGTACCCCAGTGTTTTACAGTGGCAGATCCGTCCCCACCAGTACTGTACCCAGTGTTATACAGTGACAAACCCGTCCCCACCAGTACTGCATTCCAATGTTATCCATAGACAGTGCCAATCCCACCAGTACTGTACCCCAGGGTTATACAGTGACAAATCCGCTCCCACCACTACTGTACCCCAATGCTATACAGTGACAGACCCCTCCTCACCTGAACTGTACCCCAATGTTATACAGTGACAGACCTGTCCCCACCAGTACTGTACCCCATTGTTACACAGTGACAGATCTGTCCCCACCAATACTGTATCCCAGAGTAACACAGTGGCAGACCCGTCCCCACCAGTACTGTACCCCAGTGTTATGCAGTGACAGACCTGTCCCCACCAATACTGTACCCCAGTGTTATACAGTGGCAGACCCGTCCCCACCAGTACTGTACCCCAGTGTTATGCAGTGACAGACCAGCCTCCACCAGTGCTGTACACACATTTTGATCATTTAATTATGGTAGTGCTGGTGGGGGGAGGTGTGGGGGGGGGGGGGGGGGGGGGTTTAAGCACCCAGTATACAAACAACCCCAATGAAAGTTGTTCACACCACTGTGCTGAGTGGGAACAAATTAACCTTCAAGCACTTGAATTATAACTGAAGCTACTCAGAGGAACAGGGACCATAAAAACAAACTGATTGATCATGGAAACAGAAAATGTTGCAGTTGGAACAGTGCCTGTGTAAGTGGCAGAGACAGGTTAATTGCTGCAGCCCCTTTGAAAGCACAACCTCCTGCAGGGCCATTAACCTGCTCCACCTCTTCTTACCGCCTTCCTGATGGCACAGGTATTGTTTGTCCACATTTAAAGGTAGCGTGCACGTTTTGTTTGCTTCCAGATGCTGCTGCCTGTCCTCACCCGCCCTGAACTCTGTAACCACCACAAGCCTTACAAACCCTCCGAGATCTCTGCACTCATCCAACTTCCATCGCTGCCCCCATTGTGGTCATGGCCTCAGCTGCCTGGACCCCCCCCCCCCCTCCCCCCCAAGGGCTGGAATTCCCTCCCTGAAGCTCTCTGCCTCCCACAAAATAACATTGTTTATGTGGTCTAGTGTCAGAGTTTTGGTGGATGATGCCTGTGTGAAGTGGCCTCTGTGTTGAAGATGGTGTCTAAATGCAGGTTGTTGCCTTTGCCCAGTGTGACTGCAGCTGCCAGGGACAATGCCAGGCTACCAGGGACAAAGCCAGGCTGCCAGGGACAATGCCAGGCTGCCAGGGACAATGCCAGGTTGCCCCCCTCCTCAGTAACCGGGGCTGTCAGGCTCAGCGGCTCCCCCAGGCCCCAACTCCTGACGGTGACATCCACAATGCCAGGAAAGCCCAGCTCGCCCCGCCGGGCTCGGTCTGTCCCGTCAGAAATATATTCAACTTTCAACAAAACACCTCAGCACAAAGAGGCTCCGCCATTTTCCAGGCCCGATTGGGGCGGCCGGGGGGGGGGGGGGGGGGGGGTTGGGAGGAGGCCCGGGGGGCCCCGATTTTCCCCCCCCCCCCCACCCCAGCCGGACTCCGGCCCCCGGGCAGAGATGGTTCCAATGCCCGGAGACAGAGAGAGGGGGGTGCTCGGGGCCCAGGCCGGAATTGCGCCCCCACCCCCGGGTTAGATGGAGGGGAAGGGGAGGGAGACAGCCTCCTCCCCGGGAGGGAGAGCCGGCTCCCGGCCGCCACAACACAATTCCCGGCTTTGGAGAGCAGCCCAGTCCCCGGCCACAGGCCCTGGCCCGGGTCAGTCAGCCGGTGACCGGCCTCGGCCCTCACCCCGGACCCCGGTCCCTCAGCCTTCCTCCCCACCCCGGTCCCCGTCCTCACCCGAAGTCCTGGTCCATGGATTTGAAGAAGAATTTGTAGTTGGGTTTGTTCAGCACCAGTTTGAAGTCGGCCAGAGTGACGGAGTCCGCCGGCAGCGGCAGCTTCACCAGGTACGGAGTCTCCTGCTCGTCCATGTGGTAAATAATCTTCGTCTCGCCCATGGCCGGTCCCGGAGAGCGGGCCGAGCTCCGGCTCCGGGCTCTCTGTCCCCGGCTGCCTGAGCCCGTCAGCCCGGCCCAGGTTTCCTTCCGCTCGGCACAAACTTTGTATCCACCCGGCCGATACTTTGTATCCTCCCGGCCGGTTGTTCCCTGCCGATACTTTGTATCCTCCCGGCCGATTGTTCCCTGTTCCCGGCCGATACTTTGTATCCTCCCGGCCGATTGTTCCCTGTTCCCGGCCGATTGTTCCCTGCTCCCGGCCGATGCTTTGTATCCTCTCCCTCCCGGCCCCGGTGCCTCAGGCCGCTCGGAGCACGGGAGGCTGAGCTTGGCTTCGATTCGATCCGGTCCGCCCCGCACTGACAGCGGCCGCACGGCCCCAATCAGACTGGGAGGGGAGCGGCCGCCCCGTCACAGCGCCAGTGCCATCAATCCGGCACAGCCCTGCCCAGCGCTGGCCGGCAGGCTGACAGCTGGCACCCCCCACCCCGCGGGCACGGCTGCTGTGCCAGGGAAAGGGGAGGGAGCCCCTCGGGGTGAGGGCTCAGTTGGCAGCTTCTGTCCGAGTCCCAAACTGGGGCGGGTGGGGGGCAGGGCAGGGCTGTGGAGCTAGGGGCAGCTCAGAAACTGGCACAGCGACTCCAGCAAGGTGGAAGCAGTAACTTGAACTTGGCATGCTAGGGTGTAGAAAAACAGACGGTGCCACACTATGCCAGTGCACCTCAGACCCAGACAGAGCCCATCCACAGAGATAATCACCAGCAGTATTCAGTTCCACTCCTAACTGCTCAGATACCAGGCAGTCCCTGTCCAAATGCAGCAAGACCTGGGCAATATCCAGCCCCGACCCGGGTTGATAAGTGACAGGTAACATTTGCACCACACAGGTGCCAGGCAATGGCCATCTCCAACAAGAGAGAATCTAACCATCACCCCTTCACATTTCAACAGTATTACCACCCCTGAATCATCCAGCATCAACATCCTGGGGATTACCAGGCAAGAATATAGAAACAAATTGTAAGAGTTTTTACACGTCCATAGAAAGGAAGTAGCAGAGCCAGGAGAAATGAGGATATGGAAAACACACTGAATAAATATCTTGTGTCTGTCTTCACAGTAGAAGGTGCAACTTACATACTAGAAACCGGAGGTAACCTACGGGATCAGAAGAGTATAATCTTGGGTTTGGGTGGCACAGTGGTTAGCACTGCTGCCTCACAGCACCAGGGAACCTACTTCAATTCTGATCTCGGGTGACTGTGCGGAGTTTGCACTTTCTCCCCGTGCCTGCGTGGGTTTCCTCCGGGTGCTCCGGTTTCCTCCCAACGTCCAAAGATGTGCAGGTTAGGTGGATTGACCATGATAAATTGCCCCTTAGTGTCCAGGTTAGATGGGGACAGGGTGGAGGCATGGATTTAAGTACGGTGCTCTTTCCAAAGGACGGTGCAGACTCGATGGGCTGAATGGCCTCCTTCTGCAACGTAAATTCTACATTCTATGATGATCTGATCCACCTCAGTTTGGAATTAATGGCATCAACTAGTTCCTGAAGGTTTGACACTTTTCTTATGTTGTAATTGTACGGGGGCTGAATGATTTGAGCTCAGCTGAGGGTCTAGGTCACGCTGTTTTATCTTCAGCTAGGACCTTGAGCTCCGATTTGTCAACTTTAAGGTTTCATCCCTTTCATTGAATCCATGGCCAGAAATAGAAGGTAACCTCGGGCCAACCAGAGTGAGTAAACCAAGATAATTAAAATCAGCAGAGAAACATAAGGACTAAAATCTGCCAAATCACCAGGACCTCCGAGGGTTCTGAAAGAGAGAGCTGCGGTGAGGATGGACACACTGGCTGTGACTTTCCAAAATTCCACAGATGCTGGAATGCTCCCAGCAGATTGTAAGTCAGCAAATGTAACGCTGATATTCAAGAAAGGCGGGAAAGTGAAAGAGGGAATCACAGGCCAATTAACCTGACATCGGTCATTGGGAAAGTGCTGGAATCTATTACTAAGAAAGTATTAACAATGCACTAAGAAAAGCAGAGTAATAATAATAATCTTTATTGCCACAAGTAGGCTTACATGAACACTGAAATGAAGTTTCTGTGAAAATCCCCTAGTCGCCACACTACAACATCTGTTCGGGTGCATAGGAGAATTCAGAATGTCCAATTCACCTAACAAGCACGTCTTTCAGGACTTGTGGGATGAAACTGAAGCACCCGGAGGAAACCCACACAGACACGGGGAGAACATGCGGACTCCGCACAGACAGTGACACAAGCGGGAATCGAACCTGGGATCCTGGCGCTGTGAAGTAATAATGCTAACCAATGTGCTACTGTGCCACCCCATATGATTAGAACAAGTCAGCATGGCTGTACGAAGGGGGAATTCTACCTCAGCCCTCTCCCCTGCCCCTCTCGGTAACTCCGCCTTTTGAATCTGCCTACCCTGCACATCTTTGGACACTAAGGGGCATTTTGGCATGGCCAATCCACCTGCTTGACAAATTGATTAGAATTTTTTGAGGTTTTAGGGTGGACAAAGGGGTATCACTGGATGTAGTACACTTGGATTTCCAAATGGCATTCCATAGGGAGCTACGGAAAAGGCTAATTACAGGATGAGAGCTCATGGAGTTTGGGTGGGGGGTGGCGGGGGAGGTAATATCGTAGCATATATAGAGGATTGGTTAATGAACAGGAAGAAGACAGTGAAGATAAACAGGATGTTTCCAATTTGGCCGGCTGCATCTAGAGGAGTGCCACAATGATCAGTGCTGGCACCTCAGCTATTTACAATCTATATTAATGAATTAGAAAAAAACCCAGAGAGTAATGTTCCTAAGTTTGCCAATAATACAAAGCTGGTCGAAATGCAAGCTGTGTGACACCTCAAAGATGCTACAAGGTGTAGTCTGGTTAAGTGGCCAACAAGATGGGAGATGGAGTATAACGTGAGGAAGTGTAAGGTTGTTCACCTCACTCACTCTAAGAATAGAAAAACAAAATATTTTTAAAAAGGAGTTAAACAGGCCCTTCAGCCCTCCAAGCCTGTACCAGTCATGATACCAACCTTTTGCCAAAAACCCTCAGCACTTCCTTGTGCCGTATCTCTCTATACCCATCCTATCCTTGTGTTTGTCAAGATGCGTTTTGAACCCTGTTAATGTATCTGCTTCCACAACCTCCCCTGGTAACGCATTCCACGCACTAACCACCCTCTGCGTACAAAGCCTGCCCCGCACATCCCATCTAAACTTTGCCCCACGGGCCTTAAATCTATGCCCACTGGTGACTGACCCTCCATCCTGGGAAAGAGTGCCTGTCCATCCACTCTATCCATGTCCCTCATAATCTTGTACACCTCTATCAGGTCGCCCCTCAACCTCCGTCTTTCTGATGAAAACAGTCCGAGTCTATTCAGTCTCTCCACATTGCTAACACCCTCCAGACCAGGCAACATCCTGGTAAACCTCCTCTGCACCCTCTCCAAAGCCCCCACATCCTTCTGGTAGTGTGGCGACCAGAACTGTGCGCAATATTTCAAGTGCGGCCTTACCAAGGTTCAATACAACTGTAGCATGACTTGCCAATTTTTATACTCGATGCCCCGTCCAATGAAGGCAAGCATTCTGTATGCTTTCATGACTACCTTGTCCACTTGTGTTGCCACCTTCGAATGCTGATGTTCGGAGACACATGGGATATACTCTCACAAGGAACACACAATGTTAGCATACAGGTGCAGCAAGCAAGTGGAGAGCAAATGGACTTTATTGGAAGGGGATTGGTGTACAAAAATAAAGAAGTCTTGCTATAATTGTCTGGACAGTTTCTGATACCACACACGTGCATTTCCCATCTCCTTAAGGAAGGATACAGGTGCATGGGAGACAATACAGTGAATGTTCACTAGATTGGTTCCTTGGATGAAAGGATGAGAAGTTGAGTAAATAAGGAGAGACAGTGGAGCAATGGCATTGCCGCTGGACTAGTGACCCAGAGTCACGCTGCGGGGACCCAGGTTCAAATCCCACCATGGCAGATGGTGAAATTTGAATTTAATAAAGATCTGCAATTAAAAGGTGACCATGAAACCATTGCCGATTGTCGTAAAAAACCATCTGGTTCACGAATGCCCTTTAGGGAAGGAAATCTACCATCCTTACCTGGTCTGACCTACATGCGACTCCAGTTCCACAGCAATGTGATTGACTCTTAAATGCCCTCAGGGATGGGCAATAAATGCTGGCACAGTGACACCCACATCCCATGAACGATTTTTTTAAGATTCAAGATTATTGAAGAGGTTTGATAGGGTAGACTCTGATGTTTCTGCTCACTGGGGAAACAAGCTCAATGTCAGGATCAGGGGCCAATCATTTAGCACTGAGAGGTGGTGAAAATTCTTCACTCAAAGACCTTTGGAATTCTCTATCCCAGAGGATTGTGGATACACCATTATTGTCTTTATTTAACACTGGGATAGACAGATTCCTGGGCCCAATCATCTTCAGCTGCTTCATCAATGACCTTTCTTCCATCATAAGGTCAGAAGTGGGGATGTTCGCTGATGACTGCACAATGCTCACCACCATTCACTACTCTTCAGATATTGAAGCAGTCCCTGTCCAAATGCAGCAATACCTGGGCTTGGGCTGACAAGTGGCAAGTAACATTCGTGCCACACAGGTGCCAGGCAATGACCATCTCCAACAAGATAGAATCTAACTGTCGACCCTTGACATTCAATAGCATTATCATTACTATCAACATTCTGGGGGGATACTATTGACCAGAAACTTAACTGGACTAACCATATAAATACTGTGGCTACAAGGGCAGGTCAGAGGCTAGGAATCCTACGGTGAGTAACTCACCTCCTGACTCCCAAAAGCTTATCCACCACCTACAAGGTACAAGTGAGGAGTGTAATGGAATACTCTCCATTTGCCTGGATGAGTGCAGCTCCAACACTGAAGAAACTCAACACCATCCACAAACATTCAAACCCTCCACCACCGATGAACAGTAGCAGCCGTGTGTACCATCTACAAGATGCACTGCAGGAACTCACCAAGGTTCCTCAGACAACACCTTCCAAACCTACGACCTCTACCATTTGGAAGGGCAAGAGCAGCAGATACCTGGGAAACCCACCACCTGGAGGTCCCCCTCCAAGTCATTCACTATCCTGACTTGGAACAATATCGCTGTTCCTCATTATCACTGGGCTGAAATGCTGGAACTCCCTCCCTAACAGAACTGGGGGTGTACCACATGGATTGCAGAGGTGCAAGAAGGCCGCTCACCGCCATCTCTCAAGGATTATTAAACATGGGTAATAACTATTGCGCTGGCTAGCAATGGCTGCATCATACGAATAAAAAAAAATATAGTTTTGGTCTCTCAGGGAATCAAGGGATATGGGGAGCGCACAGGAACGTGGAGTTGAAGCCAAAGATAGCCAACTTCATATTGAATGGTGGAGCAGGCGTGACGGGCTGTATGGTCACGTCCTGCTACTACTTCCTATTCACTCATTCCTAGCACTGGGCTTCTGGATAGTGGTCTGGAGTAAGGGAACATTAATCAATTTTGGATTGGATTGGAATCCAGATACTCTAAAGCCAGTGACATTGAATGTGAGAACTTCTCTATCTGCATGTCACTGCTACTCTTGCCTTCTGCAGCGGAGCCACTGGGGAGGCTTCTGTGGGCGCCCTCCATCTCTGCCTCCCAAACAGATTGAATTGGAATACTTACTGAGATTCCCGTGGCTATGCTTGTTCGGGAAGACTCGTTTGGGGAGGAACAGACTGTGATAATGAGCATCCTTGTACAGGTTCAAACGTGTCCTCTCTGGTGGTTTTTGAGTGGACTGATCAAGCTGTTCCAAAGTTTATTCTGCTTCTCGTGGGCATCAGTTTCAATATCTTGCAAGTTTACAATGCTGACTGAAGGGTTGTTCACTGGTGGCGGGAGAGGGTACGGAGCCTTCCAGAGTGAGATGTTCTTGTTACCTTGAGTCTTTTGCAACTATTATTGCTCCTGATATGCAAGTCCGGTCATTTGGATTCTTTTAGCAGCTGTTACTGCACATTCTCTGGCAGGAAGGTTACTTGGAGAGCGGCCAAGCTTATGAAGAGACCATGAAAAATGTAACCACTTTTACATAGTAGGTGACACCAACCATAGATTTGCATCGTTTGACCATATCTTGGATTTCATGGGATGAACTGTTCCGTTGAAGGCTTTGCAGTTTTGCTTTTACTTGTTTTAACTTTGCAAGCTGAATGGGTTTAGCTCTGTTGAGGATCTCTGTGATGCTGTTTTATCTTCAGCCAGTTGGTCAACTTTAAAGCTTCATCCCTTTCTTTGAATCCCTCCCTAGCCACTCTCCTCTGTGATACAGTCTACTGTATCGACTGGTGTAAGAATCACAGAAAAGTCGACCCCATGACTTCTGACTGAAAAAAAGCACGATTCTTCAAACGCTTTGGGCGCAATTCAGTGAGTTAAAGTTGGCTGAATGTCAGGTTTGGTGGGGTGTTTCTCGGTGTCTGTAGGGTCGAAAAAGACCCCGCTATTCAACGGCACTTTGTTGGGTTTTTTGGCCTCGGCGAGGAATTCCCCGTTTAGTCGACAGGGCTAAAGAGTTGGCTTTAAAGCAGACCAGCACCACGGTTCAATTCCCGTACCAGCCTCCCCGAACAGGCGCCGGAATGTGGCGACTAGGGGCTTTTCACAGTAACTTCATTGAAGCCTACTTGTGACAATAAGCAATTTTCATTTTCATTTCATTTAAGTGATTTCTTGCATTGGTGAGCTGATCTCTCCAATACAGGAAGACTACTCATGGATCAGGTTCCATTTTAAAAGCAGCCCCAATCTTTCAAACCCCCCCCCCCCCCTCCTCAGGACACTGCCATTTCACCCAACTTGCCTCTTGTGCGGTCCTCGAGCCCCTCTCACCCCGCCTCTTATGGGCAAGGCCCCCTCCAGGCCTGACAGCCCAGCACCCTGGCAGTGCCCCTGCCAGTCTGACAGAGCCACCCTAGCAGTCCACAGTGCCTGGACAGCAGTGACAAGGTGCTACTCTGCCCCCCCTCACCTGGGAGGTCTCAACTCACCAATGAGACCGCCCCCCCTCCCCCCCACCCCCGAGGTGCTATCACGACAGGTTCACGAGTTTGTGAACAAGTAGCAAATGGCGCCCGGTTGAAGTCTCGCTGGCGAACCAATGAATCCCAGGCCCCGGGTGAAATGGGCGAGCACATATTTAACTGTGCCCAATGGCTCGACTTGGTCGGTGCGTGGAATGGGCCTCTTCTGCATTGTATTTTCTGTGATTCTGTGAATGGCTCATTTAAATATGCGCACCTGGATCTTGCCCAGCGAGAGCGAGATCCAGGTAGTGACGCCTCGCGAGATTCAACTGAATCTCACGGGACGATTTGAGCGTTGCGAATCTCGATGGAGGCCTCTCGCAATTCAACAGCCTCGTCCTGGCATTAAGTCGGGTGTGACGAGGCCACTGAACCGTGGCCCTTGTGTAAAAATGGATTCTAGTTTTTCAGGGATCAAACTGTTGTGATTATTGGCTATTTACCAGTATTTATTATGGTTCATTTATTTAATGGAATGTGTGGGAATTATTCGGTTTTCCTTCTGTCAATTCTCCAACAATTTCACAAAAGATAAAACTAATTTGGACCATGTGATGCTTTCAAGGATGAATAGCAAGTATGCAGCTCAATTCAAACTACTGAAAAAAGTGGCAGAATGGGTTAAGGAGCATTGGTAAAAGGGTTGTGTTACCAACTGGGAGCCATCCTAATCCACACTTTCAGAAATGTGATAAACAATGGTATTCCAGGATTCAGTCAGAGCTGGATGGTACACGAGATTCATGAAAAGGCATAACTTATTAGCCTGTCAGAAAATGAAAATTTCACAGCACCTGTCCCGAACCCAGACATGAAGTCATCAATTTCCAGTTTTATCACACAACGTTGAGAGAAGAATGTATATCGAGTAGCTTGAATTAGAAATATGGATCAAACATCTTGACATGTCAGTAAACAAGACCGTTACCAAAATTGTTGAAAAACGGTCCTTGTTGACACATCTCGGCACGGGAAGACACGGTTCACAGTGGTTCCATCTTATATGGCGCATGGAACAAAATAAATGCTGATGGTGACATTCAAGCGAAAATCTATCCCCAAAGAGGAATATCAGGAAGCTGCCGTTGTCCATGAAGGCAGTTGCAACATATCGATCAAAGAAATGTGGAATTCGAGACTAGAGGGGGGGGGACCTGATTGATGTGCACAACAATTATGAGGGACATAGGGTAGCTAGGAAGGATCCTTTACCCTTAGTATAGGAGTCAATAACCAGGGGGCATAGATTTAAGGTAAGGGGGAGGGGATTTGAGGGTAAACCTTTTCACCCAGAGGGTGGTGAGAATCTGGAACTCGCTGCCTGAAAGGGCGGTAGAGGCGGGAACCCGCACAACATTTAAGAAGCATTCAGATGAACATTGAAACACCACAGCATACAAGGCTATGGACCAAGTGCTGGAAATTGCAATTAGGATAGGTGCTTGAAGGCCGGTGCAGACACGATGGGCCAACGGGCCTCTTTTTGTGCTGTCGACTTGACTACTGTAGAAAGACGATGCAAAGAAAAAGCTTTGCTTGCCTCAAATCCCAGCTCATCGATAACGGAGTCAGTAGTGTGAAATCGAGTAACACCGATGTGTCAGCTAGTCCCAGTAGTCTGACGAGTTTTGCTCAGTCTTTGCCTGTGTATATAAATACATCTCTCAAGGACAGTATCCGAATGATGTGGAACTATTGGATGTTGGAATGTGAGAAAGCATTCACTCAGGGCTGCACGCACACTCAGTAGCAACATTATGTCAATGGGTCGTGGACAATGTGCCACAAACTTGACCCCCAAAATTGTCAAAAAGTCATTTCTAAAATGTGGAATATCGATTGCGCTCGATGGTACCAAAGATAATTTATTGTGGAATGATGATGCCAAATTTAGTGTCATTGACAATGATGAAAGGTCCACATGATGATGTGATACACCCAGGTGACTGGGATGAATTGTTTGGTGATCTGAGTGATTTCATTGCGAAATGTTGTAGTTGATTTGTTGCAATGTTGTGTTGGCTGAAATGTTTCTAGTTTATAGGGAATTCAAATGGATAAATGCTAGATAATTAATATGGATGAATTTATTTTGTTTGAAATGTTATGAAATAAATGTTTATAATCTGAATTCTTTCATGTTGGTTTTTATTTGGTTCCTTTCAGTGAGCCTTTTCTGTTGGATTTCATTTGCACCCAAATCAAACACACGTCAACTCCTCGGAAACGTTACCCGTGTAAAAGTCGATCCCATGATTTTTGGCTGAAAATATTGGTCGAAAAAAACCGCGCGAGTCTCAACTCTTCTTCCAATTCTCATATTCCCCTTCTTTCAATCCATTACAATGCCTCAGCATTTTGAAAGTCCTGCCACCTCTCTCCTTTCCTTCAGAGATGACCTGATGTACCGTGCCTCTCCAAACATCTCGGCTTCTTCCATTGTGTTTTATTTCTTTTCCCACCGCAAATGTCTTGGGGACGGTAAGGCTACTGTGGAAATGATGGTAGATATCGCTACATCACATGCCCAGGTGCAAAACTGCATCACACGTTCATTTCCTCTCAGGAAGTTGCATTGCTGCAAATCTATGTCACCACCTGCTTCATCACTTTGTGCCCCCCCCCGCCCCCCCCCCGATGAATTGGTTGCTAAGTGCACATCCCAGCGTGTAAGTGAGTTATACACCTTGAGATTCTGTCCTGTGCTCAAGGGTTCTTAATACCTTCCCCTCCAATTTTCCCTTCAAGTCACGTGTCATCCTGACTTAGAAACCTATCCACCTAACAGCACTGAACAATACTGACCTCAGCCATTGGTTTCAAAAGAACAATTGCAGCTTGGGATCCTCTTGATAACAGAATTTTCTATCTCGAGCACAGGTGCCAGGGCTAATTGTAGCTTCACGACTGGCTCAGATAATGTGACTCTAGGGCTGAGTATGGTATGGGATCTTTTTGATCTGTGTAGTTTAGCAACTCACTGGGTACATCTTTAGTAGCATTTAAACGCTCCCTATAAACATTCCTTAATGAAGAAATCTTATGTCGTCAACATTTCACCATCACAGTTTGTCAATTAACCTATCGGATCACTCAATGTTTTCTGGAGGAAAAATTGCAACTTTCTTTTTCTCAGTCACTACATTTCTATCTTCTTTTCACAGTAACTATGTTTTTAAGTTCTGGTTTCCATATTATAAGGACATAGAGGCTCTGAAGAAGGTGCAAGAGATTTTCAAGACTGATACCAGAGCTGATGCATTATATTTATCAAGGAAGTCGGAATAGGTTGGAGTGGTATTTTTTAGATTAGAACAGTGTTTTCCATACCTCTTTCTCTACTGTGGCCCCATTTTCATGCTTCACACTTGGTGTGACCCCAGATTTAAAATTGTGTGTGTGGGGGGGGGGGGGGGGGGTGGAGAGTTGTTCAGTGGGGTGAGGATTTAAACAGCAGGAAACGGGCACAAAAAACAACCAAGGCACCTAACATTTTGCAGCGTTGGTTGGTGTCAGTGATCGGGCCTCAGAGCTCATTGGTTTAGGCCATGCCCGCAGGCAAAATAAATCATGTGCATTTGAGAGGGCCTCGCATCCAGTCCCAGGATGGTCAAACCCCAGTCTCTGCTCCACGGCCACATTGGTGCTGAAGGGATCACAGCCCCAATTGCTGCACACAATTTGGGGACCACTGCTCTCGAAAAGGGAAGACTATAGGTGAATTAATACGGATCTGTAAAACTCTGGAGGCATTTGTTCGGGTGACATTAGCAAAAAAATTTCAACCGCTCCACTATCAAAGGTGGGATGAAGGTAACTTGTTTTTGTTTTTTTAGGCAGCGAGAGGTTATGATCTGGACGTTATCGCCTGAAAGTGGTGGAGGCTGGTTCAGTCACGGCTTCGAAAAGGAAATTAGGTCAGTACTTAAAAGGAAAACATGTACACATCCACGGGGAGAGGATAGGTGGTGACTAGTTGTATTGCTATTGAAGACAACCAGCACGTTTTAGACAGGCAAAAATGCCTCCTTCTGGGGCAGCACGATGGCGCAGTGCTGCCTCATGACACCGAGGTCCCAGGCACGATCCCGGCTCTGCGTCACTGTCCGTGTGGAGTTTGCACATTCTCCCCATGTCTGCGTGGGTTTCACCCCCACAACCTAAAGATGTGCAGGCTAGGTGGATTGGCCACGCTAAATTGCCCCTTAATTGGAAAAAAATGAATTGGGTACTCCAAAAATTTTTTTTATTTTTTAAATGCCTCCTTCTCTTGTAGGCTTCTGTGAAGATGTCAACTAACTGTTGTCGAGGATTCTTCTGAGTGAGCACTAATTTGTGCATCATCAACATACCATAGTTCTATTATACAAGTTGTTGCTGGCTTGGTTTTGGCCTTCAGCTGGTTGAAGAATTTACCCTCAGTTAATAATATAAGTTATTACCATACCTGAAAGAAAAGGGCCCATCAGTAGTAAGTTACTCCAAGGAAGATTGAGAATAGTACTGATGCAATGGCACACCGCTGAATGAGACATGCCCTGAACACCAGGAAGACCAAAGTCCTCTACCATCCTAACCTAAATGTATCAAATGCAATACCTTAATTGAGATTCATGGTGAAGTGCTTGAAAATGTCCCTCACTTCCCATATCTTGGAAGCTATCTATCCCAAAAAATGTTACATTGATGAAGTACATCACCAAATCCAATGTGCCAAGTCACCCTGTAGTAAATTACGTTCCCAGGTTTTCAAGAATTGTGATATCAGACCTTACTCTAAACTCAAAGCTTATTGGGTAGTGGTTCTACCCAGGCTTCCCTATGGTGCTAAAGTTTGAAAACTTATTGATACTGTATAAATATCCTCGAGAACAACATCATCAATGCTGTCTTAGAAGGATTTTGTGAAACCAGACTACCAATGGGGGAAAGGAGGGGAGGGGAGGGGGGGGGGGTGCAGACAGAGGGAACACATGTAAAAATCTCTGTAAATAAGAAGCGACTCTATATGTAAATACCAGCTGCACCATAGATTGAGCTGCTACGCTGTAAAAACTGAAAAATGCCAATAAAAATATATTCTTAAAAAAAGATCTTGTGAAGCAAATGGGACGCCAAGAACACAAACATGAGAAATCTCCGAGGCACAGACATGCCAAGTACAGAGGCCAGGGTAATCTCACATCCGCTGAGGTGGATGAAACATGTTGTCAGAATGACTGGCTCAAGTGCCCGCCCAAACATGTGCTCTACTCAGAGCTACACCAGGGAGTCCATTCACACGGGAGCCAATAGAAATGTTTTAAAGACAATTGCAAAATCTCAATGAGGTCTGCTTGATGAACATCAACATGTGGGAAACAGATGCCCAATCAAGACCAAAATGGCTATTCATCATGAAGACCTTCCAAACAAGAACAGCCATTGAGAGAGAACTTTGGGATAGGTGGAAAGAGAGGGCAGCTGCTCAAGCCAATAATCCATCCTCACCTCAATCGGCCGACAACTGAGGTCCTTACTGTAGGACAGCCTAGCCTGCAAAGAATCATCCTCCACACCAAGGATTTCCGATAGATAGATCGACCCCCTTTTGTGCTGCAAGTATTAACTGAGTTTGATTGTGGAGGAGACAAAATTAGGGGTCATAAATATAAAATGGGAATTCAGGAGAAACTTCTTTATCCAGAGTAGTGAGAATGTGGTGCTCAATGCCACAAGGAACAGTCGAGGCAAATGACGGCACGATGGCACAGTGGTTAGCACTGCTGCTTCACAGCGCCCAGGGACCCAAGTTTAATTCCAGCTTGGGTGACTGTGCGGAGTCTGCACATTCTCCCCGTGTCTGCGTGGGATTCTTCCAGGTGCTCCTGTTTCCTCCCACAGTCCAAATAAGTGCAGGTTAGGTGGGTTGGCCATGACAGATTGTCCCTTACTGTCCAAAAAAGGTTGTGTGGGGTTACGGGGTTGGGGTAGGGTGTTCTTTCAGAGGGTCGGTGCAGATTCAATGGGCCAAATGGCCTCCTTCTGCACTGTAGGGATTCTCTGATGACATTGATGTGCTTAAGGCAAAGTAACACAATCGCATGAGGGATAAAATAACAGAAGGCCACATTGATAGGGTGAGATAGAGGGGCGGGAGGAGGTTCATGTGGAGCTTAAACACTGGCATAGATCAGTTGGACTGAATGACTAGTCTCTGTAAGCTGAATTCAATAATTTTAATAATTTAAAACAGAAATATTAAAAATCACACAATCTATTTATACACATATTGTGCCTTTGAAACTTCACAGGGACACAAAGACACCAAGCCGAAGGAAGTGTGGTTTGGAAGGGTACCTGAGCCACCAAGGGAGTTACCACCAACAGTGTGACAAAGGGCAGGGGTGGGGGTGATACACAAGAAACCAAGGTTAGAGGAAAGAAGTTCAGCTACCCAATTTCATGCAAACCAGCATAAAAGATTGTGAAATTTCAAGAGTGGGTGACTTTTAGCACAATGTGTTTCCTGATCTATTGACATCGATTTAGAATTGTGCTAGAAATGATCTCACCCCACTACCCATGACCTCAATATGTATTGGCGAGGGTGGCACTGCCAATTGTGGCCATTTGATGGGGTCTGTTCTGAATTAAAAGTTAAGGCTTTCTTTAGGCATCAAGGCATTTCTTTTTTAAAAAGTTTTCAAATATTAAATATTTAATTAATGCAGAAACTGTACTTTGCTCCTGTAAATGATTTAGTTTAGTTTTTAAAAATAATCATTTTAATTATGCAAAATCGGCTTTATTTTGCTACTGGTCCAAACACTGATTATACATGCATATTTTTGTGGATAAACCCATCCTCAGCTGTGTTAACAAAAGTGCACCAGGTTACTGTTCTCAGACCCGTCCACAGGCATTGTTAAATTCCAGGTGCCCAATTGCGCTGGTTCAGGTGGATTCTAAGCTTCTGATTGTGCAACTGACTTCACCTCAATTAGCGCCAAAATTGCCGATTGCCTCGAACGCGGAATTAATAACCTAGAATCTGGGGCTGAAGGGAATTGTCGGCCATGAGCTGAGATTTGAGGTACAAAATGCTGCATTGAGAGGGACCAGGAGGAGCCAATGTTGGTCAGTGAAAATTGGGCTGAATTGCAAGTGGACATGTTTACAAATAGAATACAAGCAGTAGGTATTTCACAATGACACAATTGAATTGACACACTGATGTCTCTCATTGCCTTCTTAAAAAAAATGTTCCCTTCAACATGTTTCAACTGGATAAGTTTCAAACTCAATTGGGGAGCATTAACCACATCGCTGCATTCGGAGCACGTGCAGTTTGCAAACTTCCCCAACCTGTACATCAACTCAACAGCTGGGGAAGTTCTATGACCACTGCATCCCCCCCCCCCCCCCCCTTTCTCCTCTGAACCATTTTTGAGGTTTAATTGATTTCCCCCCCTCTGCAAGTTTGCAACTTAACAAACTGCCTAATGGAGACACTTCTGAGCGATTAATGAGGCGGTGGATGGAAATTAATATTTATCGTGCCTGGAATCTCACTGACAGTATTCAATAGAATCAACTTTATATTTCTGATGCATGCGAGGAAAACCTATTGGGAGAGTACGCAAAGGCAGCCTGTGATTTTCCATCTATTAGTTTTGCCACCTTGCCACCCATCCAAAAGACATACAAAGGCTGATGCACCCTGTATTCCTCCAATATTGCTTGGAGCCCTTCCTCCAACTACAGTGGTTCAGTGTGCTGCATAAACATTTATAATCGTAATAGACATCAGAACCATCCTTCTCAAGACTCCCTACCCCATCACATTCCAGAACCCCTATACACCTGGATTGCACTTGCAGTACTCAGTGATCATAAAATCAGCCCCGTTCCCCACCAATGTTTGCAAGACAACGAGGACTCCATCTCTAATTATCGCTGATTGTGGTGCTCCAGTGATTCCAAATCCTGTCTGAAATTTCCTCGGCCCCGGGCCCCTTCAAGAACGGTACCACTATTGCTTCACAGCGCATCCGAGGTTCGATTCCCGGCTTGGGTCACTGCCTGTGTGGAGTCTGCACGTTCTCCACGTGTCTGCGTGGGTTTCCTCCGTGTGCTCCGGTTTCCTCCCACAAGTTCTGAAAGACGTGCTTGTGAGGTGAATTGGACATTCTGAACTCTCCCTCTGTGTACCCGAACAGGCGCCGGAATGTGGCGACTCGGGGCTTTTCACAGTAACTTCATTGCAGTGTTAATGTAAGCCTACTTGTGACAATAAAGATTATTAAAATAGGGATGCTCGAGAGACCAGAATGAGAATATGGGCGCGATTCTCCCAAAAGGGAACAAAGTCCCCGAGCGAGCGTGTTTAGCCATGTGTTTCCCGGCTCTCGCAATGCAAAGGGGCCTGAACGGGGAACAGCCGCCTATAGCCCCGGTTTGTACAATGGGGAGCTCCGCTTACCACAACTCCCCATTGCAGCGAGAGATTGTAATGCAACTTCGAGATTGTGTCCTGATCTCGGAGGTCCCTGAAACAATCCGCGACCCCCCCTGCCCCGGATAACCACCCATGTCGGGCAACGCCGGCCCGATGGCGCGCACGTACAAAATGCCAGTTTTGGGACTTGTGTCACCCAGGTGACACTGCCAAGGTACCCAGTGGCACCAGCAGTGCCAGGGCACCACCCTGCCCAAAGGGCATGAAGCTGAGGGCCTCCGATCCTCTTGGGAGACCCCGAGTGCCATTCCGTCTGGTTTCCATTTGTGGGGACAAGCGCTGAATGGCGCTCACCAGAGGTCTTTCAGGTGAAGAGGATGAATCCCAAAGCCTCAGGTACCTCGGAAATCTGCACATTAGAGTCAAACTAGCGGTCTCGCTCTAATATACAGATTTGCTAAAATGTGATCCCGCCCATTGTGGACGGGATTCACATCGCAACGTCTAGCGAGATTGCGTTGGATCCTGCAAGGCGTTGCTTGCGAGCCAGGTAGAGCCCGGGAGTGGAGTCTCCCGGCTTTCCACGACTACGCTGCGCCGCAGCGAGCTGCCTTTCCAGCACAGCATGACCGTTGGATCATGCCCGATATCTTAGTGGCTTGTGAAGATCATTGAGCAGAGCGGTGATGGATGAACAGAACTTGGCCAAAGTTACAGTAAGGGCAAGTGTTTAGGATGACCAAGTTTAGGAAATGTAGGCGGGCAGGAAGGTGTTGGAATAGTCAAATTTGGAAGTAACAAACATATAAAGAAGGGTTCGAACGGTAGATGAGCTGAGGCAGGGGGACGTTATGAAGGCAGAAATATGTTGGTCTTAGTATCGACAAGGAAACATGATTGCAAGCTCATCTCAAGGTCAAATTTGACAGCAAGGTTGTGAACCCGTCTGGTTCCGCCTCAGATCGTTGCCAGGGACAGAGATAGAGTTGGTAGCAGGGGCCAAAAACAATGCAGTCAGTCTTCCCCATATTTAGTCAGAGTAAATTTCTGCTCATCCAATACTGGATGTTAAATAAGCAGTCTGATAATTAGGGAAAGGGGCAGGCGGGGTCGAGGGAGGTGGCAGTGAAGTGTGAAAACTAACACTGTGAACAGCAGAACCAGAGCACACTGCCCACATTAGAAAGAAGATGAACCTGCTGAAACCATAGTGAGTGAATGGTCAATTCATGGAACAGGTCCCTTTGAGACCGTTCATCCAAATGGAAAGTAGGTAGATTTTGAGATCCAGTGTACGGATAATTTGAGACACGACGACAATGGCATGTTTGGGAGGAACAGGTGACTTTGGACCGCAGGTTCCCAAAGCTCCCACCACGGAGGGTTTTCCTCACCTCATGTCTGGGTCTGTTGTAGACTTATCGATCGAGATTAATTGCTGTGATTTTTATCGCAATCATTACTGTCGCGTGAGGCGATGGCCAGGATCGTAGACAGTCAACCAGATGGACCTTGATCTTTTAAAAATCAATTTAACTGTTCTTTAGTTTTGACCGTATCAATTTGGTTCAGAGTACAACACTCAGGGTCTTAAAATGCACTCATCGGCCATTAGAACTGAGACATCCAACAATGAAAAAGCTTTGGAAAGGGGATTTAAGGTACACATTCTTTCACAAGAGGAATTAAGCCAGCTGATAACTGGGATAATCCTCAAATCGCTTAATATTCAATGTTCAAATATAAAACAAAGCACCCTTTCCATGCCAGTTAACGAGCAGAGTTTGCGACATGGAGGGGCACTCTGTAACTCACGCTTTAGCTGGCCTGAGAAAGAGTTTTTATGTGAGGGGAACGGGCAAGCGTCATCCCATTGAATCTGAAGGAAGGTGACTTGATCCGGCTACACTATGTTTAGTGATTAAATAACCCACACTATACTTCTGAAGTGAAGCTACGATTGCATTGTGGGAAATAGCAGCCAATTTGCAGTGACATTTTCCACTAACAGCGATGTGACAATGAGCAGATAATTTAGCGATGCCGACTCAGGGATAAATAGTAGGCAGGCAGCCGGAGAGAGCTCCCCTACCGTTCTTCAAAATAGTGCTGCAGGATCTTTTGCTTGCATCCGCGTTGGAAGATAGGAGCCTCAGTTTATCATACGATTGGCAGCAGCTTCCTCAGTACCGCAAGTCCCGAGAGTGGGGCTTGAAGCCACTGACACAGGGGTGAGATTTCAACACCGCAGGCAATCAACACCTCTGCCAACTGTTCACACGCACTGCTGGAGTGTGTTCAAAATAGTAACCTTCCAGACAGAAACACCAATTTCGGACAAGAGCTACACATTT
The DNA here is from genome assembly GCF_047496885.1 of Scyliorhinus torazame. NCBI lineage: Eukaryota > Metazoa > Chordata > Chondrichthyes > Carcharhiniformes > Scyliorhinidae > Scyliorhinus > Scyliorhinus torazame. The sequence goes on along the minus strand of NC_092720.1, from coordinate 16,230,399 downwards.
CACAGACATGCTCCATCCGCCATCATGTTGAGTTTATTAATCGTCATTAAATCCAAATTAGCTGGAGGAGCGGTCTGGCTCATTGATTAATCCTCCTGCCACCACAATGCTGGCATCTAGAAATGTTTTCTCTGCTTTAGTTCAATGCGCCAGAAAGAAAGCCTGGTGGGCAGGGGGTGGCTGGTGGAATGGTGCAGGAACTACAATAAATATCCGATCGACTTACAATTGGATCGCAATCTCCTGAAACAGACTTTATTTGGGGCCAATGCCTACACGCTCAATCCTCTGAGGTTTGTGCGTTTTCTTTCACTGCCTCGCACATGTAAAAAGTTTCAGCCACAGCCTAACGCCAGTTTCAGGATAATGTCCTTCTTCCCAGTCTCACTCTGCCCCATTTACACGGATCGCACCAGTCTAGCTTAAAAAGACACGGCCAAGATAACTGCTGCCCAGTGCAGTTCACAGCCAGCTAGCCGGGCAATCACCGACGACTGTGCTTCTCTCAAGTCAAAGCATCTTTTCATTATTACTTAAAAAGACCGCTCCTCCCTGCCTCAGCAAACGGCAGCTGAACTCACGGCTATCCATCTACACTGAGCATGGCTTTGCAGACCCAAAACTTCTTGTTTATCATTCATTTGCCAACAACTGGAGACAACACTGCGCAATATACCACAGGCTTCAACAAAGTGATATTGTTTCATAGATACTGAAATTGTCCATGTTGGGCTGTGGGTCCCACAGGAGCCTTCCTTAAATTTTGATGAAGAGACATTGATTTGAAACACTAACCCCGGTTTCTCTCTTTCTCCACAGATGCTACCAGGGCTGCTGAGTATTTCCAGCAATCTGTTTTTATCTCAGATTTCCAGCATCTGCGGTATTTGGCCTTTATTTCACAGGAACCATTAGTGCCCAGGGACTGTCTCAATGGCAGAGTACAGACCCAGGTCAGAGGAGCTGGGTCCTTGCATGTCAAAGCTGGGTTATAGGTCCACAGGGGGCTGGATACATTTTGGGATACAGGGTCCCACGAGGGCCATCTCCAGATGGGGTACTGGTCCAATTGGAGCTGGAAGTTTTAAAATACTTTGCCAAAATAACCATTTCTCTCGCGCCAAATCTCACACGGAGCGGTGGCTATTCGACCACAGAGGGGATCACTGCTGAGCTTGGTCCTGTTCTAATTCACAGGGGATTTCCAGCAGGGATCAGGGACCAGGAAGAAGGATGGGACATGGAGGACTGTTTAGCAGACTCCTTGCTTGACCTGCTGACACCAGCTTGCTCACAGACTGGGGAGAACGCCTCAGGGTCTTTCAACCAGAATGGATTCTTGACCCATTGATCCAAGGAAAGAGCCGTTCACCATGCACACTGCTTGCTGTTGCATTATCTCCACATATATTCATCAAGTCATACTCTGTAAGGGAGACAATGACGAGTTGGCTTGCTTGCCCGAGAATGTGCAGTGCTCAATCTCCACATTATTGTTCAGGAAAACGGGAGTACAAATATGAAACCCTGGCACTGCCATTTGGGAAAAGAAAAGCTTTTCCGTGAAACACCAGTCTGTCCTTCTTGGCACCACAGACCTGCCTTAACTCTGCCTCCTACCTATTCCGAGTCGCTCAGCAACATTCAAGAGTGTGTGTGTATATGTGCATGGGGGTGGACGCAGAGTTATTTACAAAGTAATTACCCTTCAGGCAATTTTGGAAGATGAATGAGTCCCTGAACAGCGTGGTTTTATTCTCCAGTTCAGTGAAGAGTGTAGCGTCGCATTTCGGAAAGAACAGCAGTGGGGGGCTTTCAATTTAACATCCCCACCAATAATCTGTCACATTTTCTTTCAATTGAATTAATTTTGATGCCCCACGATGGAAGGGATGTTCTTGTTAGGGATGGAACACTTTTTTTGAAACTATTAGCAGCAAGCACTCTCAAGTCAGATATACTGTGGCCTAGTTACAGAATAAAGTGGCCTAAAAAGTTAGATACAATGTGTATTAGTTACATTCCCTCAATTATGTCCCCCAAGTACTTTCAGCACAGGATACAGAGTAAAACTCCCTGCACCTTGTTCCCACCAAACACTCCCAAGACAGGTATAGCACTGGGTTAGATACAGAGTAAAGCTCCCTCTGCACTGTCCCCATCAAACACTCCCAAGACAGGTACAGCACGGGGTTAGATACAGACTAAAGCTCCCTCTACACTGTCCCCATCAAACACTCCCAGGACAGGTACAGCACTGGTTTAGATACAGAGTAAAGCTCCCTCTACACTGTCTCCATCAAACACTCCCAGGATAGGTACAGCACTGGTTTAGATACAGAGTAAAGCTCCCTCCACACTGTCTCCATCAAACACTCCCAAGACAGGTACAGCACTGGGTTAGATACAGAGTAAAGCTCCCTCTACACTGTCTCCATCAAACACTCCCAGGATAGGTACAGCACTGGTTTAGATACAGAGTAAAGCTCCCTCTACACTGTCCCTATCAAACACTCCCAGGACAGGTACAGCACGAGGTAAGATAGGGGTTAGATACAGAGTAAAGCTCCCTCTACACTGCCCCCATCAAACACTCCCAGGACAGGTACAGCACGGGGTTAGATACAGAGTAAAGCTCCTTCTACACTGTCCCCATCAAACACTCCCAGGACAGGTACAGCACAGGGTTAGATACAGAGTAAAGCTCCCTCTGCACTGTCCCCATCAAATACCCCCAGGACAGGCACAGCACAGGGTTAGATACAAAGTAAAGCTCCCTCTACACTGTCCCCGTCAAACACTCCCAGGACAGGTACAGCACAGGGTTAGATATAAAAGTTCCCCTGTACTCTGCTGCATCAAACACTCCCAGGACAGGTATGTCAAAGACTAGAAACAAAGTAAACCTTTACACTATCATAACTTGTTCCAGCCCCTTACTGCAAGATGATCACGCGTTTTTCCATTTTCCAGCCAGCCTCTGACTTTGCTGCTCAAGATGAAGAAATTGGTGCTGACTGAGGGTGTTTTTTATGATGTGCACTCATGCCTAATGAGTCGCCCAAACCCATTCCACAGCCAACCCTTAAGAGCGAGCAGAGACTTTGATCCCACGAATCTGATTTGCGATACAAACACAGTCCCTTGTGGGAAAGACCATGCCAGTTTTGAAGTGTTTCCAAAGTGCAGAAATTGGCAGGACCCATCAAATGGCAAGAGACCATTCCCATCCGATCAGAGCCTTTCCACTCTTCTTCGGAATTCTTTTACTCCTTGCACTTAAAAATTAAACAAACAAATGAATTTCAGGTCTGGCCGACCTGACCGGGCACTTCTGGCACTGGTGACGTTGCAGCTTGTGAAAGCTCCATGTGAATCTGTGTGATGTGGTTAATCCTCTCCCTCAGATGATTCTACCTCTGCCTCTTCAAGCCACTTGATAAACTTCTGGAGCTGAAGGACAAAGGAGCCAGTTAGCAAATGTGAACATGCAAAAATCTACACAGCATCAAACCCACCCTGATTCCCAAAGAGGAGTCATATTCGAACTCGGATTCTCTGCACACACAGGCTGCCAGACCTGCTGGGTTTTTCCAGCACTTGTGCTTTTATTTCAATCTTGGTCTGTTTGCAGGATGTTTGCCGTGCACAGCAAAGACAGCTGCCTCTGTTCAATACAATTAAACCACCCACATCAAGTCCCAGGATAAATACGTCTATTTTGCCACATATCAGTCTGCAGTTGTTATTCAGGATCAAATTGCTCATTATCTATCCGAGGCCACAACGAATTAGTGACACTAACAGATACCTTTAAGATTGCTTCAAGTCTCTGTTACAAAAAGAGAACAAGTCGGTTTTATTTCTGGCTTGTTTATGATTCCTTCTCCACCAAACAATGCCCCCCTTCTCCCTGAAGACGCAAATTCAATACCCCTATTCAACAAAGATGTGGACTCATTTCTCCATCGACTCCGAAGGTGATGACTTACTCAGGGGTAATGGGTGCAGAGATACGACGTGACTCTGGGTGAATGGTTACAGGGATACGGCCAGTGTTATGGGTGAATGGTGACTGGGATGCAGCGAGTGTCTGGGCTAATGGGTGCAGGGACACTGAGAATGTTCTGGATGAATGGGTGCAGGTATACGGAGAACATTCTGGGTGAAGGGTTAAAGGGATACTGAGAATGTTCTCGATTAATGGGTGCAGGGATACTGAGAAAGTTCTGGACTAATGGGTGCGGGGAAACTGAGAATGTTCTGGACTAATGGGTGAAGGGATACTGAGAATGTTCTAGATTAATGGATGCAGGGATACTGAGAATGTTCTGGATTAATGGGTGCAGGGATACTGAGAATGTTCTAGATTAATGAATGCAGGGATACTGAGAATGTTCTAGATTAATGGATGCAGGGATACTGAGATTGTTCTGGACTAATGGGTGCGGGGATACTGAGAATGTTCTGGACTAATGGTTGCAGGGATACTGAGAATGTTCTGGACTAATGGGTGCAGGGATACGGAGAATGTTCTAGATTAATGAGTGCAGGGATACTGAGAATTTTCTGGACTAATGGGTGCAGGGATACCGAGAATGTTCTGGACTAATGGATGCAGGGATACTGAGATTGTTCTGGACTAATGGGTGCGGGGAAACTGAGAATGTTCTGGACTAATGGGTGCAGGGATACTGAGAATGTTCTCGATTAATGGATGCAGGGATACTGAGAATGTTCTGGACTAATGGGTGCAGGGATACTGAGAATGTTCTAGACTAATGGGTGCGGGTATACTGAGAATGTTCTGGAAAAATGGGTGCAGGGCTACTGAGAATGTTCTGGACTAATGGGTGTAGGGATATTGAGAATGGTCTGGGCGAATGGTTACAGGGATACTGAGAATCTTCTGGACTAATGGATGCAGGGACACTGAGAATGTTCTGGATTAATGGGTGCAAGAATACTGAGAATGTTCTGGACTAATGGGTGCAGGGACACTGAGAATGTTCTGGATTAATGGGTGCAGGGATACTGAGAATGTTCTGGACTAATGGGTGCAGGATTACTGAGAATGTTCTAGGTGAAGGGTTAAAGGGATACTGAGAATGTTCTGGACTAATGGGTGCAGGATTACTGCAAATGTTCTGGGTGAAGGGTTAAAGGGATACCGAGAATGTTCTGGACTAATGGGTGCAGGGATACTGAGAATGTTCTAGATTAATGGATGCAGGGATACTGAGAATGTTCTGGACTAATGGCTGCAGGGATACTGAGAATGTTCTGGACTAATGGATGCAGGGACACTGAGAATGTTCTGGATTAATGGGTGCAAGGATACTGAGAACGTTCTGGACTAATGGGTGCAGGGACACTGAGAATGTTCTGGATTAATGGGTGCAGGGATACTGAGAATGTTCTGGACTAATGGGTGCAGGATTACTGAGAATGTTCTAGGTGAAGGGTTAAAGGGATACTGAGAATGTTCTGGATTAATGGGTGCAGGATTACTGCGAATGTTCTGGGTGAAGGGTTAAAGGGATACCGAGAATGTTCTGGACTAATGGGTGCAGGGATACTGAGAATGTTCTAGATTAATGGATGCAGGGATACTGAGAATGTTCTGGACTAATGACTGCAGGGATACTGAGAATGTTCTGGACTAATGGGTGCAGGAATACTGAGAATGTTCTGGACTAATGGGTGCAGGGATACTGTGAATGTTCTAGATTAATGGTTGCAGCGATACTGAGAATGTTCTGGACTAATGGTTACAGCGATACTGAGAATGTTCTGGGCGAATGGTTACGGGGATACTGAGAACGTTCTGATGTCACGGCCAAATTGCGTGTCTTCTTGATGCCTAGCAGCGTCGCCAGGATTTTCAACAGAGGAAAGCAACAGAGCCAAACCTGTTCCCATTCCCAGCTGATTGATACGCAGCTGGGCTGAGAAGATAGTAATCGGGAGTGGAAATTTCAAAAGACTGGATCTGGTCCACTGACCCGGAAAATGGCAGCGCTTTGGCTGAGATTAGCTCGAGGAGTGCTTGGGAGCGTCTGGTCAGCAGACGAGTGGATAAACTTGGTGGTGTGCCGCCTAGAACACTCTCGAATACTTTCGATATGACGTGCCAACATGTCACAAAAAATCCATAGAATCCCTACAGTGCAGGAGGCAGCCACTCGGCCTATCAAGTCTGCACCAACCAACTGACAGAGCACTCTGTCTAGGCCCACACCCCGTAACCCCGCGCATTGATCATGGCCAATCCACCTAACCTGAACATAAGGGGCAATTTAACATGGCCATGGAAAACTACACAGATCTTTCTGATCTATAGCGCAGGCAAACGCCTTAAGCGCTGCGTGTTTCACTGTCCAGCTTATATAGTAATTGTTAACAGAAAATTAGGGGTTTTCAGAGAGTGAGCGGGGGGGGGGGGGGGGGGGGGTTTGTTTTCACTAGCAGAAGGGTTGGTAACCAGAGGACACGGATAGGGGCACAGGAGAAGTTAGAAAAGTTAGGACTGTTCCCTTCGGACCATCCGAAGTTCAGAGGTGACCTAATCATGACTTTCAGGTTGTGTGCAGCCTTGAGAGAGTAGATAGAGACAATCTAATTCCTCTGAGTGGGCCAATCAGCAGAGGTCCCAGATTTAAAATCATTGTTAAAGGACCGCAAGGGAAGACGAGACGACCTGATTTCACTCAGAGAGCTGTCAGGATCTGGAATGTTTGACCTGTAAAAGGTGGTGGTTGTTGATTCCATAAATCATAGATCACAGAATCCCTACAGGACAGAAGGAGGCCATTCAGCCCATCGGGTCTGCACCGTGCCTCTGAAAGAGCAGCCTATCTGGGCCCATGCCCCCACCCTATCCCTGTTACCCCACCTAACCTTTTGGACACTAAGGGGCAATTTACCATGGCCAATCCACCTGAGGCAGCACAGTGGCTAGCGCTACTGCTTCACTGCGCCAGGGTCCCAGGTTCAATTCCCGCTTGGGTGACTGTCTGTGCGGAGTCTGCACGTTCTCCCCGTGTCTGAGTGGGTTTCCTCCGAGTGCTCTGGTTTCCTCCCACAAGTACCGAAAGATGTGCTTGTTAGGTGAATTGGACATTCTGAATTCTCCCCCTGTGTATCCGAACAGGCGCCGGAATGTGGCGACTAGGGGATTTTCACAGTAACTTCATTGCAGTGTTAATGTAAGCCTACTTGAAATGAAATGAAAATCGCTTATTGTCACAAGTAGGCTTCAAATGAAGTTACTGTGAAAAGCCCCTAGTCGCCACATTCCGGCGCCTGTTCGGGAAGGCTGTTACGGGAATTGAACCGTGCTGCTGGCCTGCCTTGGTCTGCTTTAAAAGCCAGCTATTTAGCCCAGTGTGCTAAACCAGACACTCTTGTGACAATAAAGATTATTATTAACCTGCATATCTTTGGACTATGGGAGGAAAACAGAGCACCCGGAGGAAACTCACATAGTCGCGAGGATAAAGTGCAAACTCCACATTCACCCGAGGTCGGAATTGAACCAGGAACCCTGGTGCTGTGAGACAGCAGAGCTAATCACTGCGCCACCATGCCGCCCATGTCTTTCAAAAATAATTTTGAAAGACTTAAAGGGTCACGGGCAAAATGGAGAGGTGTAAGACTAGAAGATCTCGCAAACGAACGACAGGCTGAATAGCCCCCTCCAGTGAGTTTCCAAGTTTCAACATGATAACTGGTAAGAAAATCCAAGTGGCATATGAGGAATTGCAGCGTGTGTTATGATCTGGATTGCAATCCCATAAAGGCGGTGGAAGCAGATTCCATTGTCAGTTTCAATTGGGAACTGGATAAATATTTGACATGGAAAGGAGGGGAAAGTGTAGGCTCTTTCAAATAACCAGCACAGGCAGGATGGGCTGAATCGACCCCTCCTGGGTTCTATGATTCAACCACACAACGGTAGAGAATTCATTAATGTAACTCTCACTGAGGCCAATGAGGTGAAGGGAGATTGGCAGCAATGCACTTACCCCTTGGTGTTTTCGAAGCTTTTTCCCCTTCTCTGTAGATGCATTCTGAGAGAACCAAGCGAGGATGGTCTCTTCAGCCAGTACTTCCAGCTGATACAACGCCATCAGTGCCTGAGCCAGATACAGAATAAACCTTTCAGCTTCCAGTTTAAAAGATCTGTCAACCCTGCCTCCATAAACTTGAGCCCATCCAAAACTCTGCCACCAATATGAGTGTGCACCGAGTCCCACTCAACCCATCATGCTCACTGAGCTGCAATGAATCCTGGTTGAGCGACATCTCTGGAGTTACCTTCAGTCCCGCAATTCTCGGAGATCCCCGCGCTCCCCTCATTCTAACCTCCAAATTAACCACTTGCTATTGGTGGCTTCAGCTGATGGGATCACAACATCTGGAATTCCCTCCTTAAGCATCTCTTTCCTCCTTAACCTACCTCTTTGACCAGGCTTTTGGGCACTGGTACTAATATTTCCTGAGCTGGCAACACTCCTGTGAAATGTCTTGGGCCGTCTTAATGAGAGTTGTTACCTTCTCTCAAGAGAGCCTGACTATGTATCGTGAGATGTCAAACAACCTTCTGTTAAAACGGTCTCCAAATTGTCACCCTTTGCTTGTCTGAGAGTTGCGTAATGAAAAAAGGGGAAATAAAAACACTCAATGATCGAAATTTCTGCTTGACGGAGGGTACTGGGGAACATAGAGCAAACTTATGTCTCCAGGACTATTTAGGATCCCAAAGTGTAAACTAAAGAGTTAAAAGACCAGATGTTTTTAAGGTGGTGCTTCAGACTGCTGATTAATGTGTCAGAGGAAAACCGTAATGCAACCAACAGTCGGTCTTGGAGGCTGTGTGAATCTGCACATTAATATCACCAGCCGCAAACAGGCGTCAGCCCAGTGTTATTCGGTTCGAAAACTCCCGCCAGGCGTTCCACACATTTGGAAGGGCAGAAACTGGAATTGTACAGCTGGACATTTCTCAGAGCAGATGGGACACAGCATGGATGTTTCACACACTCATTATCACCATTTATTTTACTTCATTCCCCCCCCCCTTCCAAACAACTTCCTGCTTCCTTGTCTCGTGAGAGCATCGGCTGTTTTGCTGCTCAACGATTCTACAGGCGTCACCATCTTTCTGACAACCCCTCCAAGGTGTCACCATCCGGGTAGGAGTCGAGACAGCGCGATAGGGTCAGCCACCAGCAAACTCTAGACAGTCATTGCAGGACGTGTTTGGGAGATTGTTACTAACACAACCACCAGCCTGAGAGCGGAAGCCGCTAACAGCAGCCACTGGCAGCACTGTCTCTCAGCTGACAAATGCTTCTCAGCAGCACAGCCAAACACGAAGAGTAAAAACATTTTTGACTCTGGTCACCTTTTTCAGAGCAATCGGTATATAATGAAGGTAACAGCACCACCAAGTGGCAACAGTTCAAAGTGCCAAAACAATGAGCGCGCCGGGCTCAGCTGGGGCAGAGGTTAACGGTCAACAAAGGTCCCGAGTGTCCTGGGTAAGGAAAGGGAAACTTGGCCAGCACTGCTTCTCCTGATTTTTATCAGCAACCCGAACTGCAGCTGGATGAATTGGATGAAGCAAAGCTGACCCTCCAGAAAATCTAGTACTCTCATGTGTTGGGAAAGAATCAGTTATGAGGGGCTGTCCTGTTTGATGGGAAATGTAGAGGGAGCTTTACTCTGCATCTAATCCTGTGCTGCACCTGTCCTGGGGGTGTTTGATGGGGACAGTGTAGAGGCAGCTTCACTCTGTATCTAACTCCGTGCTGTACCTGTCCTGCGAGTGTTTGATGGGGACAGTGTAGAGGGAGCTTTACTCTGTATCTAACCCCGTGCTGTACCTGTCCTGGGAGTGTTTGATGGGGACAGTGTAGAGGGAGCTTTACTCTGTATCTAACCCCGTGCTGTACCTGTCCTGGGAGTGTTTGATGGGGACAGTGTAGAGGGAGCTTTACTCTGTATCTAACCCCGTGCTGTACCTGTCCTGGGAGTGTTTGATGGGGACAGTGTAGAGGCAGCTTTACTCTGTATCTAACCCTATGCTGCACCGTCCTGGGAGTGGTTGATGGGGACACTGTAGAGGGAGCTTTACTCGGTATCTAACCTGTGTTGTACCTGTCCTGAATGTTTGATGGGGACAGTGTAGAGGGAGCTTTACTCTGTATCTAACCCCGTGCTGTACCTGTCCTGGGAGTGTTTGATGGGGATAGTGTAGAGGGAGCTTTACTCGGTAACTAACCTGTGTTGTACCTGCCCTGAGTGTTTGATAAGGACAGTGTAGAGACAGCTTTACTCTGTATCTAACCCTGTGCTGTACCTGTCCTGGGACTGTTTGATGGGGACAGTGTAGAGGCAGCTTTACTCTGTATCTAACCCTATGCTGTACCGTCCTGGGAGTGGTTGATGGGGACACTGTAGAGGGAGCTTTACTCGGTATCTAACCTGTGTTATACCTGTCCTGAATGTTTGATGAGGACAGTGTAGAAGGAGCTTTACTCTGTATCTAACCCTGTGCTGCACCTGTCCTGGGGATGTTTGATGGGGACAGTGAAGAGGGAGCTTTACTCTGTATCTAACCCCGTGCTGTACCTGTCCTGGGATTGTTTGATGGGGACAGTGTAGAGGGAGCTTTACTCGGTAACTAACCTGTGTTGTACCTGCCGAGTGTTTGATGGGGACAGTGTAGAGACAGCTTTACTCTGTATCTAACCCTGTGCTGTACCTGTCCTGGGACTGTTTGATGGGGACAGTGTAGAGGGAGCTTTACTCTGTATCTATCCCCGTGCTGCACCTGACGTTGGAGTGCTTAATGGGGACAGTGTAGAGGGAGCTTTACTCTGTATCTAACTGTGTTGTACCTGTCCTGGGAGTGTTGACAGGAAGTCTAACAAGGAGTCTTGCCTGCACTATTCGTTGTGTCCACTATCTCCACAAATATACAAGGAATTGCTTTTTTTGTTTCTTTAACTCACCATTACATACAGCTCAGTTAGGAGGCAGACCCCACCCAGTCAGCAGTGACTTATATCACCTCAGCTGTTGTAGTGCAGGCTCTGCTTCAGACCACAGTGACACCTGAGCTCATCAGAAAGGGATCTATCTATCAATCAGGACTACTGCACCTGATCACTGACCTCTGCTGAAAAGACCTTGTGCATGGATGGCAGCAGGGAAATACCTGGCTGTGAGGCAACAGGAATAGAATATTTCTTTCTGTCTCACACTAGATTTCAACTGTGCAGCAAAGAGGTCCCCCCCCCCCCCCACCAAGTGGTCAGCCGGTTACGGACAGAAATAGACAGAAACCCTTCAGTTGCCCTGGCCAGCACTTCAAGAAAGCGCTGGAACAAATCCCAGGGGGTGGGGATCGGATGTCAATGGCCGATAAACAAACGAGAAGATGGGAAGTGAAAGTGTGCAGTACCTTGACGAGGGCAGGCCAGAGCACCTCGTGTTCCGTGAAAAACTCTTCAAAAGAAGCCAGGCAGATTTGGTGATCGACAGGCCGCTTAATATAATTCTTGAATACTGGCGCCCACTTCTTCAGAAGCTGAAATAGAGGGGGGAAAACGTCACAGTTCTCTCTCACTTGCAATTTGAGTCTGGTGGCTGTAACCTCAGTTCTGCCACATGACCAGAGAGAAATCCTGATTTCAGGTTATCAGTTCAACGTACCAGACGATAACGGGGTGCAGTAAGAATAGGTTCACCATGTTTAATTGTCTTGCCATATTGTGCAGGTTCTAGATACTGTGATCGTGCACAGAAAAAAAAACACTGACACAACAACTTAAATTCTGCTTTCTCAGCCCCATGAATAAGCTAACATTCAGGCCACCGCATAGATTTATCTTGGGGCAGGGGGAAAGAAATCATTCCGTCTCCTCACTAACACGGTCAGTATTTAATGCCGTGTTGCACTTGAGACGGTGAGGGGGAGTTTTCGGGAACTGCTGCCGTCCGTGTGGCGTAGGTACACCCATCGTGCTGTTCAGGAGGGAGTTCCAACATTTTGACCCAGCGACAGTGAAGGAACGGCCGATACATTTGCAAGTCAGGGTGGTGAGTGGCTTAGAGGGGAATTTGCAGGCGCCTGCTGCCCTTTGCCCTTCTGGATGATAAAAGTTGCAGGTTTGAAAGATACGTTCATCGGAGTCTTGGCAAGTTGCGGTACATCTTGAAGCTGGTACTCACTGCAGCCACAGTGTGCTGGAGGTGTAGCTAGTGGATGTTTAAGCTGATGGATGGGACGCCGGTGAAGCAGGTGACTTTATTCTAACAGTGTTGAGTTTTGAGAGTTGTTGTAGCTGCATACATCCAGGGAAGTGGATATCATTCCATCACACTCATCACTGGCTTTCATGAACCAAAAACAGGAGTTTACAACCTGCAGTGCTTCCTGCTCCATTGGCAATTCATTTCTCATTCTGTGTTGTTTTTTATTTGTTCATGGGACGAATGCTATCCACTTCCCTGGATGTGTGCAGCTGCAACAACTCTCAAAACTGGTAGAATAAAGTCGTCTGCTTCATCGGCGTTCCATCCACTAGCTACACCACTGGAGTGGCAGGATAACACAGTGGTTAGCACAGTTGCTTCACAGCTCCAGGGTCTCAGGTTCAATTCCCTGCTTGGGTCACTGCCTGTGCGGAGTCTGCACGTCCTCCCCGTGTGCGCGTGGGTTTCCTCCCACAGTCCAAAGATGTGCAGGTTAGGTGGATTGGCCATGCTACATTGCCCTTAATGTCCAAAAGAGGATAGGTAGGGTTAAGGGGATAGGGTGGAGGTGGGGCTTCGGTAGAGTGTTCTTTCCAAGGGCCGGTGCAGACTCGATGGGCCGAATGGCCTCCTTCTGCACTGGAAATTCGATGATCTATGATCTCCAGCACACGGTGGCTGCGGGCTGTGCCAGCATTTATTGCCCATCCCTAATTGCCTTTGAGGGGGCAGTTAAGAATCAACCACATTGCTGTGGGTCTGGAGTCACATGCAGGCCAGACCAGGTAAGGATGGCAGATTTCCTCCCCTAAGGGACATTAATGAACCAGATGGGTTTTTAACAACAATCGACTCAAGGTCATCATTAGACCTTTAATTCCAGATTTTGTATTGAATCAAATTTCACCATCTGCAGTGGCAGAATTTGACCCATTTTGTTCCACTGTGTAGGTTCAAGGTCTGTTCCTTGGAAATGGTATTCCAGTACAGAGTGCCCAGATTCTCTTCCCTAACCGGTTCACATTAATCCCCCAGCACTTCACTGTCCGATTGTCACAACCCAACTGTGTCATGAGTTGCAAAACCACCAAATTAATCAGCCGGCATTCTGCACCAGTGAAAAGTCTTGACCTTTTTATCACTTGCTGAAAGGCTGGCAACATCCCAGGCTCCTCGTGCGCTGCCAAATCTTTGTCCAGCCCTACAATCCAACCAGGGTTTTCTCAAAGTAATACTGCTGCATCACTGAGTGAAAGGTCTGTGTCCACAATGTCCATAAGTAAATTTTAAAAAAGACGACATAACCAATGACTCTATCGGGGTCAGCTCTTGCCTCAGTCCAAAAGCTTTGTTGCAGCCCTCACTCTAATAATAATAATATTTATTGTCACAAGTAGGCTTACATTAACATTGCAATGAAGTTACTGTGACAATCCCCTAGTCGCCACATTCCGGCACCTGTTCGGGAGGGAGAATTCAGAATGCCCAAATTACCTTTGGACCGTGGGAGGAAACCGGAGCACCCGCTTAAACCCACGCAGACACGGGGAGAACGTGCAGACTCTGCACAGACAGTGATCGAACCTGGGACCCTGGCACTGTGAAGCAACAGTGCTAACCACTGTATGGGTGAGACGATAAGACTTTGTAAACTGTGGTACAACTTGTGATACAGCCTGTAAAAGCATCGTGCACACACTGGAGTGCAATAAAGGAAAATGTGAGCCAATCCACGTTGTGAGGAAGACTAAAAAAAGCTGCATATTATTTAAACGGAGTGATTGCAGAACTCTGCAGCAGTGGGATCTGGATTTCTTGGTATGCTAATCTGCAGGCACAGCAAGTGATTAAGAACGTAAATGGAATGTTGTTCTTTACTGCAGGGGAATGAAACATTATGTTTTACTGCACTTTTACAGGGCATTTGTGAAGCCATATCTGGAGTAATATGTTCAGTTTTGCTCTCCTGAAGGAAGAAACCGTTTGGAGAAGCTTGACTGATTCCTGGGATGAAGGGGTTATCTTGTGAGGAAAGGTTGAACAGGTTGGGCCCATATCCATTGGAGTTCAGGGGAGGTGATCTTATTGAAACATAAAAGATCCTGAGGGGATTCAACAGGGTGGACGCTGAGAGGGTGTTTCCCTCCTGGGGGGGGGGGGGGGGGGGGGGGGGTACTGTTTAAAAATAAGGGTGCCTCCCATTTAAACGGGGATGAGGAGAAATGTTTCCTATTAGTCTACGGAATTTTCTTGCCCAAAGAGCAGCGGAGGCCGCGTTATTGAATATTTTTTTAGGCAGAGTGAGATAGGCCCTCGACAGATAGGGGAGTCAAGGGGTACAGGGGATGGACAGGAAAATACAGTCCACAATCAGATCAGCCGCGATCTTATCAAATGGCGGAGCAGGCGAGAGGGGCCAAATGGCCTACTCCTGTTCCTCCTTTGTAAGTTCATACATGGACCTGCAGTGATACTTATCGCATGTCAGTAATAGCAAACCAGGTTCTTTCATTTGCCTCCATGTAGACAGAGCACGATGCCAACATTTGTCACATTTTAGGCTGTTTGGGAACTTAGTACAACCGTTCCCAGTCATGGCTGCACCTGGATGCTCGCTGGAACCGCATCCTCTTGCCCCTCTGAAGACACGAATAACCTGCCTGACACGTTCTTACTCCTCCTGGAACAGATTAATTGGCCATTCACCTCATTGCTGTTTCTGTGACCTTGCTGTGCAGATTTGAGACCATGCTTGCTCTCACAACAATTTTGACTGCTGTTTCAAAAACAGTCAATTGGTAATTAATAGACACACAGTTTAAAGTTCAGGAGGCAGATGCACTCACGCACACACGTTACGCACAGCTTCTGCTCAGCGGTGGAAGTTCGAGCGTCTAGCTGATTCTTTCAGACCAACAGTTAGCGTGCAGAGAGCGTGACTGTACAGCCCTGTGGCAAACAGTTTTTTCTCTCTGTTCGTGGGATCTGGGTGTCACTGGCAAGGTGAGCGCTCGTTGCCCATGAGAGCAGTTAAGAATCAACCACGTTGCTGTAGGTCTGGACTCGCATATAGGCCGGAGCAGGCAAGGACGGCAAATTCCTTCCCCAAAGGACATTAGTGAACCAGATGGGCTATAGAATCACGAGGTCTACAGCACAAAAAAAGATCCTGCGGCCTACCATGTCTGCACCGGTCAAAACAACCACCGAAGTATTCTAATCCCATTTTCCAGCAGTACTCGTCTGTCTTGTCATCGCAAGAGCACATCAAAATACTTCTTAAATGTTATGAGGGTCTCTGCCTCCACGCAAGTGTTCCAAACTCCCATCACCCTCTGGGTGAAAAATGTTTTTTCTCACATCCCCTCTAAACCTCTCGCCTCTTACCTTAATCTATGCCCCCTGGTCAATGATCCCTCCACCAACGGGAAAGGTTTCTTCCTGTCTATTCTTACTGCTGTAATTCATTCCCTGATCAAAATTGCGACTCTCCCTCCTCATTGACCTCCTTCCCGGTCTCGCCTGAAGATCCAAATCCTGGAATATTGAACTGCCAATCCTGCCCCCCTCTCAACCATGTCTCAGTGGCAGCAATGACAAAGCAACCTGTTTGATTGGCACCCCATCCATAAACAATCACTCCCTCCACCACCGACGCACAGTGTCAGCTGCGTGTACCATCTACAAGATGCGCTATAGGAACTTACCAAGGTTCCTTGGATAGCACCTTCTAAACCCACGACCACTAGCATCTGGAAGGGCAAGGGCAGCAGATACCTGGGAACCCCACCACCTGGAGGTTCCCCTCCAAGTTACTCACCACCCTGACTGGAAATATATCACCGTTCCTTCACTATCGCTGGGTCAAAACTCCTGGAACTCGCTCCTTAACAAAACTGCGGGTGTACCTACACCACATGGACTGCAGCGGCTCAAGAAAGCAGCTCACCCACCACCTTCTGAATGGCAATTTGTGTTGGGCAATAAATCCTGGCTTAGGCAGCGAAGCCCACATCCCATGAATCAATAAAAAAGGCACGTGCACAGGTAAAAAAGGACAATCAAAAAAAGCTGACGGAATGTTGGCCTTTATTGCAAATGGGTTAGATTACAAAGCCAAAGGAAGTAACACTACTATTACATGAAGCTGCATTCAGTTCTGAACACAGCAACACAGGAAGGATCCTCTCTTTTCTTAGGCAGTCCCTCGAAGTCTAGGATGATTTGCTTCCACACTAAAAATGGGTTTTCAGGTGACTGTGGAGTCCAATGTGCGATCTACAGTCTCTGTCATAGGTGGGGCAGATGGTGGTTAGAATGTGGGTGGGGTGTCAGGGTTACCACACGCCCCTTTCGCTGTCGACGCTCGAAGGAAGGATATACTGGCTTTGGAGGGGGTTCAAGATGAATTCATCTTGTAAAATTACAGAACTTAAAAGTTTATATTATGAGGACAGAAACCTGGTTATGATTTATCGAAACCAGGTGTTTCAAATGACCAAAGTATTGGGTATCGTTGAAGCAGGGGAAAATACAAAACCAATCTACCATTCAGGTGTGAAATCAGGAAGCACCTTTTCATTCAAAGGATAAAATCGGGATTCTTGCTCCTCTGAAGGAAGTTTGATTGACACCCCATCTATAAACATTCACTCCCTCCACCACCGACGCACAGTGGCAGCCGCGTGTACCATCTACAAGGTGCACTACAAGATCCATGTGGTGTAGGTGCACCCACAGTGCTGTTAGGGAGGGAGTCCGAGTATTTTGACCCAACGACACTGAAGGATTTCTGGAAGTCAATTGTGATTTTCAAGGCTGGAGTTGCTAGAATCTTACGAAGGGTGTTTTAAGGGATATGGATCACAGACATGTAAAATGAACTGAAATACACATCATCCGTGATACAGAACAGGCTGAGGAGTCGAAAACCTATTTGTGTTTCTACAAAGTTCCCAACTACCTGTTTTCTACTGGCCTTTGGCAGAAAAGAAGCACCTGGCACACCAAGTCCTTGTGCCTCACTTGTAAAGATGCCATGGGAACACCACGTGTACTTTCTGATATATGTTCCCTCTAGTGTTCCCATTTTCTTCCCACTCCCATTTTCTGGTAGTCGGACCATGGCTTTCTCTACATTAGGAGGTAGCAGCGTGCGTGGCCACGTTGAGAAAGAGCTTCTGCTTATGCGAAACTCTGGGCCCTGAGACCACATTTGCAGGCTCCAGTGTAACCATCACTCTGCCTCCCATACCCTCACCCTTTCATGACTCTGTGCCCTGGCAAAACAAATTCAGAATGCCCCACATCGACCCAATGGCCCCATTCTGACATGCAAGGAAAATCTTCAGCCCGAGAACTCACTCTCCCATACGTGTTCTGCTCACCCCAAGTTACTGCACCTTTCATCACCTCCAGGATTATTCCTTTGGTCCAAATACTCACCGAGATGAGTGTGCTGCTGTATTGGGCGGCTGAGGCACCAGCTCCGTGCATTTGCAGGGGTATGTCCAGGATCACCTTAGTGGTGATCTGTGTCACGTCCTTCATGGTGATGTTATAAGCATATCTAAAGGGAAAAATAAATCATGACAGCTTGCATTTATACAATGCCTTCAACATAGTAAAATGAATCAAGGAGCGTCATGGGAGTGTAAACAAATTAATTCTGACACCAAGCCATACAGAGATATTCGAATAGGTGGCCAAACATACGGTCAAAAAGGCAGATTTTAAGAAATGAAGAACAAAGAGAGGTTTAAGAGGGAACTGGAGAGTTCAGGGTCCAACCTGGTGAAGGCACAGCTGCCAATGATGGAGTGATTAAACCTGGGGATGTGCCAGAGGTCAGAACTGGAGGAGGGCAGAGACCTTGAAGGCTTATAGGGCTGGAGGAGGTTATCGATTTACAGACAGGAGTGGGGCCATAGAGGGATTTAAACACAAGGACGGGAATCTCAACATCAAGTCCATGCCAGATTGAGATTCAACATAGGCCTGCGAGCACAGGTGAAGGGTGAGTGGGACTAGATGTGAGTTAACTCCTTCATTCTAACCACATCAGTATGTCCTTCACGTAGCTGTTCTAGCATTCTCTTTTGTAGGCATGGCAGAATGCTCACTCAATTACCCCACAGAACCCCACTCTGAACTGTCAACTCAAGACGCCTCGTGATGGAAAGCTTGAGGTCTGGGTCCTTTCGATGTACATTTGTTAGTTGCCTTTTTGTATCATTTCCATAACCTTCCCCATCACTGGATTGGTTCTTTTACACCTTTGTATTGAGCTGAAGTTACCAGTATGTTTTCAACATGAGAGCTAAGATATTTAGGAGATTTTCATAAGATTCTTGTTTGACTTGTAGTGGCAGTATTTTGGTGCTGCTCTGACTTATGATACAGGGTGTCATAATTGTGTCGACAAGATCAAAGAACATCTTTGTAATCGAGTAGCTGCTAAAGGAACACCCTGACATGGCCCAAAGATTGTAGTTAAGGGTCGATGGTCAGTCAAAAGTGTAAAATGGCGCCCATAAAGGTAATGGCGGAACCTTCTTACGCCACAAGTGATGCCCAAAGCTTCTTTTTCTAGTAGAGCATAGTTCGACTCAGTGCTAGTTAATATTCTAGAGGCAAATACTATCGGTCGTTCCTCTTCGGAGGGCATTATGTGCGGGCCAACCGTGCCAACCACATAGGATGATGAGCCCCAAGCAAGCTGTAACCTCAGCTTTGGATTGTAATGGACCAATAACTCTGCTTTTTGACCATTAATCTCTACATTTACCTTGATGTCTTCAGTGGCACAACCTCTTTGGTGTATGTCCTCATGACAACATCTGATGTAAAGGTAGATGTTTTAGCTTCTGACTGTATATTGTCTCAGGTATGGGTGATACTGCAGCACCCGTATCCACTTCGACCTTGATAGTGTTGCATTAAGTTTTGGATAAAGCGAAGCTGATTTCTTTAACCGATAAGGCACCAAGCTTGAATTCTTTAAGCTGACTTGACACATTGCCCCCAAATGATGTTTTAGCTCCACCACTTAATTGGTAAGCTCAACCAGCAGACGTCGGTGTTTTTCTTGGTATATTTTTTTTGTGTTGCCGAAGGTTGGCGTGACCAACATGCTCTGGCGACGTGGCCTACTTTACCACTATTTTTGCATTTGTTCTCTTTACTGCACCATTCTCCTGCTGAATGTCCCACTTTAGCACAGCGATGATAGGGTAGATTTTTTGCAGAACTGCTTTTGCTCGGACTCCAAATCAACGAAGCCTCTTTCGCTGCAAGTTCCATGGATGTAGCGATTTCCATAGCACTTCGCTGATTAATGCAGCTTCAGTCAAGCTTCCATTTCTCAGATCACAAACCAGTCTGTCTCGAAGTGTATCGCTTTGATTCTTTGTTAAAAATATATACTCCAGTAACTCACGGTTGGGTCTCGATTAATTTTCGAAACCCTCATTTCACACTAGCAGCCGTCGCGATCAATCGATTGACTCGCCACGTCTCTCTACGATCTGAACGGCTTTCATTTTGCTTGCCACAAACCTGTCGCCAGCCTCAGTGTCGACGATGAATTGCTCCAGGCCTCCAAATCTTCTTCCATGCTTGTTTATGCCCAAACCTCCATCAATAATTTTTTTTAATGCCAGAATCCTCATCGCCAGTTTTCTCTTCTGTTATATACTTGTTGCAGCCCCAAAGAGAACAAGTAGAGGTGCCACGCTTTAAGTTCATAAAAACATAGTGCAGGGTTTATTAAGAGATATTGTTCGACAGGGTAAGATGGTGAACTTCCCAAAACGCTCGCGAAACTCTCCACTGACGTCACTGCGTATCACGTGACATTTCATCGGCCAACAGCGTTACTTGAATACATAACAATCTACATAACAATCACTACACTGTTCAATAATTTATCTTAAGCAAGAGGCATGAAAAGGCACTACACAAATGCACATTATTTCCACAAAACTGGGTTTGAACACCTAAAATTTAATAGCTACTCACTTGAGAGAGTTGATCTCGAGTACAAGATGGTCACAAGAAATATTTTCTTCCATGCCGCGCTGCAGTGTGTCAAGAACTTCATTATGGAAAACTGTGGAAGGGGAGCAGAATGGGGAAGATGGAATGTTGAGGCAGAATTTAATGCAAAATGAGATCCCGACAATGTCTTCTGTCAGCATTACAGAGCAGTAATTCAAAATAAAGCAACATGAAAACTACAAAATTATGAGGGGCATAGACTGAGTGGATAGTCAGAGGCTTTTTCCCAGGGTAGAGGGGTCAATTACTAGGGGGCATAGGTTTAAGGTGAGAGGGGCAAGGTTTAGAGTAGATGTATGAGGCAAGTCTTTTATGCAGAGGGTAGTGGGTGCCTGGAACTCGCTACCGGAGGAGGTGGTGGAAGCAGGGACGATAGTGACATTTAAGGGGCATCTTGACAAATACATGAATAGGATGGGAATAGAGGGATGCGGACCCAGGAAGTGTAGAAGATTATAGTTTAGTCAGGCAGCATGGTCTGCACGGGCTTGGAGGGCCGAAGGGCCTGTTCCTGTGCTGTACATTTCTTTGTTCTTTGTACAGCGGCTACAGCAACAAAACTGGACTCAAACATTTTTAGATTCTTCTTGCATATCTTTCGCTCTTGCATATGTGCTTTCTCCCTCTCCTGATGTCCAATGCCCATGAACATTGTTACCTAACCCAAATGGCACAGTCCATGGACAATTTCAACAACAAATTTTGACAGGTTATTTGACCGTTGTCACCATCACAGATATTGTATGCTTCGATACACAAGTGTTTCTTCCAGCGTCTTTTCCCAGATTCCTATGCAAGAGCTAATTATAAAGTTTCTTGCCACTGCTTCGGTCAAGATCGATTAATTTATATATTATATGCATTATCAAATAATTATAATGTCTCTCAATTTTCCTTACAGCCTGTTTTAGTCCAGCGCATCTGCTTACAGTCCTCAGAGTTAAGCATTGCACACATTTTCTTTGCGAGTCACTTTTTGTTTTAATTATAACATGACTGTCCTGACACACGTACACATGAAGAAAATGTTTTAACAAGTCGGAATGAAGCAGCTCAACTAGTTTATTCAGTGAGGTGCCAAACCACCAAAATGAGGGAGGTGCAAGGCTGGAATCCGATCAACGCTGAGCTGTCTAATCTCTGACGGCTGAAGACCGAGGGGTGACCTGATAGTGCCTTTAAAATTATGAAGGTGTTTGATTGAGTAAACGTGGAGGGGCTGCCTCCATTTGTGGGGATATCCAAAGCAAACGGTCATAAATATTAAACAGTCACTAAGAAACCCCGAGGAAACTTCTTTATCCAGAGTGTGAGATCTGAGAATTCACCACCACAAGCAATGTTTGAGATAAACTGATTAGATGCATTAAAGACGAGATGGGGGCGATGTGCTAATTCCCCTGGATTGGTAATCCAGAGGCCCATGCTAATGCTCCAACGGTATGGGTTCAAATCTCACCCACCTGGTTGAACTGGTGGAATTTAAGTTCAATTAATTAAGAAATCCTGAATTGAAAGCTACTAAGAGTGGCCATGAATCAATCGATCGCTACAAAAACCCATCTGGTTCATTAATATGTCAGGAAACAAAATCAACAAGTCCGTACCCGGTCTGGCCTGCACGCGACTCCAGACCCACAGCAATGTGGTTGACACGGAAATGTCCCAACAAGCCACTCCATTGCACCAAACCGTTGCAGGCAATTTAAACCAAATGGTCTGCAGTCGTTCCAGAAGATGATCATCACCATCTTCACAAAGGTAGTTAGGGATGGGCAACAAATGCTAACCTTGCCTGCAACGCCCACACCCCATGAAAGAAAATAAAAAGGTGAAGTTAGAGAAGTACAAGGGAGGAAGGAGTAGTAGGATAAAGAGGTTCGGATGATTGGCCAGGACAAGGCTGAGAGAAGATTTGATAAGAGGCATTCAATCCCATCAGGAGGCTGGAAAGAGTCGATGGAGAAAAAACTGTTCCCACTCGGGATAGGGTTGGGAATGAGGGGGCACAGATTTAAATTAATTAGTGAAAGAAGCAATAGTGATACAAGGAACAAAATTTTCTCGCAGCGAAGAGTGCGGTGGAGGCACGTTCGATTGAAGCATTCAAAAGGGAATTGGACTATTATTTGGAAAGAATGTGCAGAGTTACAGGGAGGAGGGGAGAATGGAACTAGTGAGTTTATTGTTCAGAGAGCCAGTACAAACACAATGGACCAAATGGCCTCCCACAGCACCGTAACAATTCTGTGATTCATAAGAGGTGGTCAAAGTCATGAATGATAGAGGCAGCACGGTGGCGCAGTGGTAGCACTGCTGTCTCACGGCACCGATGTCCCAGGTTCGATCCCGGCTCTGGGTCACTGTCCGTATGGAGTTTGCACACTCTCCCCGTGTTTGCCTGGGTTTCGCCCCCACAACCCAAAGATGTGCAGGGTAGGTGGATTGGCCACGCTAAATTGCCCCTTAATTGGAAAAAATGAATTGGATGAATCCCAGATCCCGGTTGAGGCCTCTGATCTCAGGGTAAGCGTTCTCCAAGGCGGCCTTCAGGACGCGCGGCAACGCAGAATTGCCGAGCAGAAACTTATAGCCAAGTTCCGCACACGAGTGTGGCCTTAACCTGGACCTGGGATTCATGTCGCATTACATTCATCCCCCACCATCTGGCCTGCAAAATCCTACCAACTGTCCTGGCTTGACACAATTCACACCTCTTTAACCTGGGGTTACCCCATCTCTGGATCTGTAAAGATTTAATCACCTGCTAATGCTCGCATTCCAAGCATTGTCTGGCATCTTTGAATTTGTCTATATATATGTTTCTGGAACATACCTCTTCATTCACCTGAGAAAGGAGCAGTGCTCCGAAAGCTAGTGATATCAAAACAAACCTGTTGGACTTTAACCTGGTGTTGTAAGACTTCTTACTGTGTTTCAGTAAGTGTGATACCACTGAGGGCATTACAGAAACAGAGGCGAAATGAGGGGCTGGTTTAGCACAGGGCTAAATAGCTGGCTTTTAAAGCAGACCAAGGCAGGCCAGCAGCACGGTTCAATTTCCGTACCGGCCTCCCTGAACGGGCGCCGGAATGTGGCGACTAGGGGCTTTTCACAGTAACTTCATTTGAAGCCTACTTTTGACAATAAGCGATTTTCATTTCAATTCATTTTCATGAGGAAACTTCTTTATTAATGCAGCAGGTTATGGAATCTGGAATGCAGTGTCTGGTAGAAATACATTTACTAATAACTTTCAAAAGGGAAATGGATACACACATAAGAACTAGGAGCAGGAGTAGGCCATCTGGCCCCTCGAGCCTGCTCCGCCATTCAATGAGATCATAGCTGATCTTTTGTGAACACAGCTCCTTTCCCGCCCGAACACCATAAACCTTTATTCTTCAAAAAACTATCTATCTTTATCTTGAACACATTTAATGAAGGAGCCTCAACTGTTTCACTGGGCAGGGAATTCCATAGATTCACAACCCTTTGGGTGAAGAAGTTCCTCCTGAGCTCAGTCCTAAATCTACTTCCCCTTATTTTGAGGCTATGCCCCCTAGTTCTGCTTTCACCTGCCAGTGGAAACCTCCCGGCATCTATCCTATCTATTCCCTTCATAATTTTATGTTTCCCATGAAAAGGGGAAAAAAAACTGCAGGCAATGGGGAAGGAGCAGAGAGAGAGATTAATTGGATAACTGCATCAATGAGCTGGCACAGTCCTTCTGTGCTGTATTATTCCAAGATTCTCATTGAAAAGTAGAAAGCACAACCATCACAAATAAACCACTGTGACTGGTTTTAAATTCCTGCTCCATATGCATTGGCTTATCAGGCCATAGCAAGCCCACACTCTCAAGGAAGTTTGCCAACCGGAGGATTGGATTTGAAAGATAGTTTTGCCAAACCAAGGAGATAACACAGCAGGCAGATTTCAGAGACCAGTTACACAGACATCAGGGATACACGGTCAAAGCTAACTCGAGGGGTTTAACACCTCTGTGCTCAGTCGGTGAGCTCACTCGGGATATGCGGTTAAGGCAGATTGTTAATCCGAACCCGAGCGGCTGAAATAGTTTTTGATTTCGTGTCCAAGCAGGTTTGTTCAGACTGGAATCTGGAATAGAATCGTTCACATTTTTGTGTGAATCGAGGTGAAGGGATAATTATAAAAACGGCAATGAACACTCATCCCATCGTAATTCATCCGACCTCGATGGCGAATTCCTCCACTGCAGTATCTAAAACCGTGCTTTTTGCCCACACTGATCACACTCTGTGAGAAGAACTTCCTGATAATCATTCCCCAACTTTTTCTTGTTTAAACTTGAGTCCGCTGATCCTACTTTTGCAGTTTAATTAAGTATTTAATTCTCGGGGCGTGGGCGACATTGGCACGGCTGCGTTTATCGCCCACCTCAAAAAGCCCTGAGGTGATGAGCCTTCTCTCTGACATCCCACCGCCACCCCTCCCTGCTCTGTGCAGCCCTCGTGATGAAGCTGCTCCTCGAGTAAAGTAGGGAAGAAAACTGCAGGATGCAGTAACGGTGAAGGAAGACCAATATGTGTCAGTGTCAGGTTTCTGTGACACGGAGATGATGTTGTCATTAAAATAACTGTGTGCTGCTGCAGTGCACCCTACAGAGTGAATATCCTGCAGCAACACGTTTCTGGCTGATGGTGGGATGTCAGCGATCCTAGAAAGGCCAACATATAATTGTCAATCTTCAACTGCCCTCGAGGTGGTGACGAGACACCTTCTTCAATCACTGCAGTCCATGTGGTGTAGATACACCGACAGTGCAGTCAGGGAGGGAGTTCCAGGATTTTAATCCCGCAAAAATGAATGGCAATATAGTTCCAAGTCAGGATAGTGTGGGGCTTGGTAGGGAACCTGCAGGTTGCAATGTTCCCGTGCATCAGCTACCCTTAATTTGAAAGGAGTCTTGGCAAGTTACTGCAGTGCATCTCGCAGATGGTACACATTGCTGCCATGGTGTGCCAGTGGTGGATGGAGTAAATGTTTAAGGCGGTGAGTAGGATTCCAATCAAGTGTGCCACTTTGTCCTGGATAGTGCCAAGCTTCTTGACTGCTGTTGGAGCCGCACTATAGATAAGCGGAAAGTATTCCATCACATGCCTGACTTGTCCCTCGAAGATGATGGACAAGAAATCAGGAGGCGGGTTATTTGCCGTAGAATTCTCAGCCTCTGACCTGCTCTTGTAGCCACAATACTTATATGGCTAGTCCAATTCAGTTTTGGGCTAATGGCAACCCCGAGGATGTTGATGGTGGGAGTGTGTGCGGAGTCAGCCAGCACTGCAGCCGGGGGTTTCAGCAATGGTAATGCCATTCAATGTCTGACAAGGGGAGATGGTTAGACTCCCTCTTGTTAGAGTTGGTCATTGTCTGTCACTTGTCTGGCTCAAATGCTATTTGACATTTATCAGCCCAAATCTGAATATTGCCCAGGTCTTGCTGCAGTTAAGACATGGACTGCTTCAGTATCTCCGGAGTTGGAAGTGATACTGAGCTTTGCGCAATCATCAATGAACATACCCATTTCTGACATTATGGAAGCTGATGAAGCAGCTGAAGATAGTTGAGCCTTGCGCGCTAGCCTGAGGAACTCCTGCAGTGAGTCCAGTGGGGAGAGTGCCGATCAGCATTCACTTCCTCCCTGTAGCCCTGGCATGTCGAGGCAGACTGCAAGACCCACTAACACTGCCCTGGTTAAAATCTGCACGGACCTGGAGTCATGCAGCAGTTGGTCAGACCTGACCTGAGCTCCCTTGGGTACCCAGTATCAAATGAAACCTTACCTTTCGCATCATCCAGCTGTGGCGAGACACTTCTGCTATCTACCTCTTGTGAGTCGACACTCGCCTCGCTTTCACTCTCGCTCTCAGATTCGGACTTTAACGTTAGACCTGCAAAGGAGAAAAAAAAACCTGTGATGAGAAGACGGGAAAGTGGAAGGTAACCCTCTCAGCAGGTAGAGTGGGTCACATGGGCAGTCACTGTGGAACAGAGAGGTCCCAGGCCATCTGGAGACCTTTCTTGGATGCAGACGAGTCTCTAGCAAGTTCAAGTGAAGCCAGATGCTAACAATGTCCCACAAATGACCTATAAATAGGCATAATTTCTGTGACTTATGTCATGCAAGAGTGCCTTTAAGAAATAGATGTGTAAGCAATGAACCTTTAAGAAAACAGTGATGTCAGAGAGTGGGTGGGGCTCAGCTCAGTTCAGCCATTTTGGCAGGTTTTTAGTTTCAGTTCAAAAGTGGTGTCTGTGTGTTTCCAGAGAGCTGCAAGTTTTGCAGTTTGGTTTTGCTGAGAGCAGCTAAAAAGTGCCTGGTTGGTTTTGCTGAGAGCAGTTTAAAAGTAGAAAGCCAGTTTGCAACAGTCTCTGCCATTCTACAGAAAATATATGTATCCTTTAACCTATGTGATACCTTTTAAAGGTGTTAAGTCTCTTGGAAGTTTGAAGGAACATTTTAAGGAATTATTTACTGTTACAATATTTTCTGAGTTATCTTTGAAGTAAGGGGTGTAAAGAGAGCCAATGTTTATTTAAGATGTTAAGTTGAGTTCATGGAATAAACAGTGTTTTGTGTTTAAAAACCCACGTGTCCATAATTGTAATCCCACACCTAGGGAACAAGCCGTGTGCTCAGAAAAACAAATCCATTAAAGGGAGAGGTTGGTTGAACTCCATGATGCATTTTGGGGTTCTGAAAAGCCTCGCCCATAACACTTATTATGGGTGAATTATCTGATGAGCCATGGTAACTGTAACCTCCTTCAGCTTCCTTGTCGTGTGAAGGAGAGGAACAATTTCTTGGAGCTAGCTCTGAAATTGGCCAGTGTTTCCACTGCTCTTATCCCAATGTCGTTAGGGGGAGCCTTGCATGATAGTGTCAGAGGCAAGCACTCAGATTTGGGTCTGACAGTAAAGTATTTTTTTAAATCCTGATGTAACGAAAGAAGCCAATCACATGATGCATAGGATATACTTGTCAAACTGTTGAAGAACTGATCAGTATCATAAGTCTGGCACTGCCATAACTGCTCAGTGTTCTTCTGCAGATCTGAAGACTTTTTTACTCAACGTTTGAACTTCTGCAAGGTGAAAGTTAGCTTCAATTATTACTCGCATGGAGGGGAAAGCCACCATGAACTAGTTCGGCCAAATGGTCTTGACTCCATCCTATTCCTGTAAGTTTTCACCGATAGAAAGAAAAAAGAACAAACGTGCATTTCTATAGTACCAGTCACAACCTCAGGCTGCCCCAAAGCACTTTACAGCCACCGAGCTACTTTTTGATGTAGAAAACGCAGCATCCAATTTGTCCACAGCAATATCTCTCAAACAGCAATGAGATGGATTATCTGCTTTAGTAAAGTTGGTTAAAAGATAAATATTGTCCAGCATACCCAAGGATAACTCACACACTCTTCTTCAAAGTAGTGTTATGGGCTCTGATGGGGCCTCAGTTTAATGTTTCGTCTGAAAGGTGGCACTGCAACTGTATGCAAAGTATGCAACTGTATGCAGAGTATGCAACTGTATGCAGTGTGTGCAACTGTACGCAGAGTGTGCAACTGTACGCAGAGTGTGCAACTGTATGCAGAGTGTGCAACTGTACGCAGTGTGCAACTGTATGCAGAGTATGCAACTGTATGCAGAGTGTGCAACTGTATGCAGAGTGTGCAACTGTACGCAGTGTGTGCAACTGTACGCAGAATGTGCAACTGTACGCAGTGTGCAACTGTATGCAACTGTACGCAGAGTATGCAACTGTACGCAGTGTGCAACTGTATGCAGTGTGCAACTGTATGCAGAGTGTGCAACTGTACGCGGTGTGCAACTGTATGCAGTGTGTGCAACTGTACGCAGTGTGCAACTGTACGCAGTGTGCAACTGTACGCAGTGTGCAACTGTACGCAGTGTGCAACTGTATGCGGAGTGTGCAACTGTATGCAGAGTGTGCAACTGTATGCAGAGTGTGCAACTGTACACAGTGTGTGCAACTGTACGCAGTGTGTGCAACTGTACGCAGTGTGCAACTGTATGGTGTGCAACTGTGCGCAGAGTATGCAACTGTACGCAGAGTGTGCAACTGTACGCAGAGTGTGCAACTGTACGCAGTGTGCAACTGTACGCAGTGTGCAACTGTATGCAGAGTGTGCAACTGTACGCAGAGTATGCAACTGTACGCAGAGTGTGCAACTGTACGCAGAGTGTGCAACTGTACGCAGAGTGTGCAACTGTACGCAGAGTGTGCAACTGTACGCAGAGTGTGCAACTGTACGCAGAGTGTGCAACTGTATGCAGTGTGCAACTGTATGCAGTGTGCAACTGTACAGAGTGTGCAACTGTACGCAGAGTGTGCAACTGTGCGCAAAGTATGCAACTGTACGCAGAGTGTGCAACTGTACACAGAGTGTGCAACTGTACGCAGAGTGTGCAACTGTACGCAGAGTGTGCAACTGTACGCAGTGTGCAACTGGTTGCAGTGTGCAACTGTACGCAGAGTGTTCAACTGTACGCAGTGTGCAACTGGTTGCAGAATGTGCAACTGTACGCAGAGTGTGCAACTGTATGCAGAGTATGCAACTCTACGCAGTGTGTGCAACTGTACGCAGAGTGTGCAACTGTACGCAGTGTGCAACTGTACGCAGTGTGCAACTGTATGCAGTGTGCAACTGTACGCAGTGTGCAACTGTATGCGGAGTGTGCAACTGTATGCAGAGTGTGCAACTGTATGCAGAGTCAACTGTACGCAGTGTGCGCAACTGTACGCAGTGTGCAACTGTACGCAGAGTGTGCAACTGTACGCAGTGTGCAACTGTTCGCAGTGTGCAACTGTTCGCAGTGTGCAACTGTACGCAGTGTGTGCAACTGTACGCAGAGTGTGCAACTGTATGCAGAGTGTGCAACTGTATGCAGAGTGTGCAACTGTACGCAGTGTGCAGCTGTACGCAGAGTGTGCAACTGTACGCAGAATGTGCAACTGTACGCAGAGTGTGCAACTGTACGCAGAGTGTGCAACTGTACGCAGAGTGTGCAACTGTATGCAGTGTGTAACTGTACACAGAGTATGCAACTGTACGCAGAGTGTGCAACTGTACGCAGTGTGTGCAACTGTATGCAGTGTGTGCAACTGTACGCAGTGTGCAACTGTATGGTGTGCAACTGTGCGCAGAGTATGCAACTGTACGCAGAGTGTGCAACTGTACGCAGAGTGTGCAACTGTACGCAGTGTGCAACTGTACGCAGTGTGCAACTGTACGCAGTGTGCAACTGTACGCAGTGTGCAACTGTACGCAGAGTGTGCAACTGTACGCAGAGTATGCAACTGTACGCAGTGTGCAACTGTACGCAGAGTGTGCAACTGTACGCAGAGTGTGCAACTGTACGCAGAGTGTGCAACTGTATGCAGTGTGCAACTGTATGCAGTGTGCAACTGTACACAGAGTGTGCAACTGTACGCAGAGTGTGCAACTGTGCGCAGAGTATGCAACTGTACGCAGAGTGTGCAACTGTACGCAGAGTGTGCAACTGTACACAGAGTGTGCAACTGTA
Organism: Scyliorhinus torazame; assembly: GCF_047496885.1. Taxonomy (NCBI): domain Eukaryota; kingdom Metazoa; phylum Chordata; class Chondrichthyes; order Carcharhiniformes; family Scyliorhinidae; genus Scyliorhinus; species Scyliorhinus torazame. The sequence continues at coordinate 16,200,477 of NC_092720.1, read as the reverse complement.
CGCAGAGTGTGCAACTGTACGCAGAGTGTGCAACTGTACGCAGTGTGCAACTGGTTGCAGTGTGCAACTGTACGCAGAGTGTGCAACTGTACGCAGTGTGCAACTGGTTGCAGAATGTGCAACTGTACGCAGAGTGTGCAACTGTATGCAGAGTATGCAACTCTACGCAGAGTGTGCAACTGTACGCAGTGTGCAACTGTACGCAGTGTGCAACTGTACGCAGAGTGTGCAACTGTATGCAGAGTATGCAACTGTACGCAGAGTGTGCAACTGTACGCAGTGTGCAACTGTACGCAGTGTGCAACTGTACGCAGTGTGCAACTGTATGCAGAGTATGCAACTCTACGCAGTGTGCAACTGTACGCAGAGTGTGCAACTGTACGCAGAGTGTGCAACTGTACGCAGAGTGTGCAACTGTACGCAGAGTGTGCAACTGTACGCAGAGTGTGCAACTGTACACAGTGTGCAACTGTATGGTGTGCAACTGTGCGCAGAGTATGCAACTGTACGCAGTGTGCAACTGGTTGCAGTGTGCAACTGTACGCAGAGTGTGCAACTGTATGCAGAGTATGCAACTCTACGCAGAGTGTGCAACTGTACGCAGTGTGCAACTGTACGCAGTGTGCAACTGTACGCAGTGTGCAACTGTACGCAGTGTGCAACTGTACGCAGTGTGCAACTGTACGCAGAGTGTGCAACTGTACGCAGAGTATGCAACTGTACGCAGAGTGTGCAACTGTACGCAGTGTGCAACTGTACGCAGTGTGCAACTGTACGCAGTGTGCAACTGTATGCAGAGTATGCAACTCTACGCAGTGTGCAACTGTACGCAGTGTGCAACTGTACGCAGAGTGTGCAACTGTACGCAGAGTGTGCAACTGTACGCAGAGTGTGCAACTGTACACAGTGTGCAACTGTATGGTGTGCAACTGTGCGCAGAGTATGCAACTGTACGCAGAGTGTGCAACTGTACGCAGAGTGTGCAACTGTACGCAGTGTGCAACTGGTTGCAGTGTGCAACTGTACGCAGAGTGTGCAACTGTACGCAGAGTATGCAACTGTGCGCAGAGTGTGCAACTGTACGCAGAGTGTGCAACTGTACGCATAGTGTGCAACTGTACGCAGAGTATGCAACTGTACGCAGAGTGTGCAACTGTACGCAGAGTATGCAACTGTACGCAGAGTATGCAACTGTACGCAGAGTATGCAACTGTACGCAGAGTATGCAACTGCGGAATACTTTATCAGGGATGGACATAGAGCCAGACAATGAGTGGCTCAGATGCAATTGTGCGTCTTTCTGGCCAGCGGACAGATTGCAGCTCATGATGAAAAAGTGAATGGTTGTGGTTGATTTCTGTATAAAGTCAAGTGGGTTAGACTTGAAGTTTCCTGATCATTTCTCCTGAAAGCCCTTACCCCATATATCCTGCGCCAGCTCATCATCTTCACACTCGAGCTCAGTAGCGACCTTCCAGATGTATCCAATGCCCTGTGATCCCACTTCAGCCTGGTTGTAGCCTGTGCAACAACAGATGGAATGTGAGAAAGATAGGGTTGTCTCTATTTTACAGTGTGAATTTATTAACTTGCTAATCATGTATTTATCCAGCGGGGGCAGCGTGTGGGAATTGCCTCTTGGGAAAGGAGGGGGCAATGTTCCCGTTACAATTCTGTTGGTCAGGTGCAACAGCAAGCATACCTTTAAATTTCTTTGGTGCTTGCACCCATGCATTGTCTCGCATAAAACAAGGCCTGCATGGTACCTTTCCAGCTACTGCAGTGCCATGCGCCTGCAGCAACATGAGCACTGGCGTTGGGGGGGGGAGGGGGGGGAAAGAGAACCTCAACACCACTTTGATGATATGACTTCTCTTCACTGGCTAGTTAAAGAGCAGCAACAAGGCATTTTGCTGAATGATCCATCAAAGCCCTTTGGCAGCTCCAACATCAGCCAGGGTTATCTGAAAGTCAGCTGGACAGTGAACCATGTTTGGAATTTCCCCTCCATTGTATGGATCCCAACTCCAAAGTTCTAGATGCTGTTCTGACTGAGATCAGTAACCCTGGGTTCCGCATATGAGTCACATTGGAATCAAAACGTTAACTGTGTTTTTCTTTTTCTTTCCATAGATGCTGCCAGACTCGCTGGCCAGAATGGTGCCTGTGTGGGGCTTGAAACACACAACTTTCTGACTCAGAGACGAGATTGGGCCAGGCTGGTACTTTAAGCGTGACTGTCTCACCTTTCGCCTTTGCCTTTGAAGGTGTGTGGTTTGCTGCTGCGTCATCGCTGAACTCATCCTCATCTTCCTCTTCATCTGGCAAGTGCAAGGACACCACAGTGCCCTCTGGAAAGGTCACATTAGGCCCCACAACCACCTAGGAAAAGTGTGACCGCATCAATTCTAGTGCATCCACCATAGCTTCCCCCAAAAGACATAGCTGTTTCCTTTAGGTACTCAAACATTCTTGGAAATCTGCATCTTGGCTATTATTTCACTTGGTAACTTGAAAAAAAAAATTGCAATAAAACACATTACAATCTAAACAATCCTCAGAAGCTTCAAACAATAGGACATTTGACATAAGTCTGTGGATTGGCTGGATTATTCTTTGAAAGAGCTGACGCAGACTAGTGGGCCAATTGGCCTCCTGTGCCACAGTATTTTATTATTCCCTGGGGAACCAGCCACCACATGGGGTAGTTCAGGTGATTAGCACCGGTGCCGAAAGGGGGAGGTGCAGATATCTGCTTGTATTGGTAGTGCCGCTGTGGTATTGGGAAAGCTTCAGGCAACAGACTGAAAAAAAAACAACTCACAACTGCCACATGACTAAGAATCTGTGATGTTTGTGTCCTAACCAGACTAATGTATAGTGCTGAAACCTGAACTATATTTCTCAGAAACACGAGTGGGCAGCCCCATTCATCTCATACGTGCTATTCAGAAAGGTCCTTGCGATCCACTGGCAGCATAGTGCCCCCAACACAGAAACACTGTGACAAACAGAAAGTATCAACCATGGGCCCAGAGATGCTGGCTACAATGGCGAGGAGGGTTGTTAGAATGAAGAATGTTCACCAAAGTGAACGGTGCCAGCAGACCCATTCACTGAATCACTGAATCCCTACAGTGCAGGAGGCCATTCGGCCCACTGAGTCTGCACCGACCCTCTGAAAGACCCCCGCCCTATGCCTGCAACCCCACTTAAACCACACAATCCTGGACACTTAAGGGCAATTTAGCGTGACCAATCCACCTAACTTTCACATCTTTGGACTGTGGGAGGAAACCCATGCAGACACTGGGAGAACGTGCAAACTCCACACAGTCAACTAAGGCCGGAACTGAACTCGGGTCCCTGGCGCTGTGAGTCCGCAGTGCTAACCACTGTGCCGGCCATTTGGGAGGAGCATAAATAAGGGTTGGGCCAGTTGGCTCGTTTCTGTCCTGCAATTCTGCAACCCTCAGCATTTCAGAAGAGATGAGGCTAGTCAGCATTCTGCTGAGCTCTCTCTACCTGGCTGCATTATCCTGCATTGTTCACAGCCGCTGATAAGCCGACTGGGCAATTTCAGCACAGCCTGTTTCAAACACAAAATCAAGCTTTTTCTCTTTCCAGAATAAGCACGGCCTCATGAGAGTGGCAACGCCTACCGAGTGTTTCATTATGCACTGGATCACCCAGTGTAACTCAATGTCACGGGTCTTTCACAGGATCAGGATGCCAACAACTTTAGTGACTGTAATATTTGACTGGGACAGTATAGTGTCTCTGGATTGGCAAAACGTTTGCAAAGTTTTCCCTGCTCACGGCAAGAAAAGATCTCTTCAGACAATCTCTTTTTAAAAATCCATTAATTCCTGGGATTTGGGCATTGGTGATACAACAGGATTGTGGTGGCAATGTGACAGGACTACGAATCTAGAGGTCCAGACTAATTCTCTGGGGGCACAGGTTCAAATACCACCGTGGCATCTGATGGAAATTGAATTCACGAAATAAAAATCTGGAAAATAAAGCTATTCTCAGTAATGGTGGCCATGAAGTTATCACTGATTGTCATAAAGATCCATCTTGTTCACTTATGCTCCTTGAGGAAGGGAATCTGCCATACGTACTTGGTCTGGCCCAGATGTGACCCACAGTAATGTGGTTGAAAAGGCCAAGCAAACCATTCAGTTCAAGGGCAATTAGAGACGGGCAACATCCCATGAAATATATACTAGGGGCTGGTTTAGCTCACTGGGCTAAATCGCTGGCTATTAAAGCAGACCAAGGCAGGCCAGCAGCACGGTTCAATTCCCGTACCTGCCTCCCCGAACAGGCGCTGGAATGTGGTGACTAGGCCACCTTCACTGAAGCCTACTCGTGACAATAAGCGATTTTCATTTCATTTCATTTTCAAATAATACATTTTAAATAAATTATTGCCCAGCAATAATTTCCTCTCACAAGGGAGTGATGTGCCGCCTTTGCGAACCGATGCAGTGAGTGTGGTGAAAGTGAGGAAATGAACAGAAAGGCATGATGGGTAGTTAGGCCAAGTTAGGTGTAAAATCTTAATGTGCAGCCTGCAAGTGGGATTCAAGAGAGGAAGAAGGGGGATGGGCAGCCATTAGCACCGGTTCTTTGTGCAGTGGATGCTGGGTGAAAGGGGCCCCAGGGTCAGCTTATATGGCCAGGTCAAGGAATGTGAGAGAAAGACCTATGAGAATCTTGCATTTGTTACCGTTACCTTATTTGGTCGTGGGTATGTGAAGCTTGATGCTGAATCCATGTGTGTGAAACCAGATGCTGTGCTCGCTTTGTCTCACTCGCTCTGGAAGTTTCAAGAGGCATGTTGTCTCCTGCCTTTTTATCAGAGTGAGTGGAGCTTGTAAGCCATTTGAAATAAAATAAATCAATACCTACAATCCGTCTCAGGGTTTGAATGCGACCAGACTGAGGGCAGAAAGAACTCAATATCGTCAAAAGTAGCCCACTCAGAGCTGTTAGGGAGAGAGTCCAGGATTTTGACTCAATGGCAATGAAGCAATGGTGTGCGATCTGAAGGGGAACTTAGAAGGAGTGTTGCCAATCCTCCAGGATTGGCCAGGAGTCTCTAAGAATTGAAGACCTCCAGGACACTGCTGTGTGCAATCCTGGAGAAAAATCATAGCGACGTTAAAAAAAATTGTTCTTTTTTTCATTTTTCTCTAACCATTTCTCTTTACCAGATATAAAAATATTGAAATTGGAGGGAAAAAAAGGGTGTTTGGGCTACAGTCATACATCGTCCACTTGGGTAATGAGCCGGAACGCTTTCCAAGTAGTGTGAGAAAGCATTATGTCATAAGGATGGATGGCCGACTAATGGCAAGAATGTGGGGGTAAGACATGTGATGCAACCTCCAGGAAGGCACATAGTAAAAGGATGGTAAAAGAAGGATGGCCAATTAGGGACCAAAAAGAGGATCTAAACATCAAGGCAGGAGCCATGGCTGAGGTGTTAAAATTAATATTTTAAGTCTGTCTTTAGCCAGGAAGCAAATGCTATCTAGGCCTTGTTGACAGAGGAGGAAATTCTGTCGTTAGAGGGGTTCAAAATTGATATGGGGACATTGGATAAACTGCATGCTTAAAAGTCGACAAGGCACTGGACTGGGTAAGATCCGCCCAAGGATAATGAAGGAAGCCAGAGTGGAAATTGCAGGGGCGCTGGCCATAATCTTTCAATCTTCCCTAGACTCAAAGGACTTGAGAATTGCAAATGGTACGCCCGTGTCCAAAAAAGGTTGCAAGGATAAGCCCAACAATTACAGACCAGTCAGTTTAACTTTGGTGGTGGGAGATGCTTCTAGAAACAATTATTGGAGATAGAATTAATAGTCGCATGGCAATATGTGGATTGATTAGGAACAGCCAGCATTGATTTCTTCAAGAAAAATCGTGTTTCACTAACTTGGAATTTTGTGAGGAGGTAAGAGAAGGTTGATGAGGGTAATGCTGTTGATGTGGTACACATGCACTTTCAAAAGGCATTCGATATAGTGCCACACAACAGGCTTGGAAGAAAGGTTGTAGCTCATGGAATAAAAGGGACAGTAGCAATGTGAATACAAAGTTGGCCGAGTAATAGGAAACAGCGAGTAATGGTTAATGGATATTTTGTTGGCTAGGTGTGCAGTGGTATTCCCCAGGGTTCGGTATTGGGCCCCTTGCCTTTCCTGATATATATTAATGATCTAGATCTTGGTGCGCAGGGGACAATTCCAAAGTTTGCGGGTGATACTAAACTTGGAAGCACTGTAAACTGTTAGCAGGACAACACAGAACTTCAAAAGGACACAGACGAATTGGTGGAGTGGCAAGACAGGTGGTAGATGAAGTGTGAGGTGATTAATTTTGGTCGGAAGAACATGGAGAGACAGTAAAAATAAAGGGTACAATTCTAAAGGGGTTCAGGAGCAGAGGAACCAGAGTGTATATGTGCATAAGTCATTCAAGTGGCAGGAGAGGGCAGCTAATAAAACATGCAGCATCCTAGAATAAAAACTGAAAATACTAGATAAACCCAGCAGGCTTGGCAGCATCTGTGCAGAGAAACAGAGTTAATCTTTCGGATCGAAATTATCCTTCTACAGAACTGAAGCAAGGTAGAAATGTACAGAATATAGTGTTGGAAAGGGGGCAGAGGGGATGGGGTAAAGGAGATATGGACAAATTTGTCATGGGCATAAGACAAAGGGGAGCATTATCGGCAGATTAAGGGATGAAGAGTATTAATGGTGTCCAAAGGTGAGGTAGCAGAATGTGTTAATGAGAGCAACTGCGTAGCCAGAGAAGGTGTTTCTATTTCAGATTTCCAGCATCCGCAGTATTTTGCTTTTATTATACAGTAACCTGGGCTTTATTAATAGGGTCATAGAGTACAAGAGCAAGGAGGTTATGCTGAACACTAGGACACTAATTTGACCTCAGCTGGAATATTGTGCAGTTCTGGGTGTCACTATAGGAAGGATGTGACCACATTGGAGAAAGTGCGGAAGAGGTTCACAGGAATGGTTCCAGGTGTGAAAGTGTACAAACTCAGCAATAGCATGATGGGGAAAAATAGCCAACTTATGTAACCAAGTGTAAGACAGCTGTGTCAGCTAAGTGCCAAGATCAGACCCTGACAAACTAGACAAAGCTAAGAATCCACATAATTGTATTATCCACAGGCAGCAGGAATTGTAGAAAGAGCAAATGGGACCTTAAAAGAAAAATTATCTAAATTGACCGAAGAAACTGGATTAAATTGGCTAAAGATATTGCCTTTGGCACTGTTTCACATGAGGGTTACTCCACATTCGCGGTCCGGACTGTCAGCTGCAGAGATAGTCTACGGTCGGCCAATGAGGACTCCTTGGGATGCCCATGAAGAACCCCTAGAGGGAGTAGACCTCCACGTTATGGGAGATAAAATGCTGAGTTATTTGAAGCAATTAACATTTTCTTTGAAGTTTCTCCACTCGCAGGTAAAACAGGCCCATCTCCCAGCAACAGCCGGAACAAAGATCCCTCGATATCCAGTAGTCAAACCAGGAGACTACGTGCTGATAAAGAATTGGGACAGAGAGAAGTTAGGGCAACACTGGAGCGGCCCTTTTCAAGTATTGCTGACTACACCGACTGCCGTTAAACTCGAAGGACGTTCGAGTTGGGTACACCTATCGGATTGTAAGAAGATTGGCTCCAGCCCCAACGAGGACGCAGAATGAGGATCTTCATTATCACATTTGGAATATTTGGACTAATTGGTCTTAATGGCCATTCGACAGTAGGCGAACAAACTGACAAAGAGCTGTGTGCTAATCGCTTTCTATATATGTCATATATTTATGCTGACAGATTGAATGTAAGTAAGTTGGGTTTGTACCCATATCCCCATCCATTCCAAGGAGGGGCTACCTCTCCAATCACTCCCATTCCACTTAGCAGAAACAGTTGAGTGGATACTGCGTCAAAACCGAACACAGGGGTTCGGTGGAGATATGAAAATTTGGAGATCGGCTGGCTATGGGATGACTAGATTTTCAGCCTGGTATCAACCTGGATATCCCCATGTTTCGAATCCCCCTGCCCTTACCATCCCATCGAGCACTGCGCAAGGATCCCTATGTTTTAGTAAATCAGGAGAAGGACCATCAATGGGGCAGAGGAGGTGTAATCTTACAACCGAATGGCAGGGACCGATACCAAACCCTCCAACAAGGATATGTTTGTTCTTGATTGGTCCAGGGTGTGGAATAAAACATCAAATAGCTCATGGACGCATAATTCCCAGGTACCCTGGATGACAATGGCTGAGAATTTTACGGCCTATAACGGGACCTATTTCATATGTGGCACTAAAGCATACTCCTGGCTTCCCAGAAATTGGACAGGGTCCTGTTATCTAGGATATGTCGTACCCTGCATGCACCACCTACTCTCCCTTAAACAACACTCCTCACGAATCAGGAGGACCATTAGTAAAACCGAGGAGTTCTTTATGATCGCCTTTCCACAATACGGAACAGGCAAGGCAGCAAACAAACTGATCCTTATGGCCTCGGCATTGGAACAACTGTCGAACATAACAGCAGCAGAATCCAGGGCAACCGGACGGGCACTAGCCGAGGTCTCGGCTGAGCTGGTGGCTGTCCGGACTGTGGCATTACAAAATCGAATGGCTCTGGATTATCTGTTAGCCTCGCAGGGAGGAACGTTTGCCATTATAGGTCAGGAATGCTGTACTTATATCCCAGATGCCTCTGAAAATATTACCAACCTAGCTGACCATATAAGAAGACAGGCGGATCAACTTCAAGAAATTGGCCAAGAATTTCACAATTATAACCCACCAGGTTGGTTAGGTTGGCTGGGACACGGATTGTTCGATTGGATCTTTAAGGCCTTCATATTATTACTATTAGCAATAGGATTGCTTGGATGCTTGTGTCAATGTATTTACACCCGTCTCCTGAATATCCCTATTTGAACAAATTGAGTGGTTGTCCTGATGGGACAACAGGAGGGAATGTGAAAGTGTACAAACTCAGCAATAGCATGATGGGAAAAATAGCCAACTTATGTAACCAAGTGTAAGACAGCTGTGTCAGCTAAGTGCCAAGATCAGACCCTGACAAACTAGACAAAGCTAAGAATCCAAATAATTGTATCATACAAGGCCAGAAGAGGGAAAATAGTGCCTGACCTTAGTAAAACCTGATAACAAAGCCACGATCTAGGAATGTCCTAATAACACAACCTCATGACCTAGGTCCATCTGCGTCAAGGCATCATGAGGGCAGAGGTGAAAAACAAAATAGGACCACGTCTTAAATCCTCTAAAGACAAAATACTGCAAATAAGCCGAGTCAGGGTCTTTCCATGACAACATGTTTGATCAGAAGTTATGACTGTATTGACATTTTTGAACAAGGTCTGTTTTTGTAAAATGATACAGCTTTTGTATAAATATTGAACGTTTTCTCCATGTCTTTGCGAGCTTGAGAAAGAATGAGCAGGTTTACCTTAACAGCTCTCTCTCTCTCTAACCTGTAGCCATCTGCATGCAGACTTTGGTCAATAAAGACGGAGTTAGTTTTATCGAAACCAAGGTGTAAAGTTGTTTTTTTCACAGTCTTGAAGTAGGAAAATTTTTAAAAGACGACACAGGGATGAGAAACTTCAGTTCTGAGGATGGATTGGAGAGGTTGGGACTGCTCTCCTTGGAGAGGAGAAGGTCAAGAGGAGATTTGATAGAGATGTTCAAAATCCTGAGTGGACTGGACAGAGTAGACAGGGAGAAACTGTTCATGCTCGTCAAAGGATCAAGAACGAGAGGGCACAGATTTAAAGTGATTTGCGAAAGAAGCAAATGCGACGCGAGAAAAGCGTTGTCACAGTGAGTTGTTCGGGCCTGGAATGCACTGCCTGGAATTGTTGGGGAGGCAGGTTCAACTGAGGCTTTCAAGAGGTCACTTGATGATTGTTTGAATAGAAAAAACGTGTGGGGAAAAGACAGGGGAATGCCACCCTACGTCATCATGCTTGTTTGGAGAGCTGGTGCAGACATAATGGATCAAATAGTCTCCTTCTGCGCTGTGACAATTTTGTGATTATGTGAAAACATTTTATGTTACTTAGGTGTTAGTGTTCCCATGCACTTGTTGTCCCTGCTCGTTCGAGGGGTGAACATTGCGGGTTTCCATCACCCAACCTCAGTCAATTTATGCAGAGATAAGGGGTGAGAGATTGGAGGTTACAGTCAACAGTTCTGCTGTATGACAGGAACTGCAGTTAAAATCAAACATGTGAGTCACCCAGCGCCACGTCACCAACCAGCAGACCAAAATGCAAAGAGTCTGGGGAACCTGTCCTTTCGACTCATCAAGCTCTAATTCTCAGAGAAACAGGAAGTTTGAGAGCAGGAAGAATCTCAGCTGGACGGTGCCTACTTAAAGGTGCTTATGGGGAAATGCCTCAGGCAGCAAACAAGCTTTCTGCATTAGATGGAGTCGGACTTACGTTATATGCTAAAACGCAACGTTCTTTCAATATGACTCCGGGTTTAACCTCCACTTCGCTGCATACAACTGATCTGCAGATATCGACTCCATCTCCAATACAGACATTATCCCAGATGTAGGCCTGGTCCAGTTTCACATTGTCTCCTGGGGGGAGGGAGCGGGAAGAAAACAAAACACTCATTCATGATCAAGTGATACGTTAAAGTTGTTGACAAAGAGTCATTGGTTTCAAAACGTTAGCTCTTTTCTCTCTCTACAGACGCTGCCAGACCTGCTGAGATTTTCCAGCATTTTCTCTTTCATTAAAGTCTTTCCCAGGTTCTGATTTTCCCCTGAACTCCCAACAGGTATATCTCAGCCCCTGTTATAAATGCAGCTGCTAATTTGTGCATAGCAAGATGCCACAAACAGCAATATAATAGCCAGATAATCTTTTTCTTTTTTTAAAGTACCTTTGGTTGAGGGATAAACATTGTACAGGGTACCCAGGAGAACTCCCCCTACTCTGCAAAATAATGGCAGAGGATTTTTTTTTCAACAGTCTGGATTTCAGATTAAGGTCTTATTTGAAAGACGGTGCTTTCAACAGTTCTGGCCCCCCTCAGTAGTGGACAGGGTGGTGGGGGGGGGGGCGTTATCCTGTGTTAAGTGCTCAGTTCTAGGGTGAGATTTTAATCCACAGCCTTGAAGTTAGGGGTGGGTCTGCTACGCTGAGCTATGCTCGACACCAGAGTCATGTCAGACATTGTTTTTTAGCCATGGCCCTGGTATAAGATGTCACCCTCGCTGCATTACAACAGTCGATATTCTTCAAAAGTAGTTAATCGGCTGTGAAATGCCTTTCGGGCCGCTTTCATTTCAGATTTTCAGCTGTGGCTCTCTTGTCTGTGATGCAGGGCCCACTCCCTCCTGCCCACTCCCACTTGCCCACTCCCGCCTGCCCACTCCCTCCTGCCCACTCCCTCCTGCCCACCCCCGCCTGCCCACTCCCGCCTGCCCACTCCCTCCTGCCAGCCGCTCATTTTGCTCCTCCTGCCGTTCTCTGACACGGAGCGTTTTCTATAATTGTTGACCTCAGAGCTTGAAGTCTCAGATAATCTTCACGCTTCCCCAAATCCATAAACATCAAAATGAGGAAAGCACTTGTAAGCCTGCATTGATGCAGATGGGTTCTGACTGAGAGCACAATCTGCACATCTATCAGCCTTCTAGCCACCATTACCCATTCTGTTTTTCAAAAACACCCATGTCAAATGGGAAGTGCATTGAAGGAAAAAAGAAATAGAGGAAGCAGCGGACGATCAGGCCTGCATCCGCCCCGTCTTCCCCCATAGGTGGAGATGTTGAAGTCCAACCTGAACACATCAGAAGAAATATCTCTTTCTGAGAAATGAGCAAAGGTGCTTGCTCGATCGTTGTTACAATTCCTCCTGGAGGTGATACTGAAATTGTACCACACAACCCAGGCCATTCAGGAAGGAAACCTTTTCCAACAAAATTTCCCCCACAAAATGCGCCGGATGCTGGAGTTAATTTAAAATGTTCAAGATTGGGATCCGGGAGATGATCACATATGGAGAAATGGATTTCAGGTGCTGTGAATTAATACTCCATTAAACCACAGAATTCCGACAGTGCAGGAGGCCATTTGACCCTCTGAAAGAGCACCCTATCTAGGCCCATTCCCCCCGCCTATCCCCATAACCCCACTTAACCTGCACATCTTTAGACTGTGGGAGGAAACTGCGAGCATCTGGAGGAAACCCATGCAGAGATAGACTTAATAGTTGCATGGAGAACGTACAAACCTCACAGTCATCCAAAGCCGGGATTGAACCCGGGTCTCTGGTGCTGTGAGGCAGTAGCGCACCACCGAAGAACTCTAGCCCTAGAACTCTACAGCCCAGAAAGGGGCCTTTTGACCCACTGTGTCTGCACCTATCTATTCTAATTCCATGTTTCAGCACTTGATCCATAGTCTTGTCTGCTGTGATGTTTCAAGTGTTCATCTAAATGCTTCTTAAATGCGGAAAGGGTTCCCGCCTCTTGCACCCTTTCAGACAGCGAGTTCCAGATTCCCACCACCCTCTGGGTGAAACCCCCCCCCACCAAAAAACTTCCTGTCCCTTACCTTAAGTCTATGACCCTGGTTATTGATCCCTCCACGAAGGGGAAAAGTTTCTTCATTTCGATCCTATCTACATCCCTCATAATTTTGTGCATCTCAATCAGGTCCCCCCACAGCCTTCTCTGCTCTAAGGAAAACAACCCCAGCCTCTCTTCATAGCTGAAACGCTCCAGTCCAGGCAACACCCTGGTGAATCTCTTCTGCACCCTCTCTAGTGCAATCACATCCTTCCTAAAGTGTGGTGACTAGAACTGCACAAAGTTGCTGTGGCCTGACCAGCCTTTTATACAGCTCCATCATAATCTCCCTGCTTATATTCTATGCCTCAGCTAATAAAGCCCTATGTCTGCATGGGTTTCCTCCGGATGCTCCGGTTTCCTCCCACAAGTCCCAAAAGACGGGCTGTTAGGTGAATTGGACATTCGGAATTCTCCCTGTGTACCTGAGCAGGCGCTGGAATGTGGCGACTAGGGGCTTTTCAGAGGTAACTTCATTGCACTGTTAATGTAAGCCTACTTGTGACAATAAAGATCATTACTATAAAGGCAAGTATCCCAATATGCCTTCTTAAGCACCTTATCTACCTGTGCTGCTGCCTTCAGGGATCTTTGGACATGCTCCCCAAGGTCCCCCAGGTCCTCTGTACTTCCTAGCGTTCTGCTGTACATTGCGTATTTCCTCGCCTTGTTAATCCTCCCTGAACGCATCACCACACTTTTGAATGGCGGAACTGATTTGAGGGACTGAATAGACGACACGGTAGCACAGTGGTTAGCACTGTTGCTTCACAGCGCCAGGGACCCGGGTTTGATTCCCGGCTTGGGCTACTGTCGGTGCGGAGTCTGCACGTTCTCCCCGTGTCTGTGTGGGTTTCCTCCCACAAGTCCCAATAGACGTGCTGTTAGGCAATTTGGACATTCTGAATTCTCCCTCTGTGTATCCGGACAGGCGCCGGAATGTAGCGACTCGGGGCTTTTCATAGTAACTTCATTGCAGTGTTAATGTAAGCCTACTTGCGACACGAATAAAGATTATGTTTATTATGATCTCCCGCCTCTATGCATTTACTACACTGGTCAATGTCCATCATTAGATCCTACAAAAACATTTTCTAATCAGCAGCTGGCAGTTTGGTGATTTTAACTATTACGGCATCTGGTGAGTTTTCTCACTTTAACTGCCAGTTAATCCTAATGTTGAGTTCTTTCACTACACTGCCTGCAACCTCATGGCTACATTTGCTCACTATTGATGCCTATTTACACTGATGAGAGCCCTCGCTATGGTCCATTCACAATTCTGCTGCAAAGCTCATTACAACAATCTATTAGTGCCCCAGTGGAGGGTAAATGTCCAGATGGACTAGTTCCTTGGATTACCATTTATAATTTCAATTCATCATCTGTAACAGTTAACCAACACGAATACCTGTACATAAAGCTCTCATCACATGCAGGGAGATATGTTAGAATGCTTTACAATTGGAAAGACAGACTAGTGGACACCAAGAGTGGGATAGAGCAGCTAGGAAAGGTGAAGGGAGGAGGGTTTGAAATTATTTTTGAAAGTAGGGAGAGCTGGCAGGTTAGAGGGAGCTGGGCAAGAATTTCAGCAAGCAGGAGCTGAATAATTGGTGGAATAAGATACATCAGAGATGGGGCAAAAAGAGGTAGGGATGACGGGAAAGGTGCAGGAGTGTACGTCTGAGGAACAAAGCGAGTGGTGAGATGTTTTGTGTCTGAGGGGTGGAGGGAGATGGGGAAGAGAAGAAACGCAGGGCGAGATGAGCAGACAGAGTTGAGAGGTGATCGGGAAAAGTACAGCACTGGAGGAGTGTCGAGAGAAATGGGTAAGAGGCTCAGTGTTCCAGAGTACATAGAGATGTAAGGGGGATGCGATCTTTCAGCTATGATGAGGGAGGTCAAAAACAAGGACAAAAATTTTGAAATCGACTCATGGAAGAACCAACGGAGCTTGGAGGGATTAAGTGTGGATAGAAGCAGGAGTGATGCAAGTGTGGGACAAAGTGCAGGTAAAGTGAGGACTGAATAATGTATGGCATTGCGTGCCAGGGAAGATGGTGTTGATGGAAGATGGGACAGTGTTGATGAAGGTGTACATGAGGCATTTTGCATGAACGTGGAGTGTTAATGCAGTCGGACAGCTGGGCCGGTCTTGTTTAAACATATCATTGTAAAGATGATACTTGCTTACTACTGGCATTGGATGATGAGCGCGTGGATTAATGTGGGGCTCAAGCCCACAAATCGTGACCAAGAGTGGCCAACTGAGTCAAGCAGACACACAAGGAAACATGCAGCAGTTGGAAAGGTGAGGCCACACCTGAAGTAGTGTGTGCAGTTTTGGTCTCTTTACCGAAGGAAGGATATACCTGTCCTGGAGAGTGTGCAACAAAGGTTCACTAGACCAGTCCCAGGATGAGGGGATTGTTCTGAGGAGAGATCAAGTACACCAGGTCTATGGTGAGAAGATCTGTTTGAAACATGAAACTCTTAAGGGGCTTAGCAGGATAGAACTTGAGAAAAGGTTTGCCCTGGCTGGGGAAGAGAAGATGGGAACACAGTCTCAGAATAGGGGATTGGAAATTTAGGACTGAGATGAGGAGGAATGTCTTCACTCAACGGGTTGGGAATGTTTGGAATTCTCTGGCACAGGGAGCTGTGAATGCTCAGTCATTGAGTTTATTCGAGGCAGAGGTCGTTAAGATTTTTGGGGATTAAGGGATATGGGGATAGTGCAGGAAGGTGGAGTTGTCAACAGAAGACCAGCCATGATCTTGTTGAATGCTGGAAGATTCAAATGGTCCACTCTAGCTCCTATTTCTTATGTTCTTATTGCTACAGGAGGCCAGTCAGCAACCAACTCAATCATTAGATAAAGACATGTGTCTGGATAATCTGGTTCATTGGCACCAGTTGTGAATGAACATCCAACTGGTTACAATTGCAGAGTAACCCACCTATAACACAGTTGTGGCCAATGGCGCTGTTCGTTATGAAGCAGTTAGTCCCAATAACGGTGCTTCGGCCAATGACTACATTTTCTTCCATCACACTTCCCTGGCCCAAGCTGACCTCTGACCCTCGGTAAAGATTGTGCCGCAGGTGGACACTGAACCCTTTCTCGTCGTCCGTGAAGTTCATCTCCGGTGTCATGGGGTAGACCCAGCGACGGATAATATCCGAACACACCGCCTCATACATGAGCAGATTGGAGACCCGCACTCCATATTCGTCAGACGTCACATGCGCGTGAATTTGATTACCCAAGATCTAAAACACAAAAGGGTCAACATGTTTCAATGCCCAAGTCAGATCAGACTACAAGCTCCTTTGAAAAGGTTGGTGCAGAGTGATATTTTAAACTTAGCAAGTGACAGTGGGTCGAGTGTCATTGAAGCAGCAAACCAGATGTTGAGAGTTTAAATTCCATCAGTGTGAAATTCATTATCTCTGGTTATTTATAACATAAAACTAGAAAAATATATGATGGGCGGGGAAACAAAATAACGGCCTGCACTTCCTTGGAGAGGCAATCACCGGCAGATTGCCACTCTGGAGGACTTACCATTGTTGAAATTCCAAAGCCCCTGCCTCACCCGATCTTCATCCCTCAAACTGGGAGAAGCGAGCCCCCCGGCTGCATTGGCATGGAGTAACTGAAGCACAGAGTTGGAAGACACGCCCCTTTTTACAGCACTAGCTGCTGTAAAGCAAATGTTTAAAGGATAATTTAAAGGCAGCAATTAAGTTTGAAAGGGGAGTGTGGGCTGGGGGGTCAGACATTGGACGGAGAAGTCGGACTGAAGTTGGAGACACATTAGGGGGTGGAGGCGGAGTCGGAGCGGCGGGTAAGGCGACAAGGTGAAGGTATGGAGGGTTCAGACCTCAAAGGGTGGGGCCATTGTAGTCATTGGCCGAAGCACCGTTAATGGGACTAACTGCTTCATAACGAACAGCGTCATTGGCAGGGTCCAGACCGCTTGCTTTCATGCCGTTCTATTTGTGCTTGATTTTTAGATGTCACACAATTTCATTGGCTGTTGGAGGTTTAGAAGATCAAATGCAGAAACAGCTGCCTTTTCTTTATGAGTAATGCAGGAGAGATCTTAGTCGTGGCATGTGTGGTCCTCCGATAGACCAGTAAGAATTTGAGGCATTGGATAAGCGAACCTTGTTCTTTGGTTGTTTTCAAAGCATGTTCCATTAGTGGTAGGGTGATATGGTGCAGATGTAATGTGCTGAATGCCTTTTTCTCGTAGGGAGTTTCTGTGAGACCAAGTCCGTAACCAGCTGTTACGGAAATCCAAAGCAACCAAACACTTCTCCGAGCTTCTCATTGGTCTTCTTGGATGAGGTAGATGTCATCACAGCGACGTCTGGCCATTTGGTGAGAGTGTCAACGGTTACTAAAAACACGTGTCCTTAGAAAGGTGCTGAAAAATCCACATGCAAACTATGTCAAGCCTTTTCAGGTCACCTCCATGGATGCAGGGGTGCCAAGGAGGCAGGTTTCTTACCTTTGCACAGGAAGGACATGTTCTAGCCTTTTCTTCAATCTCACCAAATTCAGGCCATCAGAAATAATTCCTTGTTATTTCCTTCATGCGTACGACTTTGCAGTAGCTATAGAATCATTACAATGCAGATTGGAAGACTACGGTCTGAGACTCCATACGGACAAGGGAGAGTTTTTCCAATCCTCCGTTGAGCACCTGTGACATGTGATTGACACCACTGGCCTTCACAAATCTCCCAAGGTTAAGGCCATCATGTTTGCAGATGATATGAAACTCAAATGTCTTAAAACAAGGAGTAGGATAGGAACAGACTTCAGGAGGACACAGATTGGTAAATGGTCTGACACATGGCAGATTAAATTTAATGGAGAGATGGTGGACCGAGTAGTCTTTCTTGTAATTATTCATCCATGGGCTGAGAGCGTCACAGGCTAGGCCAGCAAACAATTGCCATCTCTAATTGCCCTGAGAAGGTGGAGGTGAACCACAGTATGCAAATTATCACAATGCTGTTAGGAAGAGAGTTTCAGGTTTTGACTCAGCGATACGGACATAGTTCCAAGTCAGGTTGGTGTGGAATTTCAAGGGGAACTTGCAGGTGGTGGTATTCCAATGCATCTGCTGCCTTTGGTTTCCGAGGCACTACAGGTTGCCTACTTGGGAGGTGCAAAGAAGCCTTGGTGAGTTGAAGTGCATCTTAGAGATGGTACACAATGCAGCCCGTATACCAGTGCTGGAGGGAGGATAGGTGGAAGGCGATGGAAGGGGTGGGAATCAAGTGGGCTGCTTTGTCCTGGATTATATCAATCTTCCTGAATGTTTTTGGAGCTGCACTCACCCAGGCAAGTGGAGAGTATTCCATCACACTCCTTGCAGATGGTGGAAAGGCTTTGGAGAGTCAGAAGGTGAGGTACATGCAGCAGAATTCTCAGCCCTTGACCTGCTTTTGCAGCCAGTTTTTATGGTCTAGTTAAGTTTCCAGTCAATGGTAACCCCCAGGATGGGGGTTTCAGCAATGGTGATGCCATTCAATATCAAGTGGAGATGGTTAAATTCTCACAAGCTGGTGGTTGTCATTCCCTGGCACTTGTCACTTGCCACTGACCAGCACGAGGCCTGAATGTTGTCCAGGTCTTGCGGCATGGAGGCACTGATTGCTCAGTATCTGAGGAGTTGTGAATGTTGTTGAGCATTATGCAATCATCAGTAAACACTCCCATTTCTAACCTTAGGATGGGGAGGTCATTGATGAAACAGCTAAGGGCGACACGGTAGCACATTGGTTAGCACTGTTGCTTCACAGCACCAGGGACCCGGATTCAATTCCTGGCTTGGGTCACTGTCTGTGTGGAGTCTGCACGATCTCCCCATGTCTGCGTAAGGTTCCTCCGGGTGCTCCGGTTTCCTCCCACTAGTCCCGAAATACATGCTCGTTCGGTGAATTGGACATTCTGAATTCTCCCTCAGTGTACCCGAACAGGCGCTGGAGTGTGGCGACTAGGGGATTTTCACAGTAACTTCATTGCAGTGTTACTGTGAGCCTACTTGTGACACCAATAAAGATTGTGAATATTGTTAAAGATGGTTAGGCCTAGGACATTACCGTAAGGAACTCCAGCAATGATGTCCCAGGACTGAGATGATTGGCTTTCAACAACCACATCTATCTTCTTTTGTATTAGACGTGATACCAGTCACTGGGGAATTCCTCCTCCCCTTCCCAATTTTCATTGACTTCCGATTTGATAGGACTCCTTGATACAAGTCAAATGCTGCCTTGGTGTCAAGAGCATCTCTCTGACCGTCCCTCTGGATTTCAGCTCATTCGCCCATGTTTGGACCAAGGCTGTAGTTAAATCAGAAGCTGAATGACGCTAGAGAAACCCAAACTCAGCATTGATGTGCAAGTGCCGCCTGATAGCACTATCAATGACACTTTCCATCACTTTGCTGATAATCAAGAGTAGACAGATAATGGCCAAATTGGATTTGTCCTGCTTTTTGTGGACAGGAAATGCCTGGGCAATTTTCCACCTTGCTAGGTGGCTTTATCATTCTAAAGTTCGATAATTGCCACCCACCAACCTACACTTGCGAGGAGGCTTCACGGAACATGTGTGCTGCACTGGGGGGGGGGGGGGGGGGGGGGGGGGGGGGGGGGGGATGAGAGGGCATACAACCTTAGAATAGAGTTACAATGTCTAAAGCCCGCCTTCCCAGGAGAGGACAGAAAGACTAGAGTTGGATTCACACCATATTAAAGGAAGGAGAGGAAATCTGCGGGCTACTTTTTAACTTAAATAAAGCAAAGTATCAAATTGAAAACCCACCTCCTCATTAACAAGAATCCCACGTACAAAGTCGTCCCTGGTTTGGTAGTCAAAGTTATCAGTAAACAGCTCTGCGACCTGGAAAGGAAATTAAACATTAGAGATGACGGAGATACTTCCCGTGGCTGAATTAAAAACTCCAAGCTTGTTGGAAAATCACAGGAAGCCCTTCAACGTCCAGGAGGTTAGCGATTTCAACACAGAATCCCCCTCATTCTTTAAAGCCATGTCTCAAACTGAAACACTGATCCTCTTTCAAACATTGATGGACCTGATACAAAATTTCTATTTCAGCTTTCCTACCGTTCATTTTTGTTTTTTTTTACATCAGCGTTATCTTAAATTCTACGCATCTATTTCACAGTGGATAGGTTTGACGAGCTGGCATCGCAAATAAAAGACTAAAAGCAATTTGGCGTCCCCACCCTCGTGAACAGAGCTCCCCAGGTTTCTAGGGTTCAGTTACAAAAATGAACGACTATACTTCACAAGTAACCGGTTGCACGGTGCTTTTTGCAACACCCCAAGGTCACAAAAGGTTCTATTTACCAGGACCGAGAGTTACCAACTTTCAGGAAAGACTTGTCTCTAGGCAAGGGAAGGCTGAGGGGTGACCTGTTGGGGATCTTTAAAATTATGAAGAGGCTGAAAGGGTAGATGTAGAGACGACGTGTCTACTTGTGAAGAAATCCAAAATTTAGGGGTCAAAGGTACAAGAGAGTCACTGATAAATCCAATAATGTTCAGGAGAAACCTCCTTATTCAGACAGCGGCTAGAATGCAGAACATGTTACCACAAGGAGCCGTTGAGGTGAATAGTGCAGATGCATTTGAACAGGAGCTAGATAAACACATGAGGGAGAAGGGGATAGAAAGAAATGTGGAGAAGGTGAGATGAAGTAAGGCTGGATGAGGCTTTGTGAAGCATTAAAACACCAACATGAACCAGCTGAATGGCCTGTCCCTGTGCTGGAAATACGGTGCAATATAAATGCCAGTCTTTCATTCTACTTCAATCAGCTCAATGTGCACAAGTATCAGAGCCACCGTCAAGCGGATACCGCCTGCCCAAAACCTTTCTCTCCCCGTCAAATAATTAGGACGCATCATCTTCACTCACCTGCGGTGAACAGATGCTAATGTGACAGTCGAGAAGATCATATCGGATTTCAATCTCATCCCTGTTACTCTGGAACATGGGCTAGGGAAAAGAAGACAAGAGCAACATTTAGGCGAAAAGATTTCTGCTAGTTTAAAAGGCGAGAGGCCAGCATAGTCCTTTTTAGCTCTGTTGCCTCACCATGAGCGTTAGCATCAACAATTAATGGGGAACAAAAATTGCTGAGAACTTGGATTTCAACTTTTATTGGCAACATCATCTCTACTCTACTCCACCACGTGACCCACAAAAATGATAATTCAAACATTCTGAAGGTAAAGATCAGCAATTTTGTGAATAAGATTTTAGTGAAGTGCAATAGTGGGTGTGCAGTAAAATTATTATGGCAAATGTTATGGATTTACTCAGGAAAGAACTTCCCAACCCAAGTTAACGCTTTTAAAATCATGTCGGAATAATTGATCTCCATGCCCAAATTCTGGATTACGAGCTCCCAGCGTATGAATTTAATTTCTGTCCCTCCAAACGTGAACATATAAGAACACATACCACTGGAGTGCAGTGCTGGAGAGGGTTACACCTGGAATACTGTGAACAGTATTGGTCCCCTTATCTAAGAGAAGATAGACTGGCATTGGAGGCAGTCTACAGAAGGTTCACTGGATTGATTCCGGGTACGGAGGGATTTTTTTTTTTTAATGAGGGGTTGAGTAGGTTGGGCCTTTACTCATTGGAGTTAGAAGAATAAGGGGCGACCTCATTGAGACATATCAGATTCTCAGGGGGCTTGACAGGGTTGATGCTGAGAGGATGTTTCCTCTTGTGGGAGAGTCTAGGACCAGAAGGCATAATCAGAGCATGGGGGTCTCCATTTAAGATAGAGATGAGTAGAATTTCTTCTCTGAGAGGGGAGTAAATCTGTGAAATTCTTTTGCTCAAGAGGGCTGTATAGGCGGAGTTCATTAGGTACGTTCAAGGCTGAGATAGACAGATTTTTAATCAGTAAGGGAATCAAAGCTTATGGGGAAAGTGGAGTTGAGGATATCGTATCAGATCAAACTTGACGGGCCGAGTGGCCTATGTCTGCTCCTCCGTTTTATGCCACTGTACGCAAGAACAAATGAACAGGAACATTTAATCCCTTGAGCTTGTTCTAGCGTACACTGACATGGCCAGTCCAGGACCTAACTGCCGTTGCCCCACGTCCCTTAATATCTCTGCCAAACAAAGGTCTATCAATCTCAAATTTAAAATGAATAATTGACCTTGTGCCAATCACCGTTTGCGGTCAAGAGTCCCAAACTCCTTGCACCCTTTACCTGAAGTATTTCTTAATTCACTTCTCAAAGACCTGGCTCTCATTTTTAATTTACATCCCTGGTAGGGCAGCCAAACCAGCAGAAATAGTTTATTTATCCTATCAGTTCTTCTTAGTATCTTCAAAACTTTGAACAAAGCATACCTAATCTTCTAAATTCTAGAAACTTGTCATCTCTCCTTGTAATGTAACCTTTGTTGTCCAGCTATTATATTGATAAATCTATGCTGAACTCCATTCAAAGCTAATATATTATTTGTAAATAGTGGAGTACAGGACTGAATAGAGTACTCCAGGTGTGTTCCAACCAGGGCTCTGTATAGCTGTAGCATAGCTTCTAGCATAGCTCAGCAAGGGTGCGGTTCTGGTGGGCACAGGTCATTCACTGCACAATACTGGGGAACAGGTCTGTCAGGAGTTCAAAAAGATGGAAAGACCACTGCAGTCCATCTGCTGGTCCCAAATCTGAGAAATACGTTAACCAGCACGTACACTATCCAGGCTATTTATACAATCACAGGCCTGTGTCCCAGTGTTGCACAGTGACAGGTCTGTGTCCCAGTGTTGTACAGTGACAGGCCTGTGTCCCAGTGTTGCAAAGTGACAGGCCTGTGTCCCAGTGTTGCAGTGACAGGCCTGTGTCCCAGTGTTGCACAGTGACAGGCCTGTGTCCCAGTGTTGCAGTGACAGGCATGTGTCCCAGTGTTGCACAGTGACAGGCCTGCGTCCCAGTGACGGGCCTGTGTCCCAGTGTTGCAAAGTGACAGGCCTGCGTCCCAGTGACGGGTATGTGTCCCAATGTTGCACAGTGACAGGCCTGCGTCCCAGTGACGGGCCTGTGTCCCAGTGTTGCAGTGACAGGCCTGTGTCCCAGTGTTGCACAGTGACAGGCCTGTGTCCCAGTGTTGCAGTGACAGGCCTGCGTCCCAGTGACGGGCCTGTGTCCCAGTGTTGCAGTGATAGGCCTGTGTCCCAGTGTTGCAGTGACAGGCCTGCGTCCCAGTGACGGGCCTGTGTCCCAGTGTTGCACAGTGACAGGCCTGTGTCCCAGTGTTGTACAGTGACAGGCCTTGTGTCCCAGTGTTTTACAGTGACAGGCTTGTGTTTCAGTGTTGTACAACGACAGGCCTGTGTCCCAGTGTTGTAGTGACAGACCTTGTGTCCCAGTGTTTTACAGTGACAGGCTTGTGTCTCAGTGTTGTACAGTGACAGGCCTGTGTCCCAGTGTTACAGTGACAGGCCTGTGTCTCAGTGTTGTACAGTGACAGGCCTGTGTCCCAGTGTTGTACAGTGACAGACCTTGTGTCCCAGTGTTTTACAGTAACAGGCTTGTGTCTCAGTGTTGTACAATGACAGGCCTGTGTCTCAGTGTTGTACAGTGCCTGACCCACTTTCCAGTGCCTATTGCCATCTATATTAGCCAAATGGTGCTAACCATTTGACATTATTATAGACGTCAATGACAAAGATAGTTTAATGTGCATTAAGCATGCTCGCCATTTCATGTAGCTCCGTTAAGTACTTAGCCATCTCTAAAAACTCAATTGAGTTCAGACACCCTGAAGTCTTCAGGTTGCATCAATCAGCTGCCTGAAGTCTGAGCCTTCCGACTTCCTCCCCAGTTGTTAACAGTGCATGCAGCTGCTTGAACCTGCTTGAAGTCTCCAATAGCTGCTCACGCTGTGCCCAATGCAAAGGAAGAAAATACACCAAGTTGCATGGGCCAGCTTGTCAGTTTTCCATGCAGTCAGAAGGTTGAGATACTGGGCAGCTTTGGAAGTTATATCATCCACAACGTCTTGAGAAAACTGTGCTCATGACAGGCTGTGGGGACTGAGGTACATACAGTAATATTCCAGCGAGAAGGGAGTAATTCAGGGTTATTCCAGTACAATGAAACGCACCATGGGAAATCGGAATTTCTTCAGTTCATGAGTTTTCTGATAGTGCAGCACTCGGCTTGTTTTGCTGTCGATGGCTGCGATAACGTCGTCCTCTTGGCACCTCGTCCTGTGACCCGGTGAAGACGCTTTAAAAATCATCGTCATGACAGACACATTCTTCTCCATCTTCCGCCGTGTCCTACAAAACATGAGGCGCAAGGAACAGCAGGTGATAAAGAGCTACAAGAATGGTTTGACATTCCCATGAATTCCACTTCCATGGGGTTGGGATATCAGACTTAACAAGAATGTTACAAATCCGAGCCGGTCTTAGTTTATTTCTCAGGTGTAAACATGCTAATCAGTGGTCTAAATGTCTTGCCTTTGTTTTAAATCCCCAATATTTAAATGTAGCTCATTTTGAAATTTTTATTGTGGGGGGAGAAAAAAAATCAAAGATCCTGAACCATGACAAAGTGGCTGTGACAACGTTACAGCATCAGACACAAGGAACGTTGCCAACGCTTACTGACACACAAGAGGCTGCATCGATGCCGTCCTTTGCAAAAATTGCTGCAACTCAGAAAGGTTGGCACCAGGAACTAAATGTCTTGCGTCGGCAATAACTTTCTAATTTCTGGCCTCTTCCCAAAGTGGGGAGCTCCAACAGCAACCACCAATCTGCAGAAAATTCCCTCAGCAATTAGCTTCAAATTGACCTTGAGGCTTGTCTACTTAAACCCTTTCCTTGTGGGAAATACCCGAGCTGTCGTTTTAAACGGGCAGGTCAAGGCCAAGTTAAACATCGCCTTATCTCAGCAAGCAGACAGCTCACCAGTGCCCACAATCCAGCCACACCGTGCGTCATCAGCTAATTAACAAAGGAGAAGCCCGTCACTGCAGCAGCTGTGAAGTGCATGCAACCTGCTCTCACCTTTTCTCAATGGAATATTTCAACAACTTTCCGCTCATTCTAATTCCCTGTTCCATATACACTTGGCAACGTACAGTGTTGACGGTTTACTAAACTATCACAGGAGCAGTTAACTTCAATTCTGACCGGTACACAGTGGGTTTTCTTTAATGACAACGGTCATCATTAGACTCTGGGTTTGGAGGAAAGGAGGTGCGTTTCTCAGACTGACTTCTGAAAGCTTCTCTCCAAGGACTTTGTGCATAAATCTGTAAGCCACTCAGTGTGAACTTTATTAGTAAGTGGCATTTGACCTGTATGAGGATTCTGCTTACCTGAAATTTTGGAAGTAGATGAGGAAGTCAGCTCAAAGACCATTTTTTATTTAAGAACTGTTCCAACTGTGAATTGAAAAGCTGTTTTTTCCCCTTGGATGTTAATGGGGTTAACCCTGTGTTAATAATAATTTTTTGTTTTAATGCAAAAAAAAAAAAAAAAAAATCACTATTTTTCAGTGAAATCACTCCTGGGGTGAAGTATCCTTTCCTCAAAGTTTACAGTGAAAGATTGTTGGGGTTTCTCGTCCCGTTTCCTGATATAAATAGGGGGTCTGGCCTGGTACCGTAACGCCTTTTACAGCCAATGAAGTACTTTTGAAATATTGGAAATGCAGCAGCCAATCTGCATGCAGCAAGCTCCCACAGTCAAAGTGCTAAGTGATCAAATTATATATAATGGCCACAACACTAGAGAAAACTTCCGTGCTCTTCTTCAAACAGTGCCATGGTATCCTCCACATCCACCTGAGAGAGGAAATAGAGCCTTGGTTTAACATCTTATCTGAAAGATAGCCCAACAACAGCAGAAGGACTTGGACAGTGTAGGAGAGTGGGCAAAGAAGTGGCAGATGAAATACAATGTGGAAAAGTGAGAGGTAATGCACTTTGGAAGGACAAATTTAAGCATAGACTATTTTCTAAATGGGGAGATGCTTAGGAAATCAGAAGCACAATGTCCTTGTGAGTCCTTGTTCAAGATTCCCTTAAAATTAACGTGCAGGTTCAGTCGGCAGTTAGGAAGGCAAATGTAATGTTAGCATTCATGTTGAAGGGCTAGAATACAAGAGCAGGGATGTATTTCTGAGGCTGTATATGGCTCTGGTCAGACCCCATTTGGAGTATTGTGAGCAGTTTGCCCCGTATCCAAGGAAGGATGTGCTGGCCTTGGAGAGGGTCCAGAGGAGGTTCACAAGACTGATCCCTGGAATGAAGAGCTTGTCGTATGAGGAACAGTGGAGGGCTCTGGGTTTGTACTCGTTGGAGTTTAGAAGGATGAGGGGGGGGATCTTATTGAAACTTATAGGATACTGCGAGGCCTGGTTAGAGTGGACGTGGAGAGGATGTTTCCACTTGTACGAAAAACTAGAACCAGAGGACACAATCTCAGACTAAAGAGACGATCCTTTAAAACAGGGAGGAGGAGAAGAAATCCTTTGAGCCAGTGGGTGGTGAATCTGTGGAGCTCTTTGCTGCAGAAGGCTGTGGAGGCCAAATCAGATTGTCTTTAAGACAGCGATAGATAGGTTCTTGATTAATAAGGGTACCAGGTGTTATGGGGAAAAGGCAGGAGAATGGGAATGAGAAAAATATCAGCCATGATTGAATGGCGGAGCAGACTCGATGGGCCGAGTGGCCTAATTCTGCTCCTATGTCTTATGTAGCATTTCCTGTGTTGCACTGCAATGGGCTCTCAGTCTGGTCTATGTGTTAGAATAGGACTGGCACTCCCAGCCTTCAAACGTGAGACAAGAGTATCACTCAACGAGATCGCCAGAAAGACATTTTGGCATCCCCTGCCTCCTCCAATGCCTCAGTTGTTCAAGGCAGTGAGGGTCATTCAGTAGCCTGAATCCCAGCCTTTACTGGGTGAACTAAGAGCAACCCGGTAACAACAGGAATTCAACAACAGACATCAGCAGCCATGGTGGAAATGGAGACAGATGCAGCAGAAAATCAGCTAGTGTTCCCACCCACCCATTGCAATCCCATGGACGTTTCTAGAGTACACGTGCAAATATAGCTCTTTCAAACAGCTGGCTTCAGCACGATGCCCAAATAACCTGCTGTACTGGGTTATTTCATTCCAAGTCAAGCGAGGTAGGCTTGACTCGACCTTGCTAACCTCCGCTTTCTCGGTTAATATTTTTAAATAATGCTTTCGCCACTTGCCATTGGTGGCTCTGCTTCAGCTGCTGGACTCCAAGCTCTGGAAATCTTTCCCTAATCCCATTTACCTCTTGCTCCAAAAGTGCTCCTCAAAACCTGCTTTTGGTCACCTGTCCAAGTACGTCCCCCTCAGTGGCACAGTGTCAAACTTTATCTGACTACGGGCAGCACGGTGGCGCAGTGAGTTAGCCCTGCTGCCTCACGGCGCCGAGGTCCCAGGTTCGATCCCGGCTCTGGGTCACTGTCTGTGTGGAGTTTGCACATTCTCCCTGTGTTTGCGTGGGTTTCGTCCCCACAACCCACAATCCTAACCAATTTAGTCTCTCCTCATTTGACAGTCCCACCATCACAGGAATCAGCCTGGTAAACCTTCGCTGCACTCCCTCCATAGCAAGAACATCCTTCCTCAGATAAGGACACCAAAACTGCACACAGTACTCCAGGTGTGGCCTCACCAATACCCTATACAATTGTATTCCTATACTCAAATTCTCTCGCTCTGAATACCAACATACCATTTGCCTTCTTTACTGCCTGCTGTAGCTACCCGCTTACTTTCAGCGACTGATGCATAAGGACACCAAGGTCTGGCTGAGTATCCACCTCTCTGAATTTATACCCATTCAAATAATAATCTGCCTTTCTCTTTTTGCTAGCAAAGTGGATAATCTCACATTTATCCGTCATACTGCATCTGCCATGCATATGCCCACTCACTCAGCCTGCCCCTATCCCGCTGAATCCCGATGCGAAATATATTTTCCTTAAGTCCCCTCTAATCTTTTGACCAACCACCTTTAATCTATGTCCCCTGGTAACTGACCCCTCAGCTAGGGGAAAGATGGGAGACATTTCTACAAAGAGCAATGGAGAGAGGCCGCTGCAGGACGCATCTGAATAGATTTATCCAATAACAGTCAATGACTAATATAACTGGGTGGCCAGTACCCAATAATACCAATTAACAAGACCCACACCAAATGCACTACTCACTTGTGCTCTTCCAATGCCTTGGACAGGTTAATGTTGGACACGATATCTCCATATATTAGTATGAAGTCTGAGCGGAGAAGTGACTTTGCATCCACGTCTCTCAAGACATCTCCCAACGATCGGTAGGACTCAGAACTCATGACGTGGATAGTGTTTGGTGACGTGGGCCGACTCCACTTGGATTTCCTGAGGAATACACAACAGGCCATGAAAATATGGAATTTATAAACTGGGGTTAGACCAGAATGTTTTTTTGGGATAAAATCTTTCATCTGCTCCTACTTGCTGATCAACCTTTCTCCCCATTATAAGTGACCGCATCCACAATTGTACCTTTGGATATAAATGTGTCACACTTTAATCATCACTTGTCGACGGGGGTCCCCTGGAATCTGTGCAACCGTGTCACACCCCAAAATCTGCAAGCAGGCCATGCACATGTTGGTCCTTTTAAAATTACCGTGTGTGCAGGGCCTTGTAAAATAAATTTAAAGGGCCCATGCACTTGAAAACGTCACCCGTGAGCTTGAAAGAAAAACTAAAGGGAATGTTACTGAGGACTACAGTTGGTTTCAGCTACACGCAAGCGGATAATGGCTATTGTTTTATAAACGGATTGCTGCCTCCAAAATTTTGATCAGCCATTTTTGTATGTGCTCCTCCCCCACTTCCCTGAGCATCCCAGACAATAAGTATTCCATGCAGCACGGGAGCAGAACTTGCAACTGGATGTTTTCAGAAATAGAATCTCCGTTTTGATACTCGCGTTAAATGTCTTTCAAAGAGGGGCCATTAAATAGAGAATATCTTGATCTCAGGAAATCCCAAATTATTTCACAGCCAAGGAATTGCTATTGAGAAACCACAAGAAATGACTTTATTCAGAAACCTTGGAGCAGGGCCTTGAGGTTGAAAAGGAGAGCATATCAAATGTTAATGGTCACTCTTGACTCTGTACTAATACAGTCACCTCTGAGTAGACAGCTCTCAAAATGTATGCATCAAACAAACTCAAAATACATTATCTGGTCAAGTATTCCATATCTATTCGTGGAATCTTGCTGGGCAATCGAGAAGTTTCTGGTGAAATCACATATGACAACAGAGTAAGTCTAGGTCTGTCACTGGGGATGGGAGCAATCGGAGGTGATAAATTAATGTAAATACACAAGAGCATTGCATATTCCATGGAATCCCTACAGTGCAGGAGGCAATTAGGCCCAATGGGTCAACACCAACCCTCTTAGGCCAACTCCCCCCACCCTATCCACAGATGACCTGCACGGTCTTTGGACACTGAGCGGTAATTTAGCATGGCCAATCCACCCAACCTGCATATCTTTTAACTGTGGGAGGAAACCCACGCACACACGGGGAGAAAGTGAAAACTCCAAACAGTGAGTCACCCGAGGTCAGAATCGAACCCGGGTCCCTGGCGCTGTGAGGTAGCAATGCTAACTACTATAGTGCCGCCCGATGTTATGGAGGCACAACTTGGGTTTTTTTTTTTTAAAACAGAAAGTGGCTTGGTGTGAATACATTGAATGAACCTGATGTGGAAAATTAGAATCAACAGGTCATCAATCATTGGTGATATCAGGGTCAGAGGGAGATGTTTTCATGCAGCTAGTTATGATTTGGACTGTGCTGCCTGAAAGGGTGCTGGAAGCAGATTCAATTGAACCATCATCCCTTTTAAAAGGGATTTAAAAAAGTTATTCCATGGGATGGGCATGTAACTGGCAAGGCCAGCATTTGCTGCCCACCCCTTATTGCTTTGAACTGAGTGCCAGCCATTTCAGAGAGCAGCTAACACTCAACCACGTTACTGTGGATCTGGAGTCGTGTGTAGGCCAGAGCGGGGAAAGACAGATTTCCTTCCCCGCTCTGGCCTACACACGACTCCAGATCCACAGTAGTGAAATCAGGGTGTTTTTACAACAATCGAGGATAGCCTTACGGTCACTATTACTGGAACGAACCTTCAATTTTATTTGTTATATTTTTTAGAACCAGGTTTTATTAATTGAATTTGAATGCTCCAATGGTGGGATTTGAACCTGTGCCCCCAGAACATTAACCACGCCTCTGGATGTCCTGTCCGGTGACATTACACTATGTCACCCTCTCATCACATGTAAGTACTTGTAAAGGAAATCCTTGCAGACAATGGAGAAAAACCAGGGGAAAAGAAGTATTTGAATATGTCTTTCAAATACTCAGACATAAGTGCCTCCATCTGTGCTGTAAGATTGTGTTATCTTATGATTACAGATGTTCAATTTCCTGTCCACTGTAGTTCAGTGTGTAAAGCAGCAGTAACAAATTTTAGAACTCCTCATTACTGAATGTGTTCTTTGATTTTCTGGGCCATCCAACAGCAGAAGACGTAGGTTTCCTGGACACCCGTTGCAGTGAGGAACTCCAGGCTGTAGTCAATCATTGCCACATTTGCAAGAGGGAGCAGGGCCTGCAGCAGAACAGAAAGACACACGTGTGAACATCAGATCTGCCCTGCATGCACACTAGTCACAATAAACAGGGCCCCACCCAGGGCAGCGGGGGGGGGGGGGGGGGGGGGGGGGGGGCGAACCCAGGGCAGAGGAGGGGGGAAGCACACAGGGCAGCGGGGAGGGGGCTGCACCCAGGGCAGCGGGAGGGGGGGTGCAACAAGGGCAGCGGAACGTGGGTGCACCCAGGGCAGTGGGGGGGCACCCAGGGCAGTGGGGGTGGGCACCCAGGGCAGATGGGGGGGGCACCCAGGGCAGCGGGGGGGGGGGGCACGCAGGGCAGCGGGGGGGGGCGCACCCAGGGCAGCGGGGGTGGGCGCAACCAGGGCAGCGGGGGGTAGGCACACCCAGGGCAGCGGGGGGTAGGCACACCCAGGGCAGCGGGGGGTAGGCACACCCAGGGCAGCGGGGGGTAGGCACACCCAGGGCAGCGGGGGGTAGGCACACCCAGGGCAGCGGGGGGTAGGCACACCCAGGGCAGCGGGGGGGTAGGCACACCCAGGGCAGCGGGGGGTGGGCGCACCCAGGGCAGCGGGGGGTGGGCGCACCCAGGGCAGCGGGGGGTGGGCGCACCCAGGGCAGCGGGGGGTGGGCGCACCCAGGGCAGCGGGGGGTGGGCGCACCCAGGGCAGCGGGGGGTGGGCGCACCCAGGGCAGCGGGGGGTGGGCGCACCCAGGGCAGCGGGGGGTGGGCGCACCCAGGGCAGCGGGGGGTGGGCGCACCCAGGGCAGCGGGGGGTGGGCGCACCCAGGGCAGCGGGGGGTGGGCGCACCCAGGGCAGCGGGGGGTGGGCGCACCCAGGGCAGCGGGGGGTGGGCGCACCCAGGGCAGCGGGGGGTGGGCGCACCCAGGGCAGCGGGGGGTGGGCGCACCCAGGGCAGCGGGGGGTGGGCGCACCCAGGGCAGCGGGGGGGGGGGCGCACCCAGGGCAGCGGGGGGTGGGCGCACCCAGGGCAGCGGGGGGTGGGCGCACCCAGGGCAGCGGGGGTGGGCGCACCCAGGGCAGCGGGGGGTGGGCGCACCCAGGGCAGCGGGGGCTGGGCGCACCCAGGGCAGCGGGGGGTGGGCGCACCCAGGGCAGCGGGGGGTGGGCGCACCCAGGGCAGCGGGGGGTGGGCGCACCCAGGGCAGCGGGGGGGGGGGGGGGGGCGGGAGCGCACCCAGGGCAGCGGGGGGGGTGGGGGGAGCGCACCCAGGGCAGCAGGGGGGCACCCAGGGCAGTGGGGGAGGCACAGCAGGGGGGGGGGCGCACCCAGGGCAGCGGTGGGGGGGCACCCAGGGCAGCGGTGGGGGGGGGCTCCCAGGGCAGTGGGGGGCGGGGGGGCGCACCCTGGTCAGCGGGGGGGGGGGGGGGGGGGGGCGAACCCAGGTCAGCGGGGGGGGGGGGTCGAACCCAGGTCAGCGGGGGGGGGGGGGGGGTGAGGGGGTTGCACCCAGGGCAGAGGGGGGTGGGAGCACCGGGGGCAGCGCACCCAGGGCAGGTGGGGGGGGCACCCAGGGCAGTAGGGAGGGGGCACGCAGGGCAGCGGGGGGTGGGCGCACCCAGGGCAGCGGGGGGAGAGCGCACCCAGGGCAGCGGGGGGAGAGCGCACCCAGGGCAGCGGGGGGGCACCCAGGGCAGTGGGGGAGGCACAGCAGGGGGGGGGGGCCACCCAGGGGCCACACCAAGGGCAGCAGGGGGGGGGGGGGGGCACCCAGGGCAGTGGCGCGGGGGGGGTGGGTGCAGCGGGGGTGGGGGTGCAGCGGGGGGGTGGGAAACCTAGGGCAGCGGGGGGGGCGCACACAGGGGACGTAGGGGTGAGGGACGTAGGGGTGAGGGACGTAGGGGTGAGGGGGGGTAGGGGTGAGGGGGTAGGGGTGAGGGGGTAGGGGTGAGGGGGGTAGGGGTGAGGGGGTAGGGGTGAGGGGGTAGGGGTGAGGGGGTAGGGGTGAGGGGGTAGGGGTGAGGGGGTAGAGGTGAGGGGGTAGGGGTGAGGGGGTAGGGGTGAGGGGGTAGGGGTGAGGGGGTAGGGGTGAGGGGGGAAGGGGTGAGGGGGGAAGGGGTGAGGGGGGAAGGGGTGAGGGGGGAAGGGGTGAGGGGGGAAGGGGTGAGGGGGGAAGGGGTGAGGGGGGAAGGGGTGAGGGGGGAAGGGGTGAGGGGGGAAGGGGTGAGGGGGGAAGGGGTGAGGGGGGAAGGGGTGAGGGGGGAAGGGGTGAGGGGGGAAGGGGTGAGGGGGGAAGGGGTGAGGGGGGAAGGGGTGAGGGGGGAAGGGGTGAGGGGGGAAGGGGTAGGGGTGAGGGGGTAGGGGTGAGGGGGTAGGGGTGAGGGGGGTAGGGGTGAGGGGGGTAGGGGTGAGGGGGGTAGGGGTGAGGGGGTAGGGGTGAGGGGGGTAGGGGTGAGGGGGGTAGGGGTGAGGGGGGTAGGGGTGAGGGGAGTAGGGGGTGAGGGGAGTAGGGGGTGAGGGGAGTAGGGGGTGAGGGGAGTAGGGGGTGAGGGGAGTAGGGGGTGAGGGGAGTAGGGGGTGAGGGGAGTAGGGGGTGAGGGGAGTAGGGGGTGAGGGGAGTAGGGGGTGAGGGGAGTAGGGGGTGAGGGGCGTAGGGGGTGAGGGGAGTAGGGGGTGAGGGGAGTAGGGGGTGAGGGGAGTAGGGGGTGAGGAGAGTAGGGGGTGAGGGGAGTAGGGGGTGAGGGGAGTAGGGGGTGAGGGGAGTAGGGGGTGAGGGGAGTAGGGGGTGAGGGGAGTAGGGGGTGAGGGGAGTAGGGGGTGAGGGGAGTAGGGGGTGAGGGGAGTAGGGGGTGAGGGTAGTAGGGGGTAGGGGGTGAGGGGAGTAGGGGGGTAGGGGGTGAGGGGGAGTAGGGGGTGAAGGGGGTAGGAGGGTGGGGGGGTGAGGAGGGTAAGGGGTGAGGGGGGTAAGGGGTGAGGGGGGTAGGGGTGAGGGGGGTAGAGGTGAGGGGGGTAGAGGTGAGGGGGGTCGGGGTGAGGGGGGTCGGGGTGAGGGGGGTCGGGGTGAGGGGGGTCGGGGTGAGGGGGGTCGGGGTGAGGGGGGTCGGGGTGAGGGGGGTCGGGGTGAGGGGGTCGGGGTGAGGGGGGTCGGGGTGAGGGGGGAAAGGGTGAGGGGGGAAGGGGTGAGGGGGGTAGGGGTGAGGGGGGAAGGGGTGAGGGGGGAAGGGGTGAGGGGGGAAGGGGTGAGGGGGGTAGGGGTGAGGGGGGAAGGGGTGAGGGGGGAAGGGGTGAGGGGGGTAGGGGTGAGGGGGGTAGGGGTGAGGGGGGTAGGGGTGAGGGGGGTAGGGGTGAGGGGGTAGGGGGTGAGGGGAGTAGGGGGTGAGGGGAGTAGGTGGTGAGGGGAGTAGGGGGTGAGGGGAGTAGGGGGTGAGGAGAGTAGGGGGTGAGGAGAGTAGGGGGTGAGGGGAGTAGGGGGTGAGGGGAGTAGGGGGTGAGGGGAGTAGGGGGTGAGGGGAGTAGGGGGTGAGGAGTAGGGGGTGAGGAGTAGGGGGTGAGGGGAGTAGGGGGTGAGGGGAGTAGGAGGTGAGGGGAGTAGGGGGTGAGGGGAGTAGGGGGTGAGGGGAGTAGGGGTGAGGGGAGTAGGGGTGAGGGGAGTAGGGGTGAGGGGAGTAGGGGTGAGGGGAGTAGGGGTGAGGGGAGTAGGGGGTGAGGGGAGTAGGGGGTGAGGGGAGTAGGGGGTGAGGGGAGTAGGGGGTGAGGGGAGTAGGGGGTGAGGGGAGTAGGGGGTAGGGGGTGAGGGGAGGAGGGTAGTGGGTATGGGGTGTAGGGGTGAGGGGGTTGGGGTGAGGGTGGTTGGGGTGAGGGGGTTGGGGGTGAGGGGGGTTGGGGGTGAGGGGGGTTGGGGGTGAGGGGGGTTGGGGGTGAGGGGGGTTGGGGGTGAGGGGGGTTGGGGGTGAGGGGGGTTGGGGGTGAGGGGGGTTGGGGGTGAGGGGGGTTGGGGGTGAGGGGGGTTGGGGGTGAGGGGGGTTGGGGGTGAGGGGGGTTGGGGGTGAGGGGGGTTGGGGGTGAGGGGGGTAGGAGGGTAGGGGGGTAGGAGGGTAGGGGGGGTGAGGAGGATAGGGGGGGTGAGGAGGGTAGGGGGGGTGAGGAGGGTAGGGGGTGAGGGGGAGAGGGGGTAAAGGGTGAGGGGGGTAGTGGTGAGGGGGGTTGGCAGCGGGGGGGGCGGGAGCGCACCCAGGGCAGCGGGGGGGTGGGGGGAGCGCACCCAGGGCAGCAGGGGGGCACCCAGGACAGTGGGGGAGGCACAGCAGGGGGGGCGCACCCAGGGCAGCGGTGGGGGGGCACCCAGGGCAGCGGTGGGGGGGGCTCCCAGGGCAGCGGGGGGGGGGGGGCACCCAGGGCAGCGGTGGGGGGGTGCTCCCAGGGCAGCGGGGGGGGGGGGGGCGCACCCAGGTCAGCCGGGGGGGGGGGGCGAACCCAGGTCAGCGGGGGGGGGGGGGGGGGGGGGGTCGAACCCAGGTCAGCAGGGGGGGGGGGGTTGGGGGTGAGGGGGGTGAGAGGGGTTGGGTGTGAGGGGCGTTGGGTGTGAGGGGCGTTGGGGGTGAGGGGCGTTGGGGGTGAGGGGCGTTGGGGGTGAGGGGCGTTGGGGGTGAGGGGCGTTGGGGGTGAGGGGCGTTGGGGGTGAGGGGCGTTGGGGGTGAGGGGCGTTGGGGGTGAGGGGCGTTGGGGGTGAGGGGGGTTGGGGGTGAGGGGGGTTGGGGGTGAGGGGGGTTGGGGGTGAGGGGGGTTGGGGGTGAGGGGGGTTGGGGGTGAGGGGGGAGTAGGGGGTGAAGGGGGTAGGAGGGTAGGGTGGGTGAGGAGGGTAGGGGGTGAGGGGGGTAGGGGTGAGGGGGAGAGGGGGTAAGAGGTGAGGGGGGTAGGGGTGAGGGGGGGTCGGGGTGAGGGGGTCGGGCTGAGGAGGGTAGTGGGTATGGGGTGTAGGGGGTAGGGGTGAGGGGGGTAGGGGTGAGGGGGGTTGGGGTGAGGGGCGTTGGGGGTGAGGGGGGTTGGGGGTGAGGGGGGTTGGGGGTGAGGGGGGTTGGGGGTGAGGGGGGTTGGGGGTGAGGGGGGTTGGGGGTGAGGGGGGTTGGGGGTGAGGGGGGTTGGGGGTGAGGGGGGTTGGGGGTGAGGGGGGATGGGGGTGAGGGGGGTTGGGGGTGAGGGGGGTTGGGGGTGAGGGGAGTAGGGGGTGAGGGGAGTAGGGGGTGAGGGGAGTAGGGGGTGAGGGGCGTAGGGGGTGAGGGGAGTAGGGGGTGAGGGGAGTAGGGGGTGAGGGGAGTAGGGGGTGAGGAGAGTAGGGGGTGAGGGGAGTAGGGGGTGAGGGGAGTAGGGGGTGAGGGGAGTAGGGGGTGAGGGGAGTAGGGGGTGAGGGGAGTAGGGGGTGAGGGGAGTAGGGGGTGAGGGGAGTAGGGGGTGAGGGGTGTAGGGGGTGAGGGGAGTAGGGGGTGAGGGGAGTAGGGGGTGAGGGGAGTAGGGGGTAGGGGGTGAGGGGAGTAGGGGGGTAGGGGGTGAGGGGGAGTAGGGGGTGAAGGGGGTAGGAGGGTGGGGGGGTGAGGAGGGTAAGGGGTGAGGGGGGTAAGGGGTGAGGGGGGTAGGGGTGAGGGGGGTAGAGGTGAGGGGGGTAGAGGTGAGGGGGGTCGGGGTGAGGGGGGTCGGGGTGAGGGGGGTCGGGGTGAGGGGGGTCGGGGTGAGGGGGTCGGGGTGAGGGGGGTCGGGGTGAGGGGGGTCGGGGTGAGGGGGTCGGGGTGAGGGGGGTCGGGGTGAGGGGGGAAAGGGTGAGGGGGGAAGGGGTGAGGGGGGTAGGGGTGAGGGGGGTAGGGGTGAGGGGGGAAGGGGTGAGGGGGGAAGGGGTGAGGGGGGAAGGGGTGAGGGGGGTAGGGGTGAGGGGGGAAGGGGTGAGGGGGGAAGGGGTGAGGGGGGTAGGGGTGAGGGGGGTAGGGGTGAGGGGGGTAGGGGTGAGGGGGGTAGGGGTGAGGGGGGTAGGGGTGAGGGGGTAGGGGGTGAGGGGAGTAGGGGGTGAGGGGAGTAGGTGGTGAGGGGAGTAGGGGGTGAGGGGAGTAGGGGGTGAGGAGAGTAGGGGGTGAGGGGAGTAGGGGGTGAGGTAGTAGGGGGTGAGGGGAGTAGGGGGTGAGGGGAGTAGGGGGTGAGGGGAGTAGGGGGTGAGGGGAGTAGGGGGTGAGGAGTAGGGGGTGAGGGGAGTAGGGGGTGAGGGGAGTAGGAGGTGAGGGGAGTAGGGGGTGAGGGGAGTAGGGGGTGAGGGGAGTAGGGGGTGAGGGGAGTAGGGGGTGAGGGGAGTAGGGGTGAGGGGAGTAGGGGTGAGGGGAGTAGGGGTGAGGGGAGTAGGGGTGAGGGGAGTAGGGGTGAGGGGAGTAGGGGTGAGGGGAGTAGGGGGTGAGGGGAGTAGGGGGTGAGGGGAGTAGGGGGTGAGGGGAGTAGGGGGTAGGGGGTGAGGGGAGGAGGGTAGTGGGTATGGGGTGTAGGGGTGAGGGGGTTGGGGTGAGGGTGGTTGGGGTGAGGGGGTTGGGGGTGAGGGGGGTTGGGGGTGAGGGGGGTTGGGGGTGAGGGGGGTTGGGGGTGAGGGGGGTTGGGGGTGAGGGGGGTTGGGGGTGAGGGGGGTTGGGGGTGAGGGGGGTTGGGGGTGAGGGGGGTTGGGGGTGAGGGGGGTTGGGGGTGAGGGGGGTAGGAGGGTAGGGGGGGTAGGAGGGTAGGGGGGGTGAGGAGGATAGGGGGGGTGAGGAGGGTAGGGGGGTGAGGAGGGTAGGGGGTGAGGGGGAGAGGGGGTAAAGGGTGAGGGGGGTAGTGGTGAGGGGGGGTTGGCAGCGGGGGGGGGCGGGAGCGCACCCAGGGCAGCGGGGGGGGTGGGGGGAGCGCACCCAGGGCAGCAGGGGGGCACCCAGGACAGTGGGGGAGGCACAGCAGGGGGGGCGCACCCAGGGCAGCGGTGGGGGGGCACCCAGGGCAGCGGTGGGGGGGCACCCAGGGCAGCGGTGGGGGGGGCTCCCAGGGCAGCGGGGGGGGGGGGGGGCACCCAGGGCAGCGGTGGGGGGGCACCCAGGGCAGCGGTGGGGGGGTGCTCCCAGGGCAGCGGGGGGGGGGGGGCGCACCCAGGTCAGCCGGGGGGGGGGGGGGCGAACCCAGGTCAGCGGGGGGGGGGGGGGGGGGGGGGGGGGGGGGGGGGGGGGGGTCGAACCCAGGTCAGCAGGGGGGGGGGGGGGTTGGGGGGTGAGGGGCGTTGGGGGTGAGGGGCGTTGGGGGTGAGGGGCGTTGGGGGTGAGGGGCGTTGGGGGTGAGGGGCGTTGGGGGTGAGGGGCGTTGGGGGTGAGGGGCGTTGGGGGTGAGGGGGGTTGGGGGTGAGGGGGGTTGGGGGTGAGGGGGGTTGGGGGTGAGGGGGGTTGGGGGTGAGGGGGGAGTAGGGGGTGAAGGGGGTAGGAGGGTAGGGTGGGTGAGGAGGGTAGGGGGTGAGGGGGGTAGGGGTGAGGGGGAGAGGGGGTAAGAGGTGAGGGGGGTAGGGGTGAGGGGGGGTCGGGGTGAGGGGGTCGGGCTGAGGAGGGTAGTGGGTATGGGGTGTAGGGGGTAGGGGTGAGGGGGGGTAGGGGTGAGGGGGGTTGGGGTGAGGGGGGTTGGGGTGAGGGGCGTTGGGGGTGAGGGGGGTTGGGGGTGAGGGGGGTTGGGGGTGAGGGGGGTTGGGGGTGAGGGGGGTTGGGGGTGAGGGGGGTTGGGGGTGAGGGGGGTTGGGGGTGAGGGGGGTTGGGGGTGAGGGGGGTTGGGGGTGAGGGGGGTTGGGGGTGAGGGGGGTTGGGGGTGAGGGGGGTTGGGGGTGAGGGGGGTTGGGGGTGAGGGGGGTTGGGGGTGAGGGGGGTTGGGGGTGAGGGGGGTTGGGGGTGAGGGGGGATGGGGGTGAGGGGGGATGGGGGTGAGGGGGGTTGGGGGTGAGGGGGGTTGGGGGTGAGGGGGGTTGGGGGTGAGGGGGGTTGGGGGTGAGGGGGGTTGGGGGTGAGGGGGGTTGGGGGTGAGGAGGGTAGTGGGTATGGGGTGAGGGGGGTATGGGGGTATGGGGTGAGGGGGGTATGGGGTGAGGGGGGTATGGGGTGAGGGGGGTTGGGGGTGAGGGGGGTTGGGGGTGAGGGGGGTTGGGGGTGAGGGGGGTTGGGGGTGAGGGGGGTTGGGGGTGAGGGGGGTTGGGGGTGAGGGGGGTTGGGGGTGAGGGGGGTTGGGGGTGAGGGGGGATGGGGGTGAGGGGGGATGGGGGTGAGGGGGGTTGGGGGTGAGGGGGGTTGGGGGTGAGGGGGGTTGGGGGTGAGGGGGGTTGGGGGTGAGGGGGGTTGGGGGTGAGGAGGGTAGTGTGTATGGGGTGAGGGGGGTATGGGGTGAGGGGGGTAGGGGGTGAGGGGGGTTGGGGGTGAGGGGGGTTGGGGGTGAGGGGGGTTGGGGGTGAGGGGGGTTGGGGTGAGGGGGGTTGGGGGTGTGGGGGGTTGGGGGTGAGGGGGGTTGGGGGTGAGGGGGGTTGGGGGTGAGGGGGGTTGGGGGTGAGGGGGGTTGGGGGTGAGGGGGGTTGGGGGTGAGGGGGGTTGGGGGTGAGGGGCGTTGGGGGTGAGGGGCGTTGGGGGTGAGGGGCGTTGGGGGTGAGGGGCGTTGGGGGTGAGGGGCGTTGGGGGTGAGGGGCGTTGGGGGTGAGGGGCGTTGGGGGGGAGGGGCGTTGGGGGGGAGGGGCGTTGGGGGGGAGGGGCGTTGGGGGGGAGGGGCGTTGGGGGGGAGGGGCGTTGGGGGGGAGGGGCGTTGGGGGGGAGGGGCGTTGGGGGGAGGGGCGTTGTGGGGGAGGGGCGTTGGGGGGGAGGGGCGTTGGGGGGGAGGGGCGTTGGGGGGGAGGGGCGTTGGGGGGAGGGGCGTTGGCGGTGAGGGGCGTTGGGGGTGAGGGGCGTTGGGGGTGAGGGGCGTTGGGGGTGAGGGGCGTTGGGGGGAGGGGCGTTGGGGGGGAGGGGCGTTGGGGGGGAGGGGCGTTGGGGGGGAGGGGCGTTGGGGGGGAGGGGCGTTGGGGGTGAGGGGCGTTGGGGGTGAGGGGCGTTGGGGGTGAGGGGCGTTGGGGGTGAGGGGCGTTGGGGGTGAGGGGCGTTGGGGGTGAGGGGCGTTGGGGGGAGGGGCGTTGGGGGTGAGGGGCGTTGGGGGTGAGGGGCGTTGGGGGGAGGGGCGTTGGGGGGGAGGGGCGTTGGGGGGGAGGGGCGTTGGGGGGGAGGGGCGTTGGGGGGGAGGGGCGTTGGGGGGGAGGGGCGTTGGGGGGGAGGGGCGTTGGGGGTGAGGGGCGTTGGGGGTGAGGGGCGTTGGGGGTGAGGGGCGTTGGGGGTGAGGGGCGTTGGGGGTGAGGGGCGTTGGGGGTGAGGGGCGTTGGGGGTGAGGGGCGTTGGGGGTGAGGGGCGTTGGGGGTGAGGGGCGTTGGGGGTGAGGGGCGTTGGGGGTGAGGGGCGTTGGGGGTGAGGGGCGTTGGGGGTGAGGGGCGTTGGGGGTGAGGGGCGTTGGGGGTGAGGGGCGTTGGGGGTGAGGGGCGTTGGGGGTGAGGGGCGTTGGGGGTGAGGGGCGTTGGGGGTGAGGGGCGTTGGGGGTGAGGGGCGTTGGGGGTGAGGGGCGTTGGGGGTGAGGGGCGTTGGGGGTGAGGGGCGTTGGGGGTGAGGGGCGTTGGGGGTGAGGGGCGTTGGGGGTGAGGGGCGTTGGGGGTGAGGGGCGTTGGGGGTGAGGGGCGTTGGGGGTGAGGGGCGTTGGGGGTGAGGGGCGTTGGGGGTGAGGGGCGTTGGGGGTGAGGGGCGTTGGGGGTGAGGGGCGTTGGGGGTGAGGGGCGTTGGGGGTGAGGGGCGTTGGGGGTGAGGGGCGTTGGGGGTGAGGGGCGTTGGGGGTGAGGGGGTAGGGGTGAGGGGGTAGGGGTGAGGGGGTAGGGGTGAGGGGGGTAGGGGTGAGGCGGGTAGGGGTGAGGGGGAAGGGGTGAGGGGGGAAGGGGTTAGGGGGGTAGGGGTGAGAGGGGTAGGGGTGAGGGGGGTAGGGGTGAGGGGGGTAGGGGTGAGGGGGGTAGGGGTGAGGGGGTAGGGGTGAGGGGGTAGGGCTGAGGGGGGTAGGGCTGAGGGGGGTAGGGCTGAGGGGGGTAGGGCTGAGGGGGGTAGGGCTGAGGGGGGTAGGGCTGAGGGGGGTAGGGCTGAGGGGGGTAGGGCTGAGGGGGGTTGGGGTGAGGGGGGTTGGGGTGAGGGGGCAGGGGTGAGGGGGCAGGGGTGAGGGGGCAGGGGTGAGGGGGCAGGGGTGAGGGGGCAGGGGTGAGGGGGCAGGGATGAGGGGGCAGGGATGAGGGGGCAGGGGTGAGGGGGCAGGGGTGAGGGGGCAGGGGTGAGGGGGCAGGGGTGAGGGGGCAGGGGTGAGGGGGGCAGGGGTGAGGGGGCAGGGGTGAGGGGGCAGGGGTGAGGGGGCAGGGGGCAGGGGTGAGGGGGCAGGGGTGAGGGGGCAGGGGTGAGGGGGCAGGGGTGAGGGGGCAGGGGTGAGGGGGCAGGGGTGAGGGGGCAGGGGTGAGGGGGCAGGGGTGAGGGGGCAGGGGTGAGGGGGGGTAGGGGTGGGGGGGGCAGGGGTGAGGGGGGCAGGAGTGAGGGGGGCAGGGGTGAGGGGGGCAGGGGTGAGGGGGGCAGGGGTGAGGGGGGCAGATGTGAGGGGGCAGAGGTGAGGGGGGTAGTGGGGTTAGGGGGGCAGGGGTGAGGGGGGCAGGGGTGAGGGGGGCAGGGGTGAGGGGGGCAGGGGTGAGGGGGGCAGGGGTGAGGGGGGCAGGGGTGAGGGGGGCAGGGGTAAGGGGGGCAGGTGTGAGGGGGGCAGGTGTGAGGGGGGCAGGGGTGAGGGGGCAGGGGTGAGGGGGGTAGGGGTGAGGGGGGTAGGGGTGAGGGGTGAGGGGGGTAGGGGTGAGGGGTGTAGGGGTGAGGGGCGTTGGGGGTGAGGGGCGTTGGGGGTGAGGGGCGTTGGGGGTGAGGGGCGTTGGGGGTGAGGGGCGTTGGGGGTGAGGGGGTAGGGGTGAGGGGGGTAGGGGTGAGGGGGAAGGGGTGAGGGGGAAGGGGTGAGGGGGGAAGGGGTGAGGGGGGAAGGGGTGAGGGGGGTAGGGGTGAGGGGGGTAGGGGTGAGGGGGGTAGGGGTGAGGGGGGTAGGGGTGAGGGGGGTAGGGGTGAGGGGGGTAGGGCTGAGGGGGGTAGGGCTGAGGGGGGTAGGGCTGAGGGGGGTAGGGCTGAGGGGGGTAGGGCTGAGGGGGGTAGGGCTGAGGGGGGTAGGGCTGAGGGGGGTAGGGCTGAGGGGGGTAGGGCTGAGGGGGGTAGGGCTGAGGGGGGTTGGAGTGAGGGGGGTTGGGGTGAGGGGGGTTGGGGTGAGGGGGGTTGGGGTGAGGGGGGTTGGGGTGAGGGGGGTTGGGGTGAGGGGGGTTGGGGTGAGGGGGCAGGGGTGAGGGGGCAGGGGTGAGGGGGCAGGGGTGAGGGGGCAGGGGTGAGGGGGCAGGGGTGAGGGGGCAGGGGTGAGGGGGCAGGGGTGAGGGGGCAGGGATGAGGGGGCAGGGATGAGGGGGCAGGGGTGAGGGGGCAGGGGTGAGGGGGCAGGGGTGAGGGGGCAGGGGTGAGGGGGCAGGGGTGAGGGGGCAGGGGTGAGGGGGCAGGGGTGAGGGGGCAGGGGTGAGGGGGCAGGGGTGAGGGGGCAGGGGTGAGGGGGCAGGGGTGAGGGGGCAGGGGTGAGGGGGCAGGGGTGAGGGGGCAGGGGTGAGCGGGCAGGGGTGAGCGGGCAGGGGTGAGGGGGCAGGGTTGAGGGGGCAGGGGTGAGGGAGCAGGGGTGAGGGGGCAGGGGTGAGGGGGCAGGGGTGAGGGGGCAGGGGTGAGGGGGCAGGGGTGAGGGGGCAGGGGTGAGGGGGCAGGGGTGAGGGGGCAGGGGTGAGGGGGCAGGGGTGAGGGGGCAGGGGTGAGGGGGGTTGGGGTGAGGGGGGCAGGGGTGAGGGGGGCAGGGGTGAGGGGGGCAGATGTGAGGGGGCAGAGGTGAGGGGGGTAGTGGGGTTAGGGGGGCAGGGGTGAGGGGGGCAGGGGTGAGGGGGGCAGGTGTGAGGGGGGCAGGGGTGAGGGGGGCAGGGGTGAGGGGGGCAGGGGTGAGGGGTGAGGGGGGTAGGGGTGAGGGGGGTAGGGGTGAGGGGGGTAGGGGTGAGGGGGGTAGGGGTGAGGGGGGTAGGGGTGAGGGGGTAGGGGTGAGGGGGTAGGGGTGAGGGGGTAGGGGTGAGGGGGTAGGGGTGAGGGGGTAG
The DNA here is from genome assembly GCF_047496885.1 of Scyliorhinus torazame. Taxonomy (NCBI): domain Eukaryota; kingdom Metazoa; phylum Chordata; class Chondrichthyes; order Carcharhiniformes; family Scyliorhinidae; genus Scyliorhinus; species Scyliorhinus torazame. The sequence continues at coordinate 16,157,732 of NC_092720.1, read as the reverse complement.
GGGTGAGGGGGTAGGGGTGAGGGGGTAGGGGTGAGGGGGTAGGGGTGAGGGGGTAGGGGTGAGGGGGTAGGGGTGAGGGGGTAGGGGTGAGAGGGTAGGGGTGAGAGGGTAGGGGTGAGAGGGTAGGGGTGAGAGGGTAGGGGTGAGGGGGGCAGGGGTGAGGGGGGCAGATGTGAGGGGGCAGAGGTGAGGGGGGTAGTGGGGTTAGGGGGGCAGGGGTGAGGGGGGCAGGGGTGAGGGGGGCAGGGGTGAGGGGGGCAGGGGTGAGGGGGGATGGGGTGAGGGGGGCAGGGGTAAGGGGGGCAGGGGTGAGGGGGGCAGGTGTGAGGGGGGCAGGGGTGAGGGGGGTAGGGGTGAGGGGGTAGGGGTGAGGGGTGAGGGGGGTAGGGGTGAGGGGTGTAGGGGTGAGGGGCGTTGGGGGTGAGGGGCGTTGGGGGTGAGGGGCGTTGGGGGTGAGGGGGTAGGGGTGAGGGGGGTAGGGGTGAGGGGGAAGGGGTGAGGGGGGAATGGGTGAGGGGGGAAGGGGTGAGGGGGGTAGGGGTGAGAGGGGTAGGGGTGAGAGGGGTAGGGGTGAGAGCGGTAGGGGTGAGGGGGGTAGGGGTGAGGGGGTAGGGGTGAGGGGGTAGGGCTGAGGGGGGTAGGGCTGAGGGGGGTAGGGCTGAGGGGGGTAGGGCTGAGGGGGGTAGGGCTGAGGGGGGTTGGGGTGAGGGGGGTTGGGGTGAGGGGGGTTGGGGTGAGGGGGGTTGGGGTGAGGGGGGTTGGGGTGAGGGGGGTTGGGGTGAGGGGGGTTGGGGTGAGGGGGGTTGGGGTGAGGGGGGTTGGGGTGAGGGGGCAGGGGTGAGGGGGCAGGGGTGAGGGGGCAGGGGTGAGGGGGCAGGGGTGAGGGGGCAGGGGTGAGGGGGCAGGGGTGAGGGGGCAGGGGTGAGGGGGCAGGGGTGAGGGGGCAGGGGTGAGGGGGCAGGGGTGAGGGGGCAGGGGTGAGGGGGCAGGGGTGAGGGGGCAGGGGTGAGGGGGCAGGGGTGAGGGGGCAGGGGTGAGGGGGCAGGGGTGAGGGGGCAGGGGTGAGGGGGCAGGGGTGAGGGGGCAGGGGTGAGGGGGCAGGGGTGAGGGGGCAGGGGTGAGGGGGCAGGGGTGAGGGGGCAGGGGTGAGCGGGCAGGGGTGAGCGGGCAGGGGTGAGCGGGCAGGGTTGAGGGGGCAGGGGTGAGGGGGCAGGGGTGAGGGAGCAGGGGTGAGGGAGCAGGGGTGAGGGGGCAGGGGTGAGGGGGCAGGGGTGAGGGGGCAGGGGTGAGGGGGCAGGGGTGAGGGGGCAGGGGTGAGGGGGCAGGGGTGAGGGGGGTTGGGGTGAGGGGGGCAGGGGTGAGGGGGGCAGGGGTGAGGGGGGCAGGGGTGAGGGGGGCAGATGTGAGGGGGCAGAGGTGAGGGGGGTAGTGGGGTTAGGGGGGCAGGGGTGAGGGGGGCAGGGGTGAGGGGGGCAGGGGTGAGGGGGGCAGGGGTGAGGGGGGGTAGGGGTGAGGGGTGAGGGGGGTAGGGGTGAGGGGGGGTAGGGGTGAGGGGGGTAGGGGTGAGGGGGGGTAGGGGTGAGGGGGGTAGGGGTGAGGGGGTAGGGGTGAGGGGGTAGGGGTGAGGGGGTAGGGGTGAGGGGGTAGGGGTGAGGGGGTAGGGGTGAGGGGGTAGGGGTGAGGGGGTAGGGGTGAGGGGGTAGGGGTGAGGGGGTAGGCGTGAGGGGGTAGGGGTGAGGGGGGTAGGGGTGAGGGGGTAGGGGTGAGGGGGTAGGGGTGAGGGGGGTAGGGGTGAGGGGGTAGGGGTGAGAGGGTAGGGGTGAGAGGGTAGGGGTGAGAGGGTAGGGGTGAGGGGGTAGGGGTGAGGGGGTAGGGGTGAGGGGGTAGGGGTGAGGGGGTAGGGGTGAGGGGGTAGGGGTGAGGGGGTAGGGGTGAGGGGGTAGGGGGTGAGGGGAGTAGGTGTGAGGGGAGTAGGGGGTGAGGGGGAGTAGGGGGTGAAAGGGGGAGGGGGAGTAGGGGGTGAAAGGGTGAGGGGGTAGGAGGGTAGGGGGGTGAGGGGGTCAGGGGAGAGGGGGTAAGGGGTGAGGGGGGTAAGGGTTGATGGGGGTAAGGGTTGAGGGGGTAAGGGTTGAGGGGGTAAGGGTTGAGGGGGGTAGGGTTGAGGGGGGTAGGGGTGAGGGGGGTAGGGGTGAGGGGGGTAGGGGTGAGGGGGGTAGGGGTGAGGGGGGTAGGGGTGAGGGGGGTAGGGGTGAGGGGGGTAGGGGTGAGGGGGGTAGGGGTGAGGGGGGTAGGGGTGAGGGGGGTAGGGGTGAGGGGGGTAGGGGTGAGGGGGGTAGGGGTGAGGGGGGTAGGGGTGAGGGGGCTGGGGTGACGGGGTAGGGGTGACGGGGGTAGGGGTGACGGGGGTAGGGGTGACGGGGGTAGGGGTGACGGGGGTAGGGGTGACCGGGGTAGGGGTGGGGGGTAGGGGTGAGGGGAGTAGGGGTGAGGGGAGTAGGGGTGAGGGGAGTAGGGGTGAGGGGAGTAGGGGTGAGGGGGGTAGGGGTGAGGGGGATAGGGGGTGAGGAGAGTAGGGGGTGTGGGGGGTAGGGGGGTGAGGGGGTAGGGGGGTGAGGGGGTAGGGGGGTGAGGGGGTAGGGGGGTTGGGGGATAGGGGGTGAGGGGGGTAGGGGGTGAGGGGGGTAGGGCGTGGGGGGTTGGGAGTGAGGGGGGTTGGGGGTGAGGGGGGATGGGGGTGAGGGGCGATGGGGGCGAGGGGCATGGGGGCGAGGGGCGTTGGGGGCGAGGGGCGTTGGGGGCGAGGGGGTTAGGGGCGAGGGGGTTAGGGGCGAGGGGGTTAGGGGCGAGGGGGTTAGGGGCGAGGGGGGTAGGGGCGAGGGGGGTAGGGGCGAGGGGGGTAGGGGCGAGGGGGGTAGGGGCTAGGGGGGTAGGGGCAAGGGGGGTAGGGGCGAGGAGGGTAGGGCGAGGGGGGTAGGGCGAGGGGGGTAGGGGTGAGGGGGGTAGGGGTGAGGGGGGTAGGGGTGAGGGGGGTAGGGGTGACGGGGTAGGGGGTAGGGGTGAGTGGGGTAGGGTTGAGGGGAGTAGGGGTGAGGGGAGTAGGGGTGAGGGGAGTAGGGGTGAGGGGAGTAGGGGTGAGGGGAGTAGGGGTGAGGGGGGTAGGGGTGAGGAGGTAGAGGGTGAGGGGGTAGAGGGTGAGGGGGTAGAGGGTGAGGGGGATAGGGGGTAGGGGGTGAGGAGAGTAGGGGGTGTGGGGGGTAGGGGGTAGGGGGGTAGGGGGTGAGGGGGGTAGGACGTGGGGGGTTGGGAGTGAGGGGGATTGGGGGTGAGGGGGGATGGGGGTGAGGGGGAGGGGCGTTGGGGGCGAGGGGCGTTGGGGGCGAGGGGCGTTGGGGGCGAGGGGGGGTAGGGCGAGGGGGGGTAGGGGCGAGGGGGGTAGGGGCGAGGGGGGTAGGGGCGAGGGGGGTAGGGGCGAGGGGGGTAGGGGCGAGGGGGGTAGGGGCGAGGGGGGTAGGGGCGAGGGGGGTAGGGGCGAGGGGGGTAGGGGCGAGGGGGGGTAGGGGCGAGGGGGGTAGGGGCGAGGGGGGTAGGGGCGAGGGGGGTAGGGGCGAGGGGGGTGGGGGCGAGGGGGGTGGGGGCGAGGGGGGTGGGGGCGAGGGGGGTGGGGGCGAGGGGGGTGGGGGCGAGGGGGGTGGGGGCGAGGGGGGTGGGGGCGAGGGGGGTGGGGGCGAGGGGGGTGGGGGCGAGGGGGGTGGGGGCGAGGGGGGGTGGGGGCGAGGGGGGTGGGGGCGAGGGGGGTGGGGGCGAGGGGGGTGGGGGCGAGGGGGGTGGGGGCGAGGGGGGTAGGGGCGAGGGGGGTAGGGGCGAGGGGGGTAGGGGCGAGGGGGGTAGGGGCGAGGGGGGTAGGGGTGAGGGGGGTAAGGGTTGAGGGGGGTAGGGGTGAGGGGGTAGGGGTGAAGGGGTAGGGGTGAGGGGGGTAGGGGTGAGGGGGGTAGCGGTGAGGGGGGTAGCGGTGAGGGGGTAGGGGTGAGGGGGGTAGGGGTGAGGGGGGTAGGGGTGAGGGGGGTAGGGGTGAGGGGGGTAGGGGTGAGGGGGGTAGGGGTGAGGGGTAGGGGTGAGGGGTAGGGGTGAGGGGTAGGGGTGAGGGGTAGGGGTGAGGGGTAGGGGTGAGGGGTAGGGGTGAGGGGGTAGGGGTGAGGGGGTAGGGGTGAGGTGGTAGGGGTGAGGGGGGTAGGGGTGAGGGGGGTAGGGGTGAGGGGGGTAGGGGTGAGGGGGGTACGGGGTGAGGGGGTACGGGGTGAGGGGCGTACGGGGTGAGGGGGGTACGGGGTGAGGGGGGTACGGAGTGAGGGGGGTACGGGGTGAGGGGGGTACGGGGTGAGGGGGGTACGGGGTGAGGGGGGTACGGGGTGAGGGGGGTACGGGGTGAGGGGGGTACGGGGTGAGGGGGGTACGGGGTGAGGGGGGTACGGGGTGAGGGGGGTACGGGGTGAGGGGGTACGGGGTGAGGGGGTACGGGATGAGGGGGGTACGGGGTGAGGGGGGTACGGGGTGAGGGGGGTACGGGGTGAGGGGGGTACGGGGTGAGGGGGGTACGGGGTGAGGGGGGTACGGGGTGGGGGGGTGGGGGGGTACGGGGTGGGGGGTAAGGGGTGAGGAGGTTAGGGGGTGAGGGGGTAGGGGTGAGGGTGTAGAGGGTGAGGTGGTAGAGGGTGAGGGGGTAGGGCGTGAGGGGGATAGAGGGTGAGGAGGGTAGGGGGTGATGGCGGTGAGGGAGTAGGGGGGTGAGGGGGTAGGGGGGTGAGGCGGTAGGGGGGTGAGGGGGGTAGGGCTGAGGGGCGTAGGGCTGAGGGGCGTAGGGCTGAGGGGCGTAGGGCTGAGGGGGGTAGGGCTGAGGGGGGTAGGGCTGAGGGGGGTTGGGGTGAGGGGGGTTGGGGTGAGGGGGGTTGGGGTGAGGGGGGTTGGGGTGAGGGGGGTTGGGGTGAGGGGGGCAGGGGTGAGGGGGCAGGGGTGAGGGGGCAGGGGTGAGGGGGGCAGGGGTGAGGGGGGCAGGGGTGAGGGGCAGGGGTGAGGGGGTAGGGGTGAGGGGGGTAGGGGTGAGGGGGGTAGGGCTGAGGGGGGTAGGGGTGAGGGGGTAGGGGTGAGGGGGTAGGGGTGAGGGGGTAGGGGTGAGGGGGTAGGGGTGAGGGGGTAGGGGTGAGGGGGTAGGGGTGAGGGGGTAGGGGTGAGGGGGTAGGGGTGAGGGGGGAAGGGGTGAGGGGGGAAGGGGTGAGGGGGGAAGGGGTGAGGGGGGAAGGGGTGAGGGGGGAAGGGGTGAGGGGGGAAGGGGTGAGGGGGGAAGGGGTGAGGGGGGAAGGGGTGAGGGGGGAAGGGGTGAGGGGGGAAGGGGTGAGGGGGGAAGGGGTGAGGGGGGAAGGGGTGAGGGGGGAAGGGGTGAGGGGGGAAGGGGTGAGGGGGGAAGGGGTGAGGGGGGAAGGGGTGAGGGGGTAGGGGTGAGGGGGGTAGGGGTGAGGGGGGTAGGGGTGAGGGGGGTAGGGGTGAGGGGGGTAGGGGTGAGGGGGGTAGGGGTGAGGGGGGTAGGGGTGAGGGGGTAGGGGTGAGGGGGGTAGGGGTGAGGGGGGTAGGGGTGAGGGGAGTAGGGGGTGAGGGGAGTAGGGGGTGAGGGGAGTAGGGGGTGAGGGGAGTAGGGGGTGAGGGGAGTAGGGGGTGAGGGGAGTAGGGGGTGAGGGGAGTAGGGGGTGAGGGGAGTAGGGGGTGAGGGGCGTAGGGGGTGAGGGGAGTAGGGGGTGAGGGGAGTAGGGGGTGAGGGGAGTAGGGGGTGAGGAGAGTAGGGGGTGAGGGGAGTAGGGGGTGAGGGGAGTAGGGGGTGAGGGGAGTAGGGGGTGAGGGGAGTAGGGGGTGAGGGGAGTAGGGGGTGAGGGGAGTAGGGGGTGAGGGGAGTAGGGGGTGAGGGGAGTAGGGGGTGAGGGGAGTAGGGGGTGAGGGAGTAGGGGGTGAGGGGAGTAGGGGGTGAGGGGAGTAGGGGGTGAGGGGAGTAGGGGGTAGGGGGTGAGGGGAGTAGGGGGGTAGGGGGTGAGGGGGAGTAGGGGGTGAAGGGGGTAGGAGGGTGGGGGGGTGAGGAGGGTAAGGGGTGAGGGGGGTAAGGGGTGAGGGGGGTAGGGGTGAGGGGGGTAGGGGTGAGGGGGGTAGAGGTGAGGGGGGTCGGGGTGAGGGGGGTCGGGGTGAGGGGGGTCGGGGTGAGGGGGGTCGGGGGTGAGGGGGGTCGGGGTGAGGGGGGTCGGGGTGAGGGGGGGTCGAGGGGGGTCGGGGTGAGGGGGGTCGGGGTGAGGGGGGTCGGGGTGAGGGGGGTCGGGGTGAGGGGGGTCGGGGTGAGGGGGGAAAGGGTGAGGGGGGAAGGGGGTGAGGGGGGTAGGGGTGAGGGGGGAAGGGGTGAGGGGGGTAGGGGTGAGGGGGAAGGGGTGAGGGGGGAGGGGTGAGGGGGGTAGGGGTGAGGGGGGTAGGGGGTGAGGGGGGGTAGGGGTGAGGGGGTAGGGGGTGAGGGGAGTAGGGGGTGAGGGGAGTAGGTGGTGAGGGGAGTAGGGGGTGGGGGGAGTAGGGGGTGAGTAGAGTAGGGGGGTGAGGGGAGTAGGGGGTGAGGGGAGAGGGGGTAGGGGAGTAGGGGTGAGGGGAGTAGGGGGTGAGGGAGTAGGGGGTGAGGGAGTAGGGGGTGAGGGGAGTAGGGGGTGAGGGGAGTAGGGGTGAGGGGAGTAGGGGGTGAGGGGGAGTAGGGGGGTGAGGGGGTAAGTGGGGTGAGGGGAGTAGGGGGTGAGGGGGTAGGGGTGAGGGGAGTAGGGGTGAGGGGGTAGGGGTGAGGGGAGTAGGGGTGAGGGGAGTAGGGGTGAGGGGAGTAGGGGTGAGGGGGAGTAGGGGTGAGGGGAGTAGGGGGTGGTGAGGGGAGTAGGGGGTGTGGGGGTAGGGGGTGAGGGGAGTAGGGGGTGAGGGGGTGTGGGGTGGAGGGTAGGTGGGGGTGGGGGGTAGGGGTGTGGGGGTGGGGTGAGGGGGTTGGGGTGAGGGGGGTTGGGGGTGAGGGGGGTTGGGGGGTGAGGGGGGTGGGGGTGGGGGGGTTGGGGGGTGAGGGGGGTTGGGGGTGAGGGGGGGTGGGGGTGAGGGGGGTTGGGGGTGAGGGGGGTTGGGGGTGAGGGGGGTTGGGGGGTGAGGGGGGTTGGGGGTGAGGGGGGTGGGGGGTGGGGGGGAGGGGGGTGGGGGGTGGGGGGGTGGGGGTGGGGGGGTGGGGGGGTGAGGGGGGTGGGGGTGTGGGGGGGTAGGGGGGTGGGGGGGTGGAGGGTAGGGGGGGTGAGGAGGATAGGGGGGGGGTGAGGAGGGTAGGGGGGGTGAGGAGGGTAGGGGGTGAGGGGGAGAGGGGGGTAAAGGGTGAGGGGGGTAGTGGTGAGGGGGGTTGGCAGCGGGGGGGGCGGGAGCGCACCCAGGGCAGCGGGGGGGGTGGGGGGAGCGCACCCAGGGCAGCAGGGGGGCACCCAGGACAGTGGGGGAGGCACAGCAGGGGGGGCGCACCCAGGGCAGCGGTGGGGGGGCACCCAGGGCAGCGGTGGGGGGGGGCTCCCAGGGCAGCGGGTGGGGGGGGGGGCACCCAGGGCAGCGGTGGGGGGGGCACCCAGGGCAGCGGTGGGGGGTGCTCCCAGGGCAGCGGGGGGGGGGGGGGGGCCGCACCCAGGTCAGCCGGGGGGGGGGGGCGAACCCAGGTCAGCGGGGGGGGGGGGGGGGGTCGAACCCAGGTCAGCAGGGGGGGGGGGGTTGGGGGTGAGGGGGGTTGGGGGTGAGAGGGGTTGGGGGTGAGGGGCGTTGGGGGTGAGGGGCGTTGGGGGTGAGGGGCATTGGGGGTGAGGGGCGTTGGGGGTGAGGGGCGTTGGGGGTGAGGGGCGTTGGGGGTGAGGGGCGTTGGGGGTGAGGGGCGTTGGGGGTGAGGGGCGTTGGGGGTGAGGGGCGTTGGGGGTGAGGGGGGTTGGGGGTGAGGGGGGTTGGGGGTGAGGGGGGTTGGGGGTGAGGGGGGTTGGGGGTGAGGGGGGTTGGGGGTGAGGGGGGAGTAGGGGGTGAAGGGGGTAGGAGGGTAGGGTGGGTGAGGAGGGTAGGGGGTGAGGGGGGTAGGGGTGAGGGGGAGAGGGGGTAAGGGGTGAGGGGGGTAGGGGTGAGGGGGGGTCGGGGTGAGGGGGTCGGGGTGAGGAGGGTAGTGGGTATGGGGTGTAGGGGGTAGGGGTGAGGGGGGTAGGGGTGAGGGGGGTTGGGGTGAGGGGGGTTGGGGGTGAGGGGGGTTGGGGGTGAGGGGGGTTGGGGGTGAGGGGGGTTGGGGGTGAGGGGGGTTGGGGGTGAGGGGGGTTGGGGGTGAGGGGGGTTGGGGGTGAGGGGGGTTGGGGGTGAGGGGGGATGGGGGTGAGGGGGGATGGGGGTGAGGGGGGTTGGGGGTGAGGGGGGTTGGGGGTGAGGGGGGTTGGGGGTGAGGGGGGTTGGGGGTGAGGGGGGTTGGGGGTGAGGAGGGTAGTGGGTATGGGGTGAGGGGGGTATGGGGTGAGAGGGGTTGGGGGTGAGGGGGGGTTGGGGGTGAGGGGGGTTGGGGGTGAGGGGGGTTGGGGGTGAGGGGGGTTGGGGGTGAGGGGGGTTGGGGGTGAGGGGGGTTGGGGGTGAGGGGGGTTGGGGGTGAGGGGGGTTGGGGGTGAGGGGCGTTGGGGGTGAGGGGCGTTGGGGGTGAGGGGCGTTGGGGGGAGGGGCGTTGGGGGGGGAGGGGCGTTGGGGGGGAGGGGCGTTGGGGGGGAGGGGCGTTGGGGGTGAGGGGCGTTGGGGGTGAGGTTCGTTGGGGGTGAGGGGCGTTGGGGGTGAGGGGCGTTGGGGGTGAGGGGCGTTGGGGGTGAGGGGCGTTGGGGGTGAGGGGCGTTGGGGGGGAGGGGCGTTGGGGGGGAGGGGCGTTGGGGGGAGGGGCGTTGGGGGGAGGGGCGTTGGGGGGGAGGGGCGTTGGGGGGGAGGGGCGTTGGGGGGGAGGGGCGTTGGGGGGGAGGGGCGTTGGGGGGGAGGGGCGTTGGGGGGGAGGGGCGTTGGGGGGAGGGGCGTTGGGGGGGAGGGGCGTTGGGGGGGAGGGGCGTTGGGGGTGAGGGGCGTTGGGGGTGAGGGGGTAGGGGTGAGGGGGGGTAGGGGTGAGGGGGAAGGGGTGAGGGGGGAAGGGGTGAGGGGGGAAGGGGTGAGGGGGGAAGGGGTGAGAGGGGTAGGGGTGAGGGGGGTAGGGGTGAGGGGGGTAGGGGTGAGGGGGGTAGGGGTGAGGGGGGTAGGGGTGAGGGGGTAGGGCTGAGGGGGTAGGGCTGAGGGGGGTAGGGCTGAGGGGGGTAGGGCTGAGGGGGGTAGGGCTGAGGGGGGGTAGGGCTGAGGGGGGTAGGGCTGAGGGGGGTTGGAGTGAGGGGGGTTGGAGTGAGGGGGGTTGGGGTGAGGGGGGTTGGGGTGAGGGGGGTTGGGGTGAGGGGGGTTGGGGTGAGGGGGGTTGGGTTGAGGGGGGTTGGGGTGAGGGGGCAGGGGTGAGGGGGCAGGGGTGAGGGGGCAGGGGTGAGGGGGCAGGGGTGAGGGGGCAGGGGTGAGGGGGCAGGGGTGAGGGGGCAGGGGTGAGGGGGCAGGGATGAGGGGGCAGGGGTGAGGGGGCAGGGGTGAGGGGGCAGGGGTGAGGGGGCAGGGGTGAGGGGGCAGGGGTGAGGGGGCAGGGGTGAGGGGGCAGGGGTGAGGGGGCAGGGGTGAGGGGGCAGGGGTGAGGGGGCAGGGGTGAGGGGGCAGGGGTGAGGGGGCAGGGGTGAGGGGGCAGGGGTGAGGGGGCAGGGGTGAGGGGGCAGGGGTGAGGGGGCAGGGGTGAGGGGGCAGGGGTGAGGGGGCAGGGGTGAGGGGGCAGGGGTGAGGGGGCAGGGGTGAGGGGGCAGGGGTGAGGGGGCAGGGGTGAGGGGGCAGGGGTGAGGGGGCAGGGGTGAGGGGGCAGGGGTGAGGGGGCAGGGGTGAGGGGGCAGGGGTGAGGGGGGTTGGGGTGAGGGGGGCAGGGGTGAGGGGGGCAGGGGTGAGGGGGGCAGGGGTGAGGGGGGCAGATGTGAGGGGGCAGAGGTGAGGGGGGTAGTGGGGTTAGGGGGGCAGGGGTGAGGGGGGCAGGGGTGAGGGGGGCAGGGGTGAGGGGGGCAGGGGTGAGGGGGGCAGGGGTGAGGGGGGTAGGGGTGAGGGGGGTAGGGGTGAGGGGTGAGGGGGGTAGGGGTGAGGGGTGAGGGGGGTAGGGGTGAGGGGGGTAGGGGTGAGGGGGGTAGGGGTGAGGGGGGTAGGGGTGAGGGGGGTAGGGGTGAGGGGGTAGGGGTGAGGGGGTAGGGGTGAGGGGGTAGGGGTGAGGGGGTAGGGGTGAGGGGGTAGGGGTGAGGGGGTAGGGGTGAGGGGGTAGGGGTGAGGGGGTAGGGGTGAGGGGGTAGGGGTGAGGGGGTAGGGGTGAGGGGGTAGGGGTGAGAGGGTAGGGGTGAGAGGGTAGGGGTGAGGGGGTAGGGGTGAGGGGGTAGGGGTGAGGGGGTAGGGGTGAGGGGGTAGGGGTGAGGGGGTAGGGGTGAGGGGGTAGGGGTGAGGGGGTAGGGGTGAGGGGGTAGGGGGTGAGGGGAGTAGGTGTGAGGGGAGTAGGGGGGTAGGGGGTGAGGGGGAGTAGGGGGTGAAAGGGGGAGGGGGAGTAGGGGGTGAAAGGGTGAGGGGGTAGGAGGATAGGGGGGTGAGGGGGTAAGGGGAGAGGGGGTAAGGGGTGAGGGGGGTAAGGGTTGATGGGGGTAAGGGTTGAGGGGGTAAGGGTTGAGGGGGGTAGGGTTGAGGGGGGTAGGGGTGAGGGGGGTAGGGGTGAGGGGGGTAGGGGTGAGGGGGGTAGGGGTGAGGGGGGTAGGGGTGAGGGGGGTAGGGGTGAGGGGGGTAGGGGTGAGGGGGGTAGGGGTGAGGGGGGTAGGGGTGAGAGGGGTAGGGGTGAGGGGGGTAGGGGTGAGGGGGGTAGGGGTGAGGGGGGTAGGGGTGAGGGGGGTAGGGGTGAGGGGGTAGGGGTGAGGGGGTAGGGGTGAGGGGGTAGGGGTGAGGGGGCTGGGGTGACGGGGGTATGGGTGACGGGGGTAGGGGTGACGGGGGTAGGGGTGACGGGGGTAGGGGTGACGGGGGTAGGGGTGGGGGGTAGGGGTGAGGGGAGTAGGGGTGAGGGGAGTAGGGGTGAGGGGAGTAGGGGTGAGGGGAGTAGGGGTGAGGGGGGGTAGGGGTGAGGGGGATAGGGGGTGAGGAGAGTAGGGGGTGTGGGGGGTGAGGGGGTAGGGGGGTGAGGGGGTAGGGGGGTTGGGGGATAGGGGGTGAGGGGGGTAGGGGGTGAGGGGGGTAGGGCGTGGGGGGTTGGGAGTGAGGGGGGTTGGGGGTGAGGGGGGATGGGGGTGAGGGGCGATGGGGGCGAGGGGCATGGGGGCGAGGGGCGTTGGGGGCGAGGGGCGTTGGGGGCGAGGGGCGTTGGGGGCGAGGGGGTTAGGGGCGAGGGGGTTAGGGGCGAGGGGGTTAGGGGCGAGGGGGTTAGGGGCGAGGGGGTTAGGGGCGAGGGGGGTAGGGGCGAGGGGGGTAGGGGCGAGGGGGGTAGGGGCGAGGGGGGTAGGGGGCGAGGGGGGGTAGGGGCGAGGGGGGTAGGGGCTAGGGGGGTAGGGGCAAGGGGGGTAGGGGCGAGGAGGGTAGGGCGAGGGGGGTAGGGCGAGGGGGGTAGGGGTGAGGGGGGTAGGGGTGAGGGGGGTAGGGGTGACGGGGTAGGGGGTAGGGGTGAGTGGGGTAGGGTTGAGGGGAGTAGGGGTGAGGGGAGTAGGGGTGAGGGGAGTAGGGGTGAGGGGAGTAGGGGTGAGGGGAGTAGGGGTGAGGGGAGTAGGGGTGAGGGGGGGTAGGGGTGAGGAGGTAGAGGGTGAGGGGGGTAGAGGGTGAGGGGGTAGAGGGTGAGGGGGTAGAGGGTGAGGGGGATAGGGGGTAGGGGGTGAGGAGAGTAGGGGGTGTGGGGGTAGGGGGGTGAGGGGGTAGGGGGATAGGGGGGTAGGGGGTGAGGGGGGTAGGACGTGGGGGGTTGGGAGTGAGGGGGATTGGGGGTGAGGGGGGATGGGGGTGAGGGGAGGGGCGTTGGGGGGAGGGCGTTGGGGGCGAGGGCGTTGGGGGCGAGGGGCGTGGGGGGCGAGGGGCGTTGGGGGCGAGGGGCGTTGGGGGCGAGGGGCGGTAGGGCGAGGGGGGTAGGGCGAGGGGGGTAGGGGCGAGGGGGGTAGGGGCGAGGGGGGTAGGGGCGAGGGGGTAGGGGCGAGGGGGTAGGGGCGAGGGGGTAGGGGCGAGGGGGGTAGGGGCGAGGGGGGTAGGGGCGAGGGGGGGTAGGGGCGAGGGGGGTAGGGGCGAGGGGGGTAGGGGCGAGGGGGGTAGGGGCGAGGGGGGTGGGGGCGAGGGGGGTGGGGGCGAGGGGGTGGGGGCGAGGGGGGTGGGGGCGAGGGGGGTGGGGGCGAGGGGGGTGGGGGCGAGGGGGGTGGGGGCGAGGGGGGTGGGGGCGAGGGGGGTGGGGGCGAGGGGGGGTGGGGGCGAGGGGGTGGGGGGCGAGGGGGGTGGGGGCGAGGGGGGTGGGGGCGAGGGGGTGGGGGCGAGGGGGGTGGGGGCGAGGGGGGTGGGGGCGAGGGGGGTGGGGGCGAGGGGGGTAGGGGCGAGGGGGGTAGGGGGCGAGGGGGGTAGGGGCGAGGGGGGTAGGGGTGAGGGGGGTAAGGGTTGAGGGGGGTAGGGGTGAAGGGGTAGGGGTGAGGGGGGTAGGGGTGAGGGGGGGTAGCGGTGAGGGGGCAGGGGTGAGGGGGCAGGGGTGAGGGGGCAGGGGTGAGGGGGGCAGGGGTGAGGGGGGGCAGGGGGTGAGGGGCAGGGGTGAGGGGGTAGGGGTGAGGGGGGTAGGGGTGAGGGGGGTAGGGGTGAGGGGGGTACGGGGTGAGGGGGGTACGGGGTGAGGGGGGTACGGGGTGAGGGGCGTACGGGGTGAGGGGCGTACGGGGTGAGGGGCGTACGGGGTGAGGGGCGTACGGGGTGAGGGGGGGTACGGGGTGAGGGGGGTACGGGGGTGAGGGGGGTACGGGGTGAGGGGGGTACGGGGTGAGGGGGGGTACGGGGTGAGGGGGGTACGGGGTGAGGGGGGTACAGGGTGAGGGGGGGTACGGGGTGAGGGGGGTGGGGGTGAGGGGGGTGGGGGCGAGGGGGGTGGGGGCGAGGGGGGTGGGGGCGAGGGGGGTGCGGGCGAGGGGGGGTGGGGCGAGGGGGGTGGGGGCGAGGCGGGTAGGGGCGAGGGGAGTAGGGGCGAGGGGAGTAGGGGCGAGGGGGGTAGGGGTGAGGGGGGTAGGGGTGAGGGGGGTAGGGGTGAGGGGGGTAAGGGTTGAGGGGCGTAGGGGTGAGGGGGTAGGGGTGAGGGGGGTAGGGGTGAGGGGGGTAGCGGTGAGGGGGTAGGGGTGAGGGGTGAGGGGGGTAGGGGTGAGGGGGGTAGGGGTGAGGGGGTAGGGGTGAGGGGTAGGGGTGAGGGGTAGGGGTGAGGGGGTAGGGGTGAGGGGGGTAGGGGTGAGGGGGTAGGGGTGAGGGGGTAGGGGTGAGCGGGGTAGGGGTGAGGGGGGTAGGGGTGAGGGGGGTACGGGGTGAGTGGGTACGGGGTGAGGGGCGTACGGGGTGAGGGGGGTACGGGGTGAGGGGGGGTACGGGGTGAGGGGGGTACGGGTTGAGGGGGGTACTGGGTGAGGGGGGTACGGGGTGAGGGGGGTACGGGGTGAGGGGGGTACGGGGTGAGGGGGGTACGGGGTGAGGGGGTACGGGGTGAGGGGGTACGGGGTGAGGGGGTACGGGGTGAGGGGGGTACGGGGTGAGGGGGTACGGGGTGAGGGGGGTACGGGGTGAGGGGGGTACGGGGTGAGGGGGGTACGGGGTGAGGGGGGTACGGGGTGAGGGGGGTACGGGGTGAGGGGGGTACGGGGTGAGGGGGGTACGGGTTGAGGGGGGTACGGGGTGAGGGGGGTACGGGGTGGGGGGGTGGGGGGGTACGGGGTGGGGGGTAAGGGGGTGAGGAGGTTAGGGGGGTGAGGGGGTAGGGGTGAGGGGGTAGAGGGTGAGGTGGTAGAGGGTGAGGGGGTAGGGCGTGAGGGGGATAGAGGGTGAGGAGGGTAGGGGGTGATGGCGGTGAGGGAGTAGGGGGGTGAGGGGGTAGGGGGGTGAGGCGGTAGGGGGGTGAGGGGGATGGGGGTGAGGGGGGTAGGGCTGAGGGGGGTAGGGCTGAGGGGGGTTGGGGTGAGGGGGGTTGGGGTGAGGGGGGTTGGGGTGAGGGGGGTTGGGGCGAGGGGGGGTAGGGGTGAGGGGGCAGGGGTGAGGGGGCAGGGGTGAGGGGGGCAGGGGTGAGGGGTAGGGGTGAGGGGGTAGGGGTGAGGGGGTAGGGGTGAGGGGGGTAGGGGTGAGGGGGGTACGGGGTGAGGGGGGTACGGGGTGAGGGGGGTACGGGGTGAGGGGGGTACGGGGTGAGGGGCGTACGGGGTGAGGGGGGTACGGGGTAAGGGGGGTACGGGGTGAGGGGGGTACGGGGTGAGGGGGGTACGGGGTGAGGGGGGTACGGGGTGAGGGGGGTACGGGGTGAGGGGGGTACGGGGTGAGGGGGGTACGGGGTGAGGGGGGTACGGGTGAGGGGGGTACGGGGTGAGGGGGGTACGGGGGTGGGGGGGTACGGGGTGGGGGGGTAAGGGGTGAGGAGGGTAGGGGGTGAGGGGGGGTAGGGGGTGAGGGGGGTAGGGGGTGAGGGGTGAGGGGGTAGAGGGTGAGGTGGTAGGGCGTGAGGGGGATAGAGGGTGAGGAGGGTAGGGGGGTGATGGCGGTGAGGGAGTAGGGGGGTGAGGGGGGTAGGGGGGTGAGGCGGTAGGGGGGTGAGGGGGATAGGGGGTGAGGGGGCGTAGGGCTGAGGGGGTAGGGGTGAGGGGGTAGGGGTGAGGGGGGGTAGGGCTGAGGGGGGTACGGGGTGAGGGGGGTACGGGGTGAGGGGGGTACGGGGTGAGGGGGGTACGGGGTGAGGGGGGTACGGGGTGAGGGGGGTACGGGGTGAGGGGGGTACGGGGTGAGGGGGGGTACGGGGTGAGGGGGGTACGGGGTGGGGGGGTACGGGGTGGGGGTAAGGGGTGAGGAGGGTAGGGGGTGAGGGGGGTAGGGGGGTGAGGGGTGAGGGGGTAGAGGGTGAGGTGGTAGGGCGTGAGGGGGATAGAGGGTGAGGAGGGTAGGGGGTGATGGCGGTGAGGGAGTAGGGGGGGTGAGGGGGTAGGGGGGTGAGGCGGTAGGGGGGGTGAGGGGGATAGGGGGTGAGGGGGGTAGGGCTGAGGGGGGTAGGGGTGAGGGGGTAGGGGTGAGGGGGGTAGGGCTGAGGGGGGGTAGGGCTGAGGGGGGTAGGGATGAGGGGGGTAGGGCTGAGGGGGGTAGGGCTGAGGGGGGTAGGGCTGAGGGGGGTTGCGGTGAGGGGGGTTGGGGTGAGGGGGGTTGGGGTGAGGGGGGTTGGGGTGAGGGGGGTAGGGGTGAGGGGGCAGGGGTGAGGGGGGCAGGGGTGAGGGGGCAGGGGTGAGGGGGGGTAGGGGTGAGGAGGGCAGGGGTGAGGGGGCAGGGGTGAGGGGGGCAGGGGTGAGGGGGGTACAGGGGTGAGGGGGGTACGGGGTGAGGGGGGTACGGGGTGAGGGGGGGTACGGGGTGAGGGGGGTACGGGGGTGAGGGGGGTACGGGGTGAGGGGGGTACGGGGTGAGGGGGGTACGGGGTGAGGGGGGGAACGGGGTGAGGGGGGTACGGGGTGGGGGGGGTACGGGGTGGGGGGGTACGGGGTGGGGGGTAAGGGGTGAGGGGGTAGGGGTGAGGGGGTAGAGGGTGAGGTGGTAGAGGGTGAGGTGGTAGAGGGTGAGGGGGTAGGGCGTGAGGGGGATAGAGGGTGAGGAGGGTAGGGGGTGATGGCGGTGAGGGAGTAGGGGGGTGAGGGGGTAGGGGGGTGAGGCGGTAGGGGGGGTGAGGGGGATAGGGGGTGAGGGGGGGTAGGGCTGAGGGGGGTAGGGCTGAGGGGGGTAGGTGTGAGGGGGGTAGGGCTGAGGGGGGTTGGGGTGAGGGGGGGTTGGGGTGAGGGGGGGTCGGGGTGAGGGGGGTTGGGTGAGGGGGGTTGGGGTGAGGGGGGGATGGGGGGTGAGGGGGTAGGGGTATAGGGGGGTAGGGGGGTGAGGGGGGGTAGGACGTGGGGGGTTGGGAGTGAGGGGGATTGGGGGTGAGGGGGGATGGGGGTGAGGGGCGTTGGGGGCGAGGGGCGTTGGGGGCGAGGGGCGTTGGGGGTAGGGGCGAGGGGGGT